>NC_092052.1:95770692-96970692 GCF_003086295.3 Arachis hypogaea | reverse complement strand
TGATGAAAAGGAAAACAAGTAATTTATGATGTCAAGGAAATGCTTTCAGAAACTTTTGAAATATCAGTGACTAACTTGTGCAATGTCAAAGAGAGACAAAATTTACTAAGCAAAGATAAAATGTAGCATATTTTCAGTAGAATAAGAGTAGTAAAATTCAGGCCAGTTTTCGATCTTTCCTTGCTATCATTTTCAAAAAATAACTATGATACATTTTTCTAGAAAAAAATGTCTGATTGTTTTCATTGTTTCATTCTGTTAACAAAGATGTCATATATTCCTCTCTCTGCATCACTTGTAAACCTTCTTTCATCAAGCATTGATCAGAATTGATAAACACAAAAATATGCAAGCAAATATTTACGATCAAATTATATACCTGAAGAAGGTGATTATGGAGCCAATCCAATGTTTTAGGAAATGTTGTTGCTGATACATTCACCACAGTCAACCCCTGAAACAGAAAACATCTTACAAGCATTCATAGCATATAATAATTAAACTTAGATGGTTAAAAGTTTTATATACTGCAACCAGTGAATCTGCTTTCCTATCAACTTCATATTAACTAGTTAATGAATTGGAGCGATTTGCTATATATAGATCATAGAAACTGTAATGGCCATGGAAATCAATAAAATAAATAACATCGCAAAAAATGTAAAGTATAGACATACTTGTGAGGTGAAAGAGCACAGGTAATCTCGTATGGTTTTCAAATTTTCTATAAGCTTATCTTTATCCTGTAAATTGAACAACAAAATTCAGAAACCAGCTCTGATAGATAAAAATCCAATTGAACAGATGTAGGTTGCTCTTATGGTTCTTTTTCCAAGGAGAAATATGGTTGGTTAACCACCTTTGCCTCAAGAGTGCCAAGTGTATATATCTGAGTTCTTTCAAAAGTTAGAGTACCTTGTCTGGGCATTTCTCGGTAAACGTGCGAGAGCAGATCTACTCCTCAAGTAATGCCTAAAAATATGGTAAGAAGTCTCACTACATTATTTCATGCGATTTATACGACTAAACAATGGAATATGATGAAAATACCTTCCCACCATGCATGACTGGGAACATAGAAATACATGCAGGTCAACTCTTTGACTAAAAAATCCCAAAGTTATACATACTACAAACTAAGAAAATAACCAATTATGAGGATAATTGTTACTTTCATAAAAGCTATGGACAATGAGACAAACCTTATGATCAAATTCAGCCATCTTCAGAACAATAGGCGCAATTATTGGCTTAGGACCTGACTTTTTAGTAACAATTTTTTTTGTCTGCCTCTATTTCTTTGAGAGAAACAGCACCTGCATGAGAAACTTGGTAGACATATAATTTCCCACTTTAGTATTCAAGTAAAACACAATACCTACTCATGCAAATATTATAACTTCCTCAGTGCATGTGACTCCAAGAGGAACTAAACAGCTTCAAAGTATTGCAAATAATAAAGACCAACCTTCATGCCCAGATGTGCTTCCAGCTAGATTAATGGATGCGACATTATTTGATACTGCATCAACTTGGTCCATAGATATTCCTTCATTTGAACTCAGAGTCCTGGAACCACCATGATTCTCATCATGACTACCTTCATTAGAATTTTCCGTTTGAACTGTAGCACTATCGTCTGGTGCCGCAGATGTTGAATTCATCCCTTTTATTTTCAGCTTGTATAGAAGCAGGTGATTTCTCATCGTCTACTAAATAAATGCTAGGGTCCAAATGAATTCACTTTCATCATCAAAATAAAAACAAAGAAAATGAGCTCACAACAAGTCCATAGGAGAAACATTTATTACTTCACAGTAAACTTGAAAAGCTGTATATCAATAAAATATACATTGACCAGTATAAAAGCTTCAATTATCTAATACAACATATACAGGGAAACATCCCCAAAATACATATCCATACATACCTCAATTATAATTGGGTTTCTATCCTTCATTGCTTTTTTCAAATGAACAGCCAAACCTAAAATAAGTTTGAAAGATGAGAATTTAAAAAATGTATGAGATCTCAAGCTACAAAGAACTGAGAAAACCTTTGCGAACAACTCTGCATTCTCTGCAAAATTCAGTTATTAACTCCTCCGATGAATTAAAGTCTCGCGTCCATACAGGAGTTGACGCCAATGGTGCACTATCAAACATAAGAAAATAATCATTCAGATAAGATATACAAATTTATAGGGTTTAGGTCCTCTTTGATGTTAACTTGATTACTCTTAACCAGGTCTCTTATGATATCATTATGAACAAATACTAGGTTTGACTAACAGGAGCTTAAAATCAAAGCTAAATACTAGTCAGCTTAAGAATGAAACAAAGAAATTCAGGACATACTCTGTTGATGTGCGCAACAATTTGTAAACCATATCTGTCTATTAGAGTCAACAACAAAAGGAATGTCAAAATCAGTTGTATATAATTCCAGTCAGCTACCCTCAATTGAAAGCCTAAAACTGTCCTTATTTTATATGACAGGAAGATTCAGGGTTATAGACACGATTGCTACCTGCAACACATTTGGTAGATTTAACCTCTGCGCAAGCTGGGTGGCAATAGTAGACTTCCCAACACAAGCAGTTCCACAAAAAAGGATTACCAATGGAACTCTTTGATGATGAAACCTTAAAGGAAGATAAAAGCAGAAATATGCTTCATTATTACTAGAACTATAAAATATCACCCTCAAGAGTCTTCTTTTTTTGTTTTTACATATCTTTTAAAAGCATTATCAAGTAAATTTTCTTCCACACACACACACATACGATGAAACAGATATGATGTACATTCAGCACATAGTAGGAATCAACAAACAATCAAAAGAAGCTATGATATTAACACAGGTACATGTTGTAGAAACAAAAATTATCTCCAATAGAAAGATTGCATACTAACCTTGTCATCATTTTATAACGATTAATGTACTCTTCTCCATATCCCTACCTCTCCATTAGCTGCACAACCAGATCTCTGTTAGAAATTTCTATTGATTAAATTACTACCATCATTTGGAAAAGCCAAGGACATCCAGCTATGATAACTTTATCCTAAATATAATGGAATTTGACTTCCTTCTATTAAGAGACATGTAGTAAATAAACTTAGGTCCCATGTAATTATATTATTAATTTAAAACCATCTAGTAATAATAATAATAATAATAATAATAATAATAATAATAATAATAATAATTCAAATCAAAACACCAAGGACACTCGAAGCAGGGCAAAAATCATTGCCTGAAAAGCTACCCTAAGGATTCAAAATTCATCATCTTAACTATTCTAAAAAAATCAAACTAAACTGAAAAGAAGGTAGAGGAAAAAGTATACCTTGCTGGGTTTGTCGTCCTCAACAAGAAGTGGGGTTGAGGAAAGTTGTACTATTTCAGTGTCATCAAGGGTCGCTCTGGTTCTCGTTCTTTCTCTGTGAAATTTAACAGGGTGGTGATACTGATAGTTTGTTCCTCCGAGAATGTGGGGAGGGGCGGCAGACGCAGGGAGCGGCGGCGGACGCAGGGAGCGGCTGCGGAGGCAGGGAGCGGCGGCGTCTGATGCGTGTTGTGGCGGCAAAGGTAGGCGAACCAGAGATAGAGCAGAGGAAGAAGATGAGAAAATGGTGTTGATTGAAATTAATTCTATAAACCCTAGCATACCTCTCTTCTTCTTTGAATCTGAAACTAAAAGATAAAGGGAAAAAGTGTAAATAACAAAAGTTAAAGGGATCAATATCTATTTAATAAATTTTTCAAAAAAAAAAAACGGGGTACAAAAATGTAGGAGCAAGGAATCCATGGCCGAAACAATAATATTATTAATCCATGAGAATTAGCAGAGCTCTGACGAATGGATTTTTGTGTGGCTTAGAATTCACAATTGAAATCTCGTTGCAAGTATAGTTTCTAAACCAATCACTAATCCTTTCATACAAAAAGTTGTTTGTCACTAAAACAAACCCCTAAAATTTATAAACCGAAGTATTCAAACCTTGGGTCGTTCTCCCTAGGAATTACAATGAAGTGTCTTGTTATTGGTTATGGATTGTATTTTGGGGTTTTGGGATAAGAGACATGAAATGTAAATGACAATGAAAATAAACTAACACCTAAAAAGCACTTGGCAAGGTTGTGAGAATTAGAAGTCCTATCCTAGTTATCCTCCTCGATTGTGACCACAATTGTCCATTGCTACCACTTAGTTAACCTCTAATAATGGAGGAAAGTCAAGTGGATGAATCAACTTGATTCCACAAGTCCTAGCCAACTCCCAAGGGAAAGACTAGCTTTAGTGGTATCTAAATCAATTAGCAACTTCTAATTATCAATCAACAAAGACATTAGATAACTCAAGCGTCACTAATTACTCTACCATAGCCAAGAGGAACAAAATCTATACTAAAATCCAACCAAGTATTTTATCAAACACTTGGAAGGCATAAAAGAAAAGCAAAGTAAATTGATAACAAAAATAGAATCTAACAACAATTATGGCAATGAATTAACAACAACAATCAAAAGGAACACAATTATTATGAATTACCTCTAATTGAATTGAAAGAAAATAGAAGGAGCAAAAGTAGATCTACAACAAAACATAAGAACAACATAAAGGAAATTACAACAAAAGAATAGAAGAAGAATGAATGTAACAACAAGGAATTGAAAGGTAGAAGGAGATGAAAGCATGAATTAAAATCTAGATCTAAGGTTATTGAACTAAACCTAATCCTAATTCTAGAGAGAAGTGAGAGCTTCTCTCTCTAGAAACTAACTCTCACTACTAAACTAAACTAATTGGTAACTAACACATGTTTCCCTCTTCACTCCTTGGGTTAAATACCATCAGAAATGAGTTGGATTGGGCCCACAAGGCTTTAGAATTCGTTGGCCACGTTTTGCTTTAAGTGAACTAGGTGGCAGCAACGGCGCGTGCGCGCCACCATACGTGTAGCAACTATGGCAAATCTTATATCGTTTCGAAGCCCCGGATGTTAGCTTTCCAACCCAACTAGAACCGCATCAATTGGACCTCTGTAGCTCAAGTTATGGTCGTTTAAGTGCAAAGAGGTCGGCTTGACAGCTTTCCGGTTCTTTCATTTCTTCATGAGTTCTCCAACTTTTCATGCTTTCTTTCTTCATTCCCTTGATCCAATCTTTGCCTCCTAAACCTTAAATCACTTAACAAACATATCAAGGCATCTAATAGAATCAAGGTGAATTAAATTTAGCTATTTTGAGTCCTAAAAAGCATGTTTTCACTCTTAAGCACAATTAAGGGAGAAGTTATAAAACCATGCTATTTCATTGAATAAATGTGGGTAAAAGGTGATAAAATCCCCAAAAATCAATACAAAACAAACCGTCAAATTGGGGTTTGTCAACCTCCCCACACTTAAACCAAGCATGTCCTCATGCTTAAACCAAGAATGAAGTAAGGGTATGGCATTTATTCAATGGAAACTAACTAAATGCAATCTTCCTATATGCAACTATCTAAATGAATGCAAGTGCTTGGTCAAAATAAATCAATTCCCAAGAAACATATATGCACAAGGGCTAAGGACTAGCAAGTCTAATCCACAATTGAATTGAGTTATTAAATATTTTTACAAACTTGCATGAAGAATGATGATCATAGGTGAAAACATGTAATTGAGCATCGAACCCTCAACGGATGTGTTCGCACTCTATTCGCTCAAGTGTTTAGGGTTGATTCACTCAATTCTCCTCTATTTCATGCTTTCCAAGATTTGTTTTTCTTCTAACAATTAACATTTATTTCATGCATGCATACAAGTATCATGAGGTCTTTTCATTGGTTGTAATGGGGCTAGGGTCAAGGTAGGATGCATATTTGGTCAAGTGAGCTTGAAATTTGAATCTTTGATAAGCTTAAACTTCTCACCTAACCTATGACATCCTATACAATTAAGTTCTAACCTAACTACCCATTTCTCACTTTTTCACATACTCATGCATTTTCTTTTCATTTCACAGCACTTATGCATTGATCTTATTGAGCTTCACTTTGGGGCATTTTGCCCCCTTTTTATTATTTTTATTCTTTTTTTCTTTCTTTTTCTATTTTTTTTTCTTTTCCATATTATTTTTCTTTTTCACTTTTATTTCTTTTTCTTTTGTTTTTCTTATTTTTTTCTTTTTATATACAAGAACCTCAATGCATAAGGTTTTACATTTGATCAATACATGAGTATGTACCCAATTCCCAATATTTCCAATAACATTACAAAACTACCCTTTTATTCACCCAATGTCCCAAGGTTCCCACACTTGAATGATACTCACACACACTAGCCTAAGCTAATCAAAGATCCAAATTAAGGACATTTATTGTTTTTCGCTTTAAGGCTTGTAATGTGCTAAATTAAAGAATAAATGGGTTAAGCGTAGGCTCAAATTTGGCTAACAAAGGAAGATAAAAGGTAGGCTATTTGGGTAAGTGAGCTAAATGAAATGATGGCCTCAATCACATAAATGCATGAATACACAAAATAATGGACATAAAGAATCAAGCAAATCAAAGATTACAATCATAGAAAGAGAATAATGCACACAAGAAGGAAAAATAAGTGGTTATAAGATGTAACCACACCGTTGGGCTCAAATCTCACAAGCTTGTGTTCTTAGCTCATAAATCATGTTCCACAAAATATATAATTCAAGCAAGTTCTATGAAAAGTTTTCCACTCAAATCAATTGGTGCCCTATAGATAGAAATCCTTGGAAAATTTCATTATTTTGACTAAGCTTATTGTGTATATATATGCAAAAATAAGAAAATGCAACAAGAATCCAAAAAACCTAAAATGAAATGCAAAAGTGTTGGGATTAGAAATTTGTCACCCAAAATCGCCGACCGGTCGGACGACCTCCCCACACTTAAAAGTTTGCACCGTCCTCGGTGCACTCAAAGATGAGCAAGGGGGTACGGCGACTCTCCGGATTGCTATGTGTTCTTTCTTCCGCTTCCATGGTTGCTTGTGGTGCATTCGTTATGAAAAACAAAAATATAACACCATAAGATGAGAAGATATAAAAGCAAGGAAGCATACATTGTTGGAATGAGGTAAATCACTAGAATGAGGTGAGTGAATTAGTGTGACATTAAGAAATATTAGGTGTGTGAATTCTAAATTGCGCGGTTTAGAATACACATTAGCATAAAAGCTATTTCACAAAAGAAGCATGCACTTCACTTATCCTAGTGTGCTTGAGATGCTTTAAGTAAGCTTGTAAGGTAAGACAAGCATTAGAGAAGCATGAAAGCATTCAAGTCAAACATATGGATGGATATAATCATGAACACAATGCATTAAGGTAAATGCACAACATCATCCATCAAGAGATTGCCTAATCGAGGAAAAAGGATCCAAATCACATGGTGGCTAGCTACAACATGCAATTCAAAAGAGTTATAAGCTCGAAGACAATTCTCATCACTTGGTATTTTTTCAAAAGGTAAGCATGAAGAACTCAAAACCAAGTAACAAAATATAACCTCAATCATAGAATCCAACAAAGATTATCTAAAAACATTCATGCTAAAATAGCATTTAGGCAATAAGGGATATAGCAATGTATAGTAAACAAAGTCAATACACCAACACTTATGATGAAAAGAGAGAAAATAAAATGAAAACTAAACTAAAACTAACGAATTAACTAACCGACTAACTAATTAACTAACTAAAATAAATGGTTATCAATGGTGTTTGGAAGTGTTGGATGAGGGGTAGGAGAAAGGAGAAGGAAAGAAATAGAAAGAGGAGAAGAAAAGAAATGTGGTGAAGGAGGGAAATCCGCGTGTACACGCGCATGCCGCGCGCGCGCGGATGGCTTATTTCGAGAGTGACGCGTACGCGTCATGTGCGCGAGCGCGCAAATAGGTTTGTGCCAAAGGCACAATGTTGGCGCGGCGCAGGCACAACTCTCTGGAAAAATGCATGGATGGTGGAACTTCTCAATCCACGCGTACGCACGCATGGCGCGCGCGCGTGGATGGTCGAAAATGCTGTAAGTGCGCGTACGCGCCATGTACGCGTACGCGTGGATGGTGCTCTGTTTTTCAAAATTTTTTCTATGTTTTTGCACCAATCCAAGCATTCCAAACCTCCAAACAGCTACCAAAACACCATAAAACCTTATTTAACATACTTAAACTACCAAACATACTCAACTAACTAAACAAAACATGAAATTAAGCTAATTCTACCAATATATACAAAAGAGAAAATGAAAGGATTTTACCATGGTGGGTTGTCTCCCACCTAGCACTTTTGTTTATTATCCTTAAGTTGGACTTATGGGGAGCTTCTCTCAAGGTGGCTTGTGCTTGTACTCATCTTGGAACTTCCACCAATGCTTGGACTTCCAATAAGCTCCATCATTCAAGATTAATATCTCCAAGCTTTGATGGAGTTCTTCACAAACCATGGGCTCCCAATGTTGATCCTCATGTGTTCCCGGATCCCATATTTTGTCTTCACACCCATCTCCAAGTTGATTATCATTAATCCATGTGGGTGGTGAGCAAGGTGAATTCTCAACAAAGTGACTAAACATCCTTCTAGACCCATGTACTCTAGTTATACACCAACCTTTGCTATCAAGCTTTGGACATGTGACCATAATGAACCTAGAAGGATGCTTCCAACCACTAACCATCTCCTTTTTACTCCTAAAGCCACTAATTTTTCTAAGTTGACCATCCGTCTCAAGCAAACCATATTCAAAGGGAATAACAAAGCTTAAGTATAAGGAATTTACCCACTTGAATGAGAGAATGGATGGTGGTGGCTTGGGGAGAGGTATCTCCAATGTGCTTGCAAGCTCTACTCCCTTGTTTGCTTCCTTGTCAATCTCCACCTCTTCATAAACTTCTTCATTTTCAATCCTTTGTTCATCAACTTCCTCTAACTCTTCAACATCACTCAAGTCATAAATGGGAGGTTGAGAGAAATCTACCTCCACATCACTTTTAAATTCATTGGGAGAAGGTTCTTCAAATTCAAAGGATTCTTCACCAAGAAGATTGGGTGCATGATCTTCATCACCAAGGGAACTCAATTCTTGCTTCATTCTCTCCAAGTCTTCATATAGAATATGCCTCGGAGGTTGTGCACATTCCTCCTCAACATCAAATTTACTCTTCTTGGAGGGATTTTCTTTGATTTTAGCTTCCCATGGAAGTTCCGCATCTCCTAAGTCTTCAACCACTTCTTCCTTTTCTTTAATAATCATAGGCTCCTCCAATTGTTCTAACACAAAGTAGCATTCCTCCTTTTCCACCGGAGTTTCCAATCTTTCCTTCATGCTATGCTCTTTAATTGGTTCTCCACATGTGACCATGGGAGTGCTTTGAGTGCTCAAGCATTGGGAGGCTAAAATGCTTACTACCTTGGTCAAGGTAGCCATAAATTCTAGTGTCTCCCTTTGCATTTCTCCTTGCCCTTGAAGTATAAGGCTAAGGGTTTCATCCATTGAGAATTGGGGTGGATAAGAGGGTTCATTGTCTTGGAGAAAGAGTTCATTATAGGAAGGTGGTTCTTCTTGGTAAGGTGGTGGTGTGTATTGAGGTGGTTCTTGGGAGTAGTAATCTTGGAATTGTGGTTCCATGTATGGCTCATATGGTTCAAAAGGAGGTTGGTATGGTAGGTAAGGATCATGGTCATATGGAGGTGTTTGTTGAAAATAGGCTTGTGAGTGTGGTTGAGGTTCATGTTGAGGATATGACTCATAGGCATATGGTGGTGGTTCTTGAAAGTCACAAGGAGATTCACCATAGCCATTGGATTGATATGCATCATAGAATGGCTCTTCTTCATAGTGCATTGGTGGAGGTTGTTGCCAAGAGGATTGATCATAAGCATATGGCTCCTCCCACCTTTGGTTATCCCATCCTTGACACACATCTTCATTGTAGCTCCCATCACCTACAGCATAGTTGTAATCACACTCATAGCCAAAATGAGAATTCATGGTGAAAAGATAAAATAAAAACAAAAGCTAATAGAAAACAAAAGAAACAAAATTCTACAACTAGCAATTAAAGCAAAAAGCAAGATATTCACACTATTCACATATGTACAATAACCAATAACATAACACCATTGCAATTCCCCGGCAACGGCGCCATTTTGACGAATGGATTTTTGTGTGGCTTAGAATTCACAATTGAAATCTCGTTGCAAGTATAGTTTCTAAACCAATCACTAATCCTTTCATACAAAAAGTTGTTTGTCACTAAAACAAACCCCTAAAATTTATAAACCGAAGTATTCAAACCTCGGGTTGTTCTCCCTAGGAATTACAATGAAGTGTCTTGTTATTGGTTATGGATTGTATTTTGGGGTTTTGGGATAAGAGACATGAAATGTAAATGACAATGAAAATAAACTAACAACTAAAAAGGACTTGGCAAGGTTGTGAGAATTAGAAGTCCTATCCTAGTTATCCTCCTCGATTGTGACCACAATTGTCCATTGCTACCACTTAGTTAACCTCTAATAATGGAGGAAAGTCAAGTGGATGAATCAACTTGATTCCACAAGTCCTAGCCAACTCCCAAGGGAAAGACTAGCTTTAGTGGTATCTAAATCAATTAGCAACTTCTAATTATCAATCAACAAAGACATTAGATAACTCAAGCATCACTAATTACTCTACCATAGCCAAGAGGAACAAAATCTATACTAAAATCCAACCAAGCATTTTATCAAACACTTGGAAGGCATAAAAGAAAAGCAAAGTAAATTGATAACAAAAATAGAATCTAACAACAATTATGGCAATGAATTAACAACAACAATCAAAAGGAACACAATTATTATGAATTACCTCTAATTGAATTGAAAGAAAATAGAAGGAGCAAAAGTAGATCTACAACAAAACATAAGAACAACATAAAGGAAATTACAACAAAAGAATAGAAGAAGAATGAATGTAACAACAAGGAATTGAAAGGTAGAAGGAGATGAAAGCATGAATTAAAATCTAGATCTAAGGTTATTGAACTAAACCTAATCCTAATTCTAGAGAGAAGTGAGAGCTTCTCTCTCTAGAAACTAACTCTCACTACTAAACTAAACTAATTGGTAACTAACACATGTTTCCCTCTTCACTCCTTGGGTTAAATAGCATCAGAAATGAGTTGGATTGGGCCCACAAGGCTTTAGAATTCGTTGGCCACGTTTTGCTTTAAGTGAACTAGGTGGCAGCAACGGCGCATGCGCGTACTTTGCGCGTGGGCGCCACCATACGTGTAGCAACTATGGCAAATCTTATATCGTTTCGAAGCCCCGGATGTTAGCTTTCCAACCCAACTGGAACCGCATCAATTGGACCTCTGTAGCTCAAGTTATGGTCGTTTAAGTGCAAAGAGGTCGGCTTGACAGCTTTCCGGTTCTTTCATTTCTTCATGAGTTCTCCAACTTTTCATGCTTTCTTTCTTCATTCCCTTGATCCAATCTTTGCCTCCTAAACCTTAAATCACTTAACAAACATATCAAGGCATCTAATAGAATCAAGGTGAATTAAATTTAGCTATTTTGAGTCCTAAAAAGCATGTTTTCACTCTTAAGCACAATTAAGGGAGAAGTTATAAAACCATGCTATTTCATTGAATAAATGTGGGTAAAAGGTGATAAAATCCCCAAAAATCAATACAAAACAAACCGTCAAATTGGGGTTTGTCAACCTCCTAACCTTAACCTAGGAGGTTTAGTTGCTCACAGCTTACAGAAAACAATAGTAGTAATATGTCTATGCTTCTCCCCTCCTGGAAGGCATGATCCTCAGGAGGAAAGAAGTTTCTTATTTATAATCAAAATACTAGACCTAAAAGATGTTACTATTAATTAAAAATTACAAAAAATGTGATAAACTAAGCTAATGGGTGCGAAAATCCACTTCTGGGCCCACTTGGTGAGTGTTTTGGCTAAGCTCTGGGTGAATCCATGTGCTTAGACTCCTCTTGGGCCGTTGGACGCCAGGCTTTCTCCCTTTTGGGCATCCAAACGCCATCTTGGTCCTTTTGGGGCGTCCAAACACCAGGCAGGGGGTCAGATGAGTGTTCAACCCCCGTTTTGGGCCATCAATTCCAACGAAAAGTATGGACCATTATATATTGCTGAAAAACCCTGAATGTTAGCTTTCCAATGCCATTGAGAGCGCATCATTTAGATCTCTGTAGCTCCAGATATGCTCATTTGAATGCACAGTAGTCAGAATTTGACAGCATCTGCAATCCTTTCTCTCTGAATCAGGCTTTTCCAAAACTTGCCAGAATCACCCAAAAATCACCTAAAATCATAAGAAAGCCAAAAAAACTCAAAGTAGCATCCAAAAAGTGATTTTTGCACTAAAACCTACTAAAACATTATAAAACTTAATCAAATGTAATAAAAGTACTAAGGAAACAATGCCAAAAAGCGTATAAAATATCCGCTCATCAGGACTCTTGAGTAGTGCTTTGAAAGACTTATTCATGATAAGGGTCAACAGGAATGAGATTCCTTTGGGTGATTACGGGAATCACTTTTCAAAATTCAAACAAACATTAGGAGGGAAAAAAATATGAAAGCAAAATGAAAATGAAATAGCAAAAATGGTAAGAATGTATATGTATGCATGCAAAACAAACAAATAGAACTAAATATGAAGAATGCATGCAAAATAAAATAATCCTAAATGAAAACTAGAATATTATGAATGTGTAGCAAAATAAAATAAGATTAATGCAAGCAAGAATATCGAAAGAGAATTAGTATGAATGCATGCAAAATAACATGAGAATAGAGACGAAGAATGCAAGAATCACACAAATAATGAAACCATATGTAATTAAAGCATGCAGAGCAAACAAGTTAACCAAAAAGGAGAATAGATATATGAGAAATAGAAACATTGTAAACCTAAGGGAAAAAGGTGCATGCAACCACATACAACTTAAATGGATTCATGCATGCATGAGCTTAGGTGTGTGAGGAGGGCATGTGCCACACCAAACTTAGGTTTGGTTGTGGGGCCTTTGGAGGGAAGCCTATGAGTGAGACGCAGAGCCAGCCACGTGAAGCACAAAGGCTCCATGCGTGACTTGCAAGGACCTATACGTGAGGTGCATGAGTGGTGCACGAAATTCTAATTTCAATGGCGCCAACAACTTGGTACGCACAATTGTAATCTCAAATCTTTTTTACAACTTTGCACAACTAACTAGTAAGTGCACTGGGTCGTCCAAGTAATAAACCTTACGTGAGTAAGGGTCGATCCCACGGAGATTGTCGGCTTGAAGCAAGCTATGGTCATCCTTGTAAATCTCAGTAAGGAAGATTCAAATGGTTATGAAGTTTTGATAATTAAAATATAAATAAAATATAAAATAAGATAAAGTTACTTATGTAATTCATTGGTGGGAATTTCAGATAAGCGTTTGGAGATGCTTTGTTGCTTCTGAATGTCTGCTTTCCTACTGCCTTCTTCCAATCATGCGTTACCTCCTTCCATGGCAAGCTGTATGATCCTCTAGGATTATAAAATCAGCAGTGATGTAATAGCCTTCAACCTCCACCAAGACATCCTCTACAAGTCCATAAGCCTGTTTCCTTGAATTATCTGCCATCTCTAGTGAGATTCTTGCATCTTGCACCTCAAAGATCCCTAGTTTCTCCATTACAGAGAAGGGCATGAGGTTTATCCCTGATCCCAGGTCACACAGAGCCTTCTCAAAGGTCATGGTGCCTATGGTACAAGGTATTAAGAACTTTCCAGGATCCTGTTTCTTCTGAGGTAATTTCAGTTGAACCAGATCATTTAGTTCATTGATGAGCAATGGGGGTTCATCCTCCCAAGTCTCATTACCAAATAACTTGGCATTCAGCTTCATGATTGCTCTTGGATATTGAGCAACTTGCTCTTCAGCAGTATCTTCAACCTCTTTAGAGGAAGAATACTCATCAGAGCTCATGAATGGCAACAGTAAGTTTAGTGGAATCTCTATGGTCTCTATATGAGCCTCAGATTCCTTTGGTTCCTCATTAGGGAACTCCTTGGAGGCCAGTGGACATCCATTGAGGTCTTCCTCATTGGAAATTACTATCTTTCCCTCATCTACAGGTTCGGCCATGTGGGACATGTTTATGGCCTTACACTCTCTTTTTTTGATTCTCTTCTGTATTCCTTGGGAGAGTACTAGGAGGGAGTTCAGTAACTTTCTTACTCAGCTAACCCACTTGTGCCTCCAAATTTCTAATGGAAGACCTTACTTCAGTCATAAAATTGAGAGTGGTCTTAGATAGATCAGAGACTATAGCTGCTAAGTTAGAGTGGCTCTGCTTAGAATTCTCTATCTGTTGCTGAGAAGATGATGGAAAAGGTTTGCTATTACCAAACCTATTTCTTCCACCATTATTATTATTGAAGCCTTGATTAGGCTTCTGTTGATCCTTCCATGAGAGATTAGGATGATTCCTCCATGAAGGATTATAGGTGTTTCCATAGAATTCTCCCATGTAATTCACCTCTTCCATTGCAGGATTCTCAGGATCATAAGCTTTTCCTTCAGGGGAGGCTTCTTTAGTACTGCCTGATGCAGCTTGCATTTCAGTTAGACTCTAAGAAATCATATTGACTTGCTGAGTCAATATTTTATTCTAAGCCAATATGGCATTCAGAGTATCAATCTCAAGAACTCTTTTCTTCTGAGTTGTCCCATTATTTACAGGATTCCTTTCAGAAGTATACATGAACTGGTTATTTGTAACCATTTCAATGAGTTCCTAGGCTTCTACAGGCATCTTCTTCAGATGAAGAGATCCTCTAGCAGAGTGGTCCAATGACATCTTGGACAGTTTAGACAGACCATCATAGAATATACATATGATGCTCCATTCTGAAAACATGTCAGAAGGATACCTTCTGATCAATTTCTTGTATCATTCCCAATATTCATAAAGGGATTCACCTTCCTTCAGTCTGAAGGTTTAGACTTCCACTCTAAGCTTGCTCAACTTCTGAGGTGGAAAGAATTTGGCCAAGAAGGCATTGACCAACTTTTCCCAAGAGTTCAGGCTATCTTTAGGTTGTGAGTCCAACCGTGTCCTAGCTCTGTCTCTTACAGCAAAGGGGAAAAGCATAAGTATGTAAACCTCAGGATTAACCCCATTGGTCTTAACAGTGTCACGGATTTACAAGAATTCAGCTAAAAACTGATAAGGATCTTCCAATTGAAGTCCATGAAACTTGCAATTCTTCTTCATCAGAGAAACTAATTGAGGCTTAAGCTCAAAGTTGTTTGCTCCAATTGATGGGATTGAGATGCTCCTTCCACAGAAGTCAGAAGAGGGTGTAATAAAGTCACCAAGCATCTTCCTTGCATCTCCACCATTGTTGTTGGGTTCGGTCATCTCTTCTTCTTTTTTGAAAAATTCTGCCAGGTCCTCTCCAGAGTGTTGTGCTTTAGCTTCTCTTAGTTTCCTCTTTAGAGTCCTTTCATGTTCAGGATCAGGTTCAACAAGAATGTTCTTATCCTTCCTCTTGCTCATATGAAAAAGAAGAGAATAGAAAAGAACAGGAATCCTCTATATCACAGTATAGAGATTTCTTTATGTGAGTAGAAGAATAGAAGAGTAGAATAAAGAAGAGAGAAGATAAAGAATTCGAACACAGTGAGGGAGAGAGGGTTTGAATTATATGAAGAAGAGAAGTGTTAGTAATTAAATAAATAAATAGAAAGAGATGAGAGAGAGAATTCAAATTTTAAATTAAAATAAAAGGAAAATATTTTTGTTTTTATTTTAATTATTGGTTAGTATTCGAAAATTAAGAGAAGAAATAAAATAAAATTTGAAA
The DNA here is from genome assembly GCF_003086295.3 of Arachis hypogaea. Lineage (NCBI taxonomy): Eukaryota > Viridiplantae > Streptophyta > Magnoliopsida > Fabales > Fabaceae > Arachis > Arachis hypogaea. The sequence goes on along the minus strand of NC_092052.1, from coordinate 96,954,807 downwards.
AAGATAAGAAATAGTAATTAATTTATTTAGTTTTCAAATTTTAGAGAAAATATATAATTGAAATAGAAAACTTTTAAAATCAAACAAAAAGTCAAGTAGTTAACTGAAAAAGATTTGAAAATCAATTTTGAAAAGATAAGAAGTTAGAAAAGATTTTGAAATTAAATTTTGAAAAAGATATGATTAAAAATCATTTTGAAAAAGATTTGAAAAGGAAATTAAAAAGATTTGATTTTTGAAATTAAATTTGATTACTTGACTAACAAGAAACTAAAAGATATGATTTTAGAATTTTAAGATTGATCCTTTCTTAATAGGCAAGTAACAACTTGAAAAATTTTGGAATCAAAATATTAAATGTTAGTATTAATTTCGAAAATATGAAATAAAAATAAGAAAAAGATTTTGAAAATCAAATTTTAAAATTTTCGAAAATATTAAGAAGGGAATTGAAAAAGATTTGATTTTTTTAAAATATTTGAAAAGATAGAATTTTTAAATTGAAAATTTGACTTGACTAATAAGAAACAATTAAATTTTAAAATTTTATGACTAAATCAATTCAAATTTTCGAAATTTATGAGTGAAATAAGGGAAAGATATTTTTTTGATTTATGAATTTTGGATTTGGATCCTCTAAAGTTTGGATTTCACTTTAGAGAGTAAAGTGTGATATCTCACCATTGATTTCATAGGTGGGACCAAAAATAAATATGAAAGAAAAACTATTCAAGGATAGAAGATCACACTTTACTCTCTAAAGTAAAATTCAAACTTTAGAGGATCCAAATCCATGAATTTTTATGAGGAGAGAGAAAAACATAAAAAAATGATGCAAAACACAAGAAATTAAGATCAAAACTAATAATGCATGCAAGAACACTTTGAATGTCAAGTTGAACACCAAGAACACTTTGAAGATCATGATGAACATCAAGAACTTATTTTTGAAAATTTTTAAGAAAAGAAAAACATGCAAGACACCAAACTTAAAATTTGACACTAGACTCAAACAAGAAACATAAATTTTTTTTTGTTTTTATGATTTTATTAATTTTTTTTTTAATTTTTCGAAAATTAATTGGAAAAAGAGAGAATAAATAAATTCAAAAATTTTAATAGAAATTCCAGGAATCATGCAATGTTAGTCTAAAGCTTCAGTCTAAAAAAGATTAGACATGGCTAGCCAAGCTTCAGTAGAACATTACATACAACAGCCAAATTGATGGGAATCAACTAGCTCCTGTGATGAAAAAAGCATCATCTGAAACTCTAGAATTCATTCTTAAAAATTCTGAAGAATTTTTTTTTGAAAACTAAACATATTTTATTTTGTTCTTCAGAAAAAAAAGTTTATTTATTTTTTTTTGAATGATTTTTTTCGAAAATAAAAAAATAAAAACAAAAAGCTTAAAATTAAAATAAAATTACCTAATCTGAGCAACAAGATGAACCGTCAGTTGTCCAAACTCGAACAATCCCCCGGGTCGTCCAAGTAATAAACCAGCAAGTGTACTGGGTCGTTCAAGTAATAAACCTTACGTGAGTAAGGGTCGATCCCACGGAGATTGTCGGCTTGAAGCAAACTATGGTCATCCTTGTAAATCTCAGTCAGGCAGATTCAAATGGTTATGAAGTTTTGATAATTAAAATATAAATAAAATATAAAATAAGATAAAGTTACTTATGTAATTCATTGGTGGGAATTTCAGATAAGTGTTTGGAGATGCTTTGTTGCTTCTGAACGTCTACTTTCCTACTGCGTTCTTCCAATCATGCGTTACCTCCTTCCATGGCAAGTTGTATGATCCTCTCGGATGAAAACAATCCATATGCGCTGTCACCGCACGGCTAATCATCTGTCGGTTCCCGCTAGCGTCAGAATAAGACCATTGTCTTTTCGTGGTTTATCTTGTGCTTATTTTAAGGGATTTTACCACCTTTTCCCATATTTATTCAAATGAAATAGAATGGTTTTGTAATCCTCCCTTGAATTGTACTTAAGTATAAAAACATGCTTTTTAGGCCCTTAAATTGATGATTTTAATTTACTTTAATTCCATTCGATGCCTTGATGTGTTTGTTGAGTGATTTCAGGTTCATAAGGCAAGTATTGGATGGAAGAAATGGGGAGAAAAGCATACAAAGTGGAGAATGCATGAAGAAACAAAAATTAGAAATGCATCAATCGGCGCGCTCGCATACAAGGCGCGCATGCGCAGAAGTGATTTTGCATAGAGACGCGCACGCGCACATGCCGCATACGCACGGGTGAAGAAATAGCCAATTGACGCGCACGCGCACATGTCGCGTACGCGCCGATACTCTCACGTGACCCACTTAAAGGCAAAACCCTGGGGGCAATTTCTGAGCTGCCCAGGCCCAATTCCAACTTGTTTCTGAGTGTATTTCATGCAGAATTAAAGTCCAAGCAAAGAGGGAGCAATTAGTTAGTCAACATGAGCCTTTAGTTAGTTTTCTAGAGAGAGAAGCTCCCTCTTCTCTCTAGAATTAGGTTAGGATTAGGTTAAATTATCATAGATCCTTGTTTAATTCCTTGCTTTCATCTTGTTTCTTTTATAATTTCTCATGTCTACATCTTGATTTTCTTAGTTGTAATGTTAATTTCTCATTTTGCTCTCTTGTATGTTGATGAACATTGTTAGATCCAATTTTATTTTAATGCAATTCCATGTTTCTATGTTTCTTTTATGTTGATCTTGCTTGTTATTATTGGTTTCTCACTTATGAAAGTTATGGGTCTATTTAATTTTAGCATTTTGTGATGTTTACTTTTATTGCACATTAGGTGTTTGATATAATGCTTCCTATAGTTTTTGAGTAGTTCTCTTGAACCTTGGCCGAGGCTAAGGGGATTGAGTGATCTTGAGTCCTTGGGCTTCATTGAATTGGTAATTCTAGAACCCTTGGGGATCAATTTGATAACCGTTGACTCTAGCCTACTACTAAGTCAATTAGTAGCTAGGTTGGGACTTATGGATTGATGTTGATCAAGCCATTTGACGTACTCCAAGCCTAGGAGTAGACATTACGTACTTAAGGCTTTAGTGAGTAGACCTAATAAGCTCGGTTCCTTATAATTATAAATATTTGAATTGTTGACCAGGATAGTGATCTCAATTACCTACGTCTCAGCCAAGAGTCCGTTATCTTGCTTCCCTTAATTACTTGCTTGATTTACACGTTTGGTCAATTAAATTCTTGCTCATTTAATTTCTTGCCCTCTTATTAATCAAACTCCCCTTGCATTCTCAAAGCCAATAATTGACCACCGCATTGCCATCCTCGTGAGATGATCCGGAGTCTAAATACTTCGGTAAATTTTTATTGGGGTTTGTACTTGTGACAAAACCATATCTTAATTTGATGCGAGAGTTGTTTGTTGGTTTGGAGCTATGCTTGCAACGAAGTAATTCCTTTCTCTAAGAAGAAAATCTAGACCGACAACAATCCTTGAGCTTATCTCATTCACATAGATAGGTTGCATTTCATACTCTCTATCTACCATTCCTCTTCACTCTTTTAGTTCTCTTGAACTTAACATGAGGACATGCTAATGTTTAAGTGTGGGGAGGTTGATAAACCCCATTTTTAGGGTTTATCCTATGCTTAATCTAGTGGATTTTATCCATTATTCTCACACTTATTCATGTAAATTGCATGTTTTACATTTTCCTTCTTGATTTTGTGCTATGATTGAAAACATGCTTCTTTGGCCTTAAATTGCTAATTAAAAATCCTCTCTTATTACCATTCGATGACTTGATATGTGTGTTAAGTAATTTCAGAGTTTATAGGGCAGGAATGCCTTAGAGGATGGAAAGGAAGCATGCAAAAGTGGAAGGAATACAAGAAACTGAAAGAACTGCTAAAGCTGTCCAGCCTTACCTTCTGGTACTAAATCGACCATAACTTGAGCTACAGAGGTCCAAATTATGCGGTTCCAATTGTGTTCAAAAGCTAACATCCGGGGCTTCACAATGATATATAATTTTCCGTAGCTGTTCCAAATATAGGTGATGCACACACGTGGATCACGAGCACACGTGACCTGGCAAAAATCTAATCCACGCTCACGCGTGGACGACGCTCACGCGTGGATGACGCTCACGCGTGACTTTGCAGCGACCTGTACGTATCAGAAATCGTTGGGGGCAATTTCTAGGCTGTTTCTGACCCAGTTTTTGGCCCAAAAAACACAGATTAGAGGCTATAAAGTGGGGGAATCAATTCATTTATCAATACAACTTTTATAATTCATAATTTTAGGTTTTAGATGTAGTTTTCTAGAGGGAGAGGCTCTCTTCTCTCTCTTAGGTTTTAGATTTAGGATATCTCTTAGGTTTAGGATTAGGATTTCTTCGTTTTCTTCATTCCAGGTTCAATGTTCCTTTAATTTAGTTTCTCTTCTACTTTTATTTGTTCTATTACTTTAGTTTGTTTATTTTCCCAATTTGATTTATGAACTCTCCATGTTAGATTTGATTTCTTTATTTAATGCAATTTGAGTTATTTTAGAATTATGATTGCTTTCTTCTATTTATGATATAAATAATTTGGATTTTTCCCCTTTTGGCTTTGGTTAAGTAATTGGTGACACTTGAGTTGTCAAACTCAGCTATTGATTGAAAATTAGAAATTGCTGATTGATTTGGATCCCTCTAAAGCTAGTCTTTCCACAGGAGTTGACTAGGACTTGGGAAATCAAGTTAATTAGTCCACTTGACTTTCCTTTATTTAGTAAGGGTTAACTAAGTGGGAGCGATAACAATTCTCATCACACCTGATAAGGTTAACTAGGATGGGATTTCCAGTTCTCATACCTTGCCAAAAGTTTTTCTAGTTATTAATTTAATTTTTTGCCAATTTATTTTCCTGTTCTCTATTTCAAAAACCCAAAAATATATCCTTTTTCATAACCTATAATAAATCATACTTCCCTGCAATTCCATGAGAGACGACTCGAGGTTTAAATACTTCGGTTATAAATTTTATTGGGTTTTGTTACTTGTGACAACCAAAGTTTTTGTAACTTTGTTGGTTTAGAAACTATACTTACAACGTGATTATTTTTATAAAATTCTTTACTGGCAGAAAATCAGTTCGTCAGCAATCCTAGAACTTCTCATCGAAAATGGATATTCATGCTTAACAAAATAAATAACTTAAACCATAAATCATAAATAGGGTTATTTTAGGGGATTTCTAACTAATATTAAATCACACCGCTGTATCCCACAGTCGTCACCAACCTAACCTCTGTGTGATCCCATCGCCACTGCCTACCTAACCTCCTCAGCACCAGACAATCACAGATAATACAAGCAAGTAAAACACAAGTAATATACATATATAGCAAGTAAAACAACTAGGAAATAAGTGTATGTGCCAGGCACTATATCTTCAAAACGATAGTGTGCCAGGCATTATATCCTTGGAATAAAAGCATGCCAGGCGCTATACCCTCGGACATGGCAGAAAGGCGACATCCGAAAGGATGTGTCGGGTTGGCATTTATAGACCGACAAGTGATATCACGAGCCAATAGGACAGGCATTCATCATGTGCATCTTCTATGTGTTTTGTTTGCTTTGCCTAATTTCATCTCTTGTTTAAATGAATAAATTCCAAGGATTCATTCTGAGGATATAGTGCCTAGCACACTCTTGCGAAAGAGAAGGAAAACAACAACAACATCTATTTCATCATAGGTACACTATCATTTCAAGGATATAGTGCCTGGCACATTATCCCCATCCAACAAGTCCATCGACCTCAAATCATCACCAGTCATCACCATTTCTCATCACAAATCATTTTCAATTAACAATTCTCAACATTCCAAGGATATAGTGCCTGGCACACTTTCCTTCGATATCCATCAAGCTCATAATAACCATCATCAGTTCTTAATTCCACAAGTTACCATCCATTCATAAGTTCTCAAGCCATTGCCAATAAAACACTTCGCTAGTTTACCCACAACTTCAGAAACTTAAGTCTCCGTCTTCTAAACTCATAACTAAAATACCTCTTTTTATTCACTTATTATTTTCTCCCCTGATTCCAAGCCTAAAATTGTTAAAAAGGTTTTAAGTAAGTGTTACAGAAGTTTGCAAGCTTGCCGGAAAGGTAAAACAGTTAAAAACAAGGTTTTCGTTGAAAAATAGGTAAGTGTGCGTACGCATAAGGTTGTGCACACGCACGCCCATAGGAATTTTCATTAAGTGTGCGTACGCATAGAGGTGTGAGTATGAACAGGAGTAAAAATTTCCAACTCTGCACATTCGCACAATGCGTGCAAACGCCCTCAACAGAGTGCACCTTCCAACGTGTGAGTGCGCACAAGGCTATGCGTGCGCACAGCTTGCAAAACTTAATTGGTTGTGTGCGCGCACAGTCTAACGACCCAATTTCTGGTACGTCATGATCATACTAGAAACTGAGCGCTACCAACTTGTCTTCCTAATTATTATCTATTATTTATTATATGAGCCTGGTTCGTTGTTAAAGGCGTAGTTATTTTTCGAGGTACTTTTTTTTAAAACATTTGTATTAATAAATAGAATCATTCATAATCAATTCAAAATTAATAACAGATAAAACAGGTATAAATAACCACACATAAATACATAACAAGCAGTTGACAATATTCGGTGATCCAGCCTTTATTAGAGTATAGACTTTTAGTTAGAACACCCCAAGATATAGCTAGATAATAACTATATCTATATATATATATATATATATATACAACATCCCAGGCCTTGACCTGTTCAAGAAGTCCCTAAGCTGGCGCCCAGGCTAGCCTAGACTCTATACTCACCTAGTCCCTCTAAACTACTAAAGCGAGGAAAGTACGTTCTAAGTCTTCAAAACTCAAGTCAGGTGGAACGTCATCAAAAGGTAGAACATCATCTACTAATCCTTTGCACGATCAGACATTGCCAAATGATATTTCTCTGGTACCTCATCAAGTAGCCACACAACAGAAGTCTCGTACACAGGATTTAGGTTAAAGTTCACGTACATACGGGGTGCAGACATTGGCTAGTCTCACAGTATATACATATAAATAGAGAACGAGATTCACCATAGACTCAGAAGACTACCTAGAGCAGAATCCTTTTCGCGAATGATCGTCAGCGAACTATGGAGGGGTACTCATGCTTCCATCTGAAGGGGGAAAGAGAGGGAGAAGGGGTAAGAACTGGGGAGTTCTTAGTAGGGCCGGGGTTATTAGTTAAGTTTATTAATTCTGTGTTGCTTAGCAGATAAATAGCAGAATACGGAGAAGCAGTAAATAGAAGATATAGATAAATAGAGAAAATAGAGAAAATAGAACACAAACAGAAGAATACAAGAAAATAAAACACAGACACAGTGGATAGAATACAAACAAAGAAAGCATACATTCAAACAACAATCATAACAGAAGAAATGCGCAACCAAGTATGATGCATGTCTGTCCTAAGCAGGCCATGATCTCATGTGTCGGTTTACACCCTGCATCCCGACATTACCCAGGAACTAGTCCTAGATATGGCTTTATCTCTGTAGGTGAACTTCGGCCTAAAGAAATAGCACCCCTGTAAGAGAACTTCGGCTTACAGGAATAATCTAAACACAACACAACAACTTTCTGTAGGTGAACTTCGGCCCACAGAAATAGCACCTCTGTAAGTGAACTTCGGCTTACAGAAATGGCACCCCGTAAGTGAACTTCGGCTTACAGGAATAGCAACTCTCTGTAGGTGAACTTCGGCCTACAAGAGCAACACCCTGAGATACACAATTGATATTCACTGTAGGTGAACTTGGGCCTACAAGACCTCTAGGGCCAACAGAAAAGCAGCAGATGAATATATAATAGGATATTATGCCACAAGGCTTAACTCGTTATTTTTACACTCTTTTCCTCTATTCTCTTTTTTATATTACTCTTTTCTCTTTGCCTCTTTGCTCTGCTCTGGTTACTCTTTTCTCTGTATCTCTTTACTCTGTTCTGATTACTCTGTTTAACATATGTATTTGAAGCTTATGTAAATTTTGGTATGAATAGTTAGCCTGTCCCAAGTATAGGTTCATTAAGTCTATACTGAAACAGTTTAACTTTTCATATAATACCTAACCCTAGGTGCAACTCAAGAACTAACTATGTTGCTCCTAGTTCGTTCACTAGTCTCTGTTAGTTTCTGTCATTAAAACCTCACTATCATGTTATTACCACTCCCTAAGTGTTTTATGAAGGTAATTATGAGATTCTACGCTTAAAGTTGTCTTTCTAAAGCTTTTACAGAAAACTGCTTTTTTCGCATTATTTTATTATTTTTATTATAATATTATTTTTAATTAAATATTATTATTTAATATTTTATTATTTTTTATTATTTTATTAATATATTTTCGAGATTTACCTTTCCTTACCCTAAAAGTTATATAAATTCACTTTTTACCACCCGTAACTTTTAATATTTCTACTTTAACCACCCTAACTTTCAGAAATTACAAAATAACCCCCAAACAAAAAAAATATTTACTTCCTTACAATTTTTATGAACTAAGAACTTTCTCTCCTTTTTCTCTTGATGACTTTTGGCCACAATGAGCAAATGAGGCAGCCTTGGGGGTTTTAGGGGTGTAGGGTGAGTTGTGATTGGTTGGCTTGGAGGTGGGTTAAAATAATATTAAAATATCTCAGGTGTATAACTACTAAAACTAGATATATTGGAACACTTGTAAAAACATCTCTAAAAATTATTTTCTGAGCTACTAGAATAAATGACACTAGTAACATATTTAATATGAGAATAGAACATGTATGATGAGGCCTTAGCATTGCTAAAGTCATCAGAGAGTGTTGGTGCTAAGCTGCACCAGTAAACTGTGAACCCGGTTAAACCGATTTCCTGTTTTTAACTAAAACAGACCAGGTAACTTTATAATATCATTCAACCATCTTCTAATACTAATATAATGATAATATTATACTATTATCTCTGTTCTCTCATGAATCGAGTCCGGTTCGTTAAACAGAGACTATTTACGAAAACTAGAATCAAAACTCGTAAACGATACGGTTCAAAAACTAAGTTCTTCGTGACTATGTCATCGAGCTTGCCTCAAAAGAGAGGTTCTAGCTTAAGGATGACATAATGATAATGAGGATTGAGATGATTGATAATATATCAGAGGTGTTCCCTTTAGTGATCTTCAGGAGAAATTCGTGCATTCAGAAAAGATATCGCGTACTCAAAAATTGGGGTTGTTACACACAGAGCGTGCTAGCGCTCCCAACAGCAGCCATATCCCCATGTGTGCGGACGCACAAGAGTGTGCGTGCACAAAAACCAAATTTTGGACACCAACTTTCAATGATCATATATTTCTCTACAAAAATCATTATCTTTATTTTGTTACAAAAATCATTCAATTTCGAAAATCGTAGCTCAAGATATGATCCGTCAAAGTTAGCCCAAAACTCATTTTTACCAAAAACCTTAAAAACTCAAATTCACTAAATCTCTCAATTCAACACCAAACTACTTATAGTCCAAACAATACCAAAACAACACAAAGGTTCCTACCACTCATTTCTCAAAAATCAACCATTCAATCATCTAAATCATTTAATACTCACCTCATCCAACTTTAAAATTCAACCTAAATTCACATCAAATTTCCTCAACCACCATCTAATATCCACATCAACCACAAGATCCTAAAATCCAAAATCATCGTCAACATATATCATAACACATCATAATCATCAATATCCTTTAATCCAAACCATCACAAATATTTGACATTAACTTATTACCATGAATTCTTATAATCCTCATTATTCATCAATATAAAAAATCACCAACAATACTTATCAACACCAAGCATCAATTTATCATCATCCAAAATTCATAATCCATATCATTTATCAACAATATCAACACTCTCCTTCAATTACCAACAATATCAATATTCATCATTAATCATCAACCATATCAACAAACCCACATCAACAATAATAAATCACAACATTCATCATCAACCTTCATAGTCATTAAATACCAACAATCAACATCAAAATTAATATATTCCATATCTCAAAACTCTATATCATCATCACCACCATACAACTTATCTTCAAACATCAAAGTTACATACAATTAGACATACACCCAAACATCCAATCCTATCTTAAGGTCAACTAGCCTAAGGTTCACGAAACATTAAATATTACATAAAGAAAACCAAAATCATACCTTGGCCAATTTCTAATATGCTCAAAGACCAAACTTGAATCCAACAAGCTTACACCATGCTCCAAACCACCAAAGCCAAACCAAAAGCCACCACCAACTCCAAAAACAAGCTTCATACATACAACATAACCATGCATTATCAACTAAAGCTCACACTACATCAAATTACAAGGATATAGAGGTTCCTTACCTTATTCAATGGTGATTGGGGTAAAGCCCGACAATTACCCGCTACTAGAGATCACTTAAACAAGCAAAATCACAAAATATACTCAAAAGCTCTAACCCAAAAACGCAGAAATTTAGGGCTGGAAACTGGAGCTTGAGTTTCGAAATCTTACCAGTAAAACCTAAATAGAAATGAAGAGCTCATTGAGAGCTTCGCGTGGCCACAAACAGCTCGTCAATCGGAGCTCCGTAGCTCAAGTTATGGCCAAAAGAAGGAGGAGGTGAATAGTGCACTCTCTTCTTCCTCTCTTCTTTCTTTTAGCGCCCTTCTCATCATATTAGGGCAAGAATGAGCTGAATGCTCATTAATATAGCATATAAATGTTGGGCCTTGGGCCCGGTTTAGGCCCAGTCCAACTCGTTAGCATTTTTAGCCCATTTGGCCCACTTTGGGCCAAAACCTTTAAGATTAACGCCCGTTTGGTTTGATAAGTTAAATTACAAACCAACAAGTTAACAAAATCATATAACCTACTTTCCCTTTTAAATCATATCATTTAACCAAAAAGTTCCGACCTAGTTTCAAAACTAAATCATTTAAACCAAAGGTCCAAACCAAATTTGAAAATCATTCTAAACCTCAAAAACTTTTTCAGCATGATTCAAGACTATACCAGTTAGAAACTGAAAATCATAGTTAAAACCACAAAAGCATCAATCGTTACTTTCGTTGCCACTAGTGCTAAGCCGTACCCATCAACCGATATGCCGTAAACTCCACGAACTGGTCCTCTTGAACATGTTGAGCTCGAAACACATTGTCTAGGTTATTCATCTTCACTATCTCTCCGTGAATGTGATCGACCTCATCTGTGAGTTGCCATTCGAGTTGTCTTCCCAAGCTAAACAATCGATATTGAGGTAATCAGTCTCAATATTCTGAGCTCAGTGCTTCAATTATCCCCAAAGGCACTCACAAACAAGCATGCTATGCATATCAAGCAGAACCTAAATAGCATGAAAGAAAAACGACCCAGAGTGTGCAACAAAGCACAATCGGTCTATCCCTCAGGCTCACGAGGACAAACCGCTCTAATACCACTATATGTTACACCCTAATTATCCTAAGCCTTACCTTTAGCCGTAAAGCAAAGGTTAAACAAAGGTTACGACAATTCTAAAGCTTATACATATTTATATAGAAGGAAATAATATATTCTAGAAGACCGATGAAGGATTAAGCTAAAAAATAGAATTACAAAAGCGCAAAATGTTCACACGAAGCTAACGCTTAAGATACAAGGTATAGATGCAAGAGAATAGAACATACATAGATATAAGAGTATAATAATTATAAGGAACTAGCCGCAGCTCACGGAGTTTAAGCCGACTAGTATATACAGTCATACAGAATTTTCAAAAGTAAAGCAGCTTATACAAAGTACCTCTCTCAAAGTAAGCCTCTAAGGCAATATAAACACAAAAGTGAGAGAACTAGTCAAGTGCCCAAAATGGCAACAAAAATGGAATAAAGTCCTCCGCTCTATCATTATCAAACAACTCACCGAGGTGGGTTATGACCTGCATCTGAAAAACAACAACAAAGTATGGAATGAGAACCGGAGGTTCTCAGTATGGTAACAGTGCCCAATATATAAGATGTAACATTTCGGGACGCCAAAGGCAATCCTAGAACTTCACATCGGAAATGGATATTGATGACTTGCATCATCTACCTCTTTCTCTTATCTAAAAGGACCATAAAAAGAGTGTAATCTTGTTCAATCAATGCAATTTCATGAGTTAAATGGTGAATATTATGGTACATTGATTTGAAATGAGTTTCTGTTGAATCACAGGTGAAAAGAGCAATAAAAGAAGAAGGAAGCAAGAAAGGGAAGTTGGGCGTGTGAGTAGGACGTGCCACTTGGTACAAATGCCACCAAATTGTATGGGCGTGGCACGCCAGCCAAAGGGCGTGACACGCTAGTTAGTAAATCTAGAGAAGAAGTCCATGGAGCTTTCAATGGGCATGGCAGGCCAAGGCCAAGCGTGGCACGCCAGGGAGATGACGCACAATGGGCGTGGCACGCCAAGGCCAGGCGTGGCACGCCAGTTATAAACTCCAGAGAAGGGATAATGGGCTTTAGTATGGGCGTGGCACGCCAAGGCCAGGCGTGGTACGCCAACCATAAATTCCAAAGAGCATTCTTGAAGGTCCATAAGGGACGTGACACGCCAGGCTGGGCGTGGCATGCCAACTCCATCATCTACAATGAGCGTGCCACTTGAGGTCGAAGGCGTGGCATGCCAATACATTTGAGCAGAGGAGCATGGAGGAAGCACCAACAAGGGCGTGCCACTTGAGACTTATGGTGTGGCACGCCAAGTCAAGAATGAATGGGCATGCCACTTGGGTTCTAGGCGTGGCACACCAAAGCTTGAAGAAACTCGTCCTCATAATGGGCGTGCCACTAGAGATCGAAGGAGTGGCATGCTAGTTCATTAGTCCAGAGAGGAAGAATGCAGCTTCTACAAGGGGGCGTGCCACTTGAGATTGAAGGCGTGACACGCCAGCACAAGCCCCCATGGAAAAAGATGATTGGGTGTGCCACTTTGGACTTTAGGCATGGCACGCCAAGGCAACATGAAGAGGGGTGTGCCACTTGATGATTGAGGCATGGCACGCCAATATCACTTTCACCAAGGGCGTGCCACTTGGGACCTAGGCATGGCATGCCAGTATAGTTGACCAGAGAAGAGAATGAAGCCCTCATCAAGGGCGTGGCATGCCAGTTTAACATTCCAGAGAAGAGGTGGAAGAGTTCACTAAGGGCGTGGCACACCAGACTTGGGCGTGCCACACTAGTTCAAATTACCAAAAGAAGATGATCATGCTTTATTGAGGGCATGGCACGTCAGACCTGAGAGTGCCACGCCAGTTCAAGTATCCAGAGAGGAAGAAGAGAAGAAGGCTATATGGGCGTGCCACTTAAGCTCGAAGGCGTGGTATGCCAGGCTAGTTTCATGAGAAGGGCATTCCACTTGGAAGCCAGGCCTGGCACGCCAAGCCAAGTTGAGAAGCTGGGTGTGACACGCCGCTCACACGCCAGGCACATGGTTCATTTTATGAGTTTTTCCTCTTATTTTCAATTGTAATTTTCTTTTTCTTTTTGTAACTTTTAATTTCTAGTGCTAGGAGTAGTATAAATATCCCCTAGGAGCACTGAAAAGGGGGTTGGCTAGTAGGTTAGAAAGTTGGGTTGATAGTTTAGTTTTACTTTTACACTTCACTTTATCTTCTTCCATCTCTTGTACTTTTCTCTAAGCTATGAGTAGCTAAACTCCCTCTAATTAGGAGAGGGAGCTCTGTTGTACTTGATGGATTAATGATAGTGAATTTCTTCTTCTCTTCATTTTCTCTTTGATTTTCTAGAAAGAATTTCGTTCTTCATGTTAGTGTTCAATCATCTTGAAAAAGAGGTTGAATGCAAAAGGGGTTTCATGGGAACCTTCGAAAAGGAAGCATGTAACCATGCTTGAAATCCCTTCTCACACTTGAGTAGATTTGGGTTTTGGGATTGGATATGGTGACATGAAATCCACCCATTATTTGGATCTGTGAGGATGTGTGGTATAATCAGGGACCAAGCTTATCTCTCTTCATGAGCAATTAGACCAAGGAATTGGCGGATTATCAAGATTTGAGAGATTGAATCACCAAGGGATTGGGGTTCAATCAATCATAATTTTCAAGAGGTCAATGAGTTGCATGATTGAAGAAGAGATGATCTAGATCTAATCCAAAGAGAGCAATATCTCCCATCCCAAGGAATCTTCCTTATTCTTATCTTTCCTATTCTTTATAGCTTTCTTTAATTTCTGCTATTACTCATTCCCCATTTACAATTCAGTCATTTATGTTCTAGCACTTTACATTCTTGTTATTTACTTTTCTGCACTTTATTGCTTTTCTTTACCTTTAAGTCATTTACATTTCTGCTAATTTAGAATTCTGCACTCAACAATCTCTATTGCTTAGCTTGATGATGAGTCCATATTTGATAATATATTTTGACTCAATTTGAATGGATTCTAGCACATGAACTCACACTTAAGCACCAAAATAGAATACTTTTGTGTTTTGTCCCCAATTTGATCCTAAATGTGAAAACATGCAATTTTGTGCTTGAAATGATCAATTTAATTCCACTTTTATTCTATTTGATGCCATGACATGTTTGTTGAGTGATTTAAGGTCTCAGGGGCAAGAATGGATAGCCAACAGTGGATGAAAGCATGTACAAGTGAGAAAACATGAAGAAAATAACGAAAAGCACACACGGCGAAGTGTGCGTGCACACAAGAAGGAATTTCCATGTGTGTGTGCGCACAACCACCTGTGCATATGCACAGGTCCCTGCACATGGTTGCATTAATGAAACACGTACTTTGTGATTTTTTAGGCCTCTTGGCTCATTTTGGAAGGCTTGGATGCTGATTTTGGATGCTATATGAAGGGGAATTCAACACATATGAAGGTATTAGCTATTATTAGGACTTAGACATAATTTTCCATAGTTTTACATAGTAGGAGTAGGAGTTGTGTAGATTAGGGAGAGCTCTCTTAGGATTTTTACTTTAATTTCCATTGTATCATTTTATAGCAAGCTTTAACATTGGATTTTGCCTCTTGATGACAAGTCATCTTAGCCTAGTTTCACTAGCCTTTTTCTTTTGTTTTCAATTGAATTATGCACTTTCTTGAGCCAAAAGCAAGCCAATTGGGTAGATTTTCATGTTTCCTTTGATTTAATCAACCATGTATGAATTCATGCTATTTCATGAGGTTTTATGCTATAATTGTCACATATTATGAAAGAATGAATATCTCATGATTTTGAGCATAGCTTTGATGTGTTTGGTTGATTAATGATAGGTGAAGAAAGCTTGGAGAAAGGTTGATGCAAGAAGGAATGGCTAGGAGGAAGAGAGAACAAAAAGTTTGAGCAAAAGTTTGCCTCAAACTTTAGCTCAAACTTTTGGATTAATTGAAAATGAACCAGGAAGCAAAAAGCTGGACCAAAAGTTAGCCTCAAACTTTTTGGCTAACTTTTGGGCAAAAGCTGGAGCAAAAGTTAGCCCCTAACTTTTTGGCTAACTTTTGGGCAAAAGCTGGAGCAAAAGTTAGCCCCTAACTTTTTGGCTAACTTTTGGCATGAAAAACACTCCCTGGATGAGCAAAAGTTTGCGCCAACATTAGCCCCTAACTTTTTGGCTAACGTTGGCACATGAAAAACACTCCCTGGGCTAGCAAAAGTTTGCGCCAACGTTAGCCCCTAACTTTTTGGCTAACGTTGGCGCCATGAATAAGCAAGGGGAGGCCAACGTTGGAGCAAAAGTTAGACCCCTAACTTTTGCCCCAACGTTGGTATCAGCAAGGAAGGGTGCTGATGTGAAAAGTTGGAGCAAAAGTTAGACCCTAACTTTTACTCCAACTTTTACTCAAGCTTTCATGATTCCAACCCGGTTCAATTCGGTTCTTCTCCAAACTCCAAGAGCAATCAACCAAGGCCTCTATCAACCCAATTCCATCAAGAGAAAAGGCCCAATTGAAGGCTTTAAGACCATTTGAGGAAAGTGTATAAATAGCATAGGATTTAAGTTTTTAAGGGAGCTTCCCTTTTAGTTTTTCAGAATAGCTTTCTTTTGAGTTTTGCGGAAAGCTCACTTTTATTTTTCTTAGCATTGTTGTTTAATTGAAGAGAACTTGGGAGGAGAATTGATCTCTCTTCTTCCTTGTTCTTGACCAGCACTCTTTACTTTTCTTGTCTTGGATTTTGGGTGGAGAATTGAAGAAATTCCGTTTCAATCTCACCTTGGGATCTTGTTTAATTTTCTGCTTAATTGAATTTCAGTTTCGGTTACTTGCTTCTTCATCTACTTTCTTTGCAATTTACAATCTCCTTTGCAATTGTTCTTGTTGGATCTAGGAAGGCATTGAGATCTAGACTTGGTTTTCTAGTCTCTTGGGTCCTGAGATCTGAATTCCAATTTTACATCCTCTGTTTACTACTTTCATGCTCATTTTACTTTTCTGGTTTAGATCCGATTCAATCCAAGTCTTCTTCTATTTCTCTGCTTGTTGCAATTTTACATTTCCTTGTTTAATTTCTGCAAATCCAAATCCCCATTCCCTTTACAATTCAAGCCATTTACATTTCTTGCACTTTAAGATTTCGCAATTTACATTTCTTGCGTTCTAAGTTTCTGCCATTTAATTTCTTGTTCTTTAAGATTTAGCACTTTAATTCCTGTTCTCTTTAATTTCATGCCAATTACCCATTCCCTTTACTTTCTATGCAATTTAAATTCTGCAAATCACAAATCTCTCAACCAAATCTTGATTCGCTTGACTAAATCAACCACTAAACTAAAATTGCTCAATCCTTCAATCCCTGTGGGATCGACCTCACTCCCGTGAGTTATTATTACTTGATGCGACCCGGTGCACTTGCCGGTTAAGTTTGGGTGTTTTGGAGAAATTCGTTCTTTCCGCGAAAATATCCCATCAAGTTTTTGGCGCCGTTGCTGGGGATTGATTAGATTGACAATGATTAAGTGAGGTGGTAATCTAGATCAAGCACTTTTTATTTTCTGTCCTTTAATTTTCAATTAACCCACTAACTGTTTGAATATTTGCTTAGGCTAACTAAAACTTCATTCTAGCAATAGATTGAAGTGTCACTGGTTTGTGTGTTTCTTATGTTCTGCTTGTATGTCAGGTACAAGAAGAATTACACCCATCTTTCATGAACAAGACGAAAGAACTCTTAGACGGTTAAGAAGAGCGGAAAGAGGGAAAAATATTGTTGGAGAAGAGGAATCAGAAGAAGAATTCCAAGATATGGAGGAACATTCAACCAATCCACCAGGTGGAGCAGACAACAACAATAACAATCCACCCCAGAGGAGAGTTTTAGCTTCCTATACTTTTGCAAATCCTAGACATTGTGGAAGTAGCATCTTAACTCCAAATGTCAATGCAAACAATTTTGAACTAAAGCCACAACTCATCACTTTGGTTCAAAACAATTGCTCTTTTGGTGGAGGACCACTTGAAGATCCAAACCAACACCTATCCACCTTCTTGAGGATTTGTAACACTGTTAAAACTAATGGTGTGCCTCCTGACAGCTACAAGCTATTGCTATTCCCATTTTCTCTCAGAGACAAGGCCACTCAATGGTTGGAATCCTTTCCAAGAGACAGCATCAACAATTGGGATGATCTGGTAACCAAGTTCCTTGACAAATTTTACCCACCTCAAAGGATCACAAGGTTGAAGACTGAGGTACAAATATTTACACAAATGGAGGCTGAACCCATCCATGAGGCATGGGAGAGATACAAGTCTCTAATCAGAAAATGTCCTCCTGAAATGTTCACTGAGTGGGATAAGCTGCAGAATTTTTATGAGGGCTTAACATTGAAATCTCAAGAAGCTTTGGATCATTCAGCTGGAGGTTCCTTGCAACTCATGAAAACTGCAGAGGAAGCTCAAAATCTCATTGATATGGTGGCTAACAACCAATATTTCTTTGCTCATCAAAGAAACCGCCAACCATCACAAAGAAGAGGAGTAATGGAGCTAGAAGGAGTGGACTCAATCTTGGCTCAAAACAAGATGATGCAGCAGCAAATTCAACAACAATTTGAACAAATGGCCAAGAGGATTGATAGTCTCCAAGTTGCAGCAGTTAACACTAGCCAACCATCAACTACATGGGGACAAAATGAAGAAACTCAAGAAGAACAACAACAAGAGCAAGTATAGTATATGCACAACCAAGGACCAAATGAAGTGTATGGTGATACATACAATCCATCCTGGAAGAACCACCCAAACCTCAGATGGGGAGATAATCATACCCAAAACCAACAACCATGGCAGAGGAACTCAAACCAAAACAACCCAAGAAGCAACCAAAACCACAACCAACAGCAGACTAACCAAAACCCCTACAGAAAACCTCAAAACAACTACCCCAACCCCAACCAGTACCAATCTAATAACAAACCCACCAACCAAAATGCCTACCATCCACCACCCACATCTCATAACCCACCTCAAGTATCACCTGAAGCCCAAAGAATCACTAACTTGGAGGCCGTGATAGACAAAATGTTGAAACACCAGGAAATGACAACCAAGAATCATGAAGCATCCCTAAAGAGCCTAGAGAGACAGATGGGGCAAATCTCAAAGCAGATTTCTCTTGAGAGACCCTCAAGCTCTCTGCCGAGTGACACGATTCCAAATCCGAAGGAAGAATGCAAGGCGATACAATTAAGGAGTGGGAGAACATTGATGAGCAATAATGACACTATAAAGAAGCAAGCAGAGAGCAGCAAAAGTGCAATAGAAGATGAAGAGCAAACAAAGGCAAATGAAGCCAAGGATCAAGTTGTGATGCCAAGCAAGAGAATTGAGAAACTCAAAGAGAAAGACAACCAGCCACACGGTTCAACAGAAGTGACTCAGGGACAGCAGCAAATAGGAAAGAGCATCACACCTCCACTGCCATATCCCCAGAGGTTCAACAAAGAAACCAGGGACCAGCATTTTCACAAGTTCCTTGAAACTTTCAAAAAGCTGGAAATCAATATTCCTTTTGCTGAAGCACTTGAGCAAATGCCTCTGTATGCCAAATTTTTGAAGGAGCTTATCAACAAGAAAAGAAGTTGGGATGAGAAGGAAACCATACTGCTCACTGAGGAATGCAGGGCTTTGATTCAAAAAGGGTTTCCCCCTAAGCTTGAAGATCCAGGGAGTTTTTTGCTACCTTGCACCATTGGGAAATTAACCATCACTAAAGCAATGTGCGATCTAGGAGCAAGTATCAACTTAATACCATCCTCCTTGGTAAAAAAGCTACATATAGAGGAAGTTAAACCAGTACAGATATCTCTAGAGCTAGTAGATAAGTCAACAGTATACCCCAGGGGTATGATTGAAAACCTTCTGGTCAAGGTGGACAATTTCATATACCCTACAGATTTTGTGGTTCTAGATTCAGAAGGGGATGATGGTGACTCTATTATTCTGGGAAAGCCATTCTTGGCCACTGCTAGAGCTATCATAGACATAGAGGAAGGAGAATTAACTCTTAGAATGCATGATAAGAGTGTCACTCTGAAGGTGTTACCAGAAGCACAGTTTGGTAATGAGAAGAAAAACTATATGGAACTTGACAAGGAAGAATCACAGTTAAAGGAAGAAAGCAACAAGGCGATTCACAACAACACCCCAAGGCAAAAGATTGTGCAAACTGATGAAGAAGTCCAAGAGAATATTGGAGTATTAGCCACTGAAAGGATGAAAGATCCCCAAGGTAAGCCTACGGCCAGAAAAGAAAGGTCAACGAAAGAAAGGATGAAACGCAGAAACAAAACAAAAAGGGGTTGGAAGAATAGGAAGATCCCAATAGAGGGGCTTTCCAAAGGTGACAAAGTGCAACTGACATATCAACAGCTGGGAGCAAGCCAACAGACTGATGACTATTACACTGTCAGCAATATACTCTCATTAGAGCACGCTGAAATTGAACACCAGAGAACAAAGAGGAGGATCACAGTCAGGGGAGACAAGCTGAGGCACTACAATCCTCAACCACCATAAAAGAAAACCCCAATGTCAAGCTAGTGACAATAAAAGAGCGCTCCATGGGAGGCAACCCATGATTTAAGATTTATGTCATTTTAAATTCAATAAGCTATGATCATCTGAGCATGAAATTTGTTTTCATGGACTAACTCAATGAATGCAAAATTTTTTTTTCATATGCTAAGACTTCTAAAGTTTGGTGTGCCTTCAAGCACACCAAACCAGTGTTACAAATATTTTCACGTTATATGCCTAGCATATGACCAAACACTAAGTTTGGTGTTTCTCTTCTCATGAAAAAAAAAATCATGCATCAATGATCATACATTATCTCTTATTGAGACTTATCAATTAAAAAGAAATCATAGTCTGTGATGAAGGCATCAATTATGACTTACCACTAGCATCTCACATTTACCCCTTAAGCAAGATACAAGTTTGGTGTTCACCAAACTTTGATGCACGGATTTAGGGACACAATTGATCCTTCATGAAAAAAAAAAAAGAGAGAGAAAAAGGAAAATTATGATGAAAACATTTCTTATAAACATTTGACCAAGAATGACATTGGGATTTCAATTTCACTAGTTGGAGGGAGAACCACATATTTTCAACTATATGACCAAACATTAAGTTTGGTGTCCTCCAAGGAAAGTCACAGTTCAAATGGATATAAGGAATGATGATTCATATAGTGTTAATGAAAAGAAGCACTATTGCCACGGTTTGATATAGCTAATGTGTGTTGTCTTGTTGTGATGACTAGGTGGTCAAAGAACACTTTATGAAAGAGACAAGACAAAGGAAAGCGTAGCATGAGGACAAAATTTCATCACATGCCTCAAAAAGAGAATCTGCCACTCCTTGAAATGATCACGGCAGAGACAATTGAAGAAGGAAGTTTTGTCTTCATTCATCCTTACATGCACACCTTTGATTCACATAGTATCTAATTGCATCCTAGCCCTTCATTGTTCATTTAAATGACATACCACCTCCAAGCCATGCATGTGACCGAATCCTTGCACTCCAACCATTTAAACCTCCCTTCATCATTTCTCATCATAACAAGCTCGGCCTCAAAATTTCATCTTTCTCCAAGACACACATCAAAATCTCTAACAATCTTCACACTCCCTTTAACCTCAAGAGTCTCAAACAACCAAGTGATCATGGCCTCTTCCTCAAGAACCAAATGAAGAAGAGGGAAAGATCCCATGGTGGAGGAGAGCACCCCTGAATATGACCAATGGAGATTCAAATCTCGGTACCATCAGATGCAAATTGAATGGATGAATGAGAAGAAGATATATCCAGAAATTCCACTCTTGCTGCCGGACGATGGATGCCAAGAAATGAAGGACAAAATTCAAAAGAGAAGGTGGGAGGAACTCATATCACCAATCACCCGAATCAATGCTAATATCATAAGAGAGTTCTATGCCAATGTCTCAAGGCTTGACATGAGTGAGGCGCCAACATACAAGAGCTATGTGCGGGGAGTGGAAGTAGATTTTAGCTCGGATGCAATCAAGAAAGTCTTGGGACTAAAATCAGTTCGCTTTAGTGAACCGGGATACCACCAAAGGGTAAATGGTGATCCGGATTATGATGGGATTGCTAGAGATATTTGTATGGAGAACACAGAGTGGGAAGGAGATGACAAGAATAAATACAAGTATTTGAAGAGAGTTAACCTTACGCCGGAAGCAAAGGGATGGTATGAGTTGTTGAAAAGATCAATTCTGGGCACAGTAAACACCTCAGAAGTTAACAAGAATAGAGCTATTATGTTGCATTGCATAATTGTGGGAGGAGAGGTAAAAGTTCATGAAATTCTGGCAAAGGACATTCAAAAGCTTGCTGAGAAGAATTCGGCCGGATCTTGGTTGTACTATCCAAGTACCATTTGGAGGTTGTGTGCAAAGGCTAAAGTTCCAATGGAAGAGGAGAATCCAATGTGGTTAAGCCAAGGTGTAACGACCCAATTTTCAGTACGCCTAGGACATACCAGAAACTGAGTGCTACCAATTTGTCATCCTAATTATTATCTATTATTTATTATATGAGCCTGATTCGTTGTTAAAAACGTAGTTAGTTAGCGAGGTACTTTTTTTTTTGAAAACATTTGAATTAATAAACAGAATCATTCATAATCAATTCACAAATAATAACAGATAAAACAGTTATAAGCAACCACGCATAAATACATCACAAGTAGCTAACAACATTTAGTGATCCAGCCTTTATTAGAATATAGACTGTTAGTTAGAACACCCCTAGATATAGCTAGATATTAACTATATACATATATATACATACAACATCCTAGGCCCTGACCTGTTCAAGAAGTCCCTAAGCTGGCGCCCAGGCTAGCCTAGACTCTATACTCACCTATTCCCTCTAAACTACTAAGCGAGGGAAAGTACGCTCTAAATTTTCAAAACTCAAGTCAGGTGGAACGTCCCCAAAAGGTAGAACATCATCTGCTACTCCTCTGCACGATCATATGTCATCAAAGAGCGTCTCTCAAGTACTTAATTGAGTGGCCACATAACAGCAACATCGTACGGAGGACTTAGGCTAAAGTTTGTAGAAAAGCGGGGTGCAGACGTTGGCTGGCCTCAAAGTATATACATATAAACAGGTAACGGAGTTCACTCTAGACTCAGAAGACTATCTAGAGCAGAATCCTCTTCTTGCGAACGGTCATCAGCGAACTATGGTAAGGTACTCTTACTTCCATCTGAAGGGGAAAGGGAGAGAGAAGGGGTAAGAACTGGGGAGTTCTTAGTAGGGTCGGGGTTATTAGTTAAGTTCATTAATTCCGTGTTGTTTAGCAGATAAATAGCAGAATACCGAGAATCAGTAGACAGAAGAAATAGATAAATAGAGAAAATAGAAAGCAAAACACAAACAAAAGAATACAAGAAAATAAAACACAGACACAGAGAATAGAATGAAAACAAAGAAAGCATACATTCAAACAACAATCATAACAGAGGAAATGCGCAACCAAGTATGATGCATGTCTGTCCTATGCAGGCCATGAGCTCACGTGTCGGTTTACACCCTGCAGCCCGACATTACCCAGGAACTAGTCCTAGATATGGCTTATTTTCTGTAGGTGAACTTCGGCCTACAGAAATAGCACTCCCGTAAGTGAACTTCGGCTTACAGGAATAGTCTAAACACAACACAACAGCTTTCTATAGGTGAACTTCGGCCTATAGAAATAACACCTCTGTAAGTGAACTTCGGCTTACAGAAATGGTTTAATCACAACAACTTTCTGTAGGTGAACTTCGGCCTACAGAAATAGCACCTCTGTAAGTGAACTTCGGCTTACAGAAATAGTGCCCCTGTAAGTGAACTTTGGCTTACAGGTATCACAACTCTCTGTAGGTGAACTTCGGCCTACAGGAGCAACACCCTGAGATACACAATTGATATTCACTGTAGGTTAACTTTGGCCTACAGAAATATCAACTTACTGTAGGTGAACTTGGGCCTACAGGACCTCTAGGGCCAATAGAAAAGCAGCAGATGAACATACAACAGAACATCATACCACAAGGCTTAACTCTTTATTCTTATACTCGTCTCCTTTATTTTCTTTGTGATATTACTCTTTTCTCATTATCATCATTCATTATCATTCCCATTATTCATCATCACTTTCACATTCTTATGCAGTACTTCTTTCTTTCTCTGTTCAATCATACTTTACAGACTTTACATCTTTCACTTTATCTTTTTACTCTGCTTTGATTAATCTTTTCTCTATATCTCTTTACTTTTCTCTGGTTACTCTGTTCTCTGTGTTTTCTCTACTCTGCTCTGATTTTTCTGCTTAACGTATGCATTTAAAGCTTATGTAAATTTCGGTATGAATAGTATGCCTGTCCAAAGTATAGGTTCATTAAGTCTATACTGAAACAGTTTAACTTTTCATATAATACCTAACCCTAGTCGCAACTCAAGGACTAACTATGTTGCCCTAGTTTGTTCACTAGTCTCTGTCTGTTTTTCTGTCGTAAAAACTTTACAGAATTTTCTTTGGTTTTTATCTTTTCTTTAACTTTTTATCTTTTCTTTATATTTGCCTCACTAATATGTTCTTACCACTCCCTAAGTGTTTTATGAAGGTAATGATGAGATTCAGCGCTTAAAGTTGTCTTTCTAAAGCTTTTACAGAAAACTGCCTTTTCTGCATTATTTTATTATTTTTATTAAAATATTATTTTTAATTAAATATTATTATTTAATATTTTATTATTATTTATTATTTTATTAATATATTTTCGAAAATTACCTTCTTTTAACCTTTTACTTTATAAATTCACTTTTTACCACCCGTAACTTTTAATACTTCTACTTTAACCACCCTAACTTTCAGAAATTACAAAATAACCCCCCAAACACTAAATTAATTACTTCCTTGCCCTTTTATGAATCAAAAAGGTGTTCTTCATTGTTCTTCACCACACTCAAAGTGTTCTTCATGTTCTTCATAAATTCTTCAGATTCTTTCTCTGTTTTTACCCGTTTTTCAGTCTTTTCAGCAACCGATTTTTACTATAATTCATAATAAATTAGCAGCCACTAAAACCCCATATTTTCTACATGATTTCAACACAAATTGAACCTCAATTTAAGCTTAGGGTTTCGTTTTTCCAGCTGCCCAAGAACATGAACTTTAAAGCTTGAATTTCATCAAATTTCATCAAAATTTCACCAAAATTTCAACAAGAATTACTCATATAAACAATCAATTTCAAGCATAACCAAACCATATCATAATCACACAACTCAAACACAATCAATCAAGATTAAATTCGTCAATCCCTACCTTGATTTGCTGCTCCAAATTCGGTTAGACCTTCAGGTGGTCCTTAAGCACTTTTTCCTCCTAAAACACATCAAGAACAACTTTAAATCCACAAACTCTCAACTGACCAAATCTCCCTCAGAACGTTAGGAAGAGATATCTCACCTTAGACTTTCTGAAAATTAATGTTTCTTGGCCCTCAAGTCAAGTTAAGCATGATTCCTAAGGAAGAACATCAAGAAAACACATGTTTTGCATGGTTTTCCTTGAAAACCGAATTGAAGAGGAAGGGAGACAGCCATCTCACCTTATTTACAGCCTTGATAAGTCTCATGGTTATGTAGAGGAAGAAGAGAGGATCATTTTGGTGAAATCGGAGTTTTGATTTGAGTTTTGGTTCAGAAGAAATCAAGCTTTGAAGATTAAGTGTTCATGAAGTTTTCTCTCTTTTCTCTCCTTTCAATTTCGGCCAAAATGATGAAATGAGACAGCCTTGGAGGTCTTGGGGGTGTAAGGTGAGTTGTGATTGGTTGGCTTGGAGGTGGGTTAAAATAATATTAAAAATTATTTTCTGAGCTACTAGCATAAATGACACTAGTAACATATTTATTTTGAGAATAGAACATGTATGATGAGGCCTTAGCATTGCTAAAGTCATCAGAGAGTGCTGGTGCTAAGCTGCACCAGTAAATTGTGAACCCGGTTAAACCGATTTTCTGTTTTTAACTAAAACAGACTAGGTAATCTTATAATATCATTCAAGCATCTTATAATACTAATATAATGATAATATCATCCTATTATCTCTCTTCTCTCATAAATCGAGTCCAGTTCATCAAACTGAGACTATTTACGAAAAACAGAATCAAAACTCCTAACCAATATGGTTCAAAAACTAGGTTCTTCGTGACCGTGTTATCGAGCTTGTCTCAACTAAGGTCCTGAGTTAAAGATAATATAATGACAATGAGGATTGAGATGCTTGATGATACAGAAAAAGTATTCCCTTTACTGATCTTTCGGAGAAATCCGTGTATTCAGAAATGATCTTGCGTACTCGAAAATCGGGGTTGTTACATTCTACCCTCCTAAAAGAAAATTTTGCCCTCAAAATTTAACATGCGCATAAGAAGTTATAGTATTATCTAGCACAAACAAAACCATAGTGTGGTACTCACCTCGAGTGGAAGAATTATATGCATTTGTGTTGCCAGCAGTTACGGTAAAAACCCTTCCTTGTTGTTTTGGCCTTGCTGGATCTCGAACAAACCTCCTTGGGCAAATCCTAGCTATGTGTCCAGGTTCTCCGCAAGCATAACAATGGTTTGTCCCATACTGACATGGTATGTTACCATGATCTTTCCCACACCTTGAGCATACTGAAATATCCTGAATTTCCTAAGGTTGACCTCTTTCTTCCTCTCCCAGATTATTGTTGTCGTATTTGCCATTGTTACGAGCGAGAAAGTTACCATTTCATTGATTCCTATTTTGGCGATGGAACTGACCACTGAACTTAAAGTTACGACCTTGAGGGGCTAGATCTTGAATAAAGTATCTTCCTGAGGTTTCCTTACGATCTGCTCGAGCTATCGCCACCTTTTTCGAACATTCTTCCACTAGTTTACTTTTATTCACCAGTTCAGCAAAATTTCTTATCTCTAATGGAACTACTGAACTCATCAGATCCTCATGAAGGCCCCTTCAAACTTCAAACACTTCCATTCTTCAAAGTCAGCAGGATTCCCTTGGCAGATCTTGGAGAAACGGCACAAGTCATCAAACTTACGGGCATATTCTGCAACAGTTGTGTTACCCTGTTTCAGCTGCATAAGTTCCATCTCATTAGCGTCACGAGCTGCCCTCGGAAAATACTTCTTATAAAATTCATCCTTAAAAGTATTCCAAGGAATATCGCCTTCATCTTGTTGCAACAGTCGCTGTATCCCCTGCCACCAATGCTCAGCTTCTCCTTCCAGCATATAAGTAGCAAACTCCACGTGTTGGCCTTCTGGAACATGCTGCGCTCGCAGTGATCATTCAATAGCTCGAAACCAGTTGTCAGCATCAGTCGCAATGAGTGTACCTTTAAACTTAGGCGGTTTAACCTTCAGAAAAGTCGCAAGGGTCATAGGTCTTTCAAGATGCCCTAAGTTATTCTCATCATTCCCACTATCTTCTCCATGTTCATTCTTATTCCCGTTTCTCACCCCAAGACTTTCAACAGCCCTAGCCGCTACTACTGCAGCCTCACGCACTGCCTCAGCTACAGGTTCCACCGGCACCGGGGTCACGATCATCGGAGCAATCAACGGAGTGTTTCCTTCAGTAACGGGAGAAATCCCTTATTATAAGGAAGCCAAAGATGTTCATTCTGATTACAAGGATGGCTTGTTGGAGATGTATAGTTGGATGTATAGTAGAAGTGGCCTTCCTGGGACAGGAGGCGAGAGTATGTATGTTCACATTTATCAAGTAGCACAGTAAGCATCTTCAATAGCTAATCATAAATCAAATTCAGCACCTGGAAAAGCTACTAAAAGACAATCATCGAGCCATCGTCCAACCTGCGAGCTGAATCAAAAGTGGGTATGCGAGTTTCCCCATAGTCTAATTAAATAAAAAATGGGATTTAGGAGAAGGGAGGGCCTTGTTAACACCATGGTTTTTGTAGATGCGTTACCCACATCGGGGATAGCGTTCATGGTAATCATAAACGTCTCCTGTTCCCTCTCGTAGTTAACATTAGGAATTCCTTCCCGTACGCCTCGTCTCCGTGAACCCATTGTAGTCTTGTTCACACCAAACAATCATTGTTAAGGTGATCAGTCTTAACACTTCAAGCAAGTGTGAACATTCCCAGAATGAAAACACAGAGACAATCATGCAACACATATCACATAGATATCCTATAAGCATGAGACACACAAGAGAGTATGCAATGAAGCATAGTCAGTCCACTCCCCAGGCTCTACTGGGAACGAACTGCTCTGATACCAAATTGTAACGACCCAATTTTCAGTACGCCTAGGACATACCAGAAACTGAGTGCTACCAATTTGTCATCCTAATTATTATCTATGATTTATTATATGAGCCTGATTCGTTGTTAAAAACGTAGTTAGTTAGCGAGGTACTTTTTTTTTTTGAAAACATTTGAATTAATAAACAGAATCATTCATAATCAATTCACAAATAATAACAGATAAAACAGTTATAAGCAACCACGCATAAATACATCACAAGTAGCTAACAACATTTAGTGATCCAGCCTTTATTAGAATATAGACTGTTAGTTAGAACACCCCTAGATATAGCTAGATATTAACTATATACATATATATACATACAACATCCTAGGCCCTGACCTGTTCAAGAAGTCCCTAAGCTGGCGCCCAGGCTAGCCTAGACTCTATACTCACCTATTCCCTCTAAACTACTAAGCGAGGGAAAGTACGCTCTAAGTTTTCAAAACTCAAGTCAGGTGGAACGTCCCCAAAAGGTAGAACATCATCTGCTACTCCTCTGCACGATCATATGTCATCAAAGAGCGTCTCTCAAGTACTTAATCGAGTGGCCACATAACAGCAACATCGTACGGAGGACTTAGGCTAAAGTTTGTAGAAAAGTGGGGTACAGACGTTGGCTGGCCTCAAAGTATATACATATAAACAGGTAACGGAGTTCACTCTAGACTCAGAAGACTATCTAGAGCAGAATCCTCTTCTTGCGAACGGTCATCAACGAACTATGGTAAGGTACTCTTACTTCCATCTGAAGGGGAAAGGGAGAGAGAAGGGGTAAGAACTGGGGAGTTCTTAGTAGGGTCGGGGTTATTAGTTAAGTTCATTAATTCCGTGTTGTTTAGCAGATAAATAGCAGAATACCGAGAATCAGTAGACAGAAGAAATAGATAAATGGAGAAAATAGAAAGCAAAACACAAACAAAAGAATACAAGAAAACAAAACACAGACACAGAGAATAGAATGAAAACAAAGAAAGCATACATTCAAACAACAATCATAACAGAGGAAATGCGCAACCAAGTATGATGCATGTCTGTCCTATGCAGGCCATGAGCTCACGTGTCGGTTTACACCCTGCAGCCCGACATTACCCAGGAACTAGTCCTAGATATGGCTTATTTTCTGTAGGTGAACTTCGGCCTACAGAAATAGCACTCCCGTAAGTGAACTTCGGCTTATAGGAATAGTCTAAACACAACACAACAGCTTTCTATAGGTGAACTTCGGCCTATAGAAATAACACCTCTGTAAGTGAACTTCGGCTTATAGAAATGGTTTAATCACAACAACTTTCTGTAGGTGAACTTCGGCCTACAGAAATAGCACCTCTGTAAGTGAACTTCGGCTTACAGAAATAGTGCCCCTGTAAGTGAACTTTGGCTTACAGGTATCACAACTCTCTGTAGGTGAACTTCGACCTACAGGAGCAACACCCTGAGATACACAATTGATATTCACTGTAGGTGAACTTCGGCCTACAAAAATATCAACTTACTGTAGGTGAACTTGGGCCTACAGGACCTCTAGGGCCAATAGAAAAGCAGTAGATGAACATACAACAGAACATCATACCACAAGGCTTAACTCTTTATTCTTATACTCGTCTCCTTTATTTTCTTTGTGATATTACTCTTTTCTCATTATCATCATTCATTATCATTCCCATTATTCATCATCACTTTCACATTCTTATGCAGTACTTCTTTCTTTCTCTGTTCAATCATACTATACAGACTTTACATCTTTCACTTTATCTTTTTACTCTGCTTTGATTAATCTTTTCTCTATATCTCTTTACTTTTCTCTGGTTACTCTGTTCTCTGTGTTTTCTTTACTCTGCTCTGATTTTTCTGCTTAACGTATGCATTTAAAGCTTATGTAAATTTCGGTATGAATAGTATGCCTGTCCCAAGTATAGGTTCATTAAGTCTATACTGAAACAGTTTAACTTTTCATATAATACCTAACCCTAGTCGCAACTCAAGGACTAACTATGTTGCCCTAGTTTGTTCACTAGTCTCTGTCTGTTTTTCTGTCATTAAAACTTTACAGAATTTTCTTTGGTTTTTATCTTTTCTTTAACTTTTTATCTTTTCTTTATCTTTGCCTCACTAATATGTTCTTACCACTCCCTAAGTGTTTTATGAAGGTAATGATGAGATTCAGCGCTTAAAGTTGTCTTTCTAAAGCTTTTACAGAAAACTGCCTTTTCTGCATTATTTTATTATTTTTATTAAAATATTATTTTTAATTAAATATTATTATTTAATATTTTATTATTATTTATTATTTTATTAATATATTTTCGAAAATTTCCTTCTTTTAACCTTTTAGTTTATAAATTCACTTTTTACCACCCGTAACTTTTAATATTTCTACTTTAACCACCCTAACTTTCAGAAATCACAAAATAACCCCCCAAACACCAAATTAATTACTTCCTTGCCCTTTTATGAATCAAAAAGGTGTTCTTCATTGTTCTTCACCACACTCAAAGTGTTCTTCATGTTCTTCATAAATTCTTCAGATTCTTTCTCTGTTTTTACCCGTTTTTCAGTCTTTTCAGCAACCAATTTTTACTATAATTCATAATAAATTAGCAGCCACTAAAACCCCATCTTTTCTACATGGTTTCAACACAAATTGAACCTCAATTTAAGCTTAGGGTTTCGTTTTTCCAGCTGCCCAAGAACATGAACTTTAAAGCTTGAATTTCATCAAATTTCATCAAAATTTCACCAAAATTTCAACAAGAATTACTCATATAAACAATCAATTTCAAGCATAACCAAACCATATCATAATCACACAACTTAAACACAATCAATCAAGATTAAATTCGTCAATCCCTACCTTGATTTGCTGCTCCAAATTCGGTTAGACCTTCAGGTGGTCCTTAAGCACTTTTTCCTCCTAAAACACATCAAGAACAACTTTAAATCCACAAACTCTCAACTGACCAAATCTCCCTCAGAAAGTTAGGAAGAGATATCTCACCTTAGACTTGCTGAAAATTAATGTTTCTTGGCCCTCAAGTCAAGTTAAGCATGATTCCTAAGGAAGAACATCAAGAAAACACATGTTTTGCATGGTTTTCCTTGAAAACCGAATTGAAGAGGAAGGGAGACAGCCATCTCACCTTATTTACAGCCTTGATAAGTCTCATGGTTATGTAGAGGAAGAAGAGAGGATCATTTTGGTGAAATCGGAGTTTTGATTTGAGTTTTGGTTCAGAAGAAATCAAGCTTTGAAGATTAAGTGTTCATGAAGTTTTCTCTCTTTTCTCTCCTTTCAATTTCGGCCAAAATGATGAAATGAGACAGCCTTGGAGGTCTTGGGGGTGTAAGGTGAGTTGTGATTGGTTGGCTTGGAGGTGGGTTAAAATAATATTAAAATATCTCAGGTGTACAACTACTAAAACTAGGTGTATCGGAACAATCGTAAAAACATCTCTAAAAATTATTTTCTGAGCTACTAGCATAAATGACACTAGTAACATATTTATTATGAGAATAGAACATGTATGATGAGGCCTTAGCATTGCTAAAGTCATCAGAGAGTGCTGGTGCTAAGCTGCACTAGTAAACTGTGAACCCGGTTAAACCGATTTTCTGTTTTTAACTAAAACAGACTAGGTAATCTTATAATATCATTCAAGCATCTTATAATACTAATATAATGATAATATCATCCTATTATCTCTCTTCTCTCATAAATCGAGTCCAGTTCATCAAACTGAGACTATTTATGAAAAACAGAATCAAAACTCCTAACCAATACGGTTCAAAAACTAGGTTCTTCGTGACCGCGTTATCGAGCTTGTCTCAACTAAGGTTCTGAGTTAAAGATAATATAATGACAATGAGGATTGAGATGCTTGATGATACAGAAGAGGTATTCCCTTTACTGATCTTTCGGAGAAATCCGTGTATTCAGAAATGATCTCGCGTACTCGAAAATCGGGGTTGTTACACAAGGCATGCCTATAACCATTGAAAGAATGATGATGCCCCCTGAAGCACATCAAGGCCGAAGACCACATGGAAGAAGGGAAAGAGAGGAACCAATGGAGGGAGAAGAATTACAAGAGGAAGAAGAGCCACAAGAGGAGGAGGAACAGCAGCACATTCCTCTACATAACAATCTGGACATGACTCAAATGCAGGAAGCAATTGGAAGATTATCACAACAGTACATGAGAATTCAAGAAAGGCAAGAGGAATACCATTCACTATACATGAAAAACCAACAAGCACAAGAAGAACGGGAGCTAAGAATGATGAACAAACAAAGTGAATTCGAGTCAAAATTCCTTGTGATGCAAGAAGAACATGCTTTTCAATCTCATGAATCATTTGGAAAGTTGGAACAAATGCAAGCTGAAAATTTGAGGGCTCTCAAAGAGTTCACAACACTCCAAGATGCAAGATATGAAGTCCAAGCCGACTACAACATAAATAGTCAAATCAAGCTGAACTATATTAGAGAGCATCTGCACAACATGGATCCAGCTTTTCCAACTTTTGATGAATTCTTCTAAAGGAGAAGTGAGATAGAAGTAAGCAATGCAATGAAGCTTGAAGATAGAGTAGAGGAAGCAATGAATAGAGCTGGTTTCTGGCGGGATCAACAGACAACAGACATGGACATAGGGAACACCAGCAACCAGGTGTATGAAAGAAGAAAGAAAAAGCATGACAAATAAAAGGTGGACTTGCTCCTTGTTCAGCACTAAGAAAGCATGCATTGTGTCTGTTTTAAGTGGTCCTTGCATCTTTAAGTAGTTGTCATAATTAATAGTCTTTGCATCTTGTTTGTTTCTCTTAGAATAAGTAAGCTAGTCTATGTATGTGCTTGTGTATTTACTTTCACTTAACAAAAAGCATGCTTTGTCCCCTGCATTTTCAATTCAATAGAAGAAATGTTTGAATGTGAAGTGAGATAGTTCTCTGTTAGATAGAAGTAAAATAAAAGTAAGTGGTGGTATGTGTGTGATTGTATAATAGCTCACCTTTAATGAATAAGAACACTAGGATGTCTCCTCTTAAGTAGAAAGTAGCTACTGTCTATGAATCTCAATCAAATAAAAATCCTTGGTTAGAAAGAAAAACAAAAAGAAAGAAAAAAGGGGAGAAAAAGAAATAGCCAAAAAATGGCAGAACAAAAGAAAAACAAAAAGAAACAAAGCTGGACACCAATAGCTTGAACCTTAGAATATATGCCTGTGGTGTCTTTGTATTAGGATCTGCTTGGATTATTAAGCTCTTTGGAGTGCATCAACACTTGATGACTTGGGTTAACTAACCCGGGATCATCAGCTGAAAGTCCACTATCAAGAGCAACCTAACTACAAGGCATTTAGTAGCCCAAAGAGGTGCTGGGCATCAATGTTCTAAGAAGGAATGTGAGCCAAGTGTCTATAGTGAATAATGTGTCAAGTATAAAGAAAAGGAAATGAACTTGCTACACATGACACTCAAATAAAGCTTATGAACAAGATAATAGCCAAGGATAAAGGAATAATGAGAGGTCATAGCAGTATGTTACTTGAAGCTTGAAGGAGGCTTTCTAGGCTTAAGAGTCAATAAGAGGTGAGTGTGTACATATCCACATAAAACCCCATGAACTACCAATAACACTCTACTAGCATGAACATCCTCTTCCATTTCATTCTTTCTTCTCAATAAATCATTTCTTGCTTGGGGACAAGCAAGCTTTAAGTTTGGTGTTGTGATGACAAGTCATCTTAGCCTAGTTTCACTAGCCTTTTTCTTTTGTTTTCAATTGAATTATGCACTTTCTTGAGCCAAAAGCAAGCCAATTGGGTAGATTTTCATGTTTCCTTTGATTTAATCAACCATGTATGAATTCATGCTATTTCATGAGGTTTTATGCTATAATTGTCACATATTATGAAAGAATGAATATCTCATGATTTTGAGCATAGCTTTGATGTGTTTGGTTGATTAATGATAGGTGAAGAAAGCTTGGAGAAAGGTTGATGCAAGAAGGAATGACTAGGAGGAAGAGAGAACAAAAAGTTTGAGCAAAAGTTTACCTCAAAATTTAGCTCAAACTTTTGGATTAATTGAAAATGAACCAGGAAGCAAAAAGCTGGACCAAAAGTTAGCCTCAAACTTTTTGGCTAACTTTTGGGCAAAAGCTGGAGCAAAAGTTAGCCCCTAACTTTTTGGCTAACTTTTGGGCAAAACCTGGAGCAAAAGTTAGCCCCTAACTTTTTGGCTAACTTTTGGCATGAAAAACACTCCCTGGATGAGCAAAAGTTTGCGCCAACGTTAGCCCCTAACTTTTTGGCTAACGTTGGCACATGAAAAACACTCCCTGGGCTAGCAAAAGTTTGCGCCAATGTTAGCCCCTAACTTTTTGGCTAACGTTGGAGCCATGAATAAGCAAGGGGAGGCCAACGTTGGAGCAAAAGTTAGACCCCTAACTTTTGCCCCAACGTTGGTATCAGCAAGGAAGGGTGCTGATGTGAAAAGTTGGAGCAAAAGTTAGACCCTAACTTTTACTCCAACTTTTACTCAAGCTTTCATGATTCCAACCCGGTTCAATTCGGTTCTTCTCCAAACTCCAAGAGCAATCAACCAAGGCCTCTATCAACCCAATTCCATCAAGAGCAAAGGCCCAATTGAAGGCTTTAAGACCATTTGAAGAAAGTGTATAAATAGCATAGGATTTAAGTTTTTAAGGGAGCTTCCCTTTTAGTTTTTCAGAATAGCTTTCTTTTGAGTTTTGCGGAGAGCTCACTTTTATTTTTCTTAGCATTGTTGTTTAATTGAAGAGAATTTGGGAGGAGAATTGATCTCTCTTCTTCCTTGTTCTTGCCCAGCACTCTTTACTTTTCTTGTCTTGGATTTTGGATGGAGAATTGAAGAAATTCTGTTTCAATCTCACCTTGGGATCTTGTTTAATTTTCTGCTTAATTGAATTTCAGTTTCGGTTACTTGCTTCTTCATCTACTTTCTTTGCAATTTACAATCTCCTTTGCAATTGTTCTTGTTGGATATAGGAAGGCATTGAGATCTAGACTTGGTTTTCTAGTCTCTTGGGTCCTGAGATCTGAATTCCAATTTTACATCCTCTGTTTACTGCTTTCATGCTCATTTTACTTTTCTGGTTTAGATCCGATTCAATCCAAGTCTTCTTCTATTTCTCTGCTTGTTGCAATTTTACATTTCCTTGTTTAATTTCTGCAAATCCAACTCCCCATTCCCTTTACAATTCAAGCCATTTACAGTTCTTGCACTTTAAGATTTCGCAATTTACATTTCTTGCGTTCTAAGTTTCTGCCATTTAATTTCTTGTTCTTTAAGATTTAGTACTTTAATTCCTGTTCTCTTTAATTTCATGCCAATTACCCATTCCCTTTACTTTCTATGCAATTTAAATTCTGCAAATCACAAATCTCTCAACCAAATCTTGATTCGCTTGACTAAATCAACCACTAAACTAAAATTGCTCAATCCTTCAATCCCTGTGGGATCGACCTCACTCCCGTGAGTTATTATTACTTGATGCGACCCGGGGCACTTGCCGGTTAAGTTTGGGTGTTTTGGAGAAATTCATTTTTTCCGCGAAAATATCCCATCACCTCTTTAATTGTAAGTACTCTTTAATTCCTCTTTAATTACATTGTCTTTATCTTCAATTTCTTTTGGTTCAAGTTTCTTTGTTCATATTTGCAAATTTGAGTTTCTTGAAGTTTTGATTGATGAATTTAATGTTTCATGTTTTCTTTATGTTTGTTGGATTGTCTCTTGAAGATATTGTTGATAGTTGGTTATAGTTTTCCATTTTTCCTTGCAATTTTCCATGTTTTACTTTTATGCACACAAGGTGTTTGTGAAAATGCCAATTATGGATTTTGAGTAGATTTTCACACCTTGGCTTGGGATTTGAGTTCCTAGGATACTAGAGTCATAATGTCCGACATTTAGTGGTAATTCTTGGATAGTTAATTGACTCTTGTTTCCATTGACGCTAGCTTTTTATAAACTAGTTTGGTAAGTTGGATAGAACTTATGGATTAAGGTCAATTATGCTTGCTTGACTTACTCCTCGATGTTAGGGGTTAATTAGGTGAGATTGACTCATCATAATTATCATAGTTGTGGTTATGGCAATGATAGGATTCCTTGGATCCTCTCTTTCCCAAGTCAAGGCTCTTTATTGCATTTATATCATTTTCACTAGTTTTGATCTTGTTTTCTCTTTACTTGCATTAATTCCCAATTTTGCTCATTCCTTAGTTCTTTGATTTCTTAGTTCTTTTAATCTTTTGTTCTTTGATTGCAAAACCCTTTTTTGCCTCCACAACTGAAAGAGTAACATTCCAATTGCATCCTAGGGAGAACGACCCGGGGTTAAAAGACTCTCGGTTATTATGTTTCGAATTTAAAACATTTGATTGGGGAATTCATTGTTGG
The DNA here is from genome assembly GCF_003086295.3 of Arachis hypogaea. NCBI lineage: Eukaryota > Viridiplantae > Streptophyta > Magnoliopsida > Fabales > Fabaceae > Arachis > Arachis hypogaea. The sequence goes on along the minus strand of NC_092052.1, from coordinate 96,918,387 downwards.
TCTAGACTATACTTTCAACGAGAGAATTCTATTTTGTGAAAATCTAAATCAACAATAAATCTCTCTTTATCAAATTTGGCACCGTTGTCGAGGATGCAATTGAGTGCTATCTTTTGGTTGTTGTAAATATGTTGATAGTGTAAATATCTTACTTTTTGGTTGTTTCTGTTAATATCTAGGTGTTTGTTTTTTCTTGTTTGTTGATGTCTTTTGTTTTTATTTTCTACTTTCCCTATGAGCTATCACCCTTGTTGCTTGGAGCTTGATTGTGAGTGTTTTGTAGGGTGTGATGAATTTCCAATTAGGATTGCTTCATGAAATGGGAGAATCAATTTAAGGAGGAACCAATTGTGTATGAGCAACATTCATGGCAAACACCCCCTTTATACTACAATGAGCCAAACTTTCCCCTTTGTGAATATCAACCCCAAAGATATGAGAGATACCCCATACACAACCCTCAACCACCAAACCTTCAACCACCACCCTAGGCACCTCCATGGAATCAAGGTACTTATACAGCTTACCATCAACCATATGAACCGCCACACCCGTATACACCAACTCAATTCCCTTATCCACATGACACACTTTCTAACTACACAACCTTTCTCCTAACCTTTGAACCTTCTCTTCCATCAAATTGTGAAGTTCCCCAACCCTTGCCCCAAGAATAACAAGACCTTTAAGCATTCTTTCGAGAGCAAGAAGGGTTCCGAAGGACACAAGGGAAGTCCATGGCTACCATAGCCGAGGCGGTGAACCACTTAGCCTCACTGCGCTCAAGCAATCAAGACATTTCCCTTGAGGAATGTGGAGGAGCAAGGAAGGAGTGTAGAGAGGAGAAAAACATGGAGCCTCAAGGGAAAGAAGAAGAGCTAGGACAAGAATTGCAACATAAGGAGGAAGGTAGAGCTAGTGAACTGGAAGAGGTAAATAGAGAGTTGAGGGAATTTGATCAAGAAATGGATTGCATCAACAATGATTTTTTGTCCACCTTGGTCAACCACCTCAATGATCTAGGAGAACTCTTATCTCTTGAGTATGAGAGAGATAGGGAAGAGCTTGAAAAGAGTTGTGATGAAGAGGTTATCACCCAAGAAGTGGAGGCATACATACAAGGGTTTACAAGAGTGATTCCAACCCAAGGGCAATTTGAGTGGGTAACAATTTCTTCCATAAGCTTCATAGGCCCATACCAGCATGCTCTCTTGGAAACGGACCACCAACTTAAGGTGCTTCTTGGGGTGTTAAATGGTGAAGCAATGAGTGTTGGTTGCAATAGGAATACAAGCTATAAATGGTGCAAGATACAATTAGGAGGATTCCAAGGTTTGAGTGAGTGCTTCAAAGGTTCTTGGAGAGGTTGTTCATCCAAGGGTACAAGTGAAAGTCAACAAGAGGATGATAGAGGAACCAACGTGTGGGATCCAGGCATACATCTCTACAACCAACAATTTTGGATCCCAATTGTTTGCCTGAGGTTGCTTGAGAGCTTGATGTACTTTGCATGGGATCCCGAAGGAGAGTTGATGAATGGATTTTTGACGGTTTAGAATTTCACAAATGAAATCTCGTTGCAAGTATGGTTTCTAAACCAATCACTAATCCTTTCATACAAAAAGTTATTTGTCACTAAAACAAACTCCTAAAATTTATAAACCGAAGTATTCAAACCTCGGGTCGTTCTCCCTAGGAATTGTAATGGAGTGTCTTGTTATCGGTTGTGAGTTATATTTGGGGTTTTGATATGAAGCATGAAAGATAAATGGTAAGAAAGTAAACTAATGGCTAAAAAGGTCTTGGCAAGGGTTGGTGGTCAAGGATCTCTATCCTAATCACTAACCACAATATGAGAATTGGCAAGGATTAGTCTCATTAAATCATCCTCTAACTAGTAGTAAAGGAAAGTCAAATGAGCTATATCAATCCTAGTCCATAAGTCCTAACTCTCCACTAATTCAATTAGTGAGAACTAGAGTCAATGAATCCCAATCATCAATTACTTGGACATTAGTAACTCAAGAGTTCCTAAGTTACCTTTCCAAGCCAAGAACATAAAACTCTACTCTAAAATCCAACCAAGCATTTCATCAAACACTTGGAAGGCATAAAAGGAAAGCATAGTAAAATTGCAAGAAGAGTAAATCTACACTACTCAATTTGCAAGGAATTAAACAACAACAAATCAAATGAACACAATTATTATGATTTACCTTGAATTGAATTGAAAGAGAAAGGAAGGAACAAAAGTAGATCTACAACAAAATGCAAGAACAACATAAAGGAAATTATAACAAAAGGGTAGAAGAAGAATGAATGTAACAACAAGGAATTGAGAGAAGAAGAAGATGAATTAAAATCTAGATCTAAGAACTAAACCTAATCCTAATTCTAGAGAGAAGTGAGAGCTTCTCTCTCTAGAAACTAACTCTAACTACTAAACTAAGCTAAAACTAAACTAATGGTAACTAACATATGTTTCCCTCTTCACTCCTTGGGTTAAATAGCATCAGAAATGAGTTGGATTGGGCCCACAAGGCTTTAGAATTCGTTGGCCACGTTTTGCTTTAAGTGAACTAGGTGGCAGCAACAGCGCGTGCGCGTACCTTGCGCGTGCGCGCCACCATACGTGTAGCAACTATGGCAAATCTTATATCGTTTTGAAGCCCCGGATGTTAGCTTTCCAACCCAACTAGAACCGCATCATTTGGACCTCTGTAACTCAAGTTATGGCCGATTAAGTGCAAAGAGGTCGGCTTGACAGCTTTCCGGTTCTTTCATTTCTTCATGAGTTCTCCAACTTTTCATGCTTTCTTTCTTCATTCCCTTGATCCAATCTTTGCCTCCTAAACCTTAAATCACTTAACAAACATATCAAGGCATCTAATAGAATCAAGGTGAATTAAATTTAGCTATTTTGAGTCCTAAAAAGCATGTTTTCACATTCAAGCACAATTAAAGGAGAATATACAAAACCATGCTATTTCTTGAATAAATATGGGTAAAAGGTGATAAAATCCCCAAAAATCAATACAAAACAAACCGTCAAATTGGGGTTTGTCAAGAGTCAAAGACCAAGCTTGGATGGAGATTCAAGAAGGAGTGGAAACACAAGCCACCCTAGCTAGAGTCTCCTCAATAAGTCCAACTTAAGGACTATAAACCAAAGTGCTAGGTGGGAAACACCCCACCATGGTAACATCTTTCTTACCCTTTCTCTTTGTTTATAGTCTTGATTTATTTCATTTTTTGTTTATCTTGGTTAGCTTAGGATTGGTTTAATTTTGAGTTTAGATAAGTTGAATTGCAAATGGATCATGATTTTGTGATGTTTTGAATGTTTTGGGGTTGAAATGTTGAGTGAGTTAAGGCATAACACCTTAGAAATGAAAGAAAATTTTTTGTGAAATAGGACATCTGTGCGTACGCACCTTGTTGTGCGTGCACACACAACTGCTATTTTCACCATCTGTACGGCCGCACTGACGTGTGCGTCTGCACGCCAAGTTGCGGCCCCTCTGGTAGGAGCGCTGGCTCAGCCTGTGCACCTGCACACCCAACCCTTTTCTCCCCTGTGTGTGCGCACGGACCAGTGTGCGCATGCACACATGATCCTCGGTAAAAAAAAAAAAAGAGTCTTGTGCATGCGCACACACTCGTGCACACGCACAAGTCTTGACACCCCCTCTAGCGGCAGCACTCGTACGTCCTGTGCGTATGAAAGCCCCCGATTATTGTTGGTATGTGTACCACACTTTCCTGTGCGTACGCACGAGTCGCGGTCTGGGCAGTAATGAGAAAAGCTACCCTGTTGTGCCACTCTTCACCTCCTTTCTTCTTTCCTTCTTTTCTCTTCTACCACCCCTCAACCCAGCCCAACCCTTCTCCCGCCGACCACCACCGTCGCCGTCTGACCACCGCCGGAGCCGCTGGAACCGCCACCGCCACCATCCCTCTCTCTTTCTTCTTATCTCTCTCCCTCTCTTTCTTTTTCGTATCTCTTTCTTCGCTTTTCTTCTTCTTCTTTTCTCCTTTTTCTTTCTCTTATTTCTTCTTTCTTCTTTCTTTTTCTTATCTCTTTCTTCTCTTCTCTGAGGAAGCTCCACCGTCGTGAGCCTCGCAGTGGCTAACACAAGTGCCATTGTTACCTATCTTTTTCTTTTCTATCCTTAATCTTTTTAGTTTTCTTATTTTAATCTTATTTGTTATGTTTAGTTTCGTGCTTGATTTTTGGTTTCTATATTTAACTTTGGTTATTTAGTTTAAGTTAGCTTAATCATTTATTTGTTTGTTGCATTGCAAGTGTTCAATTTTGATTTGTGGGTTATCGATGCTTGAATTTTTACTTGACTTGATGAATATGTGCAATGCACTCCATATGTTTGACATATTGCCTGAATGAACTTTTGTTTAATGCATGTGTTGTCGCGACCATATGTGTTAGACTATATCCTTGTTTGGCATTCTAATCAAGAATTGTGCACCTTTGAATGGTTATATTTTCGATAATGTACTTGTTGTTTATTGCTTTGGGTTGCTAGTATCAAATTGATATGCAAGAGTGACATTTTATCTCTTATTTGGTGCGATTTTTAACAAGTACATGTTGAATTTAGTGAATTGAATGGAATTGCTTGTTCATCGTGGTTTTTAAGTCAATATAATAACATAACAAGGTATTTGTTCTTTCTTAATACTTTGCATTTTTTTAGTTGACCTGACTTGATTCCTATCAAGACTTGTCACTTTTTGCAACAAACACCTTAACCATGTCATTATTTGCTTATTCCTAAGGATGAATAAGTAATTTTCTTTTCATCATTGAATTGGTTATTGCTTGTGTGCCATTTCATTAATTTTGCACTTTGACTTGCACAACTTCAATATCCAATTTTTCCTCAATTCAATTCACTCTTGTAGTTGCCTAAGTTTGCTTGTGTTTAATTGATGCTCATTCATTGCTTGCATCTTAGGCCATTTAGTTTAGGAACTCATGCTTATTTTTTTATTGTATGGATGCCATTTTAAGCAGCCGTTGTGTGTATTCCACACCACTATGTAAACCTCCTCAATTAGATGCTTATCGGCTTCTTACTTTACCCTTTCATGCTACTTGCCCTATGATTCTTGATATACTTTATTCATTCTTTTTTAGGATAAGACATAAAGGCAAGGAGCTGGGAGAGGAGGAGGATACTAAGGATGGAGATGCCGAGCATACATTAGACTTGGGGATATCCACACAACCCGAGCCCCTGCATCTGCCAACCGAAGGTGGAGGAACTTAGAGACATTCTCCCCAGATTATGTTCGTGCACGGAGGACCGTGCACCGCTTAAGTGTGGGGGAGGATTCGTCCTTTTGGGGTGTAAATTCTCTTTACCGAACACTTTGCACTTTATTTTTGTTTCTTTTTATTATGTTTCTTGTAGATATTTAGAGTGCATTTGTTTGTTGCATTGCATTTTTCTTCTAGTATATATATCTTAGCTTATGCATACTTCATTTCTAGTTATTGCATATTGCATTTTTGCATCTTTTTCTTAGTATATATTTTATAGATAGATGTTGTGATTGGATGATGTGAATAGTATTGCACCTAGTTTAATTTTGTCCTAATTGTTCATGTTAATTTTTGGATGTTGAAAATTAGGAAGAACTAGGGAAGTTTTTGAAATTGCATCCATCGCATCATACATACATATAGGAAATAATTTTGGTGAAAAACAACAAAGATTTCCTAGAATTTTGTTTCAAGGGCATTCTATTGAATTGATTGAGATAATTGTTTTCAAACTTGCTTGAATGATTTCTTTATGGAACATAGAAGACTAAAGAACAAATACCTTGTGAGTATTTGAGCCTTAATGAGTGGTTGCATATTTTAACCACTATTTTGTTCATTGTGTGCTATATCTCTTCTATGATTGTGATCTTGGTTTTGCTTGATTCTTTATTTCTGATGTTTGATGTCTTGAATGCATTTAGCATGATTGAGGCCATTTTTAAATTAAACTCACTCACCCATATGGACTTACCCTTGTATTTACCCTTGTTAACCACTTTTGAGCTTTTTAATCCCCTTTGTTCTAATTGTTAGCACATCACAACCCTAAGCGGATAACCATGAATTACCTTGAATTGCATCTTTGATTAGCTTAGGTTGAGGAGTGTGTTTCATTTAAGTGTGGGGGGAATTTTGGAAAACATTGGTAGTCAATGAGAAAGTTTGTATTGGGTATGCATTGAAAAAAAAATTTGGAAAATGGGTGTGAATTCATGTATTAATTTGCTTTAACCATATGCATTTATCATAGAAAAAGAAAAAAAGAAAAAAAATTATATGGAAAAAAATAATAAGAAGGGACAAAGGTTGCCCCAAAGAAAAGAAAAAAATGAATAAGAAATGCATATGTGGATTTGGATGAAAAAGATGCATGAATGTGTATAAAAAGGGAATGGGAAGTTAGGTTGCGTAATTTGTGATCTGGTTGATATAGGTTGAGTGAGATACTTGAGCTAATCAAAGATCCAATCATTTTAGTCCACTTAGCCATATCTATCCCACCTTGACCCTAACCCCATTACAACCATATGAAGTCCTCATGATAACTGCATTCATGCATCACTTGTTGTTGATTGTTAGATGAAAAGCAAATCCTTGAAAACATGATTAGAGGAAACTTGAGTGAATTGACCCTAAATACCGAGTGACTAGAGTGTATACGCACCAAGTGAGGGTTTGATCCCTCAACTGTATGTTTCCATACTTCTTATCATGTATTCTTGCAAGTTGCTTCATTTTGATGAGTTAAATCAATTCTTTAGATTTTTTATTGCATTGGATTATTTCTTTGCTTGGCCCTATTTGTCTATAGACTTGCTTGGAAATTTGATTATTTGTTTTCACCAAATCGATGGAATACTATAGATAGATATATAGGTATAGATAGTATATACATACTTGCATGCATATAGGTAGTTGCATTTAATAAGTTGATTACCACCTTTTTGATCATTCTCCTTGTTTGTTTAGCATGAGGACATACTACTGTTTAAGTGTGGGGAAATTGATGAGTCCATATTTGATGATATATTTTTACTCAATTTGGATGGATTTTAGCACATGAACACACACTTAAGCACCAAAATAGCATACTTTTGTGTTTTGTCCCCAATTTGATCCTAAATGTGAAAACATGCAATTTTGTGCTTGAAATGAGCAATTTAATTCCACTTTTATTGCATTTGATGACTTGACATGTTCGTTGAGTGATTTCAGGCCTTAGAGGCAAGGATGGATAGCCAAAAGTGGGAGAAAGCATGTACAAGGGAGAAAACATGAAGAAAACAAGGAAAAGCACACACAGCGAAGTGTGCATGCGCACAAGCATCTGTGCGTGCGCACAACCACCTGTGCGTACGCACAGGTCAACTTTCAGCAACATTTGTGCATACGCACAGGTCCCTGCACGTGGTTGCATTAATAAAACATGTGCTTTGCGATTTCTGAGGCCTCTTGGCCCATTTTAGAAGGCTTGGATGCTATATGAAGTGGAATTCAACACATATGAAGGCATTAGCTATTATTAGGACTTAGACATAATTTTCCATAGTTTTACATAGTAGGAGTAGGAGTTGCGTTCTCTTAGGGTTTTTACTTCAATTTCCATTGTAGCATTTTATAGCAAGCTTTAACTTTGGATTTTGCCTTTTTCATTGTAAGTACTCTTTAATTCGTCTTTAATTACATTGTCTTTATCTTCAATTTCCTTTGGTTCAAGTTACTTTGTTCATATTTTCAATTTTGAGTTTCTTGAAGTTTTGATTGATGAATTTAATGTTTCATGTTTTCTTTATGTTTGTTGGATTGTCTCTTGATGATATTGTTGATAGTTGGTTATAGTTTTCCATTTTTCCTTGGAATTTTCCATGTTTTACTTTTATGCACACAAGGTGTTTGTGAAAATGCAAATTATGGATTTTGAGTAGATTTTCACACCTTGGCTTAGGATTTGAGTTTCTAGGATACTAGAGTCATAATGTTCCATATTTAGTGGTAATTCTTGGGTAGTTAGTTGACTCTTGTTTCCATTGACGCTAGCTTTTTATCAACTAGTTTGGTAAGTTGGCTAGGACTTATGGATTAAGGTCAATTATGCTTGCTTGACTTACTCCTGGATGTTAGGGGTTAACTAGGCGAGATTGATTCATCATAATTAGCATAGTTATGGGTATGGCGATTATAGAATTCCTTGGATCTTATCATTCCCAATTCAAGGCTCTTTATTGCATTTATAGTATTTTCACTAGTTTTGATCTTGTTTTCTCTTTACTTGCATTAATTCCCAATTTTGCTCATTCCTTAGTTCTTTGATTTCTTAGTTCTTTTAATCTTTCATTCTTTGATTGCAAAACCCCTTTTTGCCTCTACAACCAAAAGAGCAACACTTCCAATTGCATTCTAGGGACAATGACCCGAGGTTTCATTACTCTCGGTTAATTATTGATTTGAAAATTAAACTTTGATTGAGAGGATTATTTGTTGGTTTGGACTATACTACCAATGAAGAATTTGTTTTGCTAAATTTCCGAACCATCATAATCCTCTTTATCACTTGACTAACTCACCCATTGATTAAAGTTGCTCAATCTACCAGTCTCTGTGGGATTTGACCCCACTCATAGTGGGTTATTACTTGATGATACTTTGTTGCGCTTGCCAAGGAACAGATTTATTACATAGTGAGCGAATTCCAGTCATCAAGTTTTATGGTGCCGTTGTTGGGGATTGGTTTGAAATTGACAATGACTAAATTGATGGGTATTTAGATTAAACATTTTTATTTACCTTGTTAATTCCTTTAATTTTAGTCTCTTATTTTTTTTAGCATTTGAGTTTCCAGCTGATTCATTGTATATACTTCCATTTTAGCATACTAATCCACTAATTGTTTGATCAATTGCACCAATCAATCTAACCATAAGTCTTAACAAAAGTGATCCCTTCACATGTTTTTTGCTTGTTTGTTTGCTGAATGTATGATAGGTAGAAGAGGAGAAACTTCATCTTCTTTTGATAGTGAACCTGAGAGGACCTTCCTTAGACTAAGGAGGGAAGCAAGAGGTAAAGGAATAGTTAGACAGGAAGCAGTGGAGGAAGATCTAGACGTTACTATGGAGGAGGAAGTGCATAATCATGTTGGGAAAGGTGCTGGTAACCATGTTGGGCTGGAGAGAAGAGTTCTAGGCTCTTATATCAACCCAAACCTAAGAAACTGTAGAAGTAGCATCCTAAAACCAACCATTCATGCTAACAACTTCGAGTTAAAGCCTCAACTCATCACCCTTGTTCAAAACAACTACTCATTTGGAGGAAGTGCACAGGAAGGTCCCAACCAACATCTAAGCACATTTTTGAGATTCTATGATACAATTAAGGCTAATGGTGTCCACCCAGACACCTATAAGTTGTTGTTGTTTCCCTTTTCTCTTAGGGATAAGGCATCAAAGTGGCTGGAATCATTTCCTAAGGAAAGTTTGACAACTTGGGAAGAAGTAGTGAACAAGTTCTTGGCAAGATTCTACCCTCCCCAAAGAGTTGATAGATTGAGAGCTGAGGTGCAAACCTTTAGACAATAAGATGGGGAAACTCTCTATGAAGCTTGGAAGAGATACAAAGAGTTGACAAGAAAATGCCGTCCAGACATGTTCAATGAATGGGTACAGCTGCATATTTTCTATAAAGGATTATCACAAGAATCAAAGAAGGCTTTAGATCATTCTTCAAGAGTCTCTCTCAACAAGAAGAAGACAATCGAAGAGGCCATAGACATCATAGAAATTGTGGCCAACAATGAGTACTTCTATGCCTCCAACAAAAATCCAAGAAGGGGAGTAATGGAGCTCAATTCTATGGATGCTCTGCTGGCTCAAAACAAGGTGATCACAGCTCAACTAGCAGCTCTAACAAAGCAAATAGAGAAAAATCAAGTCTCATCTATCAATGCTTAAGAACCTATGCAAGAAGAAGATAACCCAGAAGTTGAATGTGAATGGGAGCAAGCCAACTATGTGAACAATTCATCCAGACCACCATATGATCCCAATGCCAAAACATAGAACCCATGTTGGAAGAACCACCCAAATTTTGGGTGGGAAAACCAAAAAAACCACGACCAAGATCACAAACCATACCACTCTAACCAATACAAAAACCCTAACCATCAATCAAGCAACCATTGATCCTACCATAACTCACAAAATGCACCCCAACACTCCATCCAACAACCATACAACAACCATTCACAAAATGTATCATCCTCAGCCCCACGATCATATGATAACAGCAATAACTTTGCAAGATTGGAGGCTGCTATACCAAACTTGGCAGGGAGTATTGTCACTGTTGCAGAGAGACAATTGCAAGCTGAAAAAAAGATAGATGCAATCCAAGAGGAGGATAGATCCAACATAAGGAACCAAGGGGCAGCAATTTCAAAACTGGAATCACAACTAGGGAGCTTGTCTAAATAGATACCAATGCCTATAAATACATTTCTCAGTGATACCATGGCCAATCCAAAAGAGGAATGCAAGGCCATCACACTAATAAGTGGGAAGATGGTGGAGGAGATTTCCTCAAACCACAACTTGCAAGAAAAAGAAGCTGCGAATGACTCAAAAACTAAGAAGGAAGAAGAGACACATGATCCAGCTCCACCAAAGCAAGTCTTGAAGCCCTATATACCAAAAGTACCCTACCCATAAAGGCTGAGAAAAGATGGGAAGGACAACCAATTTTTTAGGTTCTTGGAGAGAGGGTTCATAGTAGGAAGTTAGTTCTTCTTGGTATGGGCATAGAGATGGTGAGTATTGAGGTGGTTCTTCATAGTAGTCATGACAAGGTTGTAGTGGTTCCAAAGGTTCTTGCTCATAATAGTCACAAGGGTGTGGTATGGGTGATTGGTCATATGATGGATATGGGTGATAGGGAGGTGCTTGTTATGGAAAGGCTTGTGAGTATGGTTGAGGTTCATGTTGAGGACAAGAGTCATAGGCATATAATGGTGGTAATTGATTGTCACAAGAATATTCACCATAGCCATTAAATTGACATGCATTAGGATGGTGATTGTACCTATAAGTATCCGGAGGTTGTTGCCAATAGGAGTGATCAATTCCTTGAGGCTCCTCCCATCTTTGTTGGTTCCATCCTTGACACATGTGTTCATTGAAGTTCACATTTCCTACAACACAAGTAGAACCAAACTCATAGCCAAGAGGGTGAGAATTCATGACAGCAAAGACAAAAATGAAAAGCACAAAAACAATGACTAGCTACTAAATCAAACAAGCAAACTATTCACAATATTCACATATGTACAATAACCAATAACATAACACCATTGCAACTCCCCGCCAACGGTGCCATTTTGATGATTGGGATTTTTGATGGTTTAGAATTTCACAAATGAAATCTCGTTGCAAGTATAGTTTCTAAACCAACATTAATCCTTTCATACAAAAGATTGGTTGTCACAAGTAACAAACCCCTAAATTTATAAACCGAAGTATTGAACCTCTGGTCGTTCTCCCTAGGAATTGCAATAAAGTGTCTTGTTATTGGTTATGAGGTATGTTTGGGGTTTTTTTTAGATTAAGAAATATAAATGGCAAAGAAAATAAACTAACAACTAACAAGGCTCTTGGCAAGGTTTGGTGGCCAAGGATCTCTATCCCTATCACTAACCACAACATGAGAATTGGCAAGGATCAACCCCATTAAGTCATCCTCTAACTAATAAAGGAAACTCAAATAAGCTATGTCAATCCAAGTCCATAAGTCCTAGTTCTCCACCAATTCAATTAGTGAGATCTAGAGTTAATTACTCCCAATCGTCAATCACTTGGACATTAGTAACTCAAGAGTTCCTAAGTTACTTTCCCAAGCCAAGAGCATAAAATTCTACTCTAAAATCCTTCCAAGCATTTTATCAAACACTTGGAAGGCAAAAGAATAAAGCATAGTTAATCAATCAACAAGAATAAAATCTAACAACAATTGAATGTAAGAAATCAACAACAACAATCAAAAGGAACATAATTATTATGAATTACCTCTAATTGAATTGAAAGAGAATAGCAGGAATAAGAGTATATCTACAACAAAGCATAGAAACAATATAAAGGAAATTACAACAGAAGAATAGAAGAATGATGATTGCAACAACAAAGAATTGAGAAGAAGAAGTAGAAGAAAGCCTGAATTAAACCCTAGATCTAAGAACTAAACCTAATCCTCATCCTAATTCTAGAGAGAAGTGAGAGCTCCTCTCTCTAAAACTACTCTAAACTAATCCTAATGTGAGTAATGGTGTGAATGATGATAATCCCCTTCAATCCTTGGTCCTTTTATGCATTTTGGTGCCAAAGTTGGTTGCAAACTGGGCCCCACAGCTCTCAGAAATCGCTGGGAACGTTTTCCATTTAAAAATCATGTGCGCCACCAATGCGTACGCGTACAGTGCACGTGCACATCCCTTGCGTTTTCGCGATCCACGCGTGTGCATACAGTGTGCGTGCGTGTGGATGAAGATATCCAAATCTTTGGATTTTTCATGTGTTCTCCACTTTGCATGCTTTCCTCTTCACTCCTTTGATTTATTCCTAGCCTTTTCAACCTGAAATCACTCAATTAACAAATCAAGGCATCTAGTGGAATCAAAGGTGAATCAAGATTAAACAATTAAGGGCCTAAAAAGTACGTTTTCACACTTAAGCACAAATTAGGAGACAATCATGAAACCATGCTATATCATTGAATAAATGTGGGTAAAAGGCGATAAAATCCCCTAAAATCAATACAAGATAAACCCTACAAATGAGGTTTATCACCCCTCAAATCACTTACCCCACTTCTTCTAATGACGAGATGCTTCGCTCTATTGCGCAAGGACAAAAGGACATTCAGAATACACTCACCTCTACCATAAACGGTCTGAACACTACCTTGCAAGCGCTCGTCTCCCGGATGGAATCATTATCTAACCCCATCAATCAACCTTCATGCTCCAGTGTAATTCCTTCTCAACCTTTACCCAACCCCAAAGGTGGAATCAATGCCATCACTTTGAGGTCTGGAACCACACTGCAAGAGAGGAGTCATGAGGAGCCAAGCTCAAAGGAAGACATTCAAGTTGAGGACATTGTTAAGGTAGAGGATGTTGAAGAAGAAGAGGAAGTACAGGACATGGTTGAAGAAGAAGCAGCTCAACCAGGGAATGGAGCCCCAAAGGAAGATGAATACAAGAGAAGCCATTCCCATTCCATTTCCACACCTTGCTAGGAAATCCAGGAAGCAGATGGAGCTAGACCCCATGATGGTGGAGATCTTCAAAAAGGTTGAGGTAACCATTCTCCTTTTTGATGCCCTTCGCCAGGTACCTAAGTATGCTAAGTTTCTAAAAGATTTATGCATAAATAAAGATAAAATACAGTATTTAAAAACTATTCCTCTAGGTAGCTCTATTTCTGCATTAATGGGTGATATACCAGAAAAATATAGTGATCCAGGTCCTTGCATGGTTACTATTACTATAGAGGGTGTAAAATTTTCTGACTGCATGTGTAATTTAGGCGTGTGTGTGAGTATTATGCCATTATCTGTATATGATGCTTTGAGGCTCCCTCCCTTAAAAAGATCGGCAGCACGTTTTGTTTTGGCAGATACTAGTATAATCTCAGTGGTAGGAATTGCTGAGGACGTGCTAGTGAGCATTAAGGGGCTCACATTCCCAATTGACTTCTACATCTTGGAGATGCCCCCTAACGACTCAGGAAGACAATCATCCATCCTACTTGGAAGACCATTTCTGAAGACATCAAAGTTCAAATTGGATGCTTGGTGCACGGAATTGTGATCATACTTTTCATAACTCTGGTGCAACTAACCAGTAAGTGCACTGGGTTGTCCAAGTAATACCTTACGTGAATAAGGATCGATCCCACGGAGATTGCCGGCTTGAAGCAAGCTATAGTTATCTTATAAATCTTAGTCAAGAGGTTAGTGATAAAACTGATTATGTTTATGAAAAGTAAATAGCATGAAATGAATGATACTTGTGATTCAGTAATGAGGAACAGGTTGAGGTTCCGGAGATGCTCTGTCGTCTGAATCTCTGCTTTCCTACTATCTTCTTCTCCACACATACATGGTTTCTTTCCATGGCGAGCTGTATGCTGGTGGATCACCGTTGTCAATGGCTACCATCTGTCCTCTCTGTGAAAATGGTCCAGGTTCGGTTTCTGTACAGCTAATCAACTGTCGAATTTCTCGTCTCAGATGAAAAATACCAGGCACAGCTACCACACGGCTAATCATCTGTCGGTTCTCACTTGTGTCGGAATAGGATCTCTCTATCCTTTTGCACACTGTCACTGCGCCCAACATTCATGAGTTTGAAGCTCGTCACAGTCATCCCATCCCAGATCCTACTCGGAATACCACAGACAAGGTTTAGACTTTTCGGATCTCAGGAATGCTATCAATTGGTTCTAGCCTTTACCACGAAGGTTCTAATCTCACAGATTCAAATGCTCTGTTGTCAGGAGAGGCAAGTCAAATCCGTGGATCAGAGACCCAAGAGATACGCACTAAAGCTGTCGCCCAATGACTACGTTGAGCTCAGATAGAACGGGAGTCATTGTCAAGCATGCATTCATAAAGTTGAGAATGATGATGAGTGTCACGGTTCATCATATTCTTTATATTGAAGTACGAGTGAGTATCTTAGAACAGAATCAAGCGTGATCGAAAAGAAAACAATAGTAATTGCATTAATCCATTGAGACACAGCAGAGCTCCTCAACCCCACCTATGGGGTTTAGAGACTCATGCTGTAGAAGATAAAATTTGAGATGTAAAATGTCATAAGTTACCAAAATGAATCTTTAAAAGTAGCTTTTATACTAAACTAGTAACTTAGGTTTTCAGAAAATGAGTAACTAAGTGCAGAGAGTGCAGAAATCCACTTCTAGGGCCCACTTGGTGTGTGCTTGGGCTGAGCATTGAGCTTTACACATGCATAGGCCTTTTCTGGAGTTAAACGCCAGCTTGGATGCCAGTTTGGGCGTTTAACTCTAGTTCTGGTGCCAGTTCTGGCGTTTTACGCTAGAAAAGGGTCTCTGGCTGGTGTTGAACGCCAGTTTGGGCCATTAAATCTCGGGCAAAGTATGGACTATTATATATTGCTGAAAATACCACAATGTCTACTTTCCAACGCAATTGAGAGCACGCTAATTGGGCTTCTATAGCTCCAGAAAATCCACTTCGAGTGCAGGAGGGTCAGAATCCAACAGCATCTGCAGTCCTTTCTCAGCCTCTGAATTAGGGTTTTGCTCAAGTCCCTCAATTTCAGCCAGAAAATACCTGAAATTATAGAAAAACACACAAACTTATAGTAAATTCTAGAAATGTGATTTTTGCATAGAAACTAATAAAAATATAATAAAAAATAACTAAAATATGCTAAAAACTACCTAAAAACAATGCCAAAAAAGCGTATAAAATATCCGCTCACCACAACACCAAACTTAAACTATTGCTTGTCCCCAAGCAACTAGATAAATAAAATAGGATAAAAAGAAGATAATGATGTAATAACATCTCAGAGTCTTCAATAAAGCTCACAATTCAAATTAAATGAGCAAGGCTTATAGCTTTTTGCTTCTGAACAGTCTTGGCATCTTAATTATCCTCTAAAGATTAGAATGATTGGATTCTTTAGGAATTCAGAATTCAGATAGTGTTATTGACTCTCCTAGTTTTAGTTTTGTTGATTCTTGAACACAACTACTTTATGAGTATTGGCCATGACCCTAAGCATTTTGTTTTCCAGTATTACCACCGGATACATAAATTCCACAGACACATAATTGGGTGAACCTTTTCAGATTGTGACTCAGCTTTGCTAGAGTCCCCAGTTAGAGGTGCCTAGAGTTCTTAAGCACACTCTTTTGCTTTAGATCACGACTTTAACCACTCAGTCCCAATCTTTTCACTTGGACCTTCATGACACAAGCACATGGTTAGGGACAGCTTGATTTAGCCGCTTAGGCCAGGATTTTATTCCTTTTGGGCCCTCCTATCCACTGATGCTCAAAGCCTTGGATCCTCTTTACCCTTGCTGTTTAGTTTAAAGGGTTACTGGTTTTTTTTCGCAAGCTTTTGCTTTTTTACTGCTTTTTCTTGCTTCAAGAATTAATTTTATGATTTTTCAAATTATCAATAACATGTCTCTTTTTCATCATTCCTTCAAGAGCCAATACATACTTGCATCTTTAGTATCAAAACATACTCTGTTCATGCATTCATTCAGAGAGCTAAAGTAATGCCACCACATATAAATAATTTGAATTTTTCTTATTAATACACTCAAAATGGTTGCACCCTTATTCCTAAAAATATACTATTTTATTCATGTTTAATGATGATAAGAGGAATAAATTATAGCCAATTTGGAAAATAAAAATAAAATACCACTCATGCAATTCATATTTTATTAATTAAAATAACAGAGAATTAAAATGGAAATTTAAATACTACTAATACTTATGGAATAATAATTAAAGAGATAAAAATAAACTACTCTAATACAAATGCTTCATATATCTCTTGCAATAGGTTCAATAAAAGTTATCACAGAGTTAGGACTAAACAACCTTTAGCTTTGAAGGGTGTTGGCTCCTTCTATCTGTGGGACGTTTGGCGCTTCAGGGGACAGCTTCTGGCGCTTCAGCTCCTGTAGATCATGCCCCTGCTTCTCCTGTTCCTTGAGCAATTTGCAGAGCATGCTGTTTTGATTTTGTTGCTCTTCTTTGAGTTGATCCATAGCTTCTTGCAGCTTGGTGACAGAAGCTTCTAAGCGGGCCCAGAATTCAAATTGAGGAATTTCTGGGAGGAGCTCATGCGCCCTCCTCTTGATGGGGTTGTCTTGAACTTGAGTTCCATCCATCACCTTTTTGGTGATTGGGCGTTCAACTGGGATATATTCATCTACACCCATCTTTACCCCGGCATCTTTACATAACAAACTAATCAAGCTTGGGTAAGCCAATTTAGCATCAGTGGATTCCTTATTTGCAAATATGTAAATTTCAACAGGGATCAGCTGATGAATCTCTACCTCTTTCCCCAGCATAATACAGTGAATCATCACTGCTCTCTTGACAGTGACGTCAAAGCTGTTGCTGGTTGGAAGTATAAAAACGCCCAATAAAATTCAGCCAATCTCTAGCAACTGGTTTGAGATCTCCTCTCTTTAGCTGGTTTGGGACACCTTTTGTATTAGTAATCCACTTAGTTCCAAGGAGGCATATGTCCTCTAGAACTTGATCTAGCCTTTTATCTTTGGCCATTCCCCTATTAGAGGACTCTGGATCGTCTTGTAGTTAAGGAAGCTTGAGAACTTCTCTCACTTTGTGAAAGTGGAAGTAAATAATCTTCCCTCTGACCATAGTCCGAAAGGAGTAGAAAGCAGTTCCCTCTAATCTTTGCTTATTTGTCATCCACATATTTGCATAGAATTCTTGGATCATGTTTCTTCCAACATGTATCTCATGATTTGCCAGGACTTCCCAGCCCCTGTTTCGAATCTGCTCTTGGATCTCCGGGTAGTCGTCTTCTTTTAAATTGAACTTAACTTTCGGGATCACTGATCTTCTGCACACAATTTTGAAGTAATGGTCTGCATGTTCTTTGGTGCAGAAATTCTCATGCATCCAAAGTGGTTTTGGATTGCTTTCTTTCTTGCCTCTTGAAGTGGTTTATCTTCCTTTGGGAGCCATGAGATTAGTTTGTTTTAGCTCAGGGATCATAGAAATAACACCAAACTTAAAGATTTGCTTGCCCTCAAGCAAAAATAAAAAAAGAAGATGAATAGATGGAGAGAAAAATTCGAATGATGGGTGAAAATGGTTGGCCGAATGTATATTTAAAAGGGAGGGAGGGAATGGGTTTCGAATTTTTAGAAAAAGATAAGATAGAAAGATATGATTGATAAAAGATAAACATGATATGAAAAAGATAAGATTTTTAAAATTTAAAAAAGATGCAAAAGATATGAGGAAGTTAAATCTGAATTTTTGTTAATGCATCTAAAAAATAAAAGATAATATGGATGAGTTAAAAATATTTGGAAAGAAATTAAAAAGATAAATGAGTTTTAAAAATGTTTTGGGAAAGAATTGAAAAGAATTGAAAAAGAATTAAAAAGAATTTAAAAGATTAATAATTTTTGGAAATAGAAATTAAAAATTTAATGGTTGTAATATTTTGATGCAGAAAATTTTGAATTGAAACATGAAAATTCGAAAAAAAATTGAATTGGAAACGAAATTACCTCCCCCCTTGCTGTTTTGGCGTTAAACGCCTAGAATAATAGCCATTCTGGCGTTTAACGCCATTCTGGTAGCCATTTTGGGCATTTAACGCCCAGCCAGGTACCCTGGCTAGCGTTAAATGCCAGAAATCCTTTTTTACTGGGCTTTTTTCTGAACACCCAGGATGCTGCTATTTCTGGCGTCAAACGCCCAGAATGCTACCTATTCTGGCATTTAACGCCCATAATGATACCTTTACTGGCGTTAAACAACCAGAATGATAGCCATTCTGGCGTTTAACGCCAAAAATGCCTCTTTACTGGTGTTTTAACGCCAGTGAGTTCTTTTTCTCTGTGATTTCTCTGCTTTATGTTCTGAACCTTCATTTCCCTGATTAGTTCACTGAAAAGCATTAACGAACATGAATAACAAAATTTAATGGACTTATATAATTGTTATAAACATTTAATTTTTTATAATGGCTGGGTTGCCTCCCAGCAAGCGCTTCTTTACTATCTTTAGTTGGACTTTATTGAGCTTTTAATTTAGTCTCAGTTTTGAGCACTCTTGCTCAACATTGCCTTCAAGATAATGTTTGACTCTCTGTCTATTAACAATGAACTTTTTGTCAGAGTCAATATCTTGAAGCTCTACATATCCATATAGTGACACACTTGTAATCACATATGGTCCCTTCCACCGGGATTTCAATTTCCCAGGGAACAATCTGAGCCTAGAGTTAAACAATAGAACCTTCTGTCCTGGCTCAAAGACTCTAGATGACAGCTTTCTATCATGCCACCTTTTGCTTTCTCCTTATAAATTTTAGCATTTTCGAAAGCATTGAGTCTGAACTCCTCCAGCTCATTCAACTGGAGTAATCTTTTCTCTCCAGCTACCTTAGCATCAAGGTTTAGGAACCTGGTTGCCCAGTAGGCATTATGTTCCAGTTCCACTGGCAGATGACAGGCTTTTCCATACACAAGCTGGTATGGAGAGGTCCCTATAGGAGTCTTGAATGCGGTTCTGTATGCCCAGAGAGCATCATCCAGACTTCTTGCCCAATCCCTTCTACGGGTACTTACAGTCCGTTCCAGGATTCATTTTAGTTCTCTATTTGAGACTTCAGCCTGCCCATTTATCTGTGGATGATATGGAGTTGCCACTTTGTGGTTAATTCCATATCGGATCAGAGCAAAATAAAGCTGTTTATTGCAGAAATGAGTGCCTCCATCACTGATCAGTACCCTAGGGACACCGAACCTGCTGAAGATGTGCTTCTGGAGGAACTTCATCACTGACTTAGTATCATTAGTGGGTGTTGCTATTGTCTCTACCCATTCAGATACATAGTCTACTGCCACCAGAATATAAGTGTTTGGATATGATGGTGGGAAAGGCCCCATGAAGTCAATACCCCATACATCAAACAACTCAATCTCTAAGATCCCTTGCTGAGGCATGGCATAATCGTGAGGCAGATTACCAGCTCTCTAGTAACTGTCATAGTTACGTACAAACTCTTGGGAGTCTCTATAGAGAGTAGGCCAGTAGAAGCCATATTGGAGAATCTTTGTGGTTGTTCGCTCACCTCCGAAATGTCCTCCATATTGTGATCCATGGCAATGCCATAGGATCTTCTGTGCCACTTCTCTATGCATAGATCTACGAATTATTCCATCTGCACATCTCTTAAAGAGATATGGTTCATCCCACAAGTAGTACTTTGCATCAGAAACCAATTTTTTTGTTTGCTGCTTACTGTACTCTTTGGGTATGAACCTCACAGCTTTATAGTTTGCAATGTCTGCAAACCATGGTACTTTCTGAATGGAAAAGAGTTATTCTTCCGAAAAGGTTTCAGAGATCTCAGTAGGAGGGAGGGATGCTCCTGCTACTGGTTCTATTCGGGACAGGTGATCAGCTACTTGGTTCTCTGTCCCTTTTCTGTCTCTTATTTCTATATCAAACTCTTGCAGAAGCAACACCCATCTTATAAGTCTGGGTTTTGAATCCTGCTTTGTGAGAAGATATTTTAGAGCAGCATGGTCAGTGTACACAATCACTTTTAATCCTACTAAATAAGATCTGAACTTATCAATGGCATAAACCACTGCAAGCAACTCCTTTTCTGTGGTTGTGTAATTCTTTTGCACGTCATTTAAAACACGGCTAGTATAATAAATGATATGCAGAAGCTTGTCATGTCTCTGTCCCAATACTGCACCAATGGCATGGTCACTGGCATCACACTTTAGTTCAAATGGTAATGTTCTGTCTGGTGTAAAAATGACTGATGCTGTGACCAGCTTAGCTTTCAGAGTCTCAAAGGCCTGCAAACACTCTGTGTCAAAGACAAATGGTGTATCAGCGGCTAGCAAATTACTCAGAGGTTTTGCAATTTTTGAAAAATCCTTTATAAACCTCCTATAGAATTCTGCATGCCCCAGAAAGCTTCTGATTGCCTTAACATTGGCAGGTGGTGGTAATTTTTCAATTACCTCTACCTTAGCTTGATCCACCTCTATTTCCTTGTTCGAAATTTTGTGCCCAAGGACAATTCCCTCAGTCACCATAAAGTGACATTTCTCCCAGTTTTAAACCAGGTTAGTCTCTTGGCACCTTTTCAGAACAAGTGCTAGATGGTCAAGATAGGAGCTGAATGAGTCTCCAAATACGAGTATGTGTGTTTTTGTGTAATGTCAGGTATTTTCTGGCTGAAATTGAGGGCCCTGAGCAAAAATCTGATTCAGAGGCTGAAAAAGGACTGCAGATGCTGTTGGATTCTGACCCTCCTACACTCGAAATGGATTTTCTGGAGCTACAAAAGCCCAATTGGCGTGTACTCAATTGCATTCGAAATTAGACATTTTAGGCTTTCCAGCAATATATAATTGTCCATACTTTTCCCGAGATTTGATGGCCCAAACTGGCGTCTAAACACCCACCAAAGACCCTTTTCTGGAGTAAAACGCCGAAACTGGAACCAGAACTGGAGTTAAACGCCCAAACTGGCACCCAAGCTGGCGTTTAACTCCAAGAATGGCCTAGACTATTTTCTCT
Source organism: Arachis hypogaea (assembly GCF_003086295.3). Lineage (NCBI taxonomy): Eukaryota > Viridiplantae > Streptophyta > Magnoliopsida > Fabales > Fabaceae > Arachis > Arachis hypogaea. The sequence continues at coordinate 96,896,940 of NC_092052.1, read as the reverse complement.
TATGTATTTTCTACGGTGGAGTTTCTACACCTCATAGATTAAGGTGCGGAGCTCTGTTGTTCTTCTTGAATTAATGCAAGTACTATTGTTTCTCTTTCAATTCACGCCTACTTCTTCTCCAAGATATACTCTTGTACTTAATTCAGTTAAGTCAGAATGAAGGGGTGACCCGTGACAATCACACACTATCTTCGTTACTCGCTTAGCCAAGATCCGCGTGCCTAACAACCACAAAGCGGTCTACATGATGTTCAATGTAGTCATTGGACGACAGCCGGAGTATACTCTCTTGGGTCTCTAATATACGGACCGAGTCCGTGAGATTAGGATCTTCGTGGTATATGCTAGAACCAATTGGCAGCCATTCCTGAGATCCGGAAAGTCTAAACCTTGTTTGTGGTATTCCGAGTAGGATCTGGGAAGGGATAACTGTGACGAGCTTCAAACTCACAAATGTTGAGTGCAGTGACAGTGTACAAAAGGATAAGGGTCCTATTCCGATGCTAGTGAGAACCGACAGCTGATTAGCCGTGCGGAAGCTGTACGTGGTATTTTTCATCCGAGACGAAAAATCTGACAGTTGATTAGCCGTGCAGAGATCGTACCTGGTATTTTTCATCCGAGAGGATCAAACAGCTTGCCATGGAAGGCAGCACACATGGATGGAAGAAGACAATAGGAAAGCAAAGGTTCAGAAGTAGCAAAGCATCTCCAAACGCTTATCTGAAATTCCCACCAATGAATCACATAAGTATCTTATTTTATTTTATGTTTTATTTATCTTTTAATTATCAAAACCTCATAACCATTTGAATCCGCCTGACTGAGATTTACAAGATGACCATAGCTTTCTTCAAGCCGACAATCGCTGTGGGATCGACCCTTACTCACGTAAGGTATTACTTGGACGACCCAGTGCACTTGCTGGTTAGTTGTGCGGAGTTGTGAAAAGTGTGAATCACAATTTAGTGCACCATGTAACAAGCGCCGATACAACTACCTGAAGAAACTCAATTTTGGTACCCACCCACCTCTAGAACCGAAGGACACCCCAGACTCTCCTTCATCCAAGAGCACAAGAAGCCAGGGCGACCCAGACAGCGGAGGCGTTACTTCCAGCCCTACCTTGCTCCTTACTGATGGCACGGAGGACTGTTCCAATCCTTAAGTGTGGGGAGGTCAGTCCTTGACTTCCGAAGGTAATTTCTCTCTCTTAACGCCAACATTTTAGTTTTTCTTTTGTTAGGTAGGATAGATTGCATGATAATAGTTACTTGCATGTCTGTTGTGCTTGGTTAAAGTAATGAGTTTGTTCTCAAGACCCTATTTTATAGTATTTCACTAATTTAAATTAAAACTTTTGTGTTAAACTTGTTTGAAGATTGTAATTCGGAACATGGGTGATAGCTAAGAACACAAAACCTGTGAGATTTAGCTTAATTACATGGTTACATTATTTAACCATAACATGGGTGACCCGTGACAATCACACACTATCTTCGTCACTCGCTTAGTCAAGATCCACGTGCCTGACAACGACAAAGCGGTCTACATGATGTTCAACGTAGTCATTCGACAACAGCCGGAGTATACCCTCTTGGGTCTCTAATACACGGACCGAGTTCGTGAGATTAGGATCTTCGTGGTATAGGCTAGAACCAATTGGTAGCCATTCCTAATATCCAAAAAGTCTAAACCTTGTCTGTGGTATTCCGAGTAGGATCTGGGAAGGGATGACTGTGACGAGCTTCAAACTCGCGAATGTTGGGCACAGTGACAGTGTGCAAAAGGATAAGGGTCCTATTCCGACGCTAGTGAGAACCGACAGATGATTAGCCGTGCGGTAGCTGTACCTAGTATTTTTCATCCGAGACGAGAAATCCGACAGTTGATTAGCCATGCAGAGATCGTACTTGGTATTTTTCATCCGAGAGGATCATACAGCTTGCCATGGAAGGCAGCACGCATGGTTGGAAGAAGACAATAGGAAAGCAGAGGTTCAGAAGCAACAAAGCATCTCCAAATGCTTATCTGAAATTCCCACCAATGAATCACATAAGTATCTTATTTTATTTTATGTTTTATTTATCTTTTAATTATCAAAACCTCATAACCATTTGAATCCGCCTGACTTAGATTTACAAGATGACCATATCTTGCTTCAATCCGACAATCTCCGTGGGATCGAACCTTACTCACGTAAGGTATTACTTGGACGACCCAGTGCACTTACTGGTTAGTTGTGCGGAGTTGTGAAAAGTGTGAATCACAATTTTGTGCACCACGTAACAAGCGCCGATACAACTACCTAAAGGAACTCATTTTTGGTACCCACCTACATCTAAAACCAAAGGACACCCCGGACTCCCCTTCATCTAGTAGCACAGGAAGCCAGGGCGACCCAGATAGCGAAAGCGTTGCTTCCAGCCCTACCTTGCTCCTTACTGATGGCACGGAAGACCGTTCCAAGCCTTAAGTGTGGAGAGGTCAGTCCTTGACTTCTGGAGGTAATTTCTCTCTCTTAACACCAATATTTTAGTTTTTCTTTTGTTAGGTAGGATAGATTGCATGATAATAGTTGCTTGCATGTCTGTTTTGCTTGGTTAAAGTAATGAGTTTGTTCTCAAGACCCTATTTTATAGTATTTCACTAATTTAAATTAAAACTTTGTGTTAAACTTGTTTGAAGATTGTAATTCGGAACATGGGTGATAGCTAAGAACACACAACTTGTGAGATTTAAGCTTAATTACATGGTTACATTATTTAACCATAACATTTTATTCTTGTGTATTTTCTTATCTATGATTGCAATCTTTGCTTTGTTCCATTCTATATGTCCATTGTTTAGTGTATTTACATGCATACATATGATTGAGGCCATCATTTGTTGTTAGCTCACTTATCCCAAATAGCCTACCATTTCAATTACCTTTGTTTGCTACTTTTAGCCTTCTTAATCCCCATTTGTTTTTTATATTACCACATCACTAGCCTTAAGCGAAAAAATAATTAATTACCTGATTTGAATCTTTGGTTAGCTTAAGATAGTGTGTTAGCTAAGTGTGGGGAATTGTGGGAAACCTGGGTTAATAGGATTATAGGAATGTGTTGTGTTTCCACCATATTTAAATATTGAAAATTTGGGTGCCTACTCATGTGAAACTGGAAAAACCATATGCATTAAATTGTTATGTTTACTTTCATGTTAAAAATAAATAAATAAATAAATAAATAAATAAATAAAAATAAAAATAAAAATAATTAGAATAAATAAATAAATAAATAGTGGACAAAATTACCCCAATGATAAGTTTAATAAAAGATCAATGCATAAGTGGCGAAATTAAAGAAAAATTTGATACATGAGTATGTGATGCAAAAGTGGAAATTTTGGGTAGCTAGGCGTGATTTTAGAAGTACATAGAGTGTGTGTGTGTTAGGTGAAAATGCTTAGGTTAGTCAAAGATTCATATTATAGCTCACTTGGCCATACATATATCCTCACCCTTACCTTAGCCCCATTACAACCTTGAAAAGACCTCATGATGTTTGCATTGGTATACTAAATATTTGTTGATTGGTTAGATGAAGAACAAAGTTTTAGAAAGCATGACTAGAGAAGAGTAGAGTGATTAACCCTAGACACTTGAGCGACTAGAGTTCATATACACTACCAGTGAGGGTTCAATGCTTGATTCTATGTTCCCTGCTTTTATGAGCTGTCTTCTTATAAGTTTACTTGTCTTTTATTGTGTGAATTGAATTAATGGAATCTGATTAATTTTTTTGCCTTAGAGAACTTGTTTATTTTTAACCAAGTAGATATGAACATTTTAGCATATAGTTGCATTCACATACATAGGTTGCATCTCATGAGTCTTACTTTCCCCCATTCAGTCCTTTTGTCTCCTTGAGCTTAGCATGAGGACATGCTAATGTTTAAGTGTGGGGAGATTGATAAACCACTATTTTATGGTTTATCTTGTGCTAACTTAAGTGGTTTTTATCAAGTCCTTGCACACTTATTCATACAAATTGCATGATTTTACAATTCCTTCTCAATTTTGTTCTATAGTTGAAAAACTTGCTTCCTAAACCTTTAAATTGTGTATTTTAATCCCCCTTTATACCATTCGATGCCGTGATCTATGTGTTAAGTATTTTCAGGCTATATAGGGCAGGAATGCCTTAGAGGATGGAGAAGAAGCTTGAAAAAATGGAAGGAGCACAAGGAATAAAGGAGACAACCAGCTAGGAGCGACGCACACGCATGGCTCACGCGTGCGCGTGAATTGGATATTTGCACAGCGCATGCGCGTACCTGACGCGTACGCGTTACACGCGAAGAAGACCATCGACGCGTACGCTTGACTGACGCATACGCATGACATGTGCCACATGCAGAAAACGCAGAAGACGCTGGGGGCGATTTTGGGCTGAGTTTGGACCCAGTTTTTGGCCCAGAAATACATACTAGTGCTAGGGGACAAGCAAATACTAAACACATATTCTCATTCGCATAGTTTTTAGTTTGAGTTTTGAATCTTAAAGAGAAACACTACTTCCTCTAGGTTTTTCTTCATATTCAGAGTTTTGGAGTTTTATGCTTTGATTTGGATATTGAGAATAGTTACTACCTCTATTGAAGTTGCCATTATTCTAGTTTGTTTCCTTATTTCTTTACTCTTTTAATCGCCCATTAACCCTGTTCAGATACGTATGTTTATGACTTTGAAATTTATTAATGCAAAGAACTACTTTTGCCTTTAATTAATTTTCAATTATTATTTCATTTAATTTATCATGTCTTCTTTTTATTCCCTTTATATGTCTGTGAAAATTGTATTCATGTCAATGGAGTAGACTCCCAACTTGACTTGGGAGTTGATTAAAAGGAGACCCTTGAGTTGGAATACTCAAGTGTAATTGGGAACTGGAAGTTATTGGCTGGCTCTCTAGTCACTAACGCTAATCCTTCCATAGGAGAGGATTAGGACTTGTAAATTGGAGTTGGTTCAGTTACTTGACTTTCCTTTACTCGGTAAGTGATGACTAAGTAGAAACTACAACCTATTACCATTACACTTAGAAAAATTCAACAAGGATAGAACATCCAACTAATCTTCTCTCAGTCAAGGCTTTTTATTTTAATACATAAAACCTCTTGTTAATTTCCATTACTTTAATTTATTATTATTTTAATTTCCCACTCTCTAACTCTAAAATTTCTCAGAAAATTCCCGACTAATAAAATAGCACTCTTTTGTCAACTCGTTGGAAGACGACCTGGGATTTCTACTCCCAGTATTTTTATTCTAAAATTGTGACAACCCTTTTAAATTGATAAGCGGAATTTTTGTCGGTTAAGAACTGTACTTGCAACGCTGTTCTTATTATAAATTCTTAATCGGCAATTTTCTGCCCGTTCAGTCTCTAATGTACCTTTTATCTTTGATAGAGAATACATGTAAGCCTTTGATGAGCTTAAAAGCAAACTTTCCTCTGCACCTATTATAGCACCACCTAGCTGGGATTTACCTTTTGAATTGATGTGTGATGCATCAAATTTTGATATTGGTGCTGTTTTAGGATAGAGGAGAGACAAGCTAGTGCATGTCATCTATTATACTAGCAAGGTTCTTAGTGAGACTTAAAGGAGCTACACCACCGCAGAGAAGGAACTCCTTGCTATTGTCTTTGCATTAGATAAGTTTAGATCATATCTCATTGGTTCTAAAGTCATTGTGTTTACTGACCATGTAGCTCTTAAGTACTTGTTAACCAAGCAAAAATCTAAGCCTAGACTGATAAGATGGATCTTGCTACTTCAAGAGTTTAATATTGAGAGTAAGGATAGAAGTGGAGCAGAGAACAAAGTTGCTGACCACTTATCAAGAATCCCAAATGAGGAAGATGAAGCACATATCCCTCAGTGAATAAGAGCTTTCTGGAGGAACAGTTGATGATGATCAAAGAAGCTCCCTGGTTTGCGGAAATAGCCAATTTCAAGGCTATTGGAGAGCTACCTTCCAACATCAACAACCATATGAGAAGAAAGCACATCAATGATGCCAAGCACTACATTTGGGATGAACCATATCTCTTCAAGAGGTGTGCTGATGGGAATCTAAGAAGATGTATTTCTCATGAGGAAGGACAAAAGGTCCTTTGGTATTGCCATGGATCCACATATGGAGGACATTTTAGTGGAGAAAGGACTGCAGCCAAGGTGTTGCAATGTGGATTCTTTTGGCCTACAATATTCAAAGATGCAAAGGAGTTTGTGACAAGGTGTAATGAATGTCAAAGACCTAGCAACTTACCCAAGAAAAATGAAATGCTACAAAGATTCATCACGGAGTTGGAGTTGTTTGATGTTTGGGGGATTGATTTCATGGGACCATTCCCACCCTCACACTCAAACAACTACATATTGGTGGCTGTGGACTATATGTCAAAATGTGTAGAGGCTGTAGCTACTTCAACAAATGATAATAAAGTGGTGATTAATTTCTTGAGGAAGAATATATTTAGCTGGTTTGGGGTTCCAAGAGCTCTTATAAGTGATGGGGGAACTCACTTTTGCAACAAGCAACTTGAGACACTCCTCCTAAAATATGGTGTCAAACACAAGGTAGCAACTGGTGTTTGGAAAGGCTTTTCATCTACCGGTGGAGCTTGAACATAGAGCATTTTGGGCTCTAAAGATGTTGAACTTTGATAATCAAGCTGCTGGGGAAAGAAGACTTCTATAACTCAATGATTTAGAAGAATTTAGAACTCAAGCCTATGAAAATGCCAAGATTTACAAAGAGAAAACAAAGAAATGGCATGATCAAAAGCTAGCAAGAAGAGAGTTTGTAGAAGCTCAAAAAGTGCTATTGTACAACTCAAGGCTCAAGTTTTTCCCAGGGAAGCTAAAGTCAAGATGGTCTGGCCCATTTACAATCATCAAGGCTTCTCCTTATGGTCATGTAGAGCTTAAGGAGGAGAAAACCCAGAGGACTTTCACTATCAATGGCCACAGGCTTAAGGACTACTTGGGGACTCATTGGATGAGCAAAGGGTGAATTATACCCTCAGCTGAAGAGGAAGAATCATCAAGCTAGTGACATTAAAGAAGCGCTAGTTAGGAGGCACCCCAATACTCATATCCTTTCAATTTCATGCTTTCTAAAGTAGTTTATGTTTAGTCAGTAAGGTTGTTTGATTCTCATTTTTAGTTATCAGTTAAAGTAGTTGATAGTTTCCTTGATTTAAGTTTCAAAAGTTTTCTAGTTTGCTGAAGTGCAATCTTGCTTACTATATTATATGAGGTTGATTAATTGGGCTGAGAAACTAGCTTAAGATCTAAGTTTGGCGTGGCCACTAACCCACTTAATTTGAGTTTATATCAAAACAATTGAATTAATCTTAGGAGTAAGCCCAAAATTAAGTTTGGTGTAGCCACCATCATAAGAGATTCATACGTACAGCCCAATAGATTCATGTTTAAAGGCAATTAGTAAATTGGTGGGTGCATGGTGCACGAAATTGTGATCATCAATGGCGCTAACAATTTGGTACGCACAATTGTAATCTCAACTCTTTGTCACAACTCCGCACAACTAACCAGCAAGTGTACTGGGTCGTCCAAGTAATAAACCTTATGTGAGTAAGGGTCGATCCCATGGAGATTGTCGGCTTGAAGCAAGCTATGATCACCTTGTAAATCTCGGTCAGGCGGATTCAAATGGTTATGGAGTATTGATAATTAAAAGATGAATAAAATATAAAATAAGATAGAGATATTTATGTAATTCATTGGTGAGAATTTCAGATAAGCGTATGAAGATGCTTTGTTCCTCCTGAACTTCTGCTTTCCTATTGTCTTCATCCAATCATTCATACTCCTTTCCATGGCAAGCTGTATGTTGGGTTTCACCGTTGTCAATGGCTACCTCCCGTCCTCTCAGTGAAAATGGTCTAAATGCACTGTCACTGCACGGCTAATCATCTGTCGGTTCTCGATCATGTTGGAATAGGATCCATTGATCCTTTTGCGTCTGTCACTACACCCAACACTCGCGAGTTTGAAGCTCGTCACAGTCATACCTTCCCAGATCCTACTCGGAATACCACAGACAAGGTTTAGACTTTCTGGATCTCAAGAATGGCCGCCAATAATTCTAGCCTATACCACGAAGGTTCCAATCTTAGATTAGAAACCCAAGAGATACACATTCAAGCTTGTTTGCATGTAGAACGGAGGTGGTTGTCAGGCATGCGTTCATAGGTGAGAATGATGATGAGTGTCTCAGATCATCACTTTCATCAAGTTGAAGAACGAGTGTATATCTTAGAAACTCCAGTACTTTGCATGAATTCATGAGGAACAGCAGAGCTCCACACCTTAATCTATGGTGTGGAGAAACTCCACCGTTGAAAATACATAAGAACAAAAGGTCTAGACATGGCCATGAGGCCAGCCTCAAACGTGAACCTATAAGTTCCAAAGATGAAAAGTTTCTGAAAAGTATATCCAAATACAATAGCAAAAGGTCCTATTTATAGAGAACTAGTAGCCTAGGGTTTACAGAAATAGGTAATTAATGCAGAAATCTTCTTCCGGACCCACTTGGTATGTGCTTTGGCTGAGCATTGAAGCTTTCACATGTAGAGACTTTTCTTGGAGTTAAACGCCAGTTTTTGTGCCAGTTTGGGCGTTTAACTCCAGCTTTTATGCCAGTTCTGACGTTTTGACGCCAGAATTTTTATGCTGACTTGGAACGCCAGTTTAGGCCATCAAATCTCAAAAAAAGTATGGACGATTATATATTGCTGGAAAGCCCAGGATGTCTACTTTCTAACGCAATTAAGAGAGCACCAATTAAGCTTCTATAGCTCCAGAAAATCCACTTCGAGTGTAGGGAGGTCAGAATCCAATAGCATCTGCAATCCTTTTTCAGCCTCTGAATCAGATTTTTGCTCAGGTCCCTCAATTTCAGCCAGAAAATACCTGAAATCACAGAAAAATACACAAACTCATAGTAAAGTCCATAAATGTGATTTTTATTTAAAAAATAATAAAAATATAATAAAACTAACTAAAACATACTAAAAACTACCTAATAACAATGCCAAAAAGCGTATAAATTATCCGCTCATCACAATACCAAACTTAAATTGTTGCTTGTCCCTAAGCAACTGAAAATCAAATAGGATAAAAAGAAGAGAATATACAATGAATTCCAAAAACATCTATGAAGATCAATCTTAATTAGATGAGCGGGGCTATTAGCTTTTTGCTTCTGAATAATTTTGGCATCTCACTTTATCCTTTGAAGTTTAGAATGATTGGTATCTATAGGAACTCAGAATTTAGATAGTGTTATTGATTCTCCTAGTTAAGTATGTTGATTCTTGAACACAGTTACTTTATGAGTCTTGGCCGTGACCCTAAGCATTTTGTTTTCCAGTATTACCATCGGATACATAAATGCCACATTCACATAATTGGGGGAACCTTTTCAGATTGTGAGTCATCTTTGCTAGAGTTCCTAATTAGAAGTGTCCAGAGCTCTTAAGCACACTCTTATTGTTTTGGACCACGACTTTAACCGCTCAGTCTCAAGTTTTTCACTTGACACCTTCACGCCACAAGCACATGGTTAGGGACAGCTTGGTTTAGCCGTTTAGGCCAAGATTTTATTCCTGTGGGCCCTCCTATCCACTGATGCTCAAAGCCTTGGATCCTTTTTATTTTACCCTTGTCTTTTGGTTTAAAGGGCTACTGGCTTTTTCTGCTTGCTTTTTCTTTCTCTTTTTTCTTTTTCTTTTTTTTCTTTTTCGCATATATTTTTTTCTGCAAGCTTTTCACTACTTTTTCTTACTTCAAGAATTATTTTTATGATTTTTCAGATTATCAATAATATTTCTCCTTTTCCATTATTCTTTCAAGAGCCAACAATTTTAACATTCATGAACAACAAATTCAAAAATATGCACTGTTCAAGCATTCATTCAGAAAAACAAAAAGTATTGCCACCACATCAAAATAATTAATCTGTTTTAAAATTCGAAATTCATGTACTTCTTTTTCTTTTTGCAATTAAAGATAATTTTTTATTTAAGAAAGGTAATAGATTCATAGGACATTCATAGCTTTAAGGCATAGACACTTAGACACTAGTGATCATGTAATAAGAAACAAACATAAATAAAACATAAAGCATAATTTTTGAAAAACAGAAAAATAAGAACAACGAGATTAAAGAACGGGTCCACCTTAGTGATGGTGACTTGTTCTTCCTCTTGAGGATCTTATGGAGTGCTTAAGCTCCTCAATGTCTCTTCCTTGCCTTTGTTGCTCCTCCCTCATGACTCTTTGGTCTTCTCTAATTTTATGGAGGAGGATAGAATGCTCTTGGTGCTCCACCCTTAGTTGTCCCATGTTGGAACTTAATTCTCCTAGGGATGTGTTGATTTGCTCCCAATAGTTTTGTGGAGGAAAATGCATCCCTTGAGGCATCTCAGGGATTTCATGATGAGGAATTTCCTCATGCTCTTGTCCATGAGTGGGCTCTCTTATTTGCTCCATCCTTTTCTTAGTGATGGGCTTGTCCTCATCAATGAGGATGTCTTCCTCTATGTCAATTCCAGCTGAATTGCAGAGGTGACAAATGAGATGAGGGAAGGCTAACCTTACCAAAGTAGAGGACTTGTCCGCCACCTTGTAGAGTTCTAGGGATATAACCTCATGAACTTCTACTTCCTCTCCAATCATGATGCTATGGATCATGATAGCCCGGTCTATAGTAACTTCAGACCAGTTGCTAGTGGGAATGATTGAGCGTTGGATGAACTCATTAAGTTGAACCGACTTGCCTCTTGAATCTCTCTTCCATTGAGCGCCCTCTTCACAAATGTCTATGAGGACTTGGTCCAACCTTTGATCAAAGTTGACCCTTCTAGTGTAGGGGCGTAAATCTCCTTGCATCATGGGCAAGTTGAATGCCAACCTTACATTTTCCGGACTGAAATCTAAGCATTTCCCCCGGACCATTGTAAGCCAATTCTTTGGGTCCGGGTTCACACTTTGATCATGGTTCTTGGTGATCCATGCATTGGCATAGAACTCTTGAACCATTAAGATTCCGACTTGTTGAATGGGGTTGGTGACAACTTTCCAACCTTTTCTTCGAATCTCATGTCGGATCTCCGGATATTCACCCTTTTTGAGTTTGAAATGGACCTCAAGGATCACCTTCTTCCTAGCCACAACTTTATAGAAGTGGTCTTGATGGACCTTTGAGATGAATCTCTCCATCTCCCATGACTCGGAGGTGGAAGCTTTTGCCTTTCCTTTCCTCTTTCTAGAGGTTTCTCTGGTCTTTAGTGCCATAAATGGTTATGGAAAAATAAAAAGCAGCGCTTTTACCACACCAAACTTAGAAGGTTTGCTCGTCCTCGAGCAAAAGAAGAAAGAAGAGAGTAGAAAAAGAAGAAATAGAGGAGATGGAGGGGGGTTTTGTGGTTCGGCCAAGGGGGAGAAGTAGTGTGTATGATGTGTGAAAATGAATGAGTGAAGATGGGTTTATATAGGAGTGGAGAGAGGGGTAGGATTCAGCCATGTATGGGTGGGTTTTGGAGGGAAAGTGGTTTGAATTTGAATGGTGAGGTAGGTGGGGTTTTATGATGGATGGATGTAGATTGGTGAAGAGATTATGGAGAAGATGGTAGGATTTGATAGGTGAGGGGTTTTTGGGGAAGAGGTATTCAGGTGATTGGTGAAGGGTATATGGGGAGGGGTGTTATGGGAAGGTATGAAGAAGAGAGAGAGATAGGGTAGGTGGGGATCCTGTTGGGTCCACAAATCCTGAGGTGTCAAGGATTTGTCATCCCTGCACCATGTGGCATGTAAATGCCTCATTGATTGCCAATCCTGGCGTTAAACGCCAGGTTCCTACCCATTTCTGGCGTTAAACGCCAGTTCTGTGCCCCTTTCTGGCGTTAAACGCCAGCTCTGTGCCCCTTTCTAGCGTTAAACGCCCAGAATGGTGCCAGACTGGGCGTTTAATGCCCATTCTGCTACCCTTACTGGCGTTTAAACGCCAGTAAGCTTCTCCTCCAGGGTGTGCTTTTTTTAATACTGTTTTTCATTCTGTTTTTACTTTTTCAGTTGTTTTTGTGACTTCACATGATCATCAACCTACAGAAAACATAAAATAACAATGGAAAATAAATAGATATAATTAAATTAGAATGGGTTGCCTCCCAACAAGTGCTTCTTTAATGTCAATAGCTTGACAGTGGGCTCTCATGGAGCCTCACAGATAATCAAAGCATGATGATAGCCTCCCAACACCAAACTTAGAGTTTGAATGTGGGGGTTTTATTTGACTCTGTATTGATAGAAGCTTTTCATGCTTCCTTTCCATGGTTACAGAGGGAGATCCTTGAGCTTTAAACACAAGGGAGTCCTCATTCACTTGAAGGACCAATTCTCCTCTGTCAACATCAACCACAGCTTTTGCTGTGGCTAGGAAGGGTCTGCCAAGGATGATGGATTCATCCTTACATTTCCTAGTGTCTAGGATTATGAAATCAGCAGGGATGTAGTGGCTTTCAACCTTTACCAAGACATCTTCTACAAGGCCATAAGCCTGTTTCCTTGAATTGTCTGCCATCTCTAGTGAGATTCTTGCAGCTTGTACCTCACGGATCCCTAGCTTCTCCATCACAGAGAGTGGCATGAGGTTTATACTTGACCCTAGGTCACACAGAGCCTTCTCAAAGGTCATGGTGCCTATGGTACAAGGTATTGAGAACTTTCTAGGATCCTGTCTTTTCTGAGGTAATCTTTGCCTAGTAAAGTCATCCAGTTCTTTGGTGAGCAAGGGGGTTCATCCTCTCAAGTCTCATTACCAAATAACTTGGCATTTAGCTTCATGATTGCTCCAAGGTACTTAGCAACTTGCTCTTCAGTAATATCTTCATCCTCTTCAGAGGAAGAATACTCATCATAGCTCATGAATGGCAGAAGTAAATTCAATAGAATCTCTATGGTCTCAGTGTGAGCCTCAGATTCCCATGGTTCCTCATTAGGGAACTCCTTGGAGGCCAGTGGACGTCTATTGAGGTCTTCCTCAGTGGAAATCACTGCCTTTCCCTCCTCTATGCATTCGGCTATGTGGGACGTGTTTATGGCCTTGTATTCTCTCTTTGGATTCTCTTCTGTATTGCTTGGGAGAGTACTAGGAGGGAGTTCAGTAATCCTCTTACTAAGCTAACCCACTTGTGCCTCCAAATTTCTAATAGAGGGCCTTGTTTCAGTCATGAAACTTTGAGTGGTCTTAGATAGATCAGAGACTACAGTTGCTAAGTCAGAGTGGCTCTGCTTAGAATTCTCTATCTATTGCTGAGAAGATGATGGGAAAGGCTTGCTATTGCTAAACCTATTTCTTCCACCATTACTGTTGTTGAAGCCTTGTTGAGGCCTCTGTTGGTCCTTCCATGAGAGATTTTGATGATTTCTCCATGAAGGGTTATAGGTGTTTCCACAGGGTTCTCCCATGTAATTCAGCTCTTCCATTGCTGGGTTCTTAGGATCATAAGCTTCTTCTAGAGATGAAGCTTCTTTGGTACTGCCTGTTGCTGCTTGGATGCCAGACAGACTCTGAGAGATCACATTGACTTGCTGAGTCAAAATTTTATTCTGAGCCAATATGGCATTCAGAGTATCAATCTCAAGAACTCCTTTCTTCTGATTTGTTCCATTATTCACACGATTCATTTCAGAAGTGTACATGAATTGGTTATTTGCAACCATTTCAATGAGTTCCTGAGCTTCTGTAGGCGTCTTCTTCAGATGAAGAGATCATCCAGCAGAGCTGTCCAATGACATCTTGGACAGTTCAGACAGACCATCATAGAAGATACCTATAATGCTCCATTCTGAAAGCATGTCAGAAGGACACCTTCTGATCAATTGTTTGTATCTTTCCCAAGCTTCATAGAGGGATTCACCTTCCTTCTGTCTGAAGGTTTGGGCTTCCACTCTAAGCTTACTCAATTTTTGAGGTGGAAAGAATTTGGCTAGGAAAGCATTGACAAACTTTTCCCAAGAGTTCAGGCTTTCCTTAGGTTGTGAATCCAACCATGTTCTAGCTCTGTCTCTTACAGCAAAGGGAAAAAGCATAAGCCTGTAGACCTCGGGATCAATCCCATTGGTCTTGACAGTGTCACAGATTTGCAAGAATTCAGCCAAGAACTGACGAGGATCTTCCAATGGAAGTCCATGAAACTTGCAATTCTGCTGCATCAGAGAAACTAATTGAGGGTTAAGCTCAAAGTTGTTTCCTCCAATGGCAGGGATAGAGATGCTTCTCCCATAGAAGTCGGGAGTAGGTGCAGTAAAGTTACCAAGCACCTTCCTTGCATTGTTGGCATTGTTGTTGTTTTTGGCTGCCATGGCTTCTTCTTGTTTGAAAATTTTAGTTAGGTCCTCTACAGAGAGTTGTGCTTTAGCTTCTCTTAGCTTTCTTTTCAAGGTCCTTTCAGGTTTAGGATCAGCTTCAACAAGAATGCCTTTGTCCTTGCTCCTACTCATATGAAAGAGAGGAGAAGAAAGTATGGAATCCTCTATGTCACAGTATAGAGATTCCTTGAGGTGTCAGAGAAAAAGAAGAATAGAAGGAGAAGGTAGAGATGAGAATTCGAACTTATAGAGAGAGTCCAAATTGCTGATAGTGGAGGAGTGTTAGTCCTTAAATAGAAGAATGTGAGAAGACGGGGAGAATTTTTGAAATTAAATTTAAAAAGATTTTGAAATAATTAAAAGAAATTTTGAAAAAGTGGTTGATGATTTTCGAAAATTAAAATTGAGAAAGTAGTTAAGTGATTTTGAAAAAGATTTTGAAATTAGAAATCGAAAAGATATGATTGAAAATTATTTTTAAAAAGATGTGGTTGAAAAGATATGATTGAGAAAATATGTTTTTAAAAAGATATGATTGACAATCAATTAAAAAGATTTGATTTTTAAAATTAATGACTTGGCTAACAAGAAATTTAAAAGATATGGTTCTAAAATTCAATTATTGAACCTTTATTAACAAGGAAGAAATTTTTGAATCAAATCACTAATTGTTAGAAAGGATTTTCGAAAATAGTAAAAAAAATGTAAAGGAATTGATTTTGAAAAGATATGATTGAAAAGATTTGATTTTGAAAAATTATGAAAATTTGAAAAAGATTTGAATTAAAAACAAAATCTTCCCTCTTGTGCTATCCTGGCGTTAAACGCCCAGAATGGTATCCATTCTGGTGTTTAACGCCCAAAATACTACCTTTTTGGGTGTTTAACGCCCAGCCAGGTACCCTGGCTGGCGTTTAAACGCCAGTTTTCCTTCCTCACTGGGCGTTTTGAACGCCCATCTTTTTCTGTGTAATTCCTCTGCTGAATGTTCTGAATCTTCAATTCTCTGTATTATTGACTTGAAAAGACGTAGTTTTGAAAATTTTTGAATTTTTAGAGAATAATATCAAAATGAAACTAAATCATGAAGAACTAAAATAAACAATGCATGCAAGACACCAAACTTAGAAATTTTCATATTAGAGACACTAACAAATTTAGAATACATATGAGAAACAACAAAACACACAAAATAAGAGAATTTAAAGATTAGAGCAAGGAAATCATCAAGAACAACTTCAAGATTAATGAAAAACAAAATTCATACATTCGAAAAGTGCAATAAATAAAACATGCAGGACACCAAACTTAAAATTTTTGGAAACAAAAAATTTTTGGTTTTTATGATTTTATTAAAATTTTTTTGGTATTTTTCGAAAATTATAAAAAAAATAAGGAATTCAAAATTCTTAATGAGACTTCCAGGAATCATGCAATGTTAGTCTAAATCTCCGGTCCAGGAATTAGACATGGCTTACTAGCCAGCCAAGCTTTCAGTGAAAGCTTTGGTTCAAAACACTAGACATGGCCAATGGCCAGCCAAGCTTTAGCAGTTCATTATATTCAACAGCAAAATTGATAGAAATCAACAAGCTCTTGTGATGATAAGTTGAAACCTTGGTCTAAAAGATTAGACATGGCTTCACAGCCAGCCAGACTTCAATAGATCATCATGAAACTCTAGAATTCATTCTTAAAAACTCTGAAGAACATAATAGAAAATTTTTTTTGTATTTTTGAAATTTTTTTCGAAAATAAAAAGTAAAAAGCTTAAACATAAAATAAAATTACCTAATCTAAGCAACAAAATGAACCGTCAGTTGCCCAAACTCGAACAATCCCCGGCAACGGCGCCAAAAACTTAGTTGTGCAGGGATTGTTTGATTCCAGGCAACGGCACCAAAAACTTGGTGCACAAAATTGTGATCATCAATGGTGCAAACAATTTGGTACGCACAATTTTAATCTCAACTCTTTGTCACAACTCCGCACAACTAACCAGCAAGTGTACTGGGTCGTCCAAGTAATAAACTTTACGTGAGTAAGGGTCAATCACACGGAGATTGTCGGCTTGAAGCAAACCCTGGTCACCTTGTAAATCTCAGTCAGGCGGATTCAAATGGTTATGGAGTATTAATAATTAAAAGATGAATAAAATATAAAATAAGATAGAGATACTTATGTAATTCATTGGTGAGAATTTCAGATAAGCGTATGAAAATACTTTGTTCCTCCTGAACTTCTGCTTTCCTATTGTCTTCATCCAATCATTCATACTCATTTCCATGGCAAGCTGTATGTTGGGTTTCACCATTGTCAATGGCTACCTCCCGTCCTCTCAGTGAAAATGGTCTAAATGCGCTGTCACCACACGGCTAATCATCTGTCGGTTCTCGATCATGTTGGAATAGGATCCATTGATCCTTTTGCGTCTGTCACTACGCCCAACACTCGCGAGTTTGAAGCTCGTCACAGTTATCCCTTCCCAGATCCTACTCGGAATACCACAGACAAGGTTTAGACTTTCCAGATCTCAAGAATGGTCGCCAATAATTCTAACCTATACCACGAAGGTTCCAATCTTAGATTAGAAACCCAAGAGATACACATTCAAGCTTGTTTGCATGTAGAACGGAGGTGGTTGTCAGGCACGTGTTCATAGGTGAGAATGATGATGAGTGTCACAGATCATCACATTCATCAAGTTGAAGAACGAGTGTATATCTTAGAGAAGAAGTATGCGTGAATTGAATAGAAAATAGTAGTACTTTGCATTAATTCATGAGGAACAGCAGAGCTCCACACCTTAATCTATAGTGTGTAGAAACTCCACCGTTGAAAATACATAAGAACAAAAGGTCTAGGCATGGCCATGAGACCAGCCTCAAAAGTGAACATATAAGTTCCAAAGATGAAAAGTTTCTGAAAAGTATATCCAAATACAATAGAAAAAGGTCCTATTTATAGAGAACTAGTAGCCTAGGGTTTACAGAAATAGGTAATTAATGCAGAAATCTTCTTCCGGGCCCACTTAGTGTGTGCTTGGGCTGAACATTGAAGCTTTCACATGTAGAGACTTTTCTTGGAGTTAAACGCCAGCTTTTGTGCCAGTTTGGGCGTTTAACTCCAGCTTTTATGCCAGTTCTGGCGTTTTGACGCCAGAATTTTTATGCAGACTTGGAATGCCGGTTTGGGCCATCAAATCTCGGGCAAAGTATGGACTATTAATATTGCTAGAAATCCCAAGATGTCTACTTTCCAACGCAATTTAGAGCGTGCCAATTGGGCTTCTGTAGCTCCAGAAAATCCACTTCGAGTGCAGGGAGGTCAGAATCCAACAGCATCTGCAGTCCTTTTTCAGCCTCTGAATAAGATTTTTGCTCAGGTCCTTCAATTTCAGCCAGAAAATACCTGAAATCACAGAAAAATACACAAACTCATAGTAAAGTCCAGAAATGTATTTTTTTCTAAAAACTAATAAAAATATAATAAAAACTAACTAAAACATACTAAAAACTACCTAAAAACAATGCCAAAAAGCGTATAAATTATCCGCTCATCAGTGCATAAAACGGTTAATTTATTGTATACATATGAAATGGAAGTAGAAGAATGTGAAAGAATCAAATTTATTCCATTCATGATATACACAATAAAAATCCAATCATGAGACTAATTGCTACATGCAATGAATCCAAGTTTGGTGTTCAAAAGACACCCATTAAATGCCATTTAAGTTGAAGAATATGAAGCAATTTTTTTTGTGATTACTGATGGGGGTTTCGAACTTAATTTTCAGGAAGGAGGTGAGCCCACATGACATTGATAACTCATCAAGTCAGGGAGTCAAAGTGTACTTCACACTTTGGAACTCAAAAATTAGAAGAAAGCTGAAGAGATAGGGGTTGGCGCCTCTACCCACACTGGGCGCCACTCCCAAGTGGGAAAACATTCAATTTTTATCTTCAATTCCCACCTTCCAGATCCGTCTTCTCACCCCTATATATTGCACTCTCCCTCTTCCCCATACTACAAACCTCATTCCTCACAACCGAAACACCCCCTCTACATTTCTTACTTACTTTCTTTCTTTTTTTCCTTATTCTTGCTTTCTTGATTGGGACAATCAAGTCTTATGTTTGGTGTTGGAGCAAACCTTTGATTTGCTATCTTTCTTTGCTCTCTTTCTTAATCCTTTCATCACTCTTTCAACTATCCTCTTCTCATCCAAATGGCACCACCAAAAGCCACTTCAACAAAGAAAAGAAAGACTAAGGAAGCTGGCTCTGGCTCATCAAGCTTCAATGAGTTTAAATTCCTCTCATTGTTCCACCAAAACCAGTTTTATGGGTGAGTGAGTGAGAGGAAAATAATCCCTGAAGTTGGCTTCCAACTAGGGAGGGATGATCACAGAGAAATCAACATTAAAATCAACAATAGAGGCTGGGCACTTTTATGCAACCCACCAAAGAAGGTAGTGGAAAGCTTGGTAAGGGAATTCTATGCTAATTCTGTCCCCCAACCTGGGCAACCATATGACTACCAAAGCTATCTGAGGGGGAAGAGTATTGATTATACCCCTGCCAACATAGACAAGATGCTGATGGTGAAGTACACAAGTTCCACTCGGAGCTTTGAAGAAAGGGTGAAACAACTTGACCCAGGGAGATGAAGCACAATGGGCATGGCACGCCAGTTATAAACTCCAGAGAAGAGACAATGAGCTTTAGTATGGGTGTGGCACGCCAACCATAAATTCCAAAAAGCATTCTTAAAGGTCCATAAGGGGCGTGGCACGCTAGGCTGGGCGTGGCACGCCAACTCCAGCATCTACAATGGGCGTGCCACTTGAGATCGAAGGCGTGGCACACCAATGCATTTGAGCAGAGGAGCATAGAGGAAGCACCAATAAGGGAGTGCCACTTGAGACTTAAGGCGTGGCATGCCAAGTCAAGAATGAATGGGCGTGCCACTTGGGTTCTAGGCGTGGCATGCCAAGGCTTGAAGAGACTCAACACCATAATGGCCGTGCCACTTGAGAATGAAGGCGTGGCATGCCAGTTCATTAGTCCAGAGAGGAAGAATGTAGCTTCTATAAAAGGGCGTGCCACCTGAGATCGAAGGCATGGTACGCCAGCACAAGCCCCCATCGAAGAAGATGATTGGGCGTGCCACTTTGGACACTAGGGATGGCATGCCAAGGCAACATGAAGAGGGGCGTGCCACTTAGGACCTAGCCTTGGCACTCCAGTGTAGTTGACCAGAGAAGAGAATGAAGCCCTCATCAAGGGCATGGCATGCTAGTTTAACAGTCCAGAGAAGAGGAAGAAGAGTTCACTAAGGGCGTGGCACGCCAGACCTGGGCATGCCACGCTAGTTCAAATTTCTAGAAGAAGATGATCATGCTTTATTGAGGGCGTGGCATGCCAGACCTGGGCGTGCCACGCCAGTTCAAGTATCCAGAGAGGAATAAGAGAAGAAGCCACTATCGGCATGCCACTTAAGCTCGAAGGCGTGGCACGCCAAGCCAAGCTGAGAAGCTGGGTGTGACACGCCGCTCACACGCCAGGAGTAATTTTCTTCTTATTTTCCTCTTATTTTCCATTTTAATTTTCTTTTCCTTTTTGTTACTTTTAATTTCTAGTGCTAGGAGTAGTATAAATACCCCCCTAAGAGCACTGAAAAGGGGGTTGGCTAGTAGGTTAGAAAGTTGGGTTGATAGTTTAGTTTTACTTTTACACTTCACTTCATCTTCTTCTCTCTCTTGTACTTTTCTCTAAGCTATGAGTAGCTAAACTCTCTCTCATTGGGAGAGGGAGGTCTGTTGTACTTGATGGATTAATGATAGTGAATTTCTTCTTCTCTTCATTTTCTCTTTGATTTGCTAGAAGAAATTTCGCTCTTCATGTTACTGTTCAATCATCTTGAATAAGAGGTTGAATGCAAAATGGGTTTCATGGGAACCTTGGAAAAGAAAACTTGAAACCATGCTTGAAATTCCTTCTCACACTTGAGTAGATCTGGATTTTGGGATTGGATATGTGACATAAAATCCACCCATTATTTGGATCTATAAAGATGTGCGGTATAATCAGGGACTAAGCTTATCTCTCTTCATGAGCAATTAGACCAAGAAATTGGCTAATTATCAAGATTTGATAGATTGAATCACCAAGGGATTGGGGTTCAATCAATCATGATTTCCAAGAGGTCAATGAGTTGCATGATTGAAGAAGAAATGATCTAGATCTAATCCAAAGAGAGCAATATCTACCAATCCCAATGAATCTTCCCTATTCTTATCTTTCCTATTCTTTATAGCTTTCTTTAATTTCAGCTATTACCCATTCCCCATTTACAATTCAGTCATTTATGTTCCATCACTTTACATTCTTGTTATTTATTTTTTTACACTTTATTGCTTTTCTTTACCTTTAGGTCACTTACATTTCTGCTAATTTAGAATTCTGCACTCAACAATCTCTATTGCTTAGCTTGACTAACTCACCCATTGATTAAAGTTGCTCAATCTACCAATCTTTGTGGCATAGTGGGTTATTACTTGACGATACTTTGGTGCGCTTGCCAAGGAACAGATTCATTACATAGTGACTGAATTCTGGTCATCAGATATTCAAGCTTAACAAAATAAATAACTTAAACCATAAACCATAAATAGGGTTATCTAAACTTAGGGGATTTCTAACTAATATCAAATCACACCGCTGTATCACACAGCCGTCACCAACCTAACCTCCGTGCAATCCTATTGCCACTGTTACCTAACCTCCTCAGCACCAGACAATCACAGATGATACAAGAAAGTAAAACACAAGTAATAAACATACACAGTGTAACAACCCCATTTTTCGAGTACGCGAGATCTTTTTTGAAGGCACGGATTTCTCCGGAAGATCAGAAAAGGGAACACCTCTGATGTATCATCAAGCATCTCAATCTTCGTTGTCATTATGTCATCTTTAAGCTAGAAGCTCTTTTGGGGCAAGCTCAATAACGCAATCACGAAGAACCTAGTTTTTGAACCGTATCGGTTAGGAGTTTTGATTCTGGTTTTCGTAAATAGTCTCAGTTTGATGAACCGAACTCGATTAATGAGATAAGAGAGATAATAGTATAATGTTATCATTATATTAGTATTAAAAGATGCTTGAATGATATTATAAAGTTACCTGGTATGTTTTAGTTAAAAACAGGAAATCGGTTTAACCGAGTTCATAGTTTACTGGTGCATCTTAGCACCAGCACTCTTCGATGACTTTAGCAATGCTAATGCCTCATCATACATTTTTTATTCTCATATTAAATATGTTACTAGTGTCATTTAAGCTAGTAGCTCAGAAAAGAATTTTTAGAGATGTTTTTACGAGTGTTCTGATACATCTAGTTTTAGTAATTATACACCTGAGATATTTTAATATTATTTTAATCAGCACGTTTAAGGTGAGAAATACCTTCTTAACATGTTGATTAAGGTTTGTTCAGTTGAGGTTTTATGGATTCAAAGTTGTTCTTGATGTGTTCTAGGAGGAAAAAGTGCTTTAAGAACACTTCAAAGAGTAACTGAATTTGGAGCAGCAAATCAAGGTAGGGTTTGGAAAAATTAATCTTGATTAATTGTGTTTGAGTTGTGTGATTATGATATGGTTTGTTTATGCTTGAAATGGATTGTTTATATGAGTGATTCTTGTTGAAATTTTGGTGAAAATTTGATAAAATTTGATGATATTCAAGCTATGAATGCATGTTGTTGTGGCTACTGGAATTTTGAACCCTAGGAATCAAATTAGGGTTGAATTTGTGTCGAAATATAGTAGGAAATAAGGGGCTTTAATGGCTGCAATATTATTTTGAATTATGGTAAAAATCGGTTCCTGAAAAGATTAAAAAACGGGTAAAATCAGAGAAAGAATCTGAAGAATTTACGAAAAATACTTTGAGTGTGGTGAAGAACATTGAAGAAAACCTTTTAGATCTTAAAAAGGGCAAGGAATTAAATATTTTGGTGTTTGGGGGGTTATTTTGTAATTTTTGAAAGTTAGCGTGGTTAAAGTAGAAATATTAAAAGTTACGGGTGGTAAAAAGTGAATTTATATAACTTTGAGGGTAAAAAAGGGTAATTTTCGAAAACTTAACGATAAAATAATAAATAATAATAAAATATTAAATAATAATATTTATTAAAATAATATTTTAATAAAAATAATAAAATAATATGAAAAATGCAGTTTTTCGTAAAAGTTTTAGAAAGACAACTTTAAGCGCAGAATCTCATAATTACCTTCATAAAACACTTAAGGAGTGGTAATAATATATTAGTGAGGCAAAGACAAAGGAAAGATAAAAGGTTGAAGAAAAGATAAAAATGAAGAAAAAGTCTACAAAGTTTTAATGACGGAAACTTACAGAGACTAGTGAACGAACTAGGAGCAACATAGTTAGTATTTGAGTTGCGCCTAGGGTCAGGTATTATATGAAAAGTTAAAATATTTCAGTATAGACTTAATGAACCTATACTTGGGACAGGCTAACTATTCATACCGAAATTTACATAAGCTTTAAATACATACGTTAAACAGAGAAATCAGAGCAGAGTAGAGAGACACAGAGAACAGAATGATCAGAGCAGAGTGAAGAGACAAAGAGAAAAGAGTAATATAACAAAGAGAATAGAGGAAAAGAGTATAAAAATAAAGAGTTAAGCTATGTGGCATGATATTCTATTGTATATTCATCTGCTGCTTTTCTGTTAGCCCTAGAGGTCCTGTAGGCCCAAGTTCACCTACAGTGAATTGTTATTCCTGTAGGCCAAAGGTCACCTGTAGTGAATATAAGTTATGTATCTCAGGGTGTTACTCCTATAGGCTGAAGTTCACCTACAGAGAGTTGTTATTCCTGTAAACCGAAGTTCACTTATAGGGGCGCTATTTCTGTAAGCCGAAGTTCACTTACAATGGTGCCATTTCTGTAGGCCGAAGTTCATCTACAGAAAGTTGTTGTGTTGTGTTTAGACTATTCCTGTAAGCCGAAGTTTACTTACAGGAGTGCTATTTCTGTAGGCCGAAGTTCACCTATAGAGAATAAGCCATATCTAGGACTAGTTCCTAGATAATGTCGGGCTGCAAGGCGTAAACCGACACGTGAGCTCATGGCCTGCATAGGACAGACATACATCATCTTTGATTGTGTATTTTCTCTGTTATGATTGTTGTATGAATGTATGCCTTCCCTATTTGTATTCTACTCTTTGTGTCTATGTTTTACTTTCTTGTATTCTTCTGTTTGTGTTCTGTTTTTTATTTTCTCTATTTATCTATCTTCTGTTAACTACTTCTCTATATTCTGTTATTTGTCTGCCAAACAACACGGAATTAATGAGAATAACTAATAACCCCGGCCCTACTAAGAACTCCTCAGTTCTTATCCCTTCTCTCTCTCTTCCCCCTCAGATGGAAGCAAGAGTACCCGTCCATAGTTCGGTGATGATCGTTTCGCAAAGAGGATTCTGCTCTAGGTAGTCTTCTAAGTCTAGAGTGAACTCCATTACCTGTTTATATGTATATATTGCGAGACTAGCCAACATCTACACCCTATTTGTATGCAAACTTTAACTTAAATCCTGTGTACGAGACTCCTGTTATATGGCTACGTGATGAAGTACCAGCAAGACGTCATATGACAACATATGATCGTGCAGAGGAGTAGTAGAAGATCTTCCACCTTTTGATGACATTCCACCTGACTTGAGTTTTGAAGACTTAGAACATTCTTTTCCTCGCTTTAGTAGTTTAGAGGGATTAGGTGAGTATAGAGTCTAGGCTAGCCCGGACACCAGCTTAGGGACTTCTTGAACAGGTCAGGGCCTGGGATGTTGTATGTATATATATGTATATAGTTATTATCTAGTTATATCTAGGGGTGTTCTAACTAAAAGTCTATGCTCTAATAAGGGCTAAATCACTGAATGCTGTCAACTGCTTATGATGTACTTATGTGTGGTTGTTTATAACTATTTTATTTGTTATTATTTGCGAATTTATTGTGAATTATTCAGTTTATTAAACCAAATGTTTTCAACAAAAAAGTGCCTCAAAAAATAACTACGCTTTTAACAACGAATCAGGCTCATATAATAAATAATAGATAATAATTAGGAAGATAAGTTAGTAGCGCTCAGTTTCTAGTATGATCATGACGTACCAGAAATTGGGTCGTTACATACAGCAAGTAAAACAACTAGCAAATAAGCATATTATTCATTTAGGCAAGAGATGCAATTAGGCAAAGCAAACAAAACACATAGAACATGCATATGATGAATGCCTGTCCAATTGGCTCGTGATATCACTTGTCGGTCTATAAATACCAACCCGACACATCCTTTCGGATGTCGCCTTTCTGCCACGTCTGAGGGTATAGCGCCTGACACACTTTTGTTCCGAGGATATAGTGCCTGGCAAACTATCGTTCCGAGGATATAGTGCCTGGGACACTTGCATGCTCAATCCAAGGATATAGTGGCTGGCACACTCTTGCGGCAGAGAAGGAAAACAACAACAACATCTGTTTCATCATAAATCATTCCAAGGATATAGTGCCTGGCATATTATCCACATCCAACAAGTCCATCGACCTCAAATCATCACCAGTCATCACCATTTCTCATCTCAAATCACTTCTAATTATCAATTCTCAACATTCCAAGGATATAGTGCCTGTCACACTTTCCTTCAATATCCATCAAGCTTATAATAACCATCATCAATTCTTAATTCCATAAGTTACCCTCCATTCATAGGTTCTTAAGCCATTGCCAATAAAACACTTCGCTAGTTCACCCACAACTTCAGAAACCTAAGCCTTTGTCTTCTAAACTCATAACCGAAATGCCCCTTTTTATTCGCTTATTATTTTCTCCCTTGATTCCAAGCCTAAAACTGGTAAAAAGGTTATATATAAGTGTTACGGAAGTTTGCAAGCTTGCCGGGAAGGTAAAACAGTTAAAAACAAGGTTTTTGTTGAAAAACAGGGCAGTGTGCATTTGCATAATGTTGTGCGTATGCACGCTCATAGGAATTTTCAAGAAGTGTGCATACGCATAGAGGTGTGCGTACGCACAGGAGTAAAAATTTCCAACTCAGCTCATTCACACATTGCGTGCGAACACCCTCAATAGAGTACACCTTCCAACGTGTGCGTGCGCATAGCTTGCAAAACTTCATTGGTTGTGTATGCACACAGAGCGTGCTAGCGCTCCCAACAGCAGCCATATCCCCGTATGTGCGTACGAACAAGAGTGTGCATGCGCACAGCTTTTAAAAATACACAGGGTGTGCATGCGCACAAGGCTGTGCGTGCGCACAAAAATCAGAAATCACAAATTTTACAAAATTTCTCTACAAAATTCAGATTTCTACAAAATTGATACCGTAGCTCAAGATATGTTCCATCAAAGTTAGCCCAAAACTCATTTTTACCAAAAACCCTAAAAACTCAAATTCACTAAATCTCTCAATTCAACACCAAACTACTCACAATCAAAATAATACCAAAACAGCACAAAGGTTCCTACCACTCATTCCTCAAAAATCAACCATCCAATCATCTAAATCATTTAATACTCACCTCATCCAACTTTAAAATTCAACCTAAGTTCACATCAAATTTCCTCAACCACCATCTAATATCCACATCAACCACAAGATCCAAAAATCCAAAATCATCATCAACATATATCATCACATATCATAATCATCAATATCCTTCAATCCAAACCATCACTAACATTTGACATTAACTTATTACCATGAATTCTCATAATCCTCATTATTCATCAATGTAACAAATCACCAACAATACTTATCAACACCAAGCATCAATTTATCATCATCCAAAATTCGTAATCCACACCATTTATCAACAATTTCAACACTCACCTTCAATTACCAACAACATCAATATTCATCATTAATCATCAACCATATCAACAAACCCTCATCAACAATAATAAATCACAACATTCATCATCAACCTTCATAGTCATTAAATACCAACAATCAACATCAAAATTCATATATTCCATATCCTAAAACTCTATATCATCATCACCACCATACAACTTATCTTCAAACATCAAAATCATATACAATTAAATAAACACCCAAACATCCAATCCTATCTTAAGGTCAACTAGCCTAAGGTTCACGAAACATTTCATATTACATAAAGGAAACCAAAACCATACCTTGGCTGATTCCCAATATGCTCAAACACCAAACTTGATTCCAACAAGCTTCCACCATGCTCCAAACCACCAAAGCCAAACCAAAAGCCACCACCAACTCCAAAAACAAGCTTCATACAAACAACATAACCATGCATTATCAACTAAAGCTTACACTACATCAAACTGTAAGGATATAGAGGTTCCTTACCTTATCCAATGGTGATTGGGGTAAAGCCCGACAATTACCCGCAACTAGAGAACACCTAAACAAGCAAAATGACAAAATCTACTCAAAAACTCTAACCAAAAAATGTAGAAATCTAGGGCTGGAAACTGGAGCTTAAGTTTCTAAATCTTACCACTAAAACCTAGATAGAAACGAAGAGCTTGTTGAGAGTTTCACGTGGCCGCAAACAGCTCATCAATCGGAGCTCCGTAGCTCAAGTTATGGCCAAAAGAAGGAGGAGGTAAATAGTGCACTCTCTTCTTCCTCTCTTCTCTCTTTCAGCGCCCTCTCATCATATTAGGGTAAGAATGAGCTGAGTGCTCATTAATAGAGCATATATATGTTGGGCCTTGGGCCTAGTTTGGGCCCGATCCAACCGGTTAGCGTTTTTAGCCTGTTTGGCCCACTTTGGGCCAAAACCTTTAATATTAACGCCCGATTTTTTATTCTAAATTATTTTTATCCTTTCAAAATAATAAATCAATTTTCAAAATCTTATTTTCCAAAATACGCGGTACTGGACAGACTAGAGCCGGTACTACCGGCTTAAGCACTAGTACACATTTTTACAAAACCTTTCGCAAAAGATACATTTTCCAACTCAGAAAAATTCATTGAAATCAAATTTCATCTTTATATTTCAAATTAAAATTTCTAAATTTTGAATCTACTTCTGGCACTTAAAATTTATTATTTTATTAAAGCGGTTAAGCCAGTTCTTACAGACAAGCTCATCCTTAAGGGTTTCAAAGGCATGCATACATTAAATGTCAAAAATAAAAGGGACATCAGTAACTAAAAGGTTGCTTAATGGCTTTGTAATTTTGGAAAAGTCCTTTACAAATCTCCTGTAAAATGCAGCATGACCTACGAAACTTCTTATGGCTTTGACACTAACTAGAGGTGGTAATTTTTCAATTACCTCCACTTTGGTCTTGTCAACCGCTATGCCTTTGTTTGAGATCCAGTGGTCAATAACAATAACTTCGGTAACCATAAAAATGAAAAAACAAGGTTTGGCTCTTGGCACCTTCTCAAAACATAGGATAGATGTTGCAAGCAATCATCAAAAGAGACACCAAAAATAGAGAAATCATCCATAAAAACCCCAATGAATTTTTTAACCATATTAGAAAAAATAGAAAGCATGCACCTTTGAAAAGTGGCAGGAGCATTGCAAAGCCCAAAAGGCATGCGGCGGTAGGCAAAGACACCAAACGGGCAAGCGAATACTGTCTTCTCTTGATCTACAAGGTCTACTACAATTTGATTGTACCCTGAATAGCCGTCCAATAAAAAATAAGGCATATCGCGCCAATCTCTCTAGCATCTGATTAATAAAAGGCAGGGAAAAGTGATCTTTCCTAGTGCCAGTGTTGAGCTTTCTATAGTCAATGCACATGTGCCACCCTGTGATGGTTCTCGTAGGAATGAGCTCACTCTTTTCATTAGTGATCTCTATGACTCCACCTTTCTTGGGAACAACATGAACTAGGCTCACCTAAAGGCTATCAGAAATTGGGCAAATTATCTCCGCTTCCCATAACCTCATTACCTCTCTCTGAACTACCTTTTTCATTACGAGATTGAGCCTCCTTTGTGCTTGCACCACTAGTTTTGAGTCTTCTTCAAGCAAGGTTTTATGCATGCACATTGCAGGGCTTATTCCTTTAAGATCACCAATGGTCCATTCAATGGCAGTTTTGTGGTTCCTCAATACTTTAAGTAATTTAACTTCCTCACACATGCTCAAGGAGGAACTTATGATTACTAGATAAGTGTATTCATCTCCATGGAATGCATATTTGATAGTTGGAGGCAGGGGATTCAATTCAAGCTTGGGTGACTGGTGCACGAAATTGTGATTACACTTTTCACAACTCCGCACAACTAACCAGCAAGTGCACTAGGTCGTCCAAGTAATACCTTACGTGAGTCAGGGTCGATCCCACGGAGATTGTCGGCTTGAAGCAAGCTATGGTTATCTTGTAATTATTAGTCCGGAGATTAATGATAAAAATGATTTTTGTTTATGAAAAGTAAATAACATGAAATAAATGGTACTTGTGATTCAGTACTAAGGAACAGGTTGAGGTTCTGGAGATGCTTTATCGTCTGAATCTCTGCTTTCCTACTGTCTTCTTCTCCAAATACGCATGGCTTCCTTCAATGGAACGCTGTATGTTGGTGGATCAACTTTGTCAATGGCTACCATCCATCCTCTCGGATGAAAAACACCAGGCACGGTTTTTGTACGGCTAATTGATGACAAGTCATCTTAGCCTAGTTTCACTACCCTTTTTCTTTTGTTTTCAATAGAATTATGCACTTTCTTGAGCCATAAGCAAGCCAATTGGGTAGATTTTCATGCTTCCTTTGATTTAATCAACCATGTATGAATTCATGCTATTTCATGAGATTTTATGCTATAATTGTCACATATTATGAAAGAATGAATATCTCATGATTTTGAGCATAGCTTTGATGTGTTTGGTTGATTAATGATAGGTGAAGAAAGCTTGGAGAAAGGTTGAAGCAAGAAGGAATGGTTAGGAGGAAGAGAGGACAAAAAGTTTGAGCAAAAGTTTGCCTCAAACTTTAGCTCAAACTTTTGGATTAATTAAAAATGAACCAGGAAGCAAAAAGATGGACCAAAAGTTAGCCTCAAACTTTTTGGCTAACTTTTGGGCAAAAGCTGGAGCAAAAGTTAGCCTCAAACTTTTTGGCTAACTTTTGGCATCACAAAACACTCCCTGGATGAGCAAAAGTTTGCGCCAACGTTAGCCCCTAACTTTTTGGCTAACGTTGGCGCATGAAAAACACTCCATGGACTAGCAAAAGTTTGTGCCAACGTTAGCCCCTAACTTTTTGGCTAACGTTGGCGCCATGAATAAGCAAGGGGAGGCCAACGTTGGAGCAAAAGTTAGACCCCTAACTTTTGCCCCAACGTTGGTATCAGCAAGGAAGGGTGCTGATGTGAAAAGTTGGAGCAAAAGTTAGCCTCTAACTTTTACTCCAACTTTTACTCAAGCTTTCATAATTCCAACCCGGTTCAATTCGGTTCTTTCCCAAACTCCAAGAGCAATCAACCAAGGCCTCTCTCAACCCAATTCCATCAAGAGCAAAGGCCCAATTGAAGGCTTGAAGACCATTTGAAGAACGTGTATAAATAGCATAGGATTTAAGTTTTTCGGGGAGCTTCCCTTTTAGTTTTTCAGAATAGCTTTCTTTTCGGTTTTGCTTAGAGCTCACTTTTACATTTCTTAGCATTGTTGTTTAATTCAAGAGAATTTGGGAGGAGAATTGATCTCTCTTCTTCCTTGTTCTTGCTCAGCACTCTTTACTTTTCTTGTCTTGGATTTTGGGTGGAGAATTGAAGAAATTCTGTTTCAATCTCACCTTGGGATCTTGTTTAATTTTCTGCTTAATTGAATTTCAGTTTTGGTTACTTGCTTCTTCATCTACTTTCTTTGCAATTTACAATTTCCTTTGCAATTGTGCTTGTTGGATCTAGGAAGGCATTGAGATCTAGACTTGGTTTTCTAGTCTCTTGGGTCCTGAGGTCTGAATTCCAATTTTACATCCTCTGTTTACTGCTTTTCATGCTCATTTACTTTTCTGTTTTAGATCCGATTCAATCCAAGTCTTCTTCTATTTCTCTGCTTGTTGCAATTTTACATTTCCTTGTTTAATTTCTGCAAATCCAACTCCCCATTCCCTTTACAATTCAAGCCATTTACATTTCTTGCACTTTAAGATTTTGCAATTTACATTTCTTGCGTTCTAAGTTTCTGCCATTTAATTTCTTGTTCTTTAAGATTCAGCACTTTAATTCCTGTTCTCTTTAATTTCATGCCAATTACCCATTCCCTTTACTTTCTATGCAAGTTAGATTTTGCAAATCACAAATCTCTCAACCAAATCTTGATTCGCTTGACTAAATCAACCACTAAACTAAAATTGCTCAATCCTTCAATCCCTGTGGGATCGACCTCACTCCCGTGAGTTATTATTACTTGATGCGACCCGGTGCACTTGCCGGTTAAGTTTGGGTGTTTTGGAGAAATTCGTTTTTCCACGAAAATATCCCATCAAGTTTTTGGCGCCGTTGTCGGGGATTGAATAGATTGACAATGATTAAGTGAGGTGGTAGTTTAGATCAAGCACTTTTTCTTTAACTTTGACTAACCCACTAACTGTTCGAGACTTTGTCTCTACTAACTCTAACTGCACTCAAGTTACAGAGTGCTCTGTTTTAGTTTCTGGTTCTATTTGTGTTTCTGATTTTGTGATAAGAGGAAAGAGCGATGAATCCACACCTTTTGATCCTGAAACATTTTGGAGGTTGAGGAAAGAGGCAAGAGATAGAGAGGAGAAATGCTGGGATTCAGAAAATCCCCACTGAGAGTTTCTCACCAGGGGATAAAGTGATATTAAACACCCAACCAATGAAGGTGCCTCCACAATTATCTGAGTACTATACTGTGAACCGGATCCTTCCACATGAACACCTAGAGATCATCAAAGAGAAGACTGGAAGGAAGTTCACAGTAAGAAGAGAAAAGCTGAGGCACTATGATTTTTAGCCACCATGATCAAAGAATGAAGGATGTCAAGCTAGTGACAATAAAAGAGCGCTTGTTGGGAGGCAACCCAACCTGAGGTAGTTTTCTGTTCATAACTATTTTAATAAAAAGGTTGATTAGTTTTATCTATAATGCAAGAAGCTAAGTTTGGTGTTGCACACCAAAACAATCTAAAGGATAATGCAGGATTCTAAGTTTGGTGTTTCACCAAAATCCCATTATAAAACACATTCTCACTTTCTGCATAATGCTGGCTTCAAGCATGTTGGATGAACTAGTTAACTATTCTGCTGTTTCCTAGTTTTCAGTTTTATTGCTTTTAAAAAAAAAAAGAAGAAAAGAAAAAAAAATTTTATCACACATGGTTAATTTGATGCATGAAAACCATTGGCAAGGTACTAAGTTTGGTGTTCCCACACCAAAGTAAGTTCAAAAGCCCATAAATAAATCAGCCAGACTAACCATTGTTTCCAAGTGCTTGGGGAACAAGCAACCTTCAATATCATTGCAGAGGTCCATACAAGCTTTTGGAAGGATTAAGCATCATCAACCAAAGAAACAAAAGATGAACCTAAAGGCCAGCAATGATGATGATGAGAAGAAGGAAAGCAAGTGAACTCCAAAAGGTTGTATTGTTAAGTGATTATCTTACATCAAACACTGCTATAATTGAGAGTGGTTTAGTTTCCCTGATTATCTGTCTGTTTAGCATGGTTTCTTTTCTGTAATTCAATAAGCAAGATGCTTGATCATTCACAACATTTTTCTCTTCAAAACTTGTTTGCACTCAATGTTCAAAAAAAATTGCATCACATGAAAGTTCTTTGAAAAGAAGGATTGAGGAATTAAACAATTTTGAGGCAAGCAAAAGATTAGGAGAAGTGGTGGTTCTAGTTGTATGATTATGTATTGAGGTTGCATGCTTGTGAAAACTTGCATGGGAGCTCATAGGCAGGACATGAAGTTCAAAGAAGTATTGTGGAGATTCTCAAAAATTTATTGATCCAAGAAGCAGCAAACAAAACAAAAGAAAGAAAAAGAAAATACAAAAACAAAAAGAACATGGCACAAGGCTCTGAGCATCAATTACTAGGCAGAAAAAGAAAGAAGAAACAAAACTCAAAGAGTTGTTAGCCTAGTAAATGCTTGTGGTTGAGTTGTGTCAAAGAAAGAGGCTTGAGCAAGTAAATCCTTAGGGGTGCTTTAACACCTAATACCTTAAAACCAACTGGTTTAGGAGTATTAATTGAAAGCTTATCTAAAGAGCCGCTTTGAGACATGACACTTAGAGTCAAGGCCAAAGCAAAGAAACTATAAGCTGCTTCAAGGTGACTACATATAAAGAGATCTCCATGATACCATTTGGATGAAAATCCTAAGACCTAAGACTCCCAATATGTGAGGACTAGTAAGCACTGAAGCCCTTGTATGAGCATATAATTTAGAGTTCACCCCACTGTTACTTAATCACTTTACTCACAGGACTTTACAAGTTGTTCTTCAATCCATCTTAAATGAAAGAACCATTGAGCATAAATCATTCCTTGCTTGGGGACAAGCAAGCTTTAAGTTTGGTGTTGTGATGACAAGTCATCTTAGCCTAGTTTCACTACCCTTTTTCTTTTGTTTTCAATAGAATTATGCACTTTCTTGAGCCATAAGCAAGGCAATTAGGTAGATTTTCATGCTTCCTTTGATTTAATCAACCATGTATGAATTCATGCTATTTCATGAGATTTTATGCTATAATTGTCACATATTATGAAAGAATGAATATCTCATGATTTTGAGCATAGCTTTGATGTGTTTGGTTGATTAATGATAGGTGAAGAAAGCTTGGAGAAAGGTTGAAGCAAGAAGGAATGGTTAGGAGGAAGAGAGGACAAAAAGTTTGAGCAAAAGTTTGCCTCAAACTTTAGCTCAAACTTTTGGATTAATTGAAAATGAACCAGGAAGCAAAAAGCTGGACCAAAAGTTAGCCTCAAACTTTTTGGCTAACTTTTGGGCAAAAGCTGGAGCAAAAGTTAGCCTCAAACGTTTTGGCTAACTTTTGGCATCACAAAACACTCCCTGGATGAGTAAAAGTTTGCGCCAACGTTAGCCCCTAACTTTTTGGCTAACGTTGGCGCATGAAAAACACTCCCTGGACTAGCAAAAGTTTGCGCCAACGTTAGCCCCTAACTTTTTGGCTAACGTTGGCGCCATGAATAAGCAAGGGGAGGCCAACGCTGGAGCAAAAGTTAGACCCCTAACTTTTGCCCCAACATTGGTATCAGCAAGGAAGGGTGCTCATGTGAAAAGTTGGAGCAAAAGTTAGCCCCTAACTTTTACTCCAACTTTTACTCAAGCTTTCATAATTCCAACCCGGTTCAATTCGGTTCTTAAATTCGGTTTTACGCCAGAAAATGGTCTCTGGCTGGCGTTTAACGCCAGTTTGGGCCATCAAATATTGGGCAAAGTATGGACTATTATATATTTCTGGAAAGCCCAAGATGTCTACTTTCCAAAGCAATTGAGAGCGTGCCAATTGGGCGTTTGTAGCTCCAGAAAATCTACTTCGATTGTAGCAGGGTCAGAATCCAACAGCATCTGCAGTCCTTTCTCAGCCTCTGAATCAGATTTTTGCTCAGGTCCCTCAATTTCAGCCAGAAAATACATGAAATTACAGAAAAACACACAAACTCATAGTAAAGTCTAGAAATATGATTTTTTCATAAAAACTAATAAAAATATAATAAAAAGTAAATAAAACATACTAAACTATGTAAAAATAATGCCAAAAAGGGTATAAATTATCTGCTCATCACAACACCAAACTTAAATTGTTGCTTGTCCCCAAGCAACTAAAAACAAAATAGGATAAAAAGAAGAGAATATAAAATAAATTTCAAAAATATCAATGAAGATTAGTTTCAATTAGATGAGCGGGACTAGTAGCTTTTTGCTTCTGAACAGTTTTGGCATCTCTCTTTATCCTTTGAAGTTCAAAATGATTGGCATCCATAGGAACTCAGAATTCAGATAGTGTTATTGATTCTCCTAGTTCAGTATGTTGATTCTTGAGCACAACTACTTTATGAGTCTTGGTCGTGACCCTAAGCATTTTGTTTTCCAGTATTACCACCGCATACATAAATGCCGCAGACACATAATTGGGTGAACCTTTTCAAATTGTTCTTTCTGCTTTGGACCACGACTTTAACTTCTCAGTCTCAAGCTTTTCACTTGATATCTTCATGCCACAAGCACATGGTTAGAGATAGCTTGATTTAGCTGCTTAGGCCTGGATTTTATTCCTTTGGGCCCTCCTATCCATTAATGCTCAAAGCCTTGGATCCTTTTTACCCTTGCCTTTTAGTTTAATGGGTTATTGGCTTTTTCTGCTTGATTTTCTTTATCTTTATCTTTCTTTATTTTTTGCCATTTTTTTTGAATTTTTTTTGCAAGCTTTGTGTTTTTCACTGCTTTTTCTTACTTCAAGAATCAATTTTATGATTTTTCAGATTATCAATGACATTTTTCTTTTTTTCATTATTCTTTCAAGAGCCAACAATATTAACATTCATAAACTTCATTATCAAAAATATACACTGTTCAAGCATTCATTGAGGAAACGAAAAGTATTGCCACCATATCAAAATAATTAAGCTAATTTCAAGATAAATTTCGAAACTATGCACTTCTTGTTCTTTTGCAATTAAAAACATTTTAAGACATAAACTCTAAACTTTAATGATCATGTAATAAAAATAAGACATAAAATAAACATAAAAGCAGACAAATAATAAAAGAAAGGAAATTAAAGACATAAAAATAAATGACTCTAATACTAATGCTTATGTAACACTCAAAATAGGTTTCTAATAATAAAAGTTATCACAGAGTTAGGACTCAACAACCTTCATTTTGAGAGGTAAGTGCTCCTTGAATCTGTGGGACGTCTGGCTCTTCAAGGGATAGCTTCTGGCGCTTTAGCTCCTATATCTCGCGCCCTTGTTTCTCTTGTTCTATGAGCAGTTTGCAGAGCATGCTGTTTTGATTCTGCTGCTCTTCTTTGAGTTGATTCACAGCTTCTTGCAGCTTGGTGACAGATGCTTCTAAGCGAGCCCAATAGTCAAATTGAAGAATTTCTGGAAGGAGTTTATGCGCCCCCCTCTTAATGAGGTTATCTTGAATTTGAGGTCCATCCATCACTTTTTTGGTGATTGGGTGTTCAACTGGGATATATTCATCCACACCCATCTGTACCCCCGCATCTTTACATAACAGACTAATCAAGCTTAGGTAGGCCAGTTTGGCCTCAGTGGATTCCTTGTTTGCAAACATGTAAATTTCAACAGGGATCAGCTGATGAATCTCTACCTCCTTCCCTAGCATAATACAGTGAATCATCACTACCCTCTTGACAGTGACTTTAGATCAGTTGCTGGTTGGGAGTATAGAACACCCAATAAAATCTAGCCAACCTCTAGCAACTGGTTTGGGATCTCCTCTCTTTAGCTGGTTTGGGAAACCTTTTGAATTAGTAATCCACTTGGTTCTAGGGAGGCATATGTCCTCTAGAACTTGATCTAGTCTTTTATCCTTGGCCATTCTCCTGTTAAAGGACTCTGGATCATCTTGTAGTTGAGGAAGTTTGAGAACTTCTCTCACTTTGTCAAAATGGAAGTAAATAATCTTCCCTCTGACCATAGTCTGAAAGGAGTAGAAAGTAGTTCCCTCTAATCTTTGCTTTTCTGTCATCCACATATTTGCACAAAATTTCTGGACCATGTTTCTTCCAACATGTATCTCAGGATTAGCCAGGACTTCCCAGCCCCTGTTTTGAATCTGCTCTTGGATCTCCGGGTATTCATCTTCTTTCATATTGAACCTAACTTCCAGGATCACTGATCTTCTGCACACAATTTTGAAATAATGGTCTGCATGTTCTTTGGTGCAGAAATTCTCATGCATCCAATGTGGTTTTGGATTGCTTTCTTTCTTGTCTCTTGAAGTGGTTTGTCTTCCTTTGGGTGCCATGAGATTAGTTTGTTTTGGCTTAGGGATCACGAAAATCACACCAAACTTTGAGATTTGCTTGCCCTCAAGCAAACTAAAAAGAAAGAAGATGAATAGATGGAGAGAAGGATTCAAATGATGGATGAAGAGGGGCTGGCTGAATGTGTATTTAAAAGGGAGGGAGGGAATGGGTTTCGAATTATTTTTGAAAAAGATAAGATAGAAAGATATGATTGATAAAAGATAAAATTTGCAAAATATGAGATATTTGAAAAGATATGAGGAAGTTAAATTTGAATTTTTGTGAATGCACCTAAGAAATAAAAGATAAGATGGATGAATTAAAAAGATTTGGAAAGAAATTGGAAAGTTAAATGAGTTTTTTTTTTTTTAAGAACATCTAAAAAAAAGGATTGAAAAGAGTTTATAAGATTATTAATTTTTGAAATTGGAAATTGAAAGATGAATATTTGTAACATTTTTATGCAGAAAATTATGAATTAAAACATGAAAATTTAAAAAATTTTGAATTGGAAACAAAATTACCTCCCCCTTGCTGTTCTGGCATTAAACGCCCAGAATGATAGCCATTCTAGCGTTTAATGCCCATCTGGTGGCCATTTTGGGCATTTAACGCCCAGCCAGAAATCCTTCTTTTACTGGGCGTTTTTCTGAACACCCAGAATGCTGCCATTTCTGGCGTTAAACGCCCAGAATACTACCCATTCTAGCGTTTAACTCCCAGAATGATACCTTTATTGGCGTTAAACGCCCAAAATGGTAGCCATGCATTATGGCGTTTAACGTCCAAATTGCCTCTTTACTTGCGTTTTAATGCCACTGTGCTCTTTTTCTCTGCGATTCTTCTGCTTTATGTTTTGAACCTCCATTTTCCTAATTTATTCACTGAAATGTATTAACTAATCATGAGCAACAAAATTAAATAGACTTATATAATTGTTATAAACATCTAATTTTTTATAATGGCTGGGTTGCCTCCCAACAAGCGCTTCTTTACTGTCTTTAGCTGGACTTTTGCTGAGCTTTTAATTTAGTCTCAATTTTGAGCAATCTTGCTCAACATTGCCT
The DNA here is from genome assembly GCF_003086295.3 of Arachis hypogaea. Lineage (NCBI taxonomy): Eukaryota > Viridiplantae > Streptophyta > Magnoliopsida > Fabales > Fabaceae > Arachis > Arachis hypogaea. The sequence continues at coordinate 96,859,334 of NC_092052.1, read as the reverse complement.
TCAAGATAATGTTTAAATCTCTGTCCATTGACAATGAACTTTTTATCAGAGTCCATATCCTGAAGCTCTACATATCCATATGGTGACACGCTTGTAATCACATATAATCACTTCCACCGGGACTTCAATTTCCCAAGGAACAATCTGAGCCTAGAGTTAAACAGCAGAACCTTCTGTCCTATCTCAAAGACTCTAGATGACAGCTTTCTTTCATGCCACCTTTTTGCTTTCTCCTTGTAAATTTTAGCATTTTCAAAAGCATTAAGTCTGAACTCTTCTACCTCATTCAATTGGAGTAATATCTTTTCTCCAGCTAACTTTGCATCAAGGTTTAAGAACCTGGTTGCCCAGTAGGCCTTGTGTTCCAGTTCCACTGGTAGATGACAGGCTTTTCCATACACAAGCTGGTATGGAGAGGTCCCTATAGGAGTCTTGAATGCTGTTCTGTATGCCCACAGAGCATCATCCAGACTTCTTGCCCAATCCTTTCTACGGGTACTTACGGTCCATTCCAGGATTTGTTTTAGTTCTCTATTTGAGACTTCAGCCTGCCCATTTGTCTGTGGATGATATGGAGTTGCCACTTTATGGTTAATTCCATATCGGACCAAAGCAGAGTCAAGCTGTTTATTGCATAAATGAGTGCCTCCATCACTGATCAGTATCCTAGGGACACCGAACCTACTGAAGATATGCTTCTGGAAGAATTTCATCACTGTCTTAGTATCATTAGTGGGTGTTGCAGTTGCCTCTACCCATTTAGATATATAGTCTACTGCCACCAGAATATAAATGTTTGAATATGATGGTGGAAAAGGCCCCATGAAGTTAATACCCCATACATCAAACAACTCAATCTCTAGGATCCCTTGCTGAGGCATGGCATAACCGTGAGGCAGATTACCAGCTCTCTGGCAACTGTCACAGTTACGTACAAACTCTCGGGAGTCTCTATAGAGAGTAGGCCAGTAGAAACCACATTGGAGAACCTTTGTGGCTGTTCGCTCAACTCCAAAGTGTCCTCCATATTGTGATCCATGGCAATGCCATAGGATCTTCTGTGCCTCTTCTCTAGGCACACATCTACGCATTACTCCGTCTGCACACCTCCTAAAGAGATATGGTTCACCCCACAAGTAGTACTTTGCATCAGAAATCAATGTTTTTATTTGTTGCTTACTATACTCTTTGGGTATGAATCTCATAGCTTTATAGTTTGCAATGTCTGCAAACCATGGTACTTCCTGAATGGCAAAGAGTTGCCCATCCGGAAAAGTTTCACAGATCTTAGTAGGAGGGAGGGACGTTCCTGCTACTGGTTTTATCCGGGATAGGTGATCTGCTACTTATTTCTCTGACCCTTTTTTGTCTCTTATTTCTATATCAAACTCTTGCAGAAGTAACACCCATCTTATGAGTCTGGGTTTTGAGTCCTGCTTTGTGAGGAGATATTTTAGAGCAGCATGGTCAGTATACACAATCACTTTTGATCCTACTAAATAAGATCTGAACTTGTCAATGGCATAAACCACTACAAGCAACTCTTTTTCTGTGGTTGTGTAATTCTTCTGCGCGTCATTTAAAATACGGCTAGCATAATAAATGACATGCAAAAGCTTGTTATGCCTCTGTCCCAATACTCCACCAATGGCATGGTCACTGGCATCACACATTAGTTCGAATGGTAATGTCTAGTCTGGTGCAGAAATGACTGGTGATGTGACCAGCTTGGCTTTCAGAGTCTCAAATGGCTACAGACACTCTGTGTCAAAGATAAATGGCATGTCAGCAGCTAGCAGATTGCTCAGGGATTTTGCAATTTTTGAAAAATCCTTTATAAACCTCCTATAGAATCCTGCATGCCCCAGAAAGCTTCTGATTGCCTTAACATTGGCAGGTAGTGGTAATTTTTCAATTACCTCTACCTTAGCTTGATCCACCTCTATTCCCTTGTTTGAAATTTTGTTTCCAAGGAAAATTCCTTCAGTCACCATAAAGTGACATTTTTCCCAGTTTAAAACCAGGTTAGTCTCTTGGCACCTTTTCAGAACAAGTGCTAGATGATCAAGACAGGAGCTGAATGAGTCTCCAAATACTGAGAAGTCATCCATGAAGACTTCCAGAAATTTCTCTACCATATCAAAGAAGATAGAGAGCATGCACCTCTGAAAGGTTGCAGGTGCATTGTACAAACCAAATGGCATCCTTCTGTAGCAAATACTCCAGAAGGACATGTGAATGCTGTTTTCTCTTGGTCCTGAGGATCTACTGCAATTTGGTTATAACCTGAATAACCATCCAAAAAGCAGTAGTATTTATGATCTTCTAGTCTCTCTAGCATCTAGTCTATGAATGGTAAAGGAAAATGATCCTTTCTGGTAGCTGTATTGAGTCTTCTGTAGTCAATACACATACGCCACCTTGTAACTGTTCTTGTCAGAACCAGTTCATTCTTTTGATTATGAACCACTGTCATGCCTCCCTTCTTGGGGACAACTTGGATAGGGCTCATCCAGGGGCTATCAGAAATAGGATAAATAATCCCAGCTTCTAGTAACTTAGTGATCTCTTTTTGCACCACCTCCTTCATGGCTGGATTCAGCCGCCTCTGTGGTTGAACCACTGGCAGAGCATCATCCTCCAATAGGATCTTGTGCATGCATCTGGCTGGGCTAATGCCCTTAAAATCACTTATGAACCACCCAAGAGCTGTTTTATATGTCCTTAGCACCTGAATTAGTGCTTTCTCTTCCTGTGGCTCTAAAGCAGAGCTTATGATTACCGAAAAAGTGACATCTTCTCCCAGAAATACATATTTCAGGGATGGTGGTAGTGGCTTGAGCTCGGGTTTAGGAGGCTTCTCCTCTTCCTGAGGAGTTTTCAGAGGTTCTTCTATTTTCTCTGATTCTTCCAGATCAGGCTGAACATCTTTAAAAATGTCCTCTTGCTCTGATTCGTGACTCTCAGTCATATTGACCTCTTCAACCAGGGAGTCAATGATATCAGCGCTCATGCAGTCTTTTTGTGTGTCCGGATGCTGTAAAACTTTGACAGCATTCAACTTGAACTCATCCTTATTGACTCTCAAGGTTATCTCCCCTCTTTGGACGTCAATGAGGATTTGTCCAGTTGCTAGGAAAGGTCTTCCTAGAATGAGAGTTGCACTCTTGTGCTCCTCCATTTCCAGTACTACAAAGTCAGTGGGGAAAGCAAATTGCCCAACCTTGACAATCATGTCCTCAATTACGCCTGATGGAATCTTAATGGAGCCATAAGCTAGTTGGAGGCATATTCGGGTTAGTTTAACTTCATCAGTCAAACCAAGCTTTTTGATAGTGGATGCAGGTATTAGGTTGATACTTGCCCCAAGATCACATAGAGTTGTCTTGGTACAAGCACCCTCTAATGTGCATGGTATCATAAAGCTTCCGGGATCTTTAAGCTTCTCTGGTAAGCTTTTCAGAATGACTACACTGTATTCTTCATTGAGAAAAAATTTTTCAGTTTCTCTCCAATCCTTCTTATGACTTAAGATCTCTTTCATGAACTTAGTATAAGAGGGTATTTGCTCAAGTGCCTCTGCAAACAGAATCTTTATTTTAAGAGTCTTGAGATAGTCTGCAAAGCGGGCAAATTGTTTATCCTGTTCCGCTTGGCGGAGTTTCTGAGGATAAGGCATCTTGGCTTTATATTCTTCAACTTTAGTTGCTGCAGGTTTACTTCCTACAAAAGTGGTTGGAGAAGCCTGCCTAAGGGGGTTGTTATCAGCACTTGCATGTGTCTGATCCCCTATTGGCATTTGAATGCCAGAATTGGGTGCTTTTTGGGCGTTTAACGCCAGATTGCCACCCTTTTCTGGCATTTAAACGCCAGAATTGGGCATCCACTAGGCGTTTAACACCAATTTTTCACCCTTTTTCTGGCGTTTGAACGCCAAAATCATTCCTCTTTGGGCTCTTACTGTCCTCAGATGGATTTTGGGCAGTGGCTTAGTCATCCTCTTTCAGTTGTTCCTTTCTTGGCTTTCTGCTGCCTTGAGTTGAGACATTTAGTGTCTTCTCACTTCTTAAATGAACAGCTTGGCACTATTCTGTTATCTGTTTAGATAGTTGTTGTCTTGTCTAATCCAATTGTGCTTCCATATTCTTGTTGGCATTCTTAGTGTCTTGTAACATCTCTTTGAATTCTGCTAACTATTTTGTTATAAGAAGCAATTGCTGATTGAGTTCAACAAGTTATTCTGGAGGACTAAGTTCAGTGGATAGTGCTTTAGCCTCTTCTTTTATGGAGGACTCACTGCTTAAGTACAGATGCTGATTGTTAGCAACTGTATCAATGAGCTCTTGAGCCTCTTCAATTGTCTTTCTCATGTGTATAGATCCACCAGTTGAGTGGTACTACAACAAATAAGGGTTTTCGCAATGGTCAAAAATCGTTGCCGTAGATCGAAAAACCGTTCCTAAAACTTTAGGCAACACTTTGGCAACGGTTTTTGACCTGTGGTATATGTGGCCATTACCAATGCTCATAGGCAACAGTTTTTTACCTAAGGCAACGGCAACAAAAAAACTATTGCCAAAGCTATTGGCATAAGCAACGGTTTTGAAAGAAAATTTTAACCAACGGTTTTGAACTGTTACTTGATAAACAACGGTTTTGAACCGTTCTCTTTCAGAATCCAATGGTTTAAAACCATAACTGGATAGGTAACAGTTTTAGATTGTTGTAGTTTTATTATTCACATAGCCAACAGTTTTAAACCATTACCATTGGTATCGTTTTTTGGCAACGGTTTTAATACCATTGCCAATTTATAGTCATCTAAGACAACGGTTTTAAAGCATTGTCATTGGTGTCGTTTTTGGCAACGGTTTTAAAACCATTGTGATTTTATACTCATTTAAGACATCGATTTTAAATCATTACCATTGGTGTCATTTTTCGGCAACGGTTTTAACACCATTGTCTTTTATAAAATTTGACAATAATTTCTTATAATATATAATTCTTTATTTACAATAGTAGTTTTCTTGTGAATAAAATTAATTCCAAATTTTTTTAATTATTTAGTGTCAATAAATAATCTAAACATTTTCCATCAAATTTGACTTATAAAAATTGTTGTAAGATCCACAATCACATTATATTATCATTGCAAGATAACATAATACTAGTCTAGGTCATAACTACTTGTACTTATATCATCATCATTTTTCAAAATACCATAATAATACTATAGCCTAAGTCATGACAACCTTGAACTATATCATTTAATTTTGCAAAAAAAATAATAACAAAAAAGAGTTGAAATAGCTAAGTAGCAAATAGATTTATCATCATGTCCACAAGTTCATGACTTTTACTCTGTAACATTTGCTCTTAAAATTTTGATGTTAATCAAGTTCGATTTTCCCTTCAACATAGTTTTCCTGTAAACACAAAAGAAAAAAAAATCAAATATAAAACTATACATCTTTAATACTAATAATGTTTACTAAAAATGATTGAGAGAGAGAGGACAAACATATATATCATAACAATCTTCTATTTAGCTACACAAAACAATTGAATCAACATAATCAACCATATTTAAGATATGATAACATATAGAAACTTTAACAACAAATAATACCTCATCATGTGCATCATTGTTTGGATTGCCTAAAGTGCTTCCTAGTTGAGCAGCTAACATCTCAAAGTCCACTCCTGAGCTTTTTTGTTGCGAGGAAACTAGAAGTCGCTTCTAAAATTAAAGTCAAAGTGTAAAAAGAGTTACAGACCAAGACAGAATTTTATTTTTCTTATTCAGATATTGTTCCTATTCAAACATAAAAAGGACATTTGTCTTCATAAAAATAAATCTAGTTAAGTTATAATATAATCAAATTAATTTTCAGTTGACAATGAACTAATTAAATGCTCCAAATTAATACAATATTTCAGTAATTAATTAGTTTAAAATTATAAAATGAGTATTTTTAAAATAGTTGAAATAATTTGTTATTTTATTTATGAAATTACACAAGCATATCATATGTGAGTAGTAGTCATGCGTCTCTTTCTGTATCTTTAGTTAGAACCCTACTTTTGGATGAACACTACTAGTCATGCGTCTCTTTTTGTCTCCTTCATTCTCATCCAATTGCTCTTCACCATCAAGTTCGTTGTTAAGTTTAAGAAATTTATCAATTGGCATTAAATCAAATTGACGTGTTTTTCCCTTCTTAGTTAGATTTTTTTGCAAGCTGCCAAACTCTTCAACATCATCTATAATTGTGGTCTCTTTTCTCTTCAAATCTTGAATCATTCTAGAATCTACTTCTCTAGTATTCTTGTGAGCCATAGCAATAGAGTTAGAAGGAAGTTCTTTTTCTAATTATGGTTATATTTTTCTATTTTAAATCAATGACCAAAACAGAGCAATGACCAAAATAATACTAAATTAATATAAAATTAAGTTTAAAATCAAAGAAAAACCAGAACAACATTTTCACATAACTAATTACCAAATCAAAATCATAACAGTATTATAACAAAATAATATTAATATTAAAACAAAATTAGAGAAGCATTGATAGAGTACCATTACCCATTTTGTGTCTATAGGGATTATGCAAAAACCTAGCAAATCTTAGAATTACTAGCTGCTTTAAGTATATGGCATTATATATTCAACTTCTGAGGCGAACTATTACAATAATATATATGAAGCAAAACATCAAACAGATGGAGTGCAACTTTCATACCACTTTATATGAACAGAACGAACCACCACGAAGACTCTTCCACAAGCCCACAAGGACTGACTGAAGCTGCCGCGCCGTCGTAAAAAAGATTGCCAACCGCGCTCCAACTAGTCCCTGGATCGGTGGTCTCTCAAGACGCCATCTGCTCTCGAAACGGCTAAGATGAACGTCTGTCTCTGCCTTTTTTTAGGGTCTTAGGCCGTATCTGCCTTCAACTGAAGCAAATATTTATCTCTTAGGCCTAAAATTGGGTCGGAAAATCAACATTAAAATCAAAATAAATTTACAACAGCATTTCCAAATAATATTAGCAAATCCCACATTTTCCTACTTTATTCCGCTCCCTAATCGCAACACCATAATCAGTTAATCACGTCTCATCTCGATCCAAACTCTAATAATGTTTAAAAATCTAAAAGCTCAGTAGCCAATTAACATTCAACTCAGGAAAGATTCATAGATAAATAAACAATCAAGTTGTTATAATATTTACCAGTCAAAGAACTTGCAAGGCTATTGTTCTCCAGAAATTCATACACCAATATTCGATGACATCCCTCTGACACAGCACTATTCAAAGGACTGAAACAAATACAAAAGCAGAAACTCAAAGAACCACTTTTCTTTCTTCTTCTTAACTCCAACAAAAATTGCCAACAGCCAAACACGCCCTAACTAAACAAAAGAAAATCAGAGACAAAAACCACTTAACATAGACCAACAAACGGCCAAGGCAGCAAAGCAGCAGCAGCGAAGCAGAATCACAACCCACAATCAGCCAAGGCAGTGAAGCAAAAGCAGCAAGGCAGAAGCAGCGACGCTGGGGAGAGGAAAGAGTCAGCGATTCCGGGAAGTGAAGGACGCAGCGACGACTTTGGAAAGAAGGACGTAGTGACAATTTCGGGAAGAAGGAAGCAGCGATGATTTCGGGAAGAAGTACGACGCACCGGGAACTCTTTCTTCGACAATGAGTTAGGTCTACATGGTGAGCTGCGGTGCAATAATGGTCTGATGGCCTGGGTTGGTGTGGGTTAGGGTTACTTTGATGGTGGAAGGAGGAAGAACAGCGTACTCTGGTTTCTTTTTTAAGAGATCAGTAGAGTCCTTAGTTTTTGTTTTTGATTTTGAGTAAAATCCTGGTTGACGTGGCGGAAATTGGCGAGTTAAAAATTTATTATAAGAGATGCGTTTCAAGTACAGTTCTTAACCAACCAGAAATCTGCTTATCAATTTAGAAAAGTTGTCACAAAATTAAAGTTAAAATACTGGGAGTATGAATCCCAGGTCGTCTCCCAACGAGTTGCAGAAAGGTGTGCTATTTTATTAATCAGATGTTTTAAAAAAAATGGTTTGAGTTGAATAACAGGAAATTAAATTAGAGAATTTGTGTAATTTTAAATAAAAGCCTTGGCTGGGAGTAGATTAGTTGGAAGCCCTATTCTTGTTGGAGTACTCTCAAGATTAATTGATAATTGAGGGTTATTCTATTTAGTTATCCCTTACTAGGTAAGGGAAATTCAAACAAGTTAGAAAGTTATTTCTATTCACAAGTCCCAATCCGCTTACTTGGAAGGATTGGTGTCAGTGACTAGAGAGCAATCCAACAATAAACCCAATTACAATTTTTCTTTTGAGCATTCCAACTCAAGGTCTTCCCTTCAATCAACTCCCATCCAAGTTATGGAACTACTCGCTCATTGTAAATGTAGAATTCATAACATAGGAAAGGGAAATATAGAAGAACATGATAAATAATAATCAAAGATATCAATTAAAAATAAAAATAGTTCTTATATTAATAAACTCTAAAAATAATCCAATAGTAATTCTGAATAAATTAAGGGCATGGAAGAGTAAGAGACAGGTAAAGAAAACAAACTAGAATGACGAAGTCTTGCTGAGGTAATAATTCTTCTCAATATCCCAATGCGAAAAATAATAAAAAAAAATCCTAAGAACTATGAATGTGTAGAGAGAAAACCTAGAGGAGGAGTAAAACTAGATCTAAAAACTAAGATTGTGTGGAATGAATTGTTGTTTTCGTTTCTACATGTTCCTTGGCTCTAGTATGCTTTTCTGGGCCAAAAATTGGGTCAAAACAGGGCCCAAAATCGCCCCCAGCAAATTCTGCAGATTCTGCAGATCGCGCATGTCACGCGATCGTGTCATTCATGCGGACGCGTCATTCGGCGTTTTGCCTTGCCATGCGTGCGCGTCGTCCAAGCCTCTGCGTCACTTGTGCAGCTCCAATCCGCGCGGTCGCGTGAGCCATGCGTCCGCGTCACTTCTCGCTGGTCATCTCCTCAATTTCTTGTGTTCCTTCCATTTTTGCAAGCTTCCTTTCCGATCTCCAAGTCATTCATGCCCTATAAAGCCTGAAACATTTAACACACAGATCACGGCATCTAATGGAATGAAGGAGAATTAAAATACATAATTAAATGTCTTTAGGAAGCAAATATTCAATCATGTAATAATTTTAGGAAGGAAATATAAATGCATGCCAATCATATGAATAAGTGGGTAAAGAATTTATAAAACCATACAATTAAGCACAATATAAACCATAAAATAGTGGTTTATCACTGGTTATCTTAGAGAAAAAAATTTTTAATAAATATTTTATATTTATTTTAAAATTATTTTAATTTTATTTTTTAATAATAATTATTATATATTAATAATAAAAATATATAATATTTATTATAAATGTATTTTAACTTTATTTTTTCTAAAAATAATATTTGTTATATATTTATAACAATAGTTTTTGGGTATTTTATAAATTCAATATTTATAGATAAATAGTTTTAATTTATATGATTATTTGAAATTATTTTTATTGGTATTATTTAATTTGTATAATTATTTAAATAATATTAAAAATTTTTGTTTGATAAATAATTGTTGTAATGGTTATAAAACCGTTCTTTAAAATAGTCAAAGAGAACGATTTTATTTTGTTGCCATAACGTAATGAAAAATTGAACTTCAACAGCAACACTGTAAAAATCGTTGTCTAAGACCATCTAATAGAACGATTTTAAAGTGTAGTATTTTGGCAACAGTTTTTATGCGTTTCTTTTGTAAAATTATTTAAACAACAATAAAAAATCTTTTCTTAAAAACAAATCATGGTAACGGTTATAAAACCATTCTTTAAAATAGTCAAAGAGAACGGTTTTAATTTGTTGCTATAAAATAATGAAAAATTAAATTCAACAGTAACACTACAAAAAACCGTTGTCTAAAACTATCTAAGAGAACGGTTTTAAAGCGTTGCGAAATTTAGCGTTACTAAAGGCCATATTTGTTGTAGCGGTCTAGAGACATCTTGGCCTTTTCTGTAAGCCCATGGTAAAAGATGTCTAACTGCACCCATTCTGAAAATATTTTAGAGGGGCCTTTCCTTAGCATCTCTCTGTACCTCTTCCAGGCATTATAAAGAGATTCATTATCCTCTTGTTTAAAGCCTTGGATGTCTAGCCTTAGCTGTGTCATCCTTTTTGGAGGGAAATATTGATTCAGGAATTTATCTGATAGTTGTTTCCATGTTCTTATGCTTGCTGTGGGTTGGTTATTTAACCACCTCTTAGCTTGATCTTTTACAGCAAATGGAACCAGCAATAATCTGTAGACATCCTGATCCACTTCCTTATCACGTATTGTGTCAGTAATTTGTAAGAACTGTGCCAAAAACTCAGTAGGTTCTTCCTGTAGAAGACCGGAATACTGGCAATTTTGCTGCATGATGAGCGGATAATTTATACGCTTTTTGGCATTGTTTTTAGTATGTTTTTAGTATATTTTAATTAGTTTTTACTATATTTTTATTAGTTTTTAAATAAAAATCACTCTTCTAGACTTTACTATGAGTTTTTGTATTTTTCTGTGATTTCAGGTATTTTCTGGCTGAAATTGAGGGACCTGAGCAAAGATCTGATTCAGAGGCTGAAAAAGGACTGCAGATGCTGTTGGATTCTGACCTCCCTGCACTCAAAGTGAATTTTCTGGAGCTACAGAAGCCCAATTGGCGCGCTCTTAATTGCGTTGGAAAGTAGACATACTGGTCTTTCCAGCAATATATAATAGTTTATACTTTGCTTGAGATTTGATGACCTAAACAGGCGTTCCACGTCAGCTCAAGAATTCTAGCGTTTAACGCCGGAACTGGCACAAAAGCTGGAGTTAAACGCCCAAACTAGCACAAAAGCTGGCGTTTAACTCAAAGAAAAGTCTCTACACATGAAAGCTTCAATGCTCATCCCAAGCACACACCAAGTGGGCCAGGAAGAAGATTTCTGCATTAATTACCTATTTCTATAACCCTAGGCTACTAGTTTTCTATAAATAGGACCTTTTGCTATTGTATTTTATACACTTGATTATACTTTTGATAGAACCTTTCACGTTTGGGAGGCTGGCCATTTGGCCATGCCTAGACCTTTTATTCTTATGTATTTTCAACGGTGGAGTTTCTACACACCATAGATTAAAGTGTGGAGCTCTGCTGTTCTTCATGAATCAATACAAGTACTATTGTTTTTCTATTCAACTCAAGTCTATTTCTTCTCCAAGATATTCATTCGCACCCAAGAACATGATGAATGTGATGATTATGTGACACTCATCACCATTCTCACCTATGAACGCGTGACTGACAACCACTTCTGTTCTACATGCAAACAAGCTCGAATGTGTATCTCTTGGATTTCTAATCTCAGATTGGAACCTTCGTGGTATAGGCTAGAATTATTGGCGGCCATTCCTGAGATCCGGAACATCTAAACCTTGTCTGTGGTATTCTGAGTAGGATCTGGGAAAAGATGGCTGTGACGAGCTTCAAACTCGCGATTGTTGGGCGTGTGATAGACGCAAAAGGATCAATGGATCCTTGATGCGGGCAGAAATCGGTGAATTAAAAATTATTAGAATATATGCATTGCAAGTATAGTTCTTAACTCGCCAAAAATCCACCGTTAAATTTAGAAAGGTGTCACAGAAAATTGAATTTAAAATACTGGGAGTATGAATCCCAGGTCGTCTCCCAACGAGTTGCAGAAAAGTGTGCTATTTTATTAATCAGAGGTTTTCAAAAAGGTTTGAATTGGGCAAATAGAAAATTAAATTGGTGAATTTGAATAATGTAAATAAAATCCTTGACTGGGAATTGATTAGTTGGAATCCCTATTATTGTTGGAATGCTCTCAGGATTAATTGACAATTAAAAGTTATCCTGTTTAGTTATCCTCCACTAGGTGAAGGAAAGTCAAACAAGTTGGAATGCTACGTCCGTTCACAAGTTGCAATCCACTTAATTAAAAGGGATTGGTGTTAGTGATTAGGAGGCAATCCAACCATAAACCTAATTACAATTTTTCTTTCAAGCCTTCCAACTCAAGGGTTCCTTTCAATCAATTCCCCATCAAGTTAGGGAACTACTCACTCATTGTAAAGGTAAAATTCATAGCATATGAAAAGGAATTAAAGAAAGACATTGTAAATAAAAATTAAAATAGTCAATTAAAGATAAAAGTGATCCTTGTATTAAATAATCCTAAGAATATTCCAATGGTAAAATTAACAAAGCAAAGAACATGGAAAAGTAAACCAAGTAAAGAAAACGAACTAGAATGACGAAGTCTTGATGAGATAATAACTCTTCTCAGTGTTCCAATGCCAAAAAAAAGAGAAACTAAAATCCTAAGAACTATGAATGTGTAGAGAGAAAACCTAGAGGAGGAGTAAAAACTAGATCTCCCAAAACTAAAAACTGTGTAGAATGAATGTTGTCTTTGGTTTCTGCATGTTCTCTGGCTCTAGTCTGCTGTTCCGGGCCAAAAACTGGGTCAAAATAGGGCCCGAAATCGCCCCCATCGAATCTGCAAATTATGCAGGTCACGCACGTCATGCGATCGCGTCGCTCATGCGGACGCATCATTCGCGTTTCTGCTTTGCCACGCGGACGCGTCGTCCATGCGGCCGCGTCACTCGTGCTGTTCCATCCGCGCGGTCGCATCATCCATGCGGCCGCGTCGACGTAAATTGCTCTTTTCCGTGCAGTTACATCATCCATGCGACCGCATCGCCTCTCGCTGGTCATCTCCTCAATTTCTTGTGTTCCTTCCAATTTTGCAGGCTTCCCTTCCAATCTCCATCTCATTCATGCCCTATAAAGCCTAAAACACTTAACACACAGATCACGGCATCGAATGGAATAAAGGAGAAATAAAATAGATAATTAAAAGTCTCTAGGAAGCAAGTTTTCAACCATAAAACATTTTTAGGAAGAAAATATAAATGCATGCTTATTTAATGAATAAGTGGGCAAAGATCATGATAAAACCACACAATTAAACACAATATAAACCATGAAATAGTGGTTTATCAACCTCCCCACACTTAAACATTAGCATGTCCTCATGCTTAATTGAAGGAGATAAATGAAATGAGTAAGAACATGTAAAACCTATGAAATGCAATGCAACCTATATATATGAATGCAACTATATGATTCTTGTCCACTTGATCAAAAGTAAGTAAGTTCTTCAAAACAATTATAATTCAAATTCCACTAATTCAATGCTTATAAAGTAAGAGCAGATAAAAATGCAAGAGGATAGCTCATGAAAGCAGGGAACATAGAAATTCAAGCATGGAACCCTCACTGATGGTGTATGTACACTCTAGTCTCTCTAGTGTATAGGGTGATCACTCTATCCTTCTCTAATCATGCTTTCTAATTTTTGTTCTTCTCCTAACCAATCAACAACGTTTACAATACTAATGCAAGCATCATGAGGTCTTTTCAAGGTTGTAATGGGGCCAAGGTAAGGGTAAGGATTCATATATGGCTAGTAAGCTTATAAATTGAATCTTTAATTAACCTAAGCTTTAACATAACCTACATATACTCTATATAACTTAGAATTCACACCTAGCTACCCAGAATTCCCTTTTACGTTCTATACTCATGTATCAACTTTTTATTTTAATTTTATCATATGTGCATTGATTTTTGAATTCTTAATTCAGTATTGAGGTAATTTTGTCCCCTTATTTATTGATTGATTTTGTTTGTTTGTTTTTTTTTTTAAATAGAAACATAAAAACAAACATAGCTTATCAATGCACATAGATTTTTTATTCTTATAGTTTCACATGGGTAGGTATCCAAATTCCCATTAAATTATCATGACACATTCTCTTAATAACTTTTGTTCCCACAATTTCCCATACTTAACTAGCACACACAATTTTATCTTAAGCTAACCAAAGATTCAGTTTGGGATATATAATTGTTTTTCCGCTTAAGGCTAGTAATGTGGTGAGATATAGAACAAATGGGATTTAAAGGCTCAAAGTGGTTAACAAAGGTAATTGAAAGGGTAGGTTTAATTTGGACAAGTGAGTTTAAACAAATAATGGCCTCAATCATATGCAAGCATACAAATATAATAAATATTCGACATATAAGATAAAACAAAATATAGCTTACAATCATAGAGAAGTAAACACACAAGAATAAAATAGTTATGGTTAAATAATGTAACCATTCATAAAGGCTCAAATCTCACAAGTTGTGTGTTCTCTAGCTCAAAAATCATGTTCCAAATACAACTTCAAGCAAATTTAACATAAAAAATGTTTTTAAAAATTAGTAAAATTTTGTTCCAAAGATAGAGTCTTAGAAGAAACTTATTGTCTTTTCAATCAAGTAGAGCATGCATGCAACTAACCTATTACTATGCAATTTATCCTATTCTATAAAGGAAAGAAAATCTAACTAAATATCCTAATTTATTGGTGCTAGGGAAGAGAAATTACCTCCGGAAGTCAGGTACTGACCGACCTCCCCACACTTAAGGCTTTGCACCATCCTCGGTGCCATCTGTCAGGAACAGAGGTGGGCTAGTAGCAGTATCTCCACAGTCGGGACCATCATGGCTCCCTGTGCTGGTAAAGGAAGTGGAGTCCGGGGTGTCTGAGTCCTTGAATTTTCCCTTGAGTAGCTCCTTGAGGTGTTTGAATCGGCGCTCGTTACGGCGCTTTCTTAACTTCACTTTTTGTTCTTGCCGATCCAATCTTTTGATTATCTGTTAGAGAAGTTCATCTGTTGTAGGTGCTTGTGGTGTTGAAGAAGGAATATCTTCAACCGGAGCAGTGGGAAGACTTGTAGTGGCTGCTGAAAGTCTAAGGTACTTCCCATTGGGGACATACTGATCATCCCGTGGAAGCATGGCTTTGGTGTCCCCAGCTCTGTAGGAGACTGCGGCTGCTGAGACAAGATCTGAGACCAAGGCGGGAAAAGGTAAGTTGCCCGCAATTTGTACGTGTCCCATGGCATTCCGGATATGTCTTGGTAGATTCAGAGGCTGGTCTGTAAGGATGCACCATAGTAGAACGGCCATGTCCGCAGTGAAGGAGGATTCGTGAGTGCTCAGAAAGACATAATGGGACATGATCTGTGCCCATACGGGAGCCTCCAAGGTAAGTGGTGAAGCCAATATACCCTTAGGGCGGTACGATGGTATCCGTAGATCCAACGGCTGCCAGGTAATGCGATAATTCTGAGAACATCTTCCCAGTCAAATTGGTACTGCTGGCGCTTGAGTGCGGCTTCATGAAAGGCGTCCATTCCTTCTGGAATAGGGGGAAGACTCAAAGCTTGTTGAATAGCCTCTTCTGTAATAGGGACTTGCTTCTAACGGACAAAGACAGACTGCAGGGTAGGCAGATAAAAGTTAGAGTAGAACTCGACTACCCAAGAAAGATTGGCCTACCTTGGTTGTCTCTGTAGGAAACCCCATTGTCTTTGTTCAATTTGCGGCTCAACAAAAGTAGCAATAACGGGCGGGAGGATAAGAAGGTGTTCGTTGTTGTAACTCCTTTCAGCTAGAATAGGGAACATCTGCTCACAGTAGCGATTTGGAAATCGCGCAGTGTCCTTTGCTGGAAAGGCTTTCTCCTTTTCATCAACCTTGATAATCCTCTTAACTCTTTTTGTTGAGGGCTTGACTGCAGTTGAAGAAGGCTCTGCCACTAGTGCTCTTTTAGTTCCTCTTCTTGCTGGTGGTTTGGGAGTAGCTTTCTCTTTTCCTTTCTTGGTGGCCATCCTGAAAAGGGAAGAGAGAGTAGATTAAATTCAAAAAGATATATAGCAATGAAGAGAACGAAAAAGGATGGTTGTAAATACACATTAAAAGGTAAATGATGTCAACACACGCTCATGAGTACATGTGAAAGATCATTAATGGAAAATAGTTAGTGCATATGATGACAAGTGAATGCAAGGTGTTTATTGGCATGCCGGCTGACGTTGGGATTTTTGCCAGTAAAGAATTTCATAAAAACAGTCGCGTTGTAGATATAGTCTCTAAACCGACAGAAATCCCTTCGTATAAACGTTTTGGTTGTCACAAGTAACAAATCCCTAAATAAATTGATAACCGAAGTATTCAAACCTCGGGTCGTCTTCTCAAGGAATTACAGGGAGGTATGTTCTTATTATTGGTTATGAAGATTGTAAATTGGGGGTTTTGGAAGTAAGTAAGCAGTATGTTGCACAAAAAGAATAAAATAAAATATTAATAATAAAATAAACTCTTGGCAAGGTATGAAGACTGGAGGTCCTATCCCAGTTATCCTTATCAATTGTAATGAGAATTGGATTTTTCTCCCACTTTATTAACCTCTAACTATGAAGGTAAGTTAAGTGGATGAATTAATTCTTGAAGAA
This sequence comes from Arachis hypogaea, assembly GCF_003086295.3. NCBI lineage: Eukaryota > Viridiplantae > Streptophyta > Magnoliopsida > Fabales > Fabaceae > Arachis > Arachis hypogaea. The sequence continues at coordinate 96,842,849 of NC_092052.1, read as the reverse complement.
TTCCAATTCTCAATCAACAATGAGTTTGATAACTCAAGAGTCACCAATTATTTAACCAAAGCCAAAAGGTGAGAAATTCTACTTGAATGAAAATAATTTGGATAAATCGAGAACTTTAATAAATTAAAGAAAGCAATCATAAGTATGGAATAACTCAATTAACTCTAATAAAGACATCAAATGTAACATGGAAGAGTTCATAAATTAAATTGGAAAAATAAATAAAAATAAAGAACCTGGGATTGAGAGTCACTCCTAAAACTAAGAGAAATCCTAAATCCTAATCCTAAGAGAGAGGAGAGAACCTCTCTCTCTAAAAACTACATATACTCCTAAAATTGTAAAAATGAGAGCCTCCTAATGAATGGATACAGTCCCCCACTTTATAGCCTCTAATCTGTGTTTTCTGGGACGCAAACTGTGTCAGAAACGATCCAGAATTCGCTGGTTTCGAATTTTGCCACGCTGGATTTCTGTCACTGCGACGTGGCCGCATGGATCACGCGGTCACGTCGCCTAGCGTCAGAGAAACTATAATATATTATATATCAAATCGAAGCTCCGGACGTTAGCTTTCCAACGCAACTAGAACCGCGTCATTTGGATCTCTGTAGCTAAAGTTATAGCCGTTTGAGTGCAAAGAGGTCAGGCTGGACAGCTTAGCAATTTCTCTAACTTCTTGTATTCCTTCCACTTTTGTATGCTTCCTTTTCATCCTCTGAGCCATTCCTGCCCTGTAATCTCTGAAATCACTTAACACACATATCAAGACATCTAATGGTAATAAGAGAGGATTAATATTAGCAAATTAAGACCAAAGAAGCATGTTTTCAATCAAAGCACATAATTAGGAGGGTAAATGTAAAACCATGCAAATATTATGAATAAGTGGGTAAAGAGTTGATGAAATCCGCTCAATTGAGCACAAGATAAACCATAAAATAGTGGTTTATCAACCTCCCCACACTTAAACATTAGCATGTCCTCATGCTAAGCTCAAGAGAAGCTATAAAGATGAAGAGGAATGGTAGAATGTATGAAATGCAACCTATCTATATGAATGCAACTAAATGCAAAATGTTTCTACCTACTTGGTTAAAAGTAAACAAATCTTTTAAGAACAAATATGAACTGGATTTCACTAATTCAAATTACAAAATAGAGTACAAATAGACTTGCAAGAAGAGAATAGCTCATGAAAGCTGGGAACCAAGAATCGAGCATCGAACCCTCACTGGAAGTGTATACACTCTAATCACTCATGTGTTTAAGGTTTGATTCTCTCAATTCTCTACTATCCTTGCTTTCTAAGGCTTGCTCTTCATCTAACAATCAACATAAATTTGATGCACAAATACACATATCAAGAGGTCTTTTAAGGGTTGTAATGGGGTTAGGGTCAAGGTAGGATTGTATTTGGTCAAGTGGACTAAAATCTGAATCCTTAATTAATCTTAAACTTTCCACCTAACTTTAGACAATCCATGTAATCATAATACCACATCTAACTATCCATTAACCATGTTTTCCACATATTCATGCATTCTAATTTCAAGTACAACTCATATGCATTGCTTTCACTACTTACTTTGGGGCATTTTGTCCCCTTTTATTTGCTCTTTTTCTTTTCTTTTTTTTCCTTTATTTTTCTTCTTCTTTTTTTTTTCTTTTTTTATATATTTTTTTTTCTTTTGTTTTTCTCAATGCATATGATTAAAGTATTGAATGCATGAACATATTCTCAACATTCTTTCACATTTTCAGAAAATTCTAACATACTCAATTCTCAAACCAAATATTTCCAAACCCACTTTTCCTCACACTTAATTCATGAGCACTCTCACTAGTCTAAGCTAACCAAGGATTCAAATTTAAGGACATTATTGTTTTCCGCTTAGAGTTAATGATGTGCTAAAGTAAAGAACAAATGGGTATAATAGGCTCAAATTGGTTTGCAAGGGATAATGAAGGGTTAAGGCCATATGGGTATGTAAGCTCAGTGAAACAAAGGCCTCAATCATATAAGTGTATGCATACATCAAACCATGGAAATATAGAATCAAGCAAGACAAAGATCACAATTTTAGAGAGAAAAACACACTAAAACAAAATATTGGTTGGTAAAATGCAACCAATTCAAATAAGCTCAAAGATCTCACAGGTTTTGTGTGTTCGAGCTCTAAACCATGTTCCAATATAATATTTCTTCAAACAAGTGTAACAAAAAATTTTATTCAAATTAGTGAAATACTTTAAAAGGTTTCTTGAAAAAGAAAATATTACTTTAACCAAGTGGTAAAATATGCAAAAATCAAACAAATATGCAATCAATCATGCAAATGCAACAATGAACAAACAAACAAAGAAAATAAAACAATGGTGTTGAGAAGAAGGTAACTAACCCATGGAGATCGGTATCGACCTCCCCACACTTAAAGATTGCACCGTCCTCGGTGCATGCTAAGATGTGCAAGTGGATGGGGGTTGTGGGTCCTCAGCTGGGGCTCTTTTTGTTCCTTTCCTTGCTGGTGGTTTGGGAGTAGCTTTCTCTTTACCCTTCTTGGTGGCCATCCTGAAAAGGGAAAAAGGAAAGTAACTTGAATTCAAAGGGATAGAGCAAGGAAGAGAGCGGGAAAGGTGGTAATCAATGCACAATAAAGAAGAATGACGTTAGCACATGGTCATGACTACATGTGAAATGGTCATCAATGGAAATATAGCAAGTGCATGTACTGACAATTAAATGCAAGATGTTATTGGCTTGCTGGCAAAGGCATGAGTAGCATAGATCAAGCATTTCATGTCTAAATTAGATTACCAAGTCTTTCAGACTATCAACATGTTTGTAATAACAATTATATTTAATTAATAAAACATGAAAGGGACTTTGTGAAAAACAACAGGCATTAGTAGTAGAATAATTTAAAATAGTGTTCAATGCCATACGGGCTTTTTTCACAAATATATAGCAAGCATGGTAAATAAGCTATCGAAAGTATTAAATTGAACATGCAAGCAACCCTTTAAAAAGTAATATATAATTGTCAAACCATTTTAATAATCCACAAAAATATAGAAAATAATGACCCAAATAAATTTCTAACACCCATGAAAATAATGCAATGAATGAAGTATGCAAATAAATGAAGAAAAATAAAATGAAGGTGACAGAAAATAAGAAAGGAAGAAGAAAAAAATAAGAAAGGATAAGAAAAATAAGGATTAGAGAAGAAAAGATAAGAAATTTGGCTGATCTGGATATTCTGTGCGCCGCTTGTGACGCGGTCGCATGAGTGACGCGGTCGCGTGATGCGCGATAAGGCAGGTGACACGGACGCGTGGATCACGCGATCGCGTGGCCTGTTTTGTGCGATTGGCGCGAGTGCAGCCTCGCACTCGCACAACTCTCTGTTCAAAATCTTTTTGCCAAAAATTTGGGTGGGGCATGCGATCGCGTGAGTGGCCATCATGGGGATATGACGCGGACGCATGGGGCACGCGTTCGCGTGGTGAGGCTTGGGCTTCCAGCACGAGTCCAGCCCAACTTCAGCTCAACTTTCGGCCATGCACCTGGTTGACGTCGATTTTTAGGTCACGCGGCCGAGTGGGTGACGCGGTCGCGTGGGAGGCATGTTTCTCATATGACGCGGACGTGTTAGTGACGCGGTCGCGTGGATCAATTTGTGCCATTAGCGCGCCTCCAGCCACGCTTTCGCGTGACTCTCTGTTCAACCTTATTTTCTTCCAAACGCACATACGACGCGGACGCGTCGGCGACGCTGTCGCGTCGCGTGCGAAAATCCCTTTTTTTTTTGTAATCTGAAAAATGCAGAATGCAGTGTTAATATGAATGTTATGCAAAACTCCAGGTTCAATAAAATAAAATAAAATAAAATAAAACTAGAAAACAAATAAAACTAAATAAAAATGAAAAAGGAACAATCATACCATGGTGGGTTGTCTCCCACCTAGCACTTTTAGTTAAAGTCCTTAAGTTGGACATTTGGTGAGCTTCCTGTTATGGTGGCTTGTGCTTAAACTCATCCAGGAATCTCCACCAATGTTTGTGATTCCAGTGTCCTCCGGGATCCCAAACTAGGCGCAGAAAGCCTTCAAGTAAGTTAAAGCATGTGACAAGGCCCCAAGAGTGGTGATTGGTAGAACGGACTCCGGGGTCCCAGACCTTGCCTTTGCACCCGTCTTTTGGTTGAGCAATATTGTTCCCTCCGGGTGGCAAGCAGTCTGAATTCTCACGTAAGCGGCCAAACAACTTCCTAGACCCATTCAGTTGAGCTTTACACCAACCTTTGCATTTAAACTTTGAGCACACAACCATGTTGAACCTTGCTTGACAATTCTTATCACTGGCCATCTTCCTCTTACTCTTAATGCCACAAAGAGCTCTAAGTTGACCATCCGTCTCCAGTAGCCTATATTCAAGTGGGATTAGAAAGCTATGGGATATGAATTTTACCCACTTGAATGTTGTGAAGGATGATGGCAACTTAGGGGGAGGGGTTTCCAACAACTTTGGCAAGGTAATTTCAAGCTCCCCTCCCTTGTGCTCTTCTTTGACATCTTCTACCTCTTGATCAACCTCTACAAAGTCTTCAACCATGATCTGCCTCGGAGGTTGTACGCTCTTCTCAACATCAACATCAAACACCGTGGAGGGAGGCTCTGTGACTGGACTTTCCAATAGAGGTACAACATCTCTTAAGTCTGCAACCATTTCTTCCTTTTTAATAATTGCTGCTTTGTCCAGTTGTTTAAGTATAAAATCGTACTCATCCTCGATATTTTTCTTTCTATGACAACTCCTTTCAACTATTCTTTCATCTTCAAGGGTCTCTCCTACCCTTACCCGTAGGGCCTCCTCTAGCTCTTTATGAAGTATGGATTCGCGAAGATGATTCCTTCTTTCCTGTTCCATATCAATAGCATAATTGGGATCATCTTACTCTTGTATTGATGGATGTGGGTGCTCTTCCATGGATGGTGGTGATGGGATGGAGAGATTATTCTGTGGTTAACAAGGAAGTGCACTAGAGCTTGAGGGTTGATTGTTGAAGGTATTTGGTGGTCTGATTTGGGTGAAGAGAGCTTGTATAGTAGAGTTTAGATCGGCAAGTGCTTTCTCCATAGAGGTTTGGGGTGGATCTATGTATGGTTCATTTGGTTCATAAGGTGATTTGTATGGTGGTTGAGGGTTAGGGTCATATGGAGGTGAATGGTGGAAAGGGGCTTGTGAGTATGGTGGTCTAAAGTCATGTTGAGAAAAAGGTTCATAAGCATATGGTGGTGGTTGTTGATAGTTCACTAGAGGTGGTTGTTGCCATGAGGGTTGATCAAATTCTTGTGGCTCCACCCATCTTTGATTGTTCCAACCTTGATGCCTGTTCTCATTGTAATTTCTTCTTCCTGCAACAATATTGTAACCAGACTCAAAGCCAAAGGGGTGAGAGTTCATAGTAGTAAATAAAAATTAAAAATGAAAATAAAAATAAATTTAAATTAAAAGATTATTTAAATTTTGAATTAAATTTTGAAATTTGAAATTTAAAATTTTGAAATTTGAAATTTGAAATTTGAAAATTTTTAAATTTAAATTTTGAAAATTTTTAAATTTGAATTTTGAAATTTGATTTTTGAAATAAGATAAGATAAGATAAAAATTTTAAAAATAAAAATCTGAAATTTTTTTTCGAAAAAATTAATTAAAAATATATTTTAATTTAATGAAGAAAGAGAAAAATAATAAAATGACACCAAATTTCAAATTTTTAGATCAAAACGAAGAAAACAACTAAGAACAGCTTGAAGGTCAAGATGAATGTGAAGAACAATTTGAAGATCAAGATGAACACTAAGAACAAATTTTTGAAAAAAAAAATTTTTTTAATAACTAAATAAAAACCAATAACCTCTTAATTTATGAAAAAGCAAAAATAAAAATAAAAATAAAAACAAATAAACAAGCAAAAATAAAAAAAATATTTACAATAACCAGTAATAAGGCACACGTTCGCAATTCCCCGGCAACGGCGCCATTTTTGATGAAATGACTTTTGCGTGGTCTAGAAATTTGCGGATATATCCTCGTTGCAAGTATAGTTTCTAAACCTTCAAAAGTCCTTTCATACAAACGTTTTGGTTGTCACAAGTAACAAACCCCTAAATAAATTGATAACCGAAGTATTCAAACCTCGGGTCGTCTTCTCAAGGAATTACAGGGAGGTATGTTCTTATTATTGGTTATGAAGATTATAAATTGGGGGTTTTGGAAGTAAGTAAGCAGTATGTTGCACAAAAAGAATAAAATATAATAGTAATAATAAAATAAACTCTTGGCAAGGTATGAAGACTAGAGGTCCTATCCCAGTTATCCTTATCAATTGTAATGAGAATTGGATTTTTCTCCCACTTTATTAACCTCTAACTATGAAGGTAAGTTAAGTGGATGAATTAATTCTTGAAGAATTCCAATTCTCAATCAACAATGAGTTTGATAACTCAAGAGTCACCAATTATTTAACCAAAGCCAAAAGGAGAGAAATTCTACTTGAATGAAAATAATTTGGATAAATCGAGAACTTTAATAAATTAAAGAAAGCAATCATAAGTCTGGAATACCTCAATTAACTCTAATAAAGACATCAAATGTAACATGGAAGAGTTCATAATTTAAATTGGAAAAATAAATAAAAATAAAGAACTTAGGATTGAGAGTCACTCCTAAAACTAAGAGAAATCCTAAATCCTAATCCTAAGAGAGAAGGGAGAACCTCTCTCTCTAAAAACTACATCTACTCCTAAAATTGTAAAAATGAGAGCCTCCTCATGAATGGATGAAGTCCCCCACTTTATAGCCTCTAATCTGTGTTTTCTGGGCCGCAAACTGGGTCAGAAACAGTCCAGAATTCGCTGGTTTTGAATTTTGCCACGCTAGATTTCCATCACTGCGATGCGGCCGCATGGATCAGGCGGTCGCGTCGCCAAGTGTCAGGGAAACTATAACATATTATATATCAAATCGAAGCCCCGGACGTTAGCTTTCCAACGCAACTAGAACCGCGTCATTTGGACCTCTGTAACTAAAGTTATAGCCGTTTGAGTGCAAAGAGGTCAGGCTAGACAGCTTAGCAATTTCTCTAACTTCTTGTATTCCTTCCACTTTTGCATGCTTTCTTTTCATCCTCTGATCCATTCCTGCCCTGTAATCTTTGAAATTGCTTAACACACATATCAAGGCATCTAATGGTAATAAGAGAGGATTAATATTAGCAAATTAAGACCAAAGAAGCATGTTTTCAATCAAAGCACATAATTAGGAAGGTAAATGTAAAATCATGCAAATATTATGAATAAGTGGGTAAAGAGTTGATGAAATCCACTCAATTGAGCACAAGATAAACCATAAAATAGTGGTTTATCACCGGCAAAGGGCATGTGTAGCATAGACCAAGCATTACTTTGTAACAAACCATCACGTTTGTATTGACAATTAAATTCAATTAATATAACAGTAAAGGGAATTTGTGAAAAGCAAGCATTGAATAGTAGAATAACATAGGGAAGTGCATAATGCCATATGGACTTTTTCACGAACACATAGTATGCATGGTGAAGAAGGTATAGAAAGTATTAAAGTGAACATGCAAGCAACCCTTTAAAGAAAATAATATATAATTGTCAAACAATTTGCAACAATCCACAAGCATATAATGAAAAATAATGACTCAAATAAAATTCTAACACCATGTAAAAAGGAAAGAAGAAGGAAGAAAATATGAATAATGAATAAAAAAAAGAAAATAAAAGAAAATAACATATAAAATAAGAAGAATGATAGAAAAGAGAAGGATGAAGAAGAAAATAAAACTTTGTTAATGGAGGTGAGGGAGAGAGAGTGAAAGGTGAGATAGAAGGAAGAAGGGGGGAGGAAGAAATAAGGAGGGAAAAAGGAAAATTAGGATTTGGAGAAGAAAAAGATATGATAATTGGCAAAATTAGGTTGAGCTGTGCGGCGCAAGCGACGCGATCGCATGGGGCACGCGGGCGTGCGACTTGCACTTAAGGTGAGGGACACGGTCGCGTGACCCAGTTTGTGCCAGTGGCGCGAGGGTTGCCTCGCACTCGCACAACTCTCTGTTCAAAATCATTAAATGCCAAATTTTAGGTGACGCGATCGCGTGGGGCATGTGATCGCGTGAGTGGGCAGTTTATGGGGTACGACGCGGTCGCGTGGGGCACGCGGTCGCGTGAGGAGAACTGCGCGTCCAGCACCAGTCCAGCACCACTCTAGCACAACTTTTAGCTGTTCACCCGTTTTACGTCGAAAATCAGGGCACGCGGTCGCGTGGGCTGATTTGTGCCACTGGCACTCCTCCAGCCACGCTCCAGCATGACTCTCTGTTTGTTTTTAATTTTTCTCTCCTCTCCTTGCCACGCGGACGCGTCGCTGATGCGGTCGCGTCGCGTGGCACCTTCCCCCTTTCTCTTTCTTTTTTTTTTTAAATAAAAGTATGTGAATACAGATGCATAAAAGTACTGATAAAGAGAAGAGTTATTGAATAGGAAAAACTGAAAATAAAGAAAAGAACGATCATACCATGGTGGGTTAACTCCCACCTAGCACTTTGCTTTAACATCCGTAAGTTGGACGCTCCACTAGCTCATTCTTCTGCTATGTGGGGATCTTCCAAGAGGAAGATCTCAAGCTCCTTGTTTTTCTGCATCTTCTCGCCATGGTATAGCTTTAGACGTTGTCCATTAACTTTGATAAGTTCAGAACTTGAAGGATGACTTAGGTGGTAAACTCCGTACGGTTCGGCCTTCTCTACTCTGTATGGACCTTCCCATCTGGATCTCAACTTGCCTGGCATGAGCCTTAGACGAGATTTGTAAAGGAGGACTAAATCCCCAGGTTGGAACTCTTTCCTCTTGATGTGCTGATCACGTGCAGCCTTCATCTTTTCCTTGTATAGTCTTGAGTTCTCATAAGCTTCTAGGCGAAGGCTTTCCAGTTCTTGCAGTTGCAACTTCCTTTCAGCTCCGGCTTTCCCAATTTCCATGTTGCACTCCTTGACTGCCCAAAAGGCTTTGTGCTCCACTTCAACTGGGAGATGACAAGCTTTTCCATAAACTAAGCGGAAAGGACTCATCCCAATGGGTGTTTTATATGCTGTTCTATATGCCCAGAGTGTATCTTGTAGCCTGGTGCTCCAGTCTTTTCTATGAGGTTTGACTATCTTCTGCAAGATACACTTTATTTCTCTATTTGACACCTCAGCTTGCCAATTAGTCTGAGGATGGTATGCTGTTGCAACCTTATGAATTATCCCATGCTTCTTCATTAGTCCTGTTACAAAAATGGGTGCCTTGATCACTCACGATTGCTCGTGGGGATCCAAAGCGACAGATAATATAGTTTCTCACAAAGGAAACAACAGTGTTAGCATCATCAGTGTAGGTAGGAATTGCTTCCACCCATTTGGAAACGTAGTCCACAGCTAATAATATATAAAAATAACCATTAGAATTTGGAAATGGACCCATGAAGTCAATGCCCCAAACATAAAAAATTTCACAGAAAAGCATAATTTGTTGAGGCATTTCATCCCTCCTGGATATATTACCAAATTTTTGGCATGGGAGACAAGATTTACAAAACTCAGCAGCGTCTCTAAATAGAGTAGGCCACCAGAATCCACAGTCTAAGACCTTTCTAACTGTTCTTTGAGGGCCAAAATGTCCTCCACTCTCAGATGAGTGACAGGCCTCTAAAATGGACTGGAATTCTGATTGAGATAAACAATGTCTAATTACCTGATCAGCGCCACATCTCCATAAATATGGGTCATCCCATATATAATATTTAGACTCACTTTTCAGCTTGTCTCTTTGATGCTTAGAAAAGTTTGGAGGGAATGTACGGCTAACTAGATAATTAGCTACAGGTGCATAAGGGACTATCTCAGATACTGCTTGCAGGTTGTCAAAAGAAAAATTATCATCTATAGGAGTAGAATCATCCTTAATATGTTCAAGGCGACTCAAGTGGTCTGCTACTAAATTCTGATTACCACTCCTATCCTTTATTTCTAAATCAAATTCTTGTAACAGCAGTATCCAACGTATAAGTCTTGGTTTGGATTCTTTTTTAGCCAATAGATACTTTAGAGCTGCATGGTCCGAATATACTACTACTCTAGTACTAAGTAAATAAGCTCGGAATTTATCCAGAGCAAAAACAATAGCAAGAAGCTCTTTCTCAGTAGTAGTATAATTGGACTGGGTAGTGTCTAAAGTCTTAGATGCATAGGCAATAACAAAAGGATCCTTACCTTCACGCTGAGCCAGCGCTGCTCCTACTGCATGGTTGGAAGCGTCGCACATGATTTCAAACGGCTGGCTCCAGTCTGGTCCTCTCACAATTGGAGCTTGAGTCAGGGCAGCCTTCAGCTTATCAAACGCTTGCTTGCAATCTTCACTGAACTCGAACTCAATATCCTTCTGTAGTAATCTGGATAAGGGAAGTGCTACCTTACTAAAGTCCTTAATAAATCTCCTGTAAAAACCTACATGGCCAAGGAACGAACGGACTTCCCTCACAGAAGAGGGGTAAGGTAAACTAGAAATAACATTCACCTTTGTTGGGTCTACAGAAATGCCATTATTAGATACCACATGTCCTAATACAATCCCTTGTTTTACCATAAAATGACATTTTTCAAAATTTAATACAAGGTTTGTATTAACACATCTATCTAATACTCTAGATAATCCATCTAAGCAAAGGCTAAAAGAATCACCATAAATGCTAAAATCATCCATAAAAACCTCCATACAGTCCTCAATAAGATAAGAGAAAAGACTCATCATACACCTTTGGAAAGTAGCTGGTGCATTGCACAAGCCAAAGGGCATTCTCTTGTAAGCATAAGTCCCAAAAGAACATGTAAAAGTGGTCTTTTCCTGATCCTCAGGAGCTATATGAATCTGGAAATAACCTGTGTAACCATCTAAAAAGCAATAATGTGATTTACCTGACAGACGATCCAGCATTTGATCAATAAATGGAAGTGGGTAGTGATCCTTACGGGTTGCTTGGTTGAGACGCCTATAATCAATGCAGACTCTCCAAGCATTCTGAACTCTAGTTGCTATGAGCTCTCCATGCTCATTCTTCACTGTAGTGACTCCAGACTTCTTGGGCACCACTTGTACTGGGCTAACCCATTCGCTATCTGAAATGGGATAGATGATACCTGCTTCCAATAGTCTGGTCACTTCCTTTTTGACAACTTCCAAGATAGTGGGATTCAATCTTCTTTGGGGTTGATGGACAGGTCTTGCTTCCTCTTCTAAAAATATTATGTGCTCACATACTTGAGGGTTGATGCCTACTATGTCTGCCAAACTCTACCCAATCGCCTTCTTGTGCCTCCTCAGTACATCAAGTAACTGCTCTTCCTGTTGGGAAGTAAGTTTCCTTGCAATGATAACTGGAAACTTCTGCTCATCTTCAAGATAAGCATATTTGAGATGTGGAGGAAGAGGTTTTAATTCCAACTTCTGATCATGGGTAGGCTCTGGATTGTTTGGAGCTTGTGAAAATGCTGAGGTGTCCTCATGGTCAGCCAAGAGGGTCCCCACACTTGGACCTTGTCCAATGTGCCTCCCTTCGAACTCTTCCTTTTGAACTTTAGCTACAGTGTCATCTATGACATCACACTGGAAGATATAATGATCTTCTGGAGGGTTGTTTATGACTCCATTCAGATTGAAGATTACTATTCGGCTATCTATTTCAAACGAGTATGTTCCTGAAAAAGCATCCAATTTGAATTTTGATGTCTTCAGGAATGGTCTTCCAAGTAGGATTGATGATGGCTTATCCGAGTCATTATGGGGCATCTCCAAGATATAAAAATCAGTGGGAAATGTAAGCCCCTTAATGTTCACTAAAACATCTTCAGCAACTCCAGCCACTGTAATAATGCTTTTATCTGCTAACACAAAACGAGCTGCCGACCTTTTTAAGGGAGGGAGCCTCAAAATATCATATATAGACAAAGGCATTATACTGACACATGCTCCTAAATCACACATGCAATCATAAATTACTACTCCACCAATAGTACAACTAACTATACAAGGACCTGGGTCACTACACTTTTCAGGTAATCCTCCCATTAAAGCAGATATGGAACTACCTAAAGGAATAGTTTCTAATTCATGAATTTTGTCCTTATGTATACATAAATCTTTTAGAAACTTTGCATATTTAGGTACTTGTTGAATAACATCAAAAAGAGGAACGGTTACCTCAACCTTTTTGAATATTTTTACCATTTTGGGATCGAGTTCCAACTGCTTCCTGGGCTTCCTTGCAAGTTGTGGAAATGGAATAGGAGTATTATTTTCTGCAGTGTCTGCACCTCTTGGTGCTTTCTCCTGTGGTTGGACTTCTTCTTTTTCAGCTATGTCCTGTATGTCCTCTTCCTCTTCAACATCTTCTATTTCTACTACCTCTTCAGCTGAGCCGTGTTCTGGTGAGCTTGGCTCCTCCTAATTCCTCTCATGCAGTGTGGTTCCGGACCTCAGGGTGATGGCATTAATGCCTTCCTTTGGATTGGGTAATGGTTGAGAGGGGATTCCAGTGGAGCTTGAAGGTTGGTTACTGGAATTTTGCATTGATCCAATCTGTGAAACAAGAGCTTGCAAAGTAGAGGTCAGACCATTCAGACTGCATTAATGTTATTCATAATGTTATTTTCCATGGTCTGTTGTCTCTGCTCAAAAGATTGTAGTAACCCCTCATTAGGAGATAAAGAAGAATGAGTAAATTGAGAGGTCTGCTGTTGGGTATTCTGTGGTCCTTGGGATTGCCTCAGGTGAGGTGCTTTGTAAGGTTGGTTCTGCTGCCTGTTGTTATTATTATTCCACCTCTGATTTTCCTGATTATCTCTGCCTCCTCTGTTATTGTTGTCCCTCCAATTCTAGTTAGAATTGTCCTGCCATCCATGGTTATGATTTCCACCTTGATTGTACCCTTGGTTGGGGCGGTCATAGAAGTTATGAGTGGATGCCACCATGTTGTCTTCCTATTGGAGTTGCGGGCATTCATCAGTATAATGGCTATAATCAGCACAAATTCCACAAACTCTCTGTGGGACTAACTGTTGGTTTTACTGTGATGAAGGAGGTTGAGCTTGCTGAACTTGTTGTTGATTCAATTGCATTTGCTTCAGCAAGTTGGTCATTTCACAGACACTCTGAGTTAGAGCAGCAGTCTCTCTGCTAGAGGATACCTCTGCAACGGCTTTTGAACGGCCTTGCTTCTGTCTATGGTTCCTCGTAGATTCAGCTAAGTTGCTGATCAATTGGCATGCCTCATCAGTGGTCTTGTACTTCTTCATGGACCCATTGCTAGCACTTTCCAATGTGGTCTTATCTTGGGGCCTCATGCCCTGTGTGATATAGCTGAGTAACACTATCTTGTCAATCATGTGGTGGGGGCATGCTTCCAGAAGATTACTGAAGTGCTCCCAGTATTCAAAGAGAGTCTCATTGTCATCTTGAACAATCGTGGAAATGTCTTTCCTTAGTTTATCAGTAACTTCAGATGGAAAGAATTTCTCCAAAAACTATTTTCTGAGCGTATCCCAGTTGGATACATTTGCTAGGGGTTGAGTGTAGTACCACTCTCTTGCTTTTCCCTCAAGAGAAAATGGGAAAGTTTTCAGCAGAATTGAAGTTTCATCAGTACCATCACGCCTGACAGTAGAACAGGCTGCCTGGAAATCTCTCAGGTGCTTGATGGGCTCTTGAGTAGGTAAGCCATGAAACTTGGGCATCAAATTGAGCAGTGCGGTCTTTATTTCAAAATCTGTAGCCACCGCTGGGTGATGCGCTTGAAACGGTTGCATTGTAAAATCAGGGGCTCCTTCCTCCTGAATGGTAACTCTCCTAGCTGCCATGTCGTCTGCACGTGAATCAATCGAATCAGTAGAACGGGAGCTGGATTCTTCCTCAAGTTCACTTTCAGATCCGCCCTCAGAGCAGACTAACCGACGCCGAGCTCGCCTTATTCGTGAAATAGTCCTTTCAATTTCAGGATCGAATATTAGCAAGCGCGGATCAGGAAGTGAACGCGTCATTTGACAAAAGAAACATGCAGCTCATAGTAGCAAAATAAAATAAAATGCAAACAAATAATTCTAATTAATAACTTTAGAACTCTATTGCAACTCCCCGGCAACGGCGCCAGAAATTGATGCTGGCAGAAATCGGTGAATTAAAAATTATTAGAATATATACGTTGCAAGTATAGTTCTTGACTCGCCAGAAATCCACCGCTCAATTTAGAAAGGTGTTACAGAAAATTGAATTTAAAATACTGGGAGTATGAATCCCAGGTCGTCTCCCAACGAGTTGCAGAAAAGTGTGCTATTTTATTAATCAGAGGTTTTCAAAAAGGTTTGAATTGGGCAAACAGGAAATTAAATTGGTGAATTTGAATAATGTAAATAAAAGCCTTGACTGAGAATTGATTAGTTGGAATCCCTATTATTGTTGGAATGCTCTCAAGATTAATTGACAATTAAAAGTTATCCTGTTTAGTTATCCTCCACTAGGTGAAGGAAAGTCAAATAAGTTGGAATGCTACGTTCGTTCACAAGTTGCAATCCACTTAAGTAAAAGGGATTGGTGTTAGTGATTAGGAGGAAATCCAACCATAAACCCAATTACAATTTTTCTTTCAAGCCTTCCAACTCAAGGGTTCCTTTCAATCAATTCCCCATCAAGTTAGGGAACTACTCACTCATTGTAAAGGTAAAATTCATAGCATATGAAAAGGAATTAAAGAAAGAAATTGTAAATAAAAATTAAAATAGTCAATTAAAAATAAAAGTGATCCTTGTATTAAATAATCCTAAGAATATTCCAATGGTAAAATTAACAAAGCAAAGAACATGGAAGAGTAAACCAAGTAAAGAAAATGAACTAGAATGACGAAGTCTTGATGAGGTAATAACTCTTCTCAGTGTTCCAATGCCAAAAAAAAGTAAGAGAAACTAAAATCCTAAGAACTATGAATGTGTAGAGAGAAAACCTAGTGGAGGAGTAAAAACTAGATCTCCCAAAACTAAAAACTGTGTAGATTGAATGTTGTCTTTGGTTTCTGCATTTTCTCTGGCTCTAGTCTGCTGTTCCGGGCCAAAAACTGGGTCAAAATAGGGCCCGAAATCACCCCCAGCGAATCTGCAAATTATGCAGGTCGCGCACGTCACGCGATTGTGTCGCTCATGCGGACGCGTCGTCCATGCGGCCGCGTCACTCGTGCTGTTCCATCCGCGCGGTCGCATCATCCATGCGGCCGCGTTGATGCAAATTTCTCTTTTCCGCGCGGTCGCGTCATCCATGTGACCGCGTCGCCTCTCGCTGGTCATCTCCTCAATTTCTTGTGTTCCTTCCATTTTTGCAGGCTTCCCTTCCAATCTCCAACTCATTCATGCTCTATAAAGCCTGAAAAACTTAACACACAGATCACGGCATCAAATGGAATAAAGGAGAAATAAAATACATAATTAAAAGTCTCTAGGAAGCAAGTTTTCAACCATAAAACATCTTTAGGAAGGAAATATAAATGCATGATTATTTAATGAATAAGTGGGCAAAGATCATGATAAAACCACATAATTAAACACAATATAAACCATGAAATAGTGGTTTATCAATCCTATTCCAGCATGATCGAGAACCGACAGATGATTAGCTGTGCGGTGACAGCGCATTTGGAACGTTTTCACTGAGAGGACGGGAAGTAGCCATTGACAACAGTGATGCCCAACATAAAGCTTGCCATGGAAAGGAGTATGAATGATTGGAAGAAGGCAATAGGAAAGCAGAGGTTCAGGAGGAACAAAGCATCTTCATACGCTTATCTGAAATTCCAACCAAAGAATTACATAAGTATCTCTATCTTTATTTTATATTTTATTCATCTTTTAATTATCAATTCTCCATCACCATCTGAATTCGTCTGACTGAGATTTAGAAGATGACCATAGCTTGCTTCAAGCTGACAGTCTCCGTGGGATCGACCCTTACTCACATAAGGTATTACTTGGACGACCCAGTGCACTTGCTGGTTAGCTATGCAGAATTGTGACAAAGTGTGATTCACATTTGAGAGCTCCAAGTCCTTTGGCACCATTTTTGATGATCACAATTTCGTGCACCAAGTTTTTGGCGCCGTTGCCGGGGATTGTTCGAGTTTGGACAACTGACGGTTCATCTTGTTGCTTAGATTAGGTACTTTTCTTTTTATTTTTCAAAATTTTTAAGAATGAATTCTAGAGTTTCAAGGTGATGTTCTTATCATCACAAAAGCTGATTGATTCTCATCAATTTAGCTGCTGAATGTAATGTCCTGCTGAAGCTTGGCCAACCATGTCTAATCTTTTTAGACTGAAGCTTTAGACTAACATTGCATGATTCCTGGAATTCTTATTAAAAGTTTTAAATCCCTTTATTTTCTTTTCCATGTAAGTTTCGAAAATCACAAAAAAAATTTTAAAATCATAAAAATCAAAAATATTTTATGTTTCTTGTTTGAGTCTAGTGTCAATTTTTAAGTTTGGTGTCAATTGCATGTCTTTATTCTTCTTGCATTTTTCGAATATATGCATTATGTTCTTCATTGATCTTCAAGTTGTTCTTGATGATTTCATTGCTCTGATCTTTAAATTCTCTTGTTTTGTGCGTTTTGTTGTTTCTCATATGCATTCTCAATTTGTTAGTGTCTCTTATATGAAAATTTTTAAGTTTGGTATCTTGCATGCATTGTTCATTTGATCTTAGTTGCATTTTTATTGTTTCTCATCATCAAAAATTCAAAAATATTTTCAAAACTATGTCTTTTCAAGTCAATAATACAGAGAATTGAAGATTCAGAACATTCAGCAGAGGAATCAAACAGAAAAAGCTGGGCGTTCAAAACGCCCAGTGAAGAAGGAAAACTGGCGTTTAAACGCCAGCCAGGGTACCTGGCTGGGCGTTTAACTCCCAAAAGGGTAGCATTTTGGGCGTTAAATTCCAGAATGGATACCATTCTGGGCGTTTAATGTCAGAAGGACACTAGAGGGAAGATTTTGTTTTTAATTCAAATCTTTTTCAAATTTTCATAATCTTTCAAAATCAAATCTTTTTCAAATCATATATTTTCAATCATATCTCTTCAAAATAAATTTCTTTCCATTTTTTTTTAATTTTCGAAAATCCTTGTTATAATTAATGATTTACTTCAAAATTTTCTAGTTGTTACTTGCCTATTAAGAAAGGATCAAAAGTTTTAATTCTAGAATCATATCTTCTAATTTCTTGTTAGTCAAGTAATCAACTTTAACTTTAAAACTTTCTCTTTTTAGTTTGATTTTCAATCATATCTTCTCAATCATATCTTTTCAATCACATCTTTTTCAAAATTAATTTTCAATCATATCTTTTTAATTTCTAATTTCAAAATCTTTTCAAAAATCACTTAATTCCTTTCTTAATCTTAATTTTCGAAAATCTCAATCAAATTTTCAAAATTTCTTTTTATTATTTCAAAATATTTTTAATTTATTTTCGAAAATTCTTCCCCTCTTCTCACATCCTTCTATTTAAGGGACTAACACTCCCCCTAAAGGTGCAATTCGAACTCTATCCTTCTTTATATGTTCGAATTCTCTTCTATCTACCTCCTCCTTCTATTCTTCTTTTCCTCTGACACCTCAAGAAATCTCTATACTGTGACATAGAGGATTCTCTACTTTCTTGTTCTCTTCTCTTTCATATGAGCAGGAGCAAAGATAAAGGCATACTTGTTCAAGCTGATCCTGAACCTGAAAGGACCTTGAAGAGAAAGCTAAGAAAAGCTAAAGCACAATTCTCTCTAGAGGGCCTAACAGAGCTTTTCAAGGAAGAAGAAACCATGGCAGCCAAAAATAACAATGCCAACAATGCAAGGAAGGTGCTTGGTGACTTTATTGCACCTACTCCTGACTTCTATGGGAGAAGCATCTCAATCCCTGCCATTGGAGCAAACAACTTTGAGCTTAAGCCTCAATTAGTTTCTCTAATGCAACAGAATTGCAAGTTTCATGGACTTCCATTGGAAGATCCTCATCAGTTCTTAGCTGAATTCTTGAAAATCTGTGACACTATCAAGACCAATGGGGTTGACCCTGAAGTCTACAGACTTATGCTCTTCCCTTTTGCTGTAAGAGACAGAGCTAGGACATGGTTAGACTCACAACCTAAAGAAAGCCTGAACTCTTGGGAAAAGCTAGTCAATGCCTTCTTGGCAAAGTTTCTTCCACCTCAAAAATTGAGTAAGCTTAGAGTGGAAGTCCAAACCTTCAGACAGAAGGAAGGTGAATCCTTCTATGAAGCTTGGGAAAGATACAAGCAATTGATCAGAAGGTGCCCTTCTGACATGCTTTCAGAATGGAGCATCATAGGTATTTTCTATGATGGTCTGTCTGAACTATCCAAGATGTCATTGGATAGCTCTGCTGGAGGATCTCTTCATCTGAAGAAGACGCCTGCAGAAGCTCAGGAACTCATTGAAATGGTTGCAAATAACCAATTCATGTACACTTCTGAAAGCAATCCTGTGAATAATGGGACAACTCAGAAGAATGGAGTTCTTGAGATTGATACTCTGAATGCCATATTGCCTCAGAATAAAATATTGACCCAATAAGTCAATATGATTTCTCAGAGTCTGTCTGGAAATGCAAGCAGCAACAGGCATTACTAAGGAAGCTTCCTCTGAAGAAGAAGCTTATAATCCTGAGAACCCAGCAATGGAAGAGGTGAATTACATGGGAGAACCCTATGGAAACACCTATAATCCTTCATGGAGAAATCATCCAAATCTCTCATGGAAGGATCAACAGAGACCTCAACAAGGTTTCAACAACAATAATGGTGGAAGAAACAAGTTTAGCAATAGCAAGCCTTTTCCATCACCTTCTCAGCAATAGACAGAGAATTCTAAGCAGAGCCACTCTGACTTAGCAACCATTGTCTCTGATCTAATTAAAACCACTCAAAGTTTCATGACTGAAACAAGGTCCTCCATTATAAATTTGGAGGCACAAGTGGGTCAGCTGAGTAAGAAAATTACTGAACTCCCTCCTAGTACTCTCCCAAGCAATACAGAAGAGAATCCAAAAAGAGAGTGCAAGGCCATAACCATAACCCACACGGCCGAACCTGGAGAGAAGGAAGAGGCAGTGATCTCCACTGAGGAAGACCTCAATGGACGTCCACTGGCCTCCATGGAGTTTCCTGATAAGGAACCATGGGAATCTGAGGCTCACACAGAGACCATAGAGATTCCATTGAATTTACTTCTTCTATTCATGAGCTCTAATAAGTATTCTTCCTCTGAAGAGGATGAAGATGTTACTGAAGAGCAAGTTGCTAAGTACCTTGGAGCAATCATGAAGCTAAATGCCAGGTTGTTTGGTAATGAGACTTAGGAGGATGAACCTCCATTGCTCATCAAAGAACTGGATGACTTGACTAGGCAGAAATTACCTCTGAAGAGACAAGACCCTGGAAAATTCTCAATCCCTTGTACCATAGGCACCATGACCTTTGAGAAGGCTCTGTGTGACCTAGGGTCAAGCATAAACCTCATGCCTCTCTCTGTAATGGAGAAGCTAGGGATTATTGAGGTACAAGCTTCAAGAATCTCACTGGAGATAGCAGACAATTCAAAGAAACAAGCTTATGGACTTGTAGAGGATGTCTTGGTAAAGGTTGAAGGCCACTACATCCCTGCTGATTTCATAATCCTAGAGACTGGGAAGTGTATGGATGAATCCATCATCCTTGGCAGACCCTTCCTAGCCACAGCAAAAGCTGTGATTGATGACAGAGGAGAATTGATAATTCAAGTAAATGAAGACTCCCTTGTGTTTAAAGCTCAAGGATATCCCTCTGTAACCATGGAGAGGAAGCATGATGAGCTTCTCTCAATATAGAGTCAAACAGAGCCCCCATAGTCAAACTCTAAGTTTGGTGTTGGGAGGCCACAACCAAACTTTAAGTTTGGTGTTGAACCCCTGATAAACCACTATTTTATGGGTTATATTATATTTAATTGTGTGGTTTTATCATGATCCTTACCCACTTATTCATTAAATTAGCATGCATTTAGATTTTCTTCCTGAATTTATTACATGTTTGAAAACTGCTTCCTAAAGACTTTAATTATTTATTTTTTTATTCTCCTTTATTCCATTCGATGCCGTGATCTGTGTGTTAAGTGTTTTAGACTTTATAGGGCATGAATGAGTTGGAAACTGGAAAGGAAGCTAGCAAAAATGGAAGGAACACAAGAATTTGAGGAGATAACCAGCGAAAAGTGACGCGGTCGCATGGCTCACGCGACCGCGCGAAGGAGAGCAAATCGCAGCGACGCGGCCGCATGGCTCACGCGGCCGCGCGGATTGGAAAGCCCAAGCGACGCGGTAGCGTGGACGACGCGAACACGTGGCGAGGATAAACGCGAATGACGCGTCCGCATGGATGACGCGATCGCGTGACATGTGCGATCTGCATAATCTGTAGAATTCGTTGGGGGCGATTTTGGACCCTATTTCGGCCCAGTTTTTGGCCCGGAACAGCAGACTAGAGTCAGAGAACATGCAGAAACAAATAACACATTCATTCAGTCAACAGTTTTTAGATCAAGTTTTACTCTCCTAGGTTTTTAGAATTTTAATTTTCAATTGGTCTTAGCATTGGAACATTGAGAAGAGTTATATCCTTATCAAGACTTCATCATTCTAGTTTGTTTTCTTAACTTGGTTTCATTCTTCCATGTTCTTTGCCTTGTTCAATTTTGTCATTCAAATACTTTTATGATTAATTAATGCAAGGATTATTTCTTTTTAATTCAATTTCAATTCCAATAGTCATGTCTTCTTTTAATTCCCTTTCATGTGCTATGGATTCTTTATTTACAATGCGTGACTAGTTTCCTTACTTGATGGGGAGTTGATTAAAAGGAACTCTTGAGTTGGAAGGATTGAAGAAAAATTTGTAATTGGGTTAAATGTTGGATTGCTATCCTGTCACCGACGCCAATCCCTTTGAACTAAGTGGGTTGCAACTTGTGAACAGATCTGGTATTCCAGCTTGTTTGACTTTCCCTTACTTAGTAAAGGATAACCAAACAGAACAACCATTAATTATAAATTAATCTTACAATCACTCCATCAATAGTAGAAATTCCAACCAATCAACTCCCAGTCAAGGCTTTTATTTATATTAACTAAATTTCCTCAATTTAAATTCCAATTTACCCAACTCAACTTCTTTGAACATCTGATTAATAAGATAGCACATTTTTCTGCAACTCGTTGGGAGACGACCTGGGACTTAAAACTCCCAGAAATTTTTAATTCAAACTCTCTGTGACATACTTCTAAATTGATAGGCAGATTTTTGGTGAGTTAAGAACTATACTTGCAACGTAACCATTTTAATAATTTTTAATTCACCAGCTTCTGCGTCTCATTAATTTTTGGCGCCGTTGCCGGGGAGTTATAATAGAGTGCTAATTTTATTAATTAGAATTTATTTATTTACATTTTATTTTATTTTGCTACTATGAGCTGCATGTTTCTTCCGTCAAATGACGCGTTCACTTCCTGATCCGCGCTTGCTAATATTCGATCCTGAAATTGAAAGGACAATTTCACGAATAAGGCTAGAACAGCGTCGGTTAGCCCGCTCTGAGGGCGGATCTGAAAGTGAATCTGAGGAAGAAACCAGCCCCCGTTCTACTGATTCGGTTATTTTACGCACAGAAAACATGGCAGCTAGGAGAGTTACCATCCAGGAGGAAGGAGCCCCTGATTTTACAATGCAACCGTTTCAAGCGCATCATCCAGCGGTAGCTACAGATTTTGAAATAAAGCCCGCACTGCTAAATTTGATGCCCAAGTTTCATGGCCTACCTGCTCAAGAG
Organism: Arachis hypogaea; assembly: GCF_003086295.3. Taxonomy (NCBI): domain Eukaryota; kingdom Viridiplantae; phylum Streptophyta; class Magnoliopsida; order Fabales; family Fabaceae; genus Arachis; species Arachis hypogaea. The sequence continues at coordinate 96,820,804 of NC_092052.1, read as the reverse complement.
CCTATCAGACACTTGAGAGATTTCCAGGCAGCCTGTTCTACTGTCAGGCGTGATGGCTCTGATGAAACTTCAATTCTGCTGAAAGCTTTTCCATTTTCTCTTGAGGGAAAAGCAAGAGAGTGGTACTACACTCAACCTCTTGCAAATGTATCCAACTGGGATACACTCAGAAAGGAGTTTCTGGAGAAATTCTTTCCATCTGAAGTTACTGATAAACTGATGAAGGATATCTCCACAATTGTTCAGGATGACAATGAGTCTCTCTTTGAATACTAGGAGCGCTTCAATAATCTTCTGGAAGCATGCCCCCATCACATGATTGATAAGATCGTGCTACTCAGTTATATTACACAGGGTATAAGGCCCCAAGATAAGACCACACTGGAAAGTGCCAGCAATGGGTCTATGAAGAAGTACAAGACCACTGATGAAGCTTGGCAATTGATCAGTGATTTAGCTGAATCCACTAGGAACCACAGACAAAAGCAAGGCCGTTCAAAAGCTGTTGCAGAAGTATCTTCTAGCGGAGAGACTACTGCTCTAACTCAAAGCATCTGTGAAATGACCAACTTGCTGAAGCAAATACAGTTGAATCAACAAGCTCAGCAAGCTCAACCTCCTCCACCACAGCAAAACCAACTAGTCCCACAAAGAATTTGCGGAATCTGTGCTGATTATAGCCATTACACTGATGAATGCCCGCAGCTCCAACAAGAAGACAACATGGTGGCATCCACTCACAACTTCTATGACCGTCCCAACCAAGGGTACAATCAAAGTGGAAATAATAACCATGGATGGCAGGAAAATTCAAACCAGAATTGGAGGGACAACAATAACAGAGGAGGCAGAGATAATCAGGGAAATCAGAGGTGGAACAATAACAACAACGGGCAGTAAAATCAACCTTACAGAGCACCTCACCTGAGGCAGAACCAATGACCACAGAACAATCAGCAGCAGACCTCTCAATTTACTCATTCTTCGTTATCTTCTAATGAAGATCTACTACAATCTTTTGAGAAAAGACAATAGACCATGGAAACCAACATCATGAATAGTATTAATGCCAGTCTGAATGGTCTCACCTCTACTATGCAAGCTTTTATGACACAGTTTGTACCAGCACAAAATTCCAATAACCAACCTTCAAGCACCACTGGAATCCCCTCTCAACCATTACCCAACCCAAAGGGAGGCATTAATGCCATCACCCAGAGGTCCGGAACACAATGCAGGAGAGGAATCAGGAGGAACCAAGCTCACCAGAATACGCCTCAGCTGAAGTGGTGGTAAAAATCGAAGATGTTGAAGAGGAAGAGGATATGCAGGACATAGCTAAAGAAGAGATAGCTCAACCACAGGAGGAAGCACCAAAAAGCGCAGGCACCACAGAAAACACTACTCCCATTCCATTTCCACAACTTGCAAGAAAGCCCAGGAAGCAGCTGGAACCCGATCCTAAAATGGTAGAGATATTCAAAAAGGTTGAGGTAACTGTTCCCCTTTTTGATGTTATTCAGCAGGTACCTAAATATGCAAAGTTTCTAAAAGACTTATGTATCCATAAAGACAAAATTAACGAATTAGAAACTATTTCTTTAGGTAGTTCTATATATGCTTTAATGGGAGGATTACCTGAAAAATGTAGTGATCCAGGTCCTTGCATAGTTAGTTGTACTATTGGTGGTGTAGTAATTTATGATTGCATGTGTGATTTAGGAGCATGTGTCAATATAATGCCTTTGTCTATATATGATGTTTTGAGGCTCCCTCCCTTAAAAAGGTTGGCAGCTCGTTTTGTGTTAGCAGATAAAAGCATTATTACAGTGGCTGGAGTTGCTGAAGATGTTTTGGTGAACATTAAAGGGCTCACATTTCCCACTGATTTTTATATCTTGGAGATGCCCCACAATGATTCAGATAAGCCATCATCAATCCTACTTAGAAGACCATTCCTGAAGACATCAAAATTCAAATTGGATACTTTTTCAGGAACATACTCCTTTGAAATAGATGGCCGCATAGTAATCTTCAATCTGAATGGAGTCATTGACAACCCCCCAGAAGATCGTTCTATCTTCCAGTGTGATGTCATAGACGAAAGTGTGGCTGAAGTTCAAAAGGAAGAGTTTGAAGAGAGGCACACTGGACAAGGTCCAAGTGTGGGGACCCTCTTAACTGACAATGGGAGCACTTCGCCATTTTCACAAGACCCAGATAATCCAGAGCCTGCCCATGATCAAAAGTTAGAATTGAAACCTCTCCCTCCACATCTCAAATATGCTTATCTTGAGGATGAGCAGAAGCTTCCGGTTATTATTGCAAGGGAACTGACTTCTCAACAAGAAGAGCAGTTACTTGATGTACTGAGGAAGCATAAGAAGGCAATTGGGTGGAGTTTGGCAGACATAGTTGGAATCAACTCTCAAGTATGTGAGCACAGAATATTTTTAGAAGAGGGAGCAAGACCTGTCCGTCAACCCCAAAGAAGATTGAATCCCACCATCTTGGAAGTTGTCAAAAAGGAAGTGACCAGACTATCGGAAGCAGGTATCATATATCCCATCTCAGACAGTGAATGGGTAAGCCCAGTACAAGTGGTGCCCAAGAAATCTGGAGTCACTACAGTGAAGAGTGAGCATGGAGAGCTCATAGCAACTAGAGTTCAGAATGCTTGGAGAGTCTGCATTGATTACAGGCGTCTCAACCAAGCTACCCGTAAGGATCACTACCCACTTCCATTCATTGATCAAATGCTGGATCGCCTGTCAGGTAAATCACATTATTGCTTTTTAGATGGTTACACAGGTTATTTCTAGATTCATATAGCTCCTGAGGATCAGTAAAAGACTACTTTTACATGTCATTTTGGGACTTATGCTTATAAGAGAATGCCCTTTGGCTTGTGCAATGCACCAGCTACCAACCAAAGGTGCATGATGAGTCTATTCTCTGATCTTATTGAGGACTGTATGGAAGTTTTTATGGACGATTTTGGCGTTTATGGTGATTCTTTTAGCCTTTACTTAGAAGGATTATCTAGAGTATTAGATAGATGTGTTAATACAAACCTTGTATTGAATTTCAAAAAATGCCACTTTATGGTAAAACAAGGGATTGTGTTAGGACATGTGGTATCTAATAATGGCATTTCTGTAGACCCAGCAAAGGTGAATGTTATTTCTAGTTTACCTTACCCCTCTTCTGTGAGGGAAGTCCGTTCGTTCCTTGGCCATGCAGGTTTCTACAGGAGATTTATTAAGGACTTTAGTAAGGTGTCACTTCCCTTATCCAGATTACTGCAGAAGGATATTGAGTTCGAGTTCAGTGAGGATTGCAAACAAGCGTTTGATAAGCTGAAGACTGCTCTAACTCAAGCCCCAATTGTGAGAGGACCAGACTGGAGCCAACCGTTTGAAATCATGTGCGATGCTTCCAACCATGCAGTAGGAGCAGCGCTGGCTCAGCGTGAAGGTAAGGATCCTTTTGTTATTGCCTATGCATCTAAGACTTTAGACACTGCCCAGTCCAATTATACTACTACTGAGAAAGAGCTTCTTGCTATTGTTTTTGCTCTGGATAAATTCCGAGCTTATTTACTTAGTACTAGAGTAGTAGTATATTCGGACCATGCAGCTCTAAAGTATCTATTGGCTAAAAAGGAATCCAAACCAAGACTTATACGTTGGATACTGCTGTTACAAGAATTTGATTTAGAAATAAAGGATAGGAGTGGTAATCAGAATTTAGTAGCAGACCACTTGAGTCGCCTTGAACATATTAAGGATGATTCTACTCCTATAGATGATAATTTTTCTTTTGACAACCTGCAAGCAGTATCTGAGGTAACCCCTTGGTATGCACCTGTTGCTAATTATTTAGTTAGCCGCACATTTCCTCCACATTTCTCTAAACATCAAAGAGACAAGCTGAAAAGCGAGTCTAAATATTATATATGGGATGACCCATATTTATGGAGATGTGGCGCTGACCAGATAATTAGACGTTATGTGCCTCAATCAGAATTCCAGTCCATTTTAGAGGCATGTCACTCATTTGAGAGTGGAGGGCATTTTGGCCCTCAAAGAACAGCTAGAAAGATCTTAGACTGCGGATTCTGGTGGCCTACTCTTTTTAGAGACGCTGCTGAGTTTTGTAAATCTTGCCCCCCATGCCAGAAATTTGGTAATATATCCAGGAGGGATGAGATGCCTCAACAATATATGCTCTTCTGTGAAATTTTTGATGTTTGGGGCATTGACTTCATGGGTCCATTTCCAAATTCTAATGGATATTTTTATATATTGTTAGCTGTGGATTATATTTCCAAATGGGTGGAAGCAATTCCTACCCGCACTGATGATGCTAACACTGTTGTTTCCTTTGTGAGAAACCATATTATATGTCGCTTTGGATCACCACGAGCAATCGTGAGCGATCAAGGCACCCATTTTTGTAACAGGAGACTAACAGGATTGATGAAGAAGCATGGGATAATCCATAAAGTTGCAACTGCTTACCATCCCCAAACTAATGGGCAAGCCGAGGTGTCAAACAGAGAAATTAAGCGTATCTTGCAAAAGATAGTAAAGCCTCATAGAAAAGACTAGAGCACCAGGCTACAAGATGCACTGTGGGCATATAGAACAGCATACAAGACACCCATTGGGATGAGTCCCTTACGCTTGGTTTATGGAAAAGCTTGTCATCTCCCAGTTGAAATAGAACACAGAGCCTTCTGGGCAGTTAAGGAGTGCAACATGGGAATTGAGAATGCCGGAGCTGAAAGGAAGTTGCAACTGCAGGAACTGGAGAACCTTCGCCTAGAAGCTTATGAGAATTCCAGAATTTACAAGGAAAAGATGAAAGTTGTGCATGATCAAAACGTCAAGAAGAAAGAGTTTCAACCTGGAGATTTTGTCCTCCTTTACAAATCCCGACTAAGGCTCATGCCCGGTAAGTTGAGATCAAAATGGAAAGGTCCATACAGAGTAGAGAAGGCTGAACCGTACGGAGTTTATCACCTAAGCCATCCTTCAAGCTCTGAACTTATTAAGGTTAATGGACAACGCCTGAAGCTGTACCATGGTGAGAAGGTGCAGAAAAAAAAGGAGCTTGAGATCTTCCGCTTGGAAGATTCCCACATCGCAGCAGATTGAGCTAGTAGAGCGTCCAACTTACGGATGTTAAAGCAAAGTGCTTGGTGGGAGACAACCCACCGCGGTATGATTGTTCTTTTCTTCACTTTTAGCTTTTCTTCTTTAATAACTCTTCTCTTTATTAGTGCTTTCGTGCTCTTTCATTTACATGTCTTTATATTTCCTAAAAAAAAAAAGGTTTTTCGCCACGCGACGCGATTGCATCAGTGACGCGTCCGCGTCGCAAAAGGGGGTGAAAAAAAAAATAATGAACAGAGAGTCTGGCTGGAGCGTGGCTGGAGGCGTGCCAATGGCACCAATCGACCCACGCGACCGCGTCCCTGACGCGTTCGCGTCGCATGGGAATCATGGCCTCCCACGCGACCGCGTGCCCCACGCGGCCGCATGTCCTGAGTTTTCGACGTAAAAGGTTGCACAGTAACATTCTGTGCGAGAGTGATGCTGGATTGGTGCTGGAAGCACAATCCTTGTCACGCGACCGCGTCACCCATTTTATAACGCACACTCATGCGATCGCGTGACCCACGCGATCGTGTCACCCAATTTTGGCAATTAAAATAAATCGAACAGAGAGTTGTGCTGGAGCGAGGCTGCACTCGCGCCAGCAGCGTAACACGGGTCACGCGACCGCGTGACCGACGCGATCGCGTCCCCTTACCTGACGCGCACCCACGCGGTCGTGTCGCATGCGCCGCACAGCTCAACCTAAATTGCCAGATTATCTTATCTTTCTCTCTTCTAAATCCTAATTTTCCTTTTCCCTCCTTCTTTCTTCCTTCTCCCTTCCCCTTTCTATCTCGCCTTTCACTCTCTATCTCTCTCACCACCATTAACAAGGTTTTACCTTCTTCTTCCTTCTTCTCTTTTTCTATCATTCTTATTATGTTATGTACATATATTATTATTTTCTTTTTCTTTTCTTTTTCTTTTCAAATTTTTATTTTTCTTCTTCTTCTTTTCTTTTCTTTACATGGTGTTAGAAATCTTTTGAGTCATCATCCCTCATTATTGCTTGTGGATTATTGCAAATTATTTGACAATTATTTTTCTCTCATTTAAGGGATTGCTTGCATGTTCATCTTCATATTTTTTATACCCTATTCACCATGCATGCTATGTGTTTGTGAAAAAGCTCATGTGGCATTATGCACTTCTCTATGTTGCTATACTACTCAATGCTTGCTTTTCACAACTTTCCCTTATTATTTTATTAATTGAATTAAATTGTCAATACAAACGTGATAGTTTGTTACGAAGTAATGCTTGGTCTATGCTACTCGTTCCCTATGCCAGCATGCCAATAAACACCTTGCATTCACTTGTTTTTATCTGCACTAGCTATTTTCCATTGATGGCTTTTCATATGTACTCGAGAGCATGTGTCAATGTCATCTACATTTCGCTGTGCATAATTCACCCTCTTTTCCGTTTCTTTCCCTGCTGTATATCTCTTTAAATTTAATTTTCTTTCTCTTCCCTTCTTTTAGGATGGCCACCAAGAAAGGAAAGGAGAAAGCAACTTCCAAACCACCAGCAAGAAGAGGAACTAAAAGAGCATTAGTGGCAGAGCCTTCTTCAACCGCAGTCAAGCCCTCAACAAAAAGAGTTAAGCGGATAATAAAGGTTGACGAAAAGGAGAAAGCCTTTCCAGCAAAGGACACTGCGCGATTCCCCAACTGCTACTGCGAGCAGATGTTCCCTATCATGGTAGAAAGGAATTATAATAATGAATACCTTCTTATCCTCCCATCCAATATTGCCATCTTTGTTGAGCCGCAAATTGAACAAAGACAATGGGTTTTCTACAGAAACAGCCAAGGTAGGTCAATCTTTCTTGGGTAGTTGAGTTCTACTCCAACTTCTACATGCCAACCCTGCAGTCTGTTTATGTCCGACAGAAGCAAGTCTCCATCACAGAAGAGGCCATTCAGCGAGCTCTGAGTCTTCCCCCTATTCCAGCAGGAATGGATGCTTTTCAAGAAGCCGCCCTTCAGCGCCAGAGATACCAATTCGACTGGGACTCCGTTCTCGGAGTCATCGCATTACCTGGTAGTCGTTGGATCTACGGATACCACCGTACCCGCCCTAAGGGAATCCTGGCTTCCGCACTTACCTTGGAGTCTCGCATATGGGCACAGATCATGTCCCATTACGTCTTTCCGAGCACTCATGAGTCCTCCTTCACTGCCGACATGGCTGTTCTACTATGGTGCATCCTTATAGACTAACCTCTGAATCTCTCAAGACATATCCGGAATGCTATGGAACACGTACAAATTGCGGGCAACTTACCTTTCCCCGCCTTGGTCTCAGATCTTGTCTTAGCAGCCGGAGTCTCCTACAGAGCTGGGGACACCAAAGCCATGCTTCCACGAGATGATCAGTATGTCCCTAACGGGAAATACCTCAGACTCTCAGCAGCCACTACAAGCCTTCCTACTGCTCCAGTTGAAGATAATCCTTCTTCGACACCACAAGCATCTACAACTAAGAAATTGCTCCAGCAGATAATCAAACGGTTGGATCGGCAAGAACAGAAAGCAAAGATGAGAAAGCGCTGTAACGAGCGCCGATTCAAACACCTCAAGGAGCTACTCAAGGGACATTTCAGAGACTCAGACACCCCGGACTCCACTTTCTTTACCAGCACAGGGAGCCATGACGGCCCCGACTGTGGAGATACTGCTACCAGCCCACCCCTGTTCCTGACAGATGGCACCGAGGACGGTGCAAGGCCTTAAGTGTGGGGAGGTCGGTCAGTACCTGACTTCCGGAGGTAAATTCTCTTCTCTAGCACCAATAATTAGGATATTTTAGTTAGATTTTCTTTCCATTATAGAATAGAATAAATTGCATAGGTTAGGATAGTTGCATGCATGTTCTACTTGATTGAAAAGACAATAAGTTTCTTTTAAAAAAATCTATCTTTGGAACAAAATTTCACTAATTTTTAAAAAATTCTTATGATAAATTTGCTTGAGTTGTATTTGGAACATGATATTTGAGTTAAAGAACACACAACCTATGGAAGATTTGGTTACATTATTTAACCATAATTATTTCATTCTTGTGTGTTTATTTCTCTATGATTGTAATCTATATTTTGTTTTATCTTATATGTCCAATAGTTATTATATTTGCATGCTTGCGCATGATTGAGGCCATTATTTGTTTAAACTCACTCATCCAAATTAAGCCTACCCTTTTCAATTACCTTTGTTAACCACTTTGAGCCTTTAATTCCCATTTGTTCGATATTTTACCACATTACTAACCTTAAGCCGAAAAAACAATTGTATATCCCAAATTGAATCTTTGGTTAGCTTAAGATAGAATTGTGTGTGCTAGTTAAGTATAGGAAATTGTGGGAACAAAAGTTGTTAAGGGAATGTGTCATAAAAATTTAAGGGGAATTTGGATACCTACTCATGTGAAAATATAAGAATGAAAAATCTATGTGCATTGATAAGCTTTATTTATTCAAATATATATATATATATATATATATATATATATATATATATATATATATATATATATATGAAAAATCAATAAATAAGGGGACAAAATTACCCCAATGTTAAATTCAGAATTCAAAGATCAGTGCACATATAATAGAACCAAAATATAAGTTGATACATGAGTATGGATTGAAAAAGGGAATTCTGGGTAGCTTGGTATGAACTTTAAAGACGACATTAAGTGTATACAAGTTATGTTAGAGCTTGGGTTAATTAAAGATTCAATTTATTAGCTCACTTGACCAAATATACACCCCTACCTATACCTTAGCCCCATTACAACCTTGAAAAGACCTCATGATGTTTGCATTGGTATATTAACTATTGTTGATTGGTTAGGAGAAGAACAAAAGTTAGAAAGCATGATTAGAGAAGGATAGAGTGACCACCCTATACACTAGAGATTAGAGCGTACATACATTATCAGTGAGGGTTCAATACTTGAATTTTCAAGTTCCCTGCTTTCATGAGCTATCTTCTTGCACTTTTATCCATTTTATTGTGTAATGATAAAATTAGTGGAATTTGATTTGTAATTGTTTTGAAGAGCTTATTTACTTTTGATCAAGTGGACAAGAATCATATAGTTGCATATATATATATATATATATATATATATATGGGTTTGCATTGCATTTCATGAGTTTCTACATGTTCATACTTATTTCCTTGTCTCCTTCAATTAAGCATGAGGACATGCTAATGTTTAAGTGTGGGGAGGTTGATAAACCACTATTTTATAGGCTATATTGTATTTAATTGTGTGGTTTTATCATGATCCTTACCCACTTATTCATTAAATTAGCATGCATTTAGATTTCCTTCCTGAATTTATTACATGTTTGAAAACTGCTTCCTAAAGACTTTAATTATTTATTTTTTTTATTCTCCTTTATTCCATTCGATGTCGTGATCTGTGTGTTAAGTGTGTCAGACTTTATAGGGCATGAATGAGTTGGAGACTGGAAAGGAACACAATAATTTGAGGAGATAACCAGCGAGAAGTGACGCGGTCGCATGGCTCACGCGACCGCGCGAAGGAGAGCAAATCGCAGCAACGCGGCCGCATGGCTCACGCGGCCACGCGGATTGGAAAGCCCAAGCGACGCGGTAGCGTAGACGACGCGAACGCATGGCGAGGAAAAATGCGAATGACGCGTCCGCATGGATGACGCGATCGCGTGACATGTGCGATCTGCATAATCTGCAGAATTCGTTGGGGGCGATTTTGGACCCTATTTCGGCCCAGTTTTCGGCCCAAAATAGCAGACTAGAGTCAGAGAACATGCAGAAACAAATAACACATTCATTCAGTCAACAGTTTTTAGATCAAGTTTTACTCTCCTAGGTTTTTAGAATTTTAATTTTCAATTGGTCTTAGCATTAGAACATTGAGAAGAGTTATTTCCTCATCAAGACTTCATCATTCTAGTTTATTTTCTTAACTTGGTTTCATTCTTCCATGTTCTTTGCCTTGTTCAATTTTGTCATTCAGATACTTTTATGATTAATTAATGCAAGGATTATTTCTTTTTAATTCAATTTCAATTCCAATAATCATGTCTTCTTTTAATTCCCTTTCATGTGCTATGGATTCTTTATTTACAATGCGTGACTAGTTTCCTTACTTGATGGGGAGTAGATTAAAAGGAACTCTTGAGTTGGAAGGATTGAAGAAAAATTTGTAATTGGGTTAAATGTTGGATTGCTATCCTGTCACCAACGCCAATCCCTTTGAACTAAGTGGGTTGCAACTTGTGAACAGATCTGGCATTCCAGCTTGTTTGACTTTCCCTTACTTAGTAAAGGATAACCAAACAGAACAACAATTAATTATAAATTAATCTTACAGTCACTCCATCAATAGTAGAAATTCCAACCAATCAACTCCCAGTCAAGGCTTTTATTCATATTAACTAAATTTCCTCAATTTAAATTCCAATTTACCCAACTCAACTTCTTTGAACATCTGATTAATAAGATAGCACACTTTTCTGCAACTCGTTGGGAGACGACCTGGGACTTAAAACTCCCAGTAACTTTTAATTCAAACTCTCTGTGACATACTTCTAAATTGATAGGCAGATTTTCGGTGAGTTAAGAACTATACTTGCAACGTAACCATTTTAATAATTTTTAATTCACCAGCTTCTACGTCTCATCAACCCCCACATTCAAACTCTAAGTTTGGTGTTGGGAGGTTCCAACATTGCTCTGAACATCTGTGAGGCTCCATGAGAGCCACTGTCAAGCTATTGACATTAAAGAAGTGCTTGTTGGGAGGCAACCCAATTTTTACTTATCTATGTTAAATTTATATTTTATTTTGTTATTTTATATTTTTTGTAGGTTGATGATCATTTGAAGTCACAAAAACAATTGAAAAAGAAAAAAAACAGAAGGAAAAACAGAATGAAAAACAGAACACCCTGGAGGAGAAACTTACTAGCATTTAAACGCCAGTAAAGGTAGCAGAATGGGCATTAAACGCCCAGTCTTGCACCATTCTGGGCGTTTAACGCCAGAAATGGGCACCAGACCGGCGTTTAACGCCAGGAATGGGCAAGAAGCTGGCGTTAAACGCTAGAAATGGGCAGCAGCCTGGCGTTTAACGCCAGGATTGGCAGCAAGGGGCATTTTACACGCCACATGGTGCAGGGATGAGAAATCCTTGACACCTCAGGATCTGTGGACCCCACAGGATCCCCACCTACCCCACCTCTCTCTCTCTTCTTCACCCATTCACCAATCACCTCAATACCTCTTCCCCAAAAATCCCTCACCTATCAAATCCCACTATTCTCTTCACCACTCACATCCATCCTTCATAAAACCCCACCTACCTCACCATTCAAATTTAAACCACTTTCCGACCCAAACCCACCCATAATGGCCGAACCATACCCCCTCTCTACTCCTATATAAACCCCTCTTCACTATTTCATTTTCACAGAACATACACACCACATATCCCCCTTGGCCGAAACACATAGCCCCCTCCATCTTCTCTATTTCTTCTTCTTCTACTCTCTTCTTTCTTCTTTTGCTCGAGGACGAGCAACCTTCTAAGTTTGGTGTGGTAAAAGCTAAAGCTTTTTTTATTTTTCCATAACCATTAATGGGACCAAAGGCCGGAGAAACCTCTAGAAAGAGGAAAGGGAAGGCAAAAGCTTCCACCTCTGAGTCATGGGAAATGGAGAGATTCCTCTCAAGGGTGCATCAAGACCACTTCTATGAAGTTGTGGCCAAGAAGAAGGTGATCCCCGAGGTCCCTTTTAAGCTCAAAAAGGGCGAATATCCGAAGATCCGACATGAGATCCGAAGAAGAGGTTGGGAAGTTCTCACCAACCCCATTTAACAAGTCAAAATCTTAATGGTTCAAGAGTTCTATGCCAATGCATGGATTACCATGATCAAAGTGTGAACCCGGACCCTAAAAATTGGCTTACAATGGTCCGAGGGAAATACTTAGATTTTAGTCTGGAAAATGTAAGGTTGGCATTCAACTTGCCCATGATGTAAGGAGATGCACACCCATACACTAGAAGGGTCAACTTTGATCAAAGGTTGGACCAAGTCCTCATGGACATCTGTGAAGAGGGCGCTCAATGGAAGAGAGATTCAAGAGGGAAGCCGGTTCAACTAAGAAGGCATGACCTCAAGCCCGTGGCTAGGGGATGGTTGGAGTTCATCCAACGCTCAATCATTCCTACTAGCAACCGGTCTGAAGTTATTATAGACCGGGCTATCATGATTCATAGCATCATGATTAGAGAGGAAGTAGAAGTTCATGAGGTTATATCCCAAGAACTCTACAAGGTGGCAGACAAGTCCTCTACTGTAGCAAGGTTAGCCTTCCCTCACCTCATTTGTCACCTCTGCAATTCAGCTGGAATTGACATAGAGGAAGACATCCTCATTGATGAGGACAAGCCCATCACTAAGAAAAGGATGGAGCAAACAAGAGATCCTACTCATGGACAAGAGCATGAGGGAACTCCTCAAGAAATCCCTGAGATGCCTCAAGGGATGCATTTTCCTCCACAAAATTATTGGGAGTAAATCAACACCTCCCTAGGAGAATTAAGTTCCAACATGGGACAAGTAAGGGTGGAGCACCAAGAGCATTCCATCCCCCTCCATGAAATTAGAGAAGACCAAAGAACCATGAGAGAGGAGCAACAAAGGCAAGGAAGAGACATTGAGGAGCTCAAGCACTCCATAAGATCTTCAAGAGGAAGAACAAACCGCCATCACTAAGGTGGACCCGTTCTTTAATTTCCTTGTTCTTTATTTTCTGTTTTTTTCGAAAATTGTGCTTTATGTTTATTTATGTTTGTGTCATGATCATTAGTGTCTAAATGTCTATGCCTTAAAGCTATGAAAATGAATCTATCACCTTTCTGAAATGAAAAATGTTTTTAATTGAAAAAGAAAAAGAAGTGCATGAATTTCAAATTTTAAAACAGTTTAATTATTTTGATGTGGTGGCAATACTATTGTTTTTCTGAATGAATGCTTGAAAAGTGCATATTTTTTATATTGTTGATTCATGAATGTTAAAATTGTTGGCTCTTGAAAGAATGATGGGAAAAGGAGAAATGTTATCTGATGATCTGAAAAATCATAAAATTGATTCTTGAAGCAAGAAAAAGCAATGAAAAGCTTGCAAAAAAAAGAGAGGCAAAAAAAAAGAGAAAAGAAAAAAGAAAGAAAAAGAAAAGCAAGCAGAAAAAGCCAATACCCCTTTAAACCAAAAGGCAAGGGTGATAAAAAGGATCCAAGGCTTTGAGCATCAGTGGATAGGAGGGCCCACAGGAATAAAATCCTGGCCTAAGTGGCTAAACCAAGCTGTCCCTAACCATGTGCTTGTGGCGTGAAGGTGTCAAGTGAAAACTTGAGACTGAGCGGTTAAAGTCGTGGTCCAAAATCAAAAAGAGTGTGCTTAAGATCTCTGGACACCTCTAATTGGGGACTCTAGCAAAGCTGAGTCACAATCTGAAAAGGTTCACCCAGTTATTTGTCTGTGGCATTTTTGTATCCGGTGGTAATACTGAAAAACAAAATGCTTTGGGTCACGGCCGGCCAAGACTCATAAAAGTAGCTGTGTTCAAGAATCAACATACTTAAATAGGAGAATCAATAACACTATCTGGATTCTGAGTTCCTATAGAAGCCAATCATTCTGAACTTCAAAGGATAAAGTGAGATGCCAAAACTGTTCAGAAGCAAAATGCTAAAAGCCCTGCTCATCTAATTAATACTGATCTTCATAGATGTTTTTGGAATTCATTGTATATTCTCTTCTTTTTATCCTATTTGATTTTCAGTTTCTTGGGGACAAGCAACAATTTAAGTTTGGTGTTGTGATGAGCGGATAATTTATATACTTTTTGGCATTGTTTTTAGTATGTTTTTAGTATATTTTAATTAGTTTTTATAATATTTTTATTAGTTTTTAAATAAAAATCACTCTTCTGGACTTTACTATGAGTTTGTGTATTTTTCTGTGATTTCAGGTATTTTCTGGCTGAAATTGAGGGACCTGAGCAAAAATCTGATTCAGAGGCTGAAAAAGGACTGCAGATGCTGTTGGATTCTGACCTCCCAGCACTCAAAGTGGCTTTTATGGAGATACAGAAGCCCAATTGGTGTGCTCTTAATTGCATTGGAACGTAGACATCCTGAGCTTTCCATCAATATATAATAGTCCATACTTTGCCCGAGATTTGATGGCCCAAACAGGCATTCCAAGTCAGCTCAAGAATTCTAGCATTTAACATCGGAACTGGCACAAAAGCTGGAGTTAAACGCCCAAACTGGCACAAAAGCTGGTGTTTAACTCCAAGAAAAGTCTCTACACATGAAAGCTTCAATGCTCAGCCCAAGCACACACCAAGTGGGCCCGGAAGAAGATTTCTGCATTAATTACCTATTTCTGTAACCCTAGGTTACTAGTTTTCTATAAATAGGACCTTTTGCTATTGTATTTTATACACTTGATCATACTTTTGATAGACCCTTTCACGTTTGGGAGGCTGGCCATTCGGCCATGCCTAGACCTTTTGTTCTTATGTATTTTCAACAGTGGAGTTTCTATACACTATAGATTAAGGTGTGGAGCTCTGCTGTTCTTCATGAATTAATACAAGTACTATTGTTTTTCTATTCAACTCAAGTCTATTTCTTCTCCAAGATATTCATTCGCACCCAAGAACATGATGAATGTGATGATTATGTAACACTCATCACCATTCTCACCTATGAACGCGTGACTGACAACCACTTCCGTTCTACATGCAAACAAGTTTGAATGTGTATCTCTTGGGTTTTTAATCTCAGATTGGAACCTTCATGGTATAGGCTAGAATTATTGGCGGCCATTCCTGAGATCCGGAACGTCTAAACCTTGTCTGTGGTATTCTGAGTAGGATCTGGGAAGGGATGGCTATGACGAGCTTCAAACCCGCGATTGTTGGGCGTGTGACAGACGCAAAAGGATCAATGGATCCTATTCCAGCATGATCGAGAACCGACAGATGATTAGCCGTGCGGTGACAGCGCATTTGGAACGTTTTCACTGAGAGGACGGGAAGTAGCCATTGACAACGGTGATGCCCAACATAAAGCTTGCCATGGAAAGGAGTATGAATGATTGGAAGAAGGCAATAGAAAAGCAGAGGTTCAGGAGGAATAAAGCATCTTCATACGCATATCTGAAATTCCAACCAAAGAATTACATAAGTATCTCTATCTTTATTTTATGTTTTATTCATCTTTTAATTATGAATTCTCCATCACCATCTGAATTCGCCTGACTGAGATTTACAAGGTGACCATAGCTTGCTTCAAGCCGACAGTCTCCGTGGGATCGACCCTTACTCACGTAAGGTATTACTTGAACGACCCAGTGCACTTGCTGGTTAGTTGTGCGGAATTGTGACAAAGTGTGATTCACGTTTGAGAGCTCCAAGTCCTTTGGCGCCATTGTTGATGATCACAATTTCGTGCACCACTGCACCATGATAATGAGCTGAGGGTTTAGCTCAAAACTGCTGACCCTGATAGGAGGTATACAGATACTACTCCCATAGGAAGCATTAGTGGGGTTAGCATATGACCCCAGAGTCCTTCTGGACTGTTCATTTTCACTTGAGTCCATAATGGAGAAAGGGAGATGATGTGGATTGTAAATAAAATACAAGATAAAATAAAATATTTTTGTTTTTATTTTATTTAATTAAGGATAAACCAAATTCAAAAGTAAATAAAATAAAATAATTAGAAAATAGAATATATGTTTCGAAAACTAAAAGAAAAAGAAATAAAAGAAATTCGAATACTAAAATGATTAATTAATTAAAAAGATTTGAAAAATTTTGGATATGATTTTCGAAAAGATATATCTTAAAATTAAAGATACTTGTAAGAAAATAAATAAATAAAAGAAAAGATTTGAAAAAGATATGATTTTAAAAATTTTAAGACTTGAAACTTTTTTAACAAGAAAATACCAAACTTAAAATTTTTTCAATCAAAATAATAAAATAGGACAAGTGATTCGAAAATTATAAAAAAAGAAAATGATTTTGAAAAATTTTATAAAAGATTTTCGAAAAATATAAAAAGAAAATTGAAAAAGATTTTAAGAAGTTAAATTTCAAAATTGAAATTTTAACTTAATTAACAAGAAACTACCAAATTTTAAAAATTTTGAATAAGTCAACCTAAGGAATTCGAAAATGATGAGTAAATAAAGGAAAAGATATTTTTTTGAATTTAATGAGGAAAGAGAAAAACAATAAAATGACACCAAACTTAGAATTTTCATATTAAAACAAAGAAGACAAACAAGAAAACTTTGAATGTCAAGATGAACACCAAGAACACTTTGAAGAACAAGATGAATACCAAGAACAAATTTTGGAAATTTTTAAGAAAATAAAAACACAAAGAACACCAAACGTAAAAATTTTTATACTTTGGACACTAATAATTCAAAAATGCACAAGAAAAACAAGGAAAGACACAAAACAAGAAAAACTAAAGATCAAACAAGAAAAATAAGCAAGAACAGCTTGAAGATCAATGAAGAACACAATGCATATATTTTCGAAAATTAAAGAAAAATTAAAACATGCAATTGACACCGAACTTAAAGCATGAAACTAAACTCAAACAGAAAACTCAAAGGAAAATTAAAGATTAATAAAGAAAAATAAAATTTTTGAAAAGAAAATAAAAGACTCAAATTTAGTGACTCTAAACCAAAAAAATAATTTTTTTCTAATCTAAGCAACAAAATAAACCGTCAGTTGTCCAAACTTGAACAATCCCTAGCAACGGCGCCAAAAACTTGGTGCACGAAATTGTGATTACACTTTTCACAACTCTGCACAACTAACCAGCAAGTGCACTGGGTCATCCAAGTAATACCTTACGTGAGTAAGGGTCGATTCCACGGAGATTGTCGGCTTAAAGCAAGCTATGGTTATCTTGTAATTCTTAGTCAGGAGATTAATGATAAAAATGATTTTTGTTTATGAAAGGTAAATGATTTAAGAAAATTATTGTACGGCATAGAAATTCTCCAAATTGAATGAATTCTCGTTGCAAGCATAGTTCTACACCAACAAACAATCCTCCCAATAAAAAATATTGGTTGTGTCACAAGTAACAAACCTCAAATAAGAATTAACCGAAGTATTTGAACCTTGGCTCATCTCAGAAGGAATTGCAATGAAGTGGTCAATTATTGGCTATAAGGAACAAAGGGGGGGTTTGATTGATAAGAGGGCAAGAAATTAAATGACAAGGAAAATAAATCAAGCAAATAACTAAAGAAAGCAAGTAATAAGGAGAGACATTCATGGCAAGAATTGAGATCATAGGCTTTCTATCCTAGTCATACAATGATTAATTCATCTTATTTAGTCAACTCCAACAAATGGAAGAAGGTATCATGTTATCTTCACATAGGGAGAATGTCAAACAAGACTAATCAATCATATCACAATAATAACAAGAATCTATCTCATTTCGTCATCTCCAATATTGGAAGAAGGTATCACATTATCTTCCATGAGAGAAAGTCAAACAAGACTAGTTAACCTCAATCCAAATGTACTATTCAACTCACTAATAGAATTAGCAAAAGATTAGAGTCAATGGAAATCATATTAACTAACAACTCTAGATCACCAACATTAGTTGGGTATTCATGACTCAAGATTGCCTAATTACTCTTTCCAAGCCAAGAATGCTCAAAGTCTACTCTAAAGCCCAACCAAGCATTTTGTCAAACACTTGGTGGGTGTATAAGGAAAGCATGGTAAATGTGCAAGAATAGTAAAATCTACCAACTACAAATTGCAAGAAAAGTAAATCAACAACTCAAATCATCAATAAAAGAAACATCGTCATTAAATTTCATCAGATGTAAACAAGATCCAACATGAGTGTTCATAGACATAAAAGTAAAATTGACAAAAGAACTAAGAAGAATAAAGTAGTAGAAACAAGAAATTGTAAAAGAAACAAGATGAGAACAATAATCAAAACCTAGATCTAAGATGGAATTAAGCTAACCTAACCTAATTCTAGAAAGAAGAAGGAGCTTCTCTCTCTAGAAACTAACCTACATGATGCTATACTACCAAACAATTTCTCCCCCTTGCCCAAGCTTGAATTTTGCATGAAATAGCATCAGAAATGAGTTGGGTTGGGGCCAAAGTGCTTCAGAAATCGCCCCCAGCGATTTTATCTTTAGTGGGCCACGAGCAGCATCGGTGCGCGCGCATATATGGCACATGCGCGCCCCTATACGCGAAGCAACATATGGCAAATTTTAT
Organism: Arachis hypogaea; assembly: GCF_003086295.3. Classification (NCBI taxonomy): domain Eukaryota; kingdom Viridiplantae; phylum Streptophyta; class Magnoliopsida; order Fabales; family Fabaceae; genus Arachis; species Arachis hypogaea. The sequence continues at coordinate 96,802,270 of NC_092052.1, read as the reverse complement.
ACCATATTGAAGCCCCAGATGTTAGCTTTCCAACGCAACTAAAACTAACTCATTTGGACCTCTGTAGTTCAAGTTATGGTCGATTGAGTGCGAAGAGGTCAGGCTTGACAGCTTTACGGTTCCTTCATTTCTTCATGAGTTCTCCCACTTTGCATGCTTTTTTTTCTTCATTCCTTCAATCCAATCTTTGCCTTCTAAACCTGAAATCACTCAACAAACATATCAAGGCATCGAATGGAATTAAAGTGGATTCAATTTAGCTATTTTAAGGCCTAAATAGCATGTTTTCACATTTAAGCACAAATCAAGGGAGAATTGCAAAACAATGCTATTTCATTGAATAAATGTGAGAAAAGTTGATAAAACCACCCAAATTAAGCACAAGATAAACCACAAAATTGGGGTTTATCAAATCTTCCCACACTTAAACTAAGCATGTCCTCATGCTAAGAATAAAGAAGGACAAGAAAATGGGTATGAACATTTATTCAATGCAAATAAACTATATGCACCTATCTATATGAATGCAGCTAAATGCAAAATGGTTCTACCTACTTGGTCAAAAGCAAATCAATCTCCTAGAACACATATGCACATGTAGGGCTAAGTAGTATGACGATTCATGAATCCTACCAATTCAAATATCAAAATGAAGTACAAGTAGACTTGCAAGAAGAAAAGCTCATGAAAGCCGGGAGCAAGGAATTGAGCATCGAACCCTCACCGGAAGTGTATCCGTTCTAGTCGCTCAAGTGTATAGGGTCGATCACTCAATTATCTTCTAATCATGCTTTCCATGATTTGTTTTTCATCTAACAATCAACAATTATTCAATGCATGCATACATTCATCATGAGGACTTATTCATAGGTTGTAATGGGGCTAGGGTAAAGGTAGGGATGCATATATGGCTAAGTGAGCTTAAAATATGTATCTTTGATTAGCCTAAGCTCTCACCTAACACATATAACAACCTATATAATTCTAATATACAACCTAGCTACCCATGATTCCCAGTTTTTCACATACTCATGCATTCTTTTTAATTCACCACACATATGCATTGATTTTTATTAAACTTTACTTTTGGACATTTTTGTCCCATTTTTATTTCTTTTTCTCTTTTTTTCTTTTCTATATATATATATATATATATATATATATATATATATATGTTCTTTATCTTTTTCTTTATCATTTTTTTTCTAAATTATATATAAATGTATCAATACATATGGTTTTACATATAGTATATGAATATGTACCCAATTCCCAATATTTTCAACAAAAATAAAAATTACACTTTTACCTCAACCAATGTCCCAAGTTTCCCATACCCAAATGATACACACCCTCACTAGCCTAAGCTAATCAAAGATCCAAATTAAAGACATTTATTGTTTTTCACTTAGGGGTAGTGATGTGCTAAAATTAAGAACAAAAGAGATTAAATAGGCTCAAAATTGGCTAACAATGGTTGATGAAAGGCAGGCTATTTGGGTAAGTGAGCTAAATGAAATGATGGCCTCAATCATATAAATTCATCTATACATAGAATAATGGACATAAAGAATCAAACAAATCAAAGATTACAATCATAGAAAAAGAATGATGCACATAAGAATGGAAAATAAGTGGATATAAGATTTAACCACACAATTGGGCTCAAAACTCACATGCTTGTGTTCTTTAGCTCAAAAACCATGTTCCAAACTAAATTCTTCAAGCAAGTTTGTCACAAATTTCTTTTTTCAAATTAGTAGGGTGCCCTAAAAACAATTTTTCTTGGAAAAGAAATCATCACCCTAACCAAGCAGTCCTAACATAAAAAGAATGGTGAAATATGTACAAATTCTAACTAACATGCAACCTATCATGCAATGCAACAACTAACTAACAAAGAAAATCAAGAATTGGTGTTAAAAAAGGAAATTGTTACCCATGGAGATCGGTCGGATGACCTCCCCACACTTAGAAATTTACACCATCCTCGGTGCATGCAAAGAAGAGCAATGTGGATGGGTTGCTACAATTGATGAGCTCCTTCAAAAGGTTGTGCGGGTGAGCCTGTTTGTTGCCTCATTTAGAAGCTTTTCCTTTTCTTTTTCGGTGGCCAACCTAAAAGGGAAGAAAAAGAAAGAAAATTAAGCCCACAACAAAGATATCAAAGCAAATAGAACATAGGCGAGGGCTAATGCCAAATAAGAGTAAGGTTCTCACTACATGATAGCTACAACATGTGAGTGAGAAAACAATATAAGCTAAGGCATATTAACTAACACTTGATGCAAGAGTAAAGTCAAAGCATGAAGAGCACTCAAAAGCATCCAGTTTCAACTAGAAAGAGTGGGTCATGAAAGACATGCAAGTTCATATCAATGCATAAAGAATATAAGAGTCATACAAGTTTAAGCATTGATTTAAAAGTTTCGTCACCCAACAATATCAAACAAGTCAAGAAGCACCAAGATTAACCAAGAAATTCTCAACAATTGAGTAAGAGAATTCAACACCATTATTAAAATAAGAAGCTTAAAGAAGAAAGTAAAAATATGCTTAAAGAAGTATGCGAATGCAATGGACAAAAGAAAATGGAAGATGAGAAAAAAAAATCTTTTTTTTAACTGGCGCGGACGCGTCATGCACGCTTACACGATGATGCGCAGTTGGCCGAAGGGCGCGTACGCGCCAGGTGCGCGCACGCGTGAGTGAGATTATGCACGGGGCACAGTGTTAGCACAAGGTTGGCCCAACTCTCTAGAACATGTACCAGGAGGGCAGTTGGCGGTATCGGCGCACGTGCGCATTGCGCAATTAGCTTCAAGGACGCGTATGCGCCAGGTGCGCGCACGTGCGGGTGGTTTGTGCTTCAGGCATGGTGCTGGCGCAGTGTAGGTGCAACTCTCAGGTCTATGTATGGAGGGGTGAGATTTTTCAATCCACGCGTCTGCGCACATGGCACGCCTGCGTGGATGGTCAAAAATGCTTGAGGCGCGCGTACGCGCCAGGTGCGCGCATGCGCAGGTTGGTGCTCTGTTTTTTAAAATTTTTCCAAGTTCTTACACCAAACCAAGCATTCTAAACCTCTAAACAACTACCAAAACACCATGAGACCTTATTTGACATATTAAACTACCAAATAAACTCAACAAACAAAATAAAACATGAAATTAAACTAATTACCAATATGTACAAAAGGGAAAAATGAAAAGAATTTACCATGGTGGGGTGTCTCCCACCTAGCACTTTTAGTTTAAGTCCTTAAGTTGGACATTTGGAAGGCTCCTTGTTATGGTGGCTTATGCTTGTACTCATCTTGAAACCTCCACCAATGCTTGGACTTCAAGTAAGCTCCAACATTCAAAATCAATGGCACCAAGCTTTGATGAAGTTCCACACAAACTAAAGGCTTCTAAAATTGATCTTCATATATTCCCGAATCCCAAATCTTGTTTCCACAGCCATCTTCAAGTTGATCATCATGATTCCAATTGGGTGGCATGACCTTAGAATTCTCAATTAAGCATCCAAACATTCTCCTAGACCCATGCCATTTGGTTTTACACCAACCATTGCCATTCAACTTTGAGCATGCAACCATCATGAACTTAGAGTGATATGTCCAACCACTACACAACTCTCTCTTACTCTTAACTCCACAAAGGGCTCTAAGTTGACCATCATTTTCAAGCAAACCATATTCAAGTGAGAAAGTAAAGCTTAAGGATAAGAATTTTACCCACATGAATGTTGTGTTGGATGGTGACTTAGGAAGGGGGACCTCCCCACGCTTAGCCAATGTGAGATCCATTCCCTTGTGGTCTTTCTTGGCTACCTCCACCTTTTCACAAGCTTCTTCAAATTCAACCTCTTCCTCTTGGTAGCTTCCTTCCAATTCAATCTCTTCTTCATTGCTTACCAAGGGTATGTGAGGTGATGTGTCTTCTTCTTTAATCTCCATGTCAAGCCCAATGGGAGAGGATTCAATTGTAGATAGGAACTCCTCAATGATTGAATCCATCTCTTGATCAACCTCTTCAAAGTCTTCAATCATGATATGCTTTGGAGGTTGTACACCCTCCTCAACATCAACATCAAGCATCTTGGAAGAGGACTCTCTAATTCTACATTCCCATGGACTTCCAAAATCTCCTATGTTTTCAACCACTTTTTCTGGCTCGTTTATCTCAACTTCTTCCTATTGTGACAATTCTTGCTTCAACTTCTCTTCTTCACCTTGAAGATCTAAACTCACTCCCTCACTATGCTCCTTGGTTGCTTCTCCACATTCATCAATGGGAGTGCCTTGGTTGCTTAGGCTTAGGCGGGATGAGACCATATTGCTAACGGCTTCTGCTAGGATAGCCATCTTGGCTCCTAGCTCTTTCAACTCCTTTTTTGTCCCCTCTTGTTGCCTTAGGATATGAGACTCAAGATCTCTTAGTTCTAGCATGAGGGCTTCATCGGGGGGTGGTGGTGGAAGAGAGGGTTCATTATTTGGGAAAGAGGGCTCATAATTAGAAGGTGGTTCATCTTGGTAAGGGTAGGGAGATGGTGCATATTGAGGTGGTTCTTGGGAGTAGTTGTGTTGGAATTGTTGTGGTTCCATGTATGGTTTATATGGTTCATAAGGTGGTTGGTATGGTGGATAAGGATTAGGGTCATAATGAGGTGTTTGGTGGTAGGGAGCTTATGAGTAAGGTGGTTCAAAGTCATATCGAGGGGGTGGTTCATAGGCATGTGGTGGTGGTTGTTGACGATCACAATAAGGGTCACCACATCCATTAGATTGGTATGCATTAGGATTAAGATTATACCCATAAGAATCTGGAGGTTGTTGTTGCCAAGAAGGTTTATCAATCCCTTGAGGCTCCCTCCATCCTTGATTGTTCCATCCTTGATACACATCTTCATTGTAGCTCCCATTTCCTACAACATAATTTGAACCAAACTCATAGCCAAAGTGGTAAGAATTCATAATAGCAAGAGAAAATAAAACAAATACTAATAAGAACAAATAAAAACTAACTCCTAAAACAAACAAAAACTAGCAAAGAAGCATATTAACATATATACAATAGCCAATAACATAACACCATTGCAACTCCTCGGCAACGGCGCCATTTTGATTTAAGAAAATTGTTGTACAGCATAGAAATTCTCCAAATTGAATGAATTCTCGTTGCAAGTATAGTTCTACACCAACAAACAATCCTTCCAATAAAAAATATTGGTTGTGTCACAAGTAACAAACCCCAAATAAGAATTAACCGAAGTATTTGAACCTCGGGTTGTCTCACAAGGAATTGCAATGAAGTGGTCAATTATTGGCTCTGAGGAACAAAGGGGGGGTTTGATTGATAAGAGGGTAAGAAATTAAATGACAATGAAAATAAATCAAGCAAATAACTAAAGATAACAAGTAATAAGGAGAGACATTCATGGCAAGAATTGAGATCATAGGCTTTCTATCCTAGTCATACAATGATTAATTCATCTTATTTAGTCAACTCCAACAAATGGAAGAAGGTATCATGTTATCTTCACATAGGGAGAATGTCAAACAAGACTAATCAATCATATCACAATAATAACAAGAATCTATCTCATTTCGTTATCTCCAATATTGGAAGAAGGTATCACATTATCTTCCAACAGAAAAAGTCAAACAAGACTAGTTAACCTCAATCCAAATGTACTAATCAACTCACTAATAGAATTAGCAAAAGATTAGAGTCAATGGAAATCATATTAAATAACAACTCTAGATCACCAACATTAGTTGGGTATTCATGACTCAAGATTACTAAATTACTCTTTCCAAGCCAAGAATGCTCAAAGTCTACTCTAAAGCCCAACCAAGCATTTTGTCAAACACTTGGTGGGTGTATAAGGAAAGCATGGTAAATGTGCAAGAATAGTAAAATCTACCAACTACAAATTGCAAGAAAAGTAAATCAACAACTCAAATCATCAATAAAAGAAACATCGTCATTAAATTTCATCAGATGTAAACAAGATCCAACATGAGTGTTCATAGACATAAAAGAGACATAAAAGTAAAATTGACAAAAGAACTAAGAAGAATAGAGTAGTAGAAACAAGAAATTGTAAAAGAAATAAGAGGAGAACAATAATCAAAACCTAGATCTAAGATGGAATTAAGCTAACCTAACCTAATTCTAGAGAGAAGAGGGAGCTTCTCTCTCTAGAAACTAACCTACATAATGCTATACTACCAAACAATTACTCCCCCCTTACCCAAGCTTGAATTCTGCATGAAATAGCATTAGAAATGAGTTGGGTTGGGCCCAAAGTGCTTCAGAAATCGCCCCCAGCGATTTCATCTTTAGTGGGCAACGAGCAGCATTGGCGCTCACGCGTACATGGCGCGTGCGCGCCCCTATACACGAAGCACCATATGGAAAGTTTTATATCAGTTTGAAGCCTCAGATGTTTGCTTTCCAACGCAGCTAGAACCGACTCATTTGGACATCTATAGCTCAAGTTATGGTCGATTGAGTGCGAAGAGGTCAGGCTTGACAGCTTTACAGTTCCTTCATTTCTTCATGAGTTCTCCCACTTTGCATGCTTTTTTTTTCTTCATTCCTTCAATCCAATCTTTGCCTTCTAAACCTGAAATCACTCAACAAACATATCAAGGCATCGAATGGAATTAAAGTAGATTAAATTTAGCTATTTTAAGGCCTAAAAAGCATGTTTTCACATTTAAGCACAAATCAAGGGAGAATTGCAAAACAATGCTATTTCATTGAATAAATGTGAGAAAAGTTGATGAAACCACCCAAATTAAGCACAAGATAAATGGCACATTGTATGTTGGTGGATCACCATTGTCAATGGCTACCATCTGTCCTCTCAGATGAAAAATACCAGGCACGATTTCTGTACGGCTAATCAACTGTCAGATCTCTCGTCTCGGATGAGAAATACCAGGTACAGCTACCGCACGGCTAATCATCTATAGGTTCTCACTTATGTTGGAATAGGATCTCTCTATCCTTTTGCACACTGTCACTGTGCCCAGTATTCTTGAGTTTGAAGCTCGTCACAGTCATCCCGTTCTAGATCCTACTCAGAAAACCACAAACAAGGTTTAGAGTTTCCAGATCTCAGGAATGCTGCCAATTGTTTCTAGCCTCTACCACAAAAGTTCTAATCCCACGAACTCGGTCCGTGGATTAGAGACCCAAGAGATTCGCACTCAAGCTGTCGTCCAATGACTACGTTGAGCTCAGGTAGAACGGGAGTGGTTGTCAGGCACGCGTTCATAAATTTGAGAATGATGATGAGTGTCATGGATCATCATATTCTCTATATTGAAGTACGAGTGAGTATCTTAGAACAAAATCAAGCATGATTGAATAAAAAATAATAGTAATCACATTAATCCATTGAGACACAATAGAGCTCCTCACCCCCACCTATAGGGTTTAGAGACTCATGCCGTAGAAGATACAATATCAGATGTAAAATGTCATGAGTTACAAAATGAATCTCTAAAAGTAGTTTTTATACTAGACTAGTAACTTAGGTTTACAGAAAATGAGTATCTAAGTGCACAGTGCAGAAATCCATTTCCAGGACCCACTTGGTGAGTGTTTGGGCTGAGCTTTCATGCTTTCACGTGCATATGCCTCAAGTTGGAGTTAAACGCCACTCTGGGTGCCAAAATGGGCGTTTAACGCCAAGAAATGTGCCAGTTCTGACGTTTTACGCCAGAAAAGGGTCTCTGGCTGGCGTTTAACGCCAGTTTGTGCTATCAAATCTCGGGCAAAGTATGGACTATTATATATTTCGGAAAAATCCAAGATGTCTACTTTCAAACGCAATTGAGAGTGTGCCAATTGGGCTTCTGTAGCTCCAAAAAATCCACTTCGAGTGCAGGAGGGTCAGAATCCAACAGCATCCGCAATCCTTTCTCAGTCTCTGAATCAGATTTTTGCTCAGGCCCCTCAATTTTAGCCAAAAAATACCTGAAATTACAGAAAAATACACAAACTCATAGTAAAGTCTAGAAATTTTATTTTTGCATAAAAACTAATAAAAATATAATAAAAAGTAAATAAAACATACTAAAAACTATGTAAAAACAATGCCAAAAAGGATATAAATTATCCACTCATCAGTGACCCCTCCTCCTTGCTAAGAACTCGAATCTCATCCCTGGATGCTAGCAATCTTCATTTTCCACTATATCACCTTCAACAGGGAACTCCAGTAAATTGTGGAGCTCTTGATGATTAGATCTTTGTATGGTTTAGAATTCACAAATGAAAGCTCATTGCAATATAGTTTCTAAACCAACATGAATCCTTTCATATAAAAATTTGGTTGTCACGAGTAACAAAACCCTAAATTTATAAACCAAAGTATTGAACCTCGCGTCATTCTCCCTAGGAATTATAATAAAGTATTCTTGTTATTGGTTATGGTTTGTTTTGGGGTTTTTTTTTTGTGATAGGAGACAAGAAATGTAAAATGCAATGAAAATAAACTAGCAACTATGAAAAGCTCTTGGCAAGGTTATGAGAATTGGAAGTCCCATCCTCGTTATCTTCCTCAATTGTGACCAAAATTGTCCATTGCTACCACTTAGTTAACCTCTAATCATGGAGGAAAGTCAAGTGGATGAATTAACTTAATTCCACAAGTCCTAGCCAACTCACAAGGGAAAGACTAGCTTTAGTGGTATCCAAATCAATTAGCAACTTCTAATTATCGATCAACAAAGGAATTAGATAACTCAAGCGTCACTAATTACTCCACCTAGGCCAAGAGGGATAAAATACTATACTAAAATCCAACCAAGCGTTTCATCAAACACTTGGGAGGCACAAAAGAAAAGCATAGTAAATTGATAACAAGAATAGAATCTAGCAACAATTGAATGTAAGAAATCAACAACAATAATCAAAGAAAACAAGATCTACATGAATTACCTCAAATTGCATTAAAAGAAAATAGAAGGAACAAAAGTAGATCTACACACAAAGTAGAAGAAATTATAACAAACGATAGGGAATGATGAATGTAACAACAAGGAATTAAGAAGAAGAAGTAGAAGAGAGCATGAATTAAAACCTAGATCAAAGAACTAAACCTAATCCTAATCCTAATTCTAGAGAGAAGTGAGAACTTCTCTCTCTAAAACTAAAACTAAACTAGCCTAATATGTGTGTATGAACCTATGATGCCCTCCCCTTCCTTCCTTGGTCTTTTTAGCCTTTTCCCGCCAAAAACTCAGCTTCAAATGGGGCTGGAAACCCTCCAAAATTGCCAGGCACGTGTTCCTCTTTAAAAATCACATGCGGTCATCGGTGCGGACGCGCACAGTACGCGTGCGCATCCCTGGAGAATCTCGCGATCTGCGCGTAAGCGCACAGTGCACGTGCGCGCCCATGGGCTTTTCCAAATTTTTGGCTTTTCATGATCTTCTCCACTTGCATGCTTCCTTCCTTGCTCCCTTGATCCATTCCTAGCCTTTTTTTTAATTCTGAAATCACTACCAACCACATCAAGGCATCTAGTAGAATCAAAGGGAATTAGAAATTCATCAAATTATAGGTTTAAAAGCATGTTTTCACATTTAAGCACAAATAAGGGGTCAATCACAATATCATGCTATTTCATTGAATAAATGTGAGGAAAGGTTATTAAAATGCTCTAAGTTCAACACAAGATAAACCCTACAAAGGGGGTTTATCAACCTCCCCACACTTAAACCAAGCATGTCCTCATGCTTAACCAAGAATGAAGCAAAGGGTATGCCATTTATTCAATGCAACTAAACTACCTATATATAATTATCTAAATGAATGCAACTAATTATATGAATGCTAATGCTTGGTCAAAACAAATCAAATTCCAAGAGAATACATGTAAGCACAAAGGGCTCAAACAATGGAAATCAAACCCAACCCACAATTGTATTAACTTATCAAAAGAGTTTACAAACTTGCATGAATATAGGTGATAATGGTGAATATATGTAATTGAGCAATCGAACCCTCACCGGATGTGTATCCGCTCTATGCACTCAAGTGTTTAGGGGTTGATTCACTCAATTCTCCCCTAATCATGTTTTCCAAAACTTGTTCTTCATCTAACAATCAACAATCATTCAATGCATGCATACAAGTATCATGAGGTCTTTTCATAGATTGTTATGGGGCTAGGGTCAAGGTAAGGATGCATATTTGGTCAAGTGATCTTGAAATTTGAATCTTTGATAAGCTTAAACTTCCCACCTAACCTATGACATCCTATACAATTTCAAAGCTAACCTAACTACCCATTTTTCTCACTTTTTCACATACTCATGCGTTTCCTTTTCATTTCACAACACTTATGCATTGACCCTTATTGAGCTTTGCTTTGAGACATTTTGTCCCCTTTTTATTTCTTTCTTTTTTTATTTGTTTCTTTCCTTTTCTATATTTTTATTTATTTTTATTTATTTTATTTATTTTTTTTCAAACTATATACAAGAACATCAATACATAAGGTCTATGCGTTTAATCAATACATTAGTATGCACCCAATTCCCAAATATAGAAATACAAAACAAAAACTACCTTTTTATTCACTCAATGTCCCAAATTTTCCCACACTTGAATGATACTCACACTCACTAGCCTATACTAATCAAAGATCCAAATAAAGGACATTTATTATTTTTTGCTTAAAGGCTTGTAATGTCCTAAATTAAGAACAAAGTGGGTTAATCGTAGGCTCAAAGTTGGCTAACAATGGATGATAAAATGTAGGCTATTTGGGTAAGTGAGCAAAACGAAATGATGGCCTCAATCACCTAAATGCATGAATACAAGAAATAATTGGACATATAGAATTAAACAAATCAAGGATCACAATCATAGGATGAGAACAATTTCACACAAGAAGGAAAGTAAGTGGTTATAAGATGTAACCACATCAATAGGCTCAAATCTCACATACTTGTGTTCTTAGCTCAATAAATGCTTCACAAAATATGAATTCAAGCAAGTTACAAAAATTTTTTCAATCAATTGGATTGTGCTCTATAGATGGATTCTTTTGAAAATTTCATCATTTTGAGTAAGCATTGTTGTGATTGAGAAATTCCAATAATTCCTTAGTTTACCCTTTTCTTTTTCAATCAAAACAAGTTTTATATGAAAAAGGGTTAACTAGGTCTTAACAATTCCAAAACAATTTCTAATCACAACCACAAGCTAAGAGGATAATTATATAAAGAAAAGCCCAACTAAAGTATGAAATTCAACATCCACACTATCTATATCCAAAATGAGAGAGTATGCAACATAGAAGTATCCAAAATATCCAAAACAACCAATATATACAATAGTGTGCAAAATAAGATAACTATGAAAGCATAACTAGGAGAATAGCCGAAGTGTTCACCGATCTACCGATGGTGCCAACGGCAACCTCCCCACACTTAAGATCAAGCATCGTCCCCGATGTTAATCCTCAGGCTTAGGGAGGGGTACACCGGTTGGCTCTGGCTCTGGCTGGGGCTACGGCTGAGGTGTCTCCTGGGTAGCCTGGTTCTGTGGTGGTGCTTCAACGTGAAATGGCTCATCCTCATGTGTATCCTCATCATGTAAATCTTCATGCCCCTCCTCATGGGCCTCCATATCTGATCTGGAGGACTCTGGAAGAGGGGGTAGCTCAAAGCCCTGGGCCACAAACATCTGGTCAATCCGGTCCAGGCAACGCATGAGCTGGCGCTTGCTGCACTCCATGAACCGGAAAAGATGCTGAACCAGTAAGTAAGTCAGCTGGGGCGCTGGTGGTGGTAAAGGTAATGCTGCTGCTGATGTAGATGCTCCTGCTGGGGCTGATGACGAAGAGGGTCCAGCTCCCTCAACTGCTGCTCTAGCTCAAGAGCGCTGCTTGGAAGAGGGCTTCTCGTGCACTCACCCACCCCACGGGATAGTAACTTCCTTCTTGTCCTCGTCTGGGGGTGGTGGAATCACCTCATCATCCCTCCATGGGGCGCCAGCCAACTCAACTATCCTTGTGACCAGTGTGGGAAATAGTAGAAGGCCACAGATGTGAGCGCGCCACATGCTTCTACTGATTAGCCGTGGGAGATATACTTCCTTTCCCTCCATGACACAGCCAATCAGAAGTAGCATATCCATCATAATCTCAGAAAAGTGTGTAGTGGGCAGGACATAGTATGCGAATATCTGCTGCCAGGTCCTGGCCTCCCTAGTCAGATAGGTGAATAATATCTCCTTGGGCCTTGTGTTGGTAGATTCCATCACCCAAGGGGCGTCCGGCATGTCAATAACGCTCATCAGTGCCTCATAATCAAAAGTCATAGTGTTTATTGTACTCTCTGCCTTCTGATATGCACAAATATCACCAGTCCGAGGTAGGCACTGTAAAACACTTTCAATAGCTGCCTCAAGGATCGAGATCTGCCCACCTCGTAGGTGCACCGATTCCAGAGTCTCTCGAAAGAAGTTACAATAAAACTCCTTGACCCATGAAGTGTTGATCCGTCCCAAAACCCTATCAATAAAGCCAAGGCCCAATCCCTGAATACGGGCCTCGATGGATTCCTTCAGGTCATCGGGTAGGGCCAATTTCTTCTCGATATTCAGGTTCGTTTTTCGATAGGTGGGAAAACGGAGCTCACAGTAGAGATTTGGGAACATGTATGTATCGGTGGGCGGTTTCAGCTGATTCTCTTTATCCACTTTATTAATTGGATTCTTGGCATAATTGGCATAAGGGGAGAGGGTAAGGTCCTAAGATTTCTTCCTCTTTTTTGAGGTAGTGGCCTTTTCTTGTCCTCTATCCGACATCCTGAAAAACATAATAGAGTAGAATATAAGCAATTAAACACGTAGTAGGAAGCAAGGAAGAACATGTTCGTAAAAAAAATGAATGACAAGTAATCATGATGTGAACTAAAATAGAAAACTTGGAATGCAAGTAAGCACAGAAGACATATCTATAAACCAAGAATTCAAACATTTCAAACAATGTAACACAATGCTCATGTATTAGGCACATTAATCATCATAACTCAAAAGAATGATTAAAGAGTTAAGTAAAATGAGAAATGAAGTCAGTAGGTTAGATAAGTTAGTGAGTTAAAAATCGAGATTGAGAATTAGTGGTATGATGGAGAATGGCCTAATTAAAAGAGAATCGCAAAATGTGTACAACAATCATGCTCACATTCATGAGAATGTAGGAATGCCAAAAGCATGTGATAATGGGCTCGCAACAATTGGTGTTATAAGCAGTAGAGTGCATTTGTGTAACTATGAAAAGGGGAAGACCAAATAGAGTGAAAGAAAGAGAGTTACACTATGGGGATACACCAACTAGTGTGAAAGAATGAACATCATGTAAGGAACTTGCAAATTATGGTTCAATAAAATGTTTAGGCAAGTTCTTAAGTTCATTTAGTCACTGCTAATCATGGGAAACAAAATAAGAACGGAAAAGCTGGCCCAAATGTCCCAGGAGTTGAACTTGGTGAGAGTTGGGCAAAAGTTAATTTGAAAATGCCAAGTTCAATCCTAAGCAAGATTTGAAGGTTAAAACAATTTTTGGAAAAATCGGGCAGCATCCCGACTGTGATTTGGACGTTCCCGGATAGCCAAAAACAGCAGGAGAGTCATATGAATCCAAAAAAAACAACAAGCATAATCAATCAGTAGCAAAAAGCAATAATCATGATGACAAGTGGATTGCACATAACCGGGCAGCAGCAACATAATCACAGAAAGAGAAATGCAGCAGGCAGCAGAATATGAAGAGTACATCATGGCAAAACATGATCAATACCCTACAGTAATCAATGAATATGTGCTCAATTAGGTAAACAAATACGGCATAATTATCAGGCCTAGAATGCTCTATCCAGAACCTAACTACCTAACCGTTGTTATATGTATCTATTCCTAACAATCAAAACCAAATCTAACTAACTAGAACTAACAATAAACTAATGGAAAATAAAACAAAGGAAACAGAATGGGAGCAGAGGCAAGGGAGTAACCTGGAAGCAAAGGTGCAGGGCAGAAATAGAGTGGCACTAGAGGGAGGAAATAGGAGGGGGAACACCGCCCTGGAAGGTGGTGGCGCAGAGATTCGCAGTGGAGGATGGTTTACTGGCAGTGGATAAGGCAGAGAGAGTGAGAAAGTAAGGGTGAGAGGGTGAGGGAGAAGGAACGAGCGAGAGAGGAAGAGATAGGGGAAGACGAAGAGGGGGGCTGGGCGGCGGCGGGCAGTGGTTGGAATTGTTACTGGGAAGAAGGGAGGGGGTAGGAGGAACGTTGGAGAAGAAGGAGGGGGCTGGGGGTGCGTCTGTAGGAGTTCTCGTCGCGTCCTTAGGGTTATCCCATTTTTGAATAGACGCGGGCGCACACGATGCGCGTCCGCGTGCATTGATGAATTTTAGGGATGGACGCGGGAGCGTCCTGTGCGCTCACGCGTGACTGCGAAAATTGATGAAGATGCGTGCGCGTACTGTACGCGTTCGCGTGCTACAAGTTGGGCTGAAGGCTCAAAGCCAGCCCAGAGTTGGCACAAGTTTCGGGTCCTTGGCCTGGAAATGGTTTTGGGCGAATCGGCGCGCACGCGTCATGTGCGCGGGCGCGCACGCGTCATGTGCGCGAGCGCGCACGTTTGCAAATTTTTGGATAGTTGCGCGCATGCGCACAGTGCGCGCACGCGTACACTTGGTTGTGCCATTGGCCCAGCTTTTGCGCGAGATTGGCCCAATTCTCTGGAAAGAGTATGGGCCTGCATATACGTAGGGGTGCGCACGTGCACAGCGTGCGTGCGCGTCCTCGACACACTTTTTTTTTAGTAAAGGAAAAAAGCAGCTTAAACCCCTTTTAACACTACCTACAACCCACAACCAATTTATTGAACCAAGTATATGGAAAGAAAACTATCTACAACGGTAACTCACTTCACTTATTAAGCAAAATTGCGAGAGGGTGGAAAGAGTTTACCATGGTGGGGTGTCTCCCACCTAGCACTTTTATTTATTGTCCTTAAGTTGGACCTCGTAGGAAGCTTTTGTCATGGTAGTTTATGCTTGTGCTCATCCTTGAATCTCCAAGGATCTTTGCTTCTCAAATGGTTGACAGAAGTTCCAACCATCTTTACCAAGTTTGCATGTAGTTCCACCCAAGATATGAGCTCCCTTAGTTGGTCTTTATGCTTCGATCCGGGATCCCATATCTTATTTTTGCACCCATCTTCTTGTTTATCTTCAAGAATTTTCAGTTCGGGTAGTTGACAAATAGAACAAGCAGAATTCTCTCTAGCATACCAAGCCTTCTTCCTAGACCCATGTAAAGTAGCATGCATCCAATCATAACTCCCATATCTTGAGAACTTGACCTCAATGAGCCTAATTCCAAACTTCCAACCACTGCACAACTCCTTCTTGTTCTTAGTTCCACAAAGAGCTCTAAGTTGTCCATCTGTTTCAATCAAGCCATATTCAAGTGAGAAAGTGAAGCCTAAGGGTAAGAGTCTTACCCACTTGAATGGCGTGTTGGATGGTGACCTAGGGAGGGGACCCTCCCCACACTTAGACAATGCAAGGTTGACTTCCTTATGCTCTCCTTTGTGTATTTCCACCTCTTGACAACTCTTTTCAATTTTTTCTTGTTTGTTGACCTCTTCCAATTCCTCTTCTTTATCAATCAAGTCAAAATCGGGAGGTTGTGTGAGATCTTCTTCCGCGTCAACTTCACACTCATTGAGAAAGCCTTCAACAAGGTTACCGATAGCGCATGGTGTGGAGTTGTCTTCAATAGCTACATGTTCATGCCCCAAAGGAGATGATTCCACTTTTGATAAAAATTCATTGATGATTGAATTCATCTCTTGATCAACCTTTTCATATTCTTCAATTTTGATAAGCTTCGGAGGTTGTTGGGATTCACATGGTGGTGCCGCGTCTCCTAAATCTTCAACCACTTCTTCCTCTTTTTCAGTGACCCTAGGCTTCTCCAATTGCTCCAATACAAAGCTTGATTCTTCCTTCTTCTCTACTGGATTTTCCAATTTCTCCTTCATACCTTGCTCAACTTTTGGTTTTTCACATGCGGCCACAGAGACATCTTGAGTATTCAAACATTGGTGGGTGGTGCACGAAATTGTGATCTCAACGGCACCAAAAACTTGTTACGCACGTTCATAATCTCAATTCTTCTTCACAACTCCGCACAACTAACCAGTAAGTGCATTGGGTCGTCCAAGTAATAAACCTTACGTGAGTAAGGGACGATCCCACGGAGATTGTCAGCTTGAAGCAAGCTATGGTCATCCTTGCAAATCTCAGTCAGGAAAATTCAAATGGTTATGAGCTTTTGATAATTAAAATATGAATAAAATAAAATAAGATAGAGATACTTATGTAATTCATTGGTGAGAATTTTAGATAAGCGTATGGAGATGCTTATTGCTTCTAAACCTCTGCTTTCCTATTGCTTTCATCCAATCAGGCGTACTCCTTTCCATGGCAAGCTTTATGTTGGGGGATCACCGTTGTCAATGGCTACCGTCCGTCCTCTCAGTGAAAATGGTCCAAATGCGCTGTCACTGCATGGCTAATCATCTGTCGATTCTCGATCATGTTGGAATAGGATCCATTGATCCTTTTGCGTCTGTCACTACGCCCAACACTCGCGAGTTTGAAGCTCGTCACAGTCATCCCTTCCCAAATCCTACTCGGAATACCATAGACAAGGTTTAGACTTTTCGGATCTCAGGAATGGCCGCCAATAATTCTAGCCTATACCACGAAGACTCTGATCGTGAAACCAGGAGGCTAAGAGATACACACTTAAGCTATTGCAGATAGAACAGAAGTGGTTGTCAGGCACGCGTTCATAGGTGAGAATGATGATGAGTGTCACGGATCATCACATTCATCAGGTTGAAGTGCAAGTGAATATCTTAGAATAAGAATAAGCTTGAATTGAATAGAAATAAACAATAGTACTTTGCATTAATTCATGAGGAACAGCAAAGCTCCACACCTTAATCTATGGGGTGTAGAAACTCCACCGTTGAAAATACAGGCATGGCCGAATGGTGATGAAGGTCTAGGCATAGCCGAATGGCCATCCCCCTAAATGTGATCAAGAGATCAAAATTGATACAAAGGTAATCTCAAAAATGATCAAAAGATGTGAAAATAAATCATTAAAAGTAGTTTTTATACTAAACTAGTAGCTAAGGTTACAGAAAATAAGTAACTAAGTGCAGATAGTGCAGAAATCTACTTTCGGGGCCCACTTGGTGTGTGTTTGGGCTGAGCATTGAAGCTTTCATGTGTAGAGACTTTTCTTGGAGTTAAACGCCAGGTTGCAGCCTATTTGTGGTGTTTAACTCTGGTTTGTAACCTGTTTCTGGCGTTTAACTTCAGAATAGGGCAGGAAGTTGGCGTTTGAACGCCAGTTTGCGTCATCAAAACTCGAGCAACGTATGGACTATTATATATTACTAGAAAGTCCTGGATGACTACTTTCCAAAGCAATTGAGATCGCGCCAATTGGGTTTCTGTAGCTCCAGAAATTCCATTTCGAGTGCAGGGAGGTCAGAATCCAACAACATCTGCAGTCCTTTTTCAGCCTCTGAATCAGATTTTTGCTCAGGTCCCTCAATTTCAGCCAGAAAATACCTAAAATCATAGAAAAACACACAAACTCATAGTGAAGTCCAGAAATATGAATTTTTCTTGAAAACTAATAAAAATATACTAAAAATTAACTGAATCATACTAAAAACTATGTAAAAACAATGCCAAAAAGTGAATAAATTATTCGCTCATCACAACACCAAACTTATTGTTGCTTGTCCCTAAGCAACTAAAAATTAAATAGGATAAAAAGAAGAGAATATACTATAAATTCCAAAATATCAATGAAACTTAGCTCCAATTAGATGAGCGGGACTAGTAGCTTTTTGCCTCTGAACAGTTTTGGCATCTCACTTTATCCTTTGAAGTTCAGAATGATTGGCATCTATAGGAACTCAGAATTCAGATAGTGTTATTGATTCTCCCAGTTCAGAATGTTGATTCTTAAATACAGCTACTTTATGAGTCTTGGCCATGGCCCTAAGCACTTTGTCTTCCAGTATTACCACCGGATACATAAATGCCACAGACACATAACTGGGTGAACCTTTTCAGATTGTGACTCAGCTTTGCTAGAGTCCCCAATTAGAGGTGTCCAGGGTTCTTAAGCACACTCTTTTTGCTTTGGATCATGACTTTAATCGCTCAGTCTCAAGATCTTCACTTGACACCTTCAGGCCACAAGCACATGGTTAGGGACAGCTTTGTTTAGCCGCTTAGGCCAGGATTTTATTCCTTTAGGCCCTCCTATCCATTAATGCTCAAAGCCTTGGATCCTTTTTACCCTTGCCTTTTAGTTTAAAGGGTTACTGGCTTTTTGCTCTTGCCTTTTGGTTTAAAGAGCTCTTGGCTTTTTCTGCTTGCTTTTTCTTTTTCTTTCTTTCTTTTTTTTTCTTTTATTTTCGCCATTTTTTTTCACAAGCCTTGTTTTTCACTGCTTTTTCTTGCTTCAACAATCAATTTTATGATTTTTAGATTATCAATAACATTTATCCTTTTTCATCATTCTTTTAAGAGCCAACAATTTTAACATTCATAAATAACAAATTCAAAAGACATATGCACTTTTTAAGCATTCATTCAAAAAACAAAAAGTACTGTCACCACATCAAAATAATTAAACTAATTTCAAGGATGAATTCAAAATTTATGTACTTCTTGTTCTTTTGTAATTAAAACATTTTTCATTTAAGGAAGGTGATGGATTCATAGGACATTCATAGCTTAAAAGCATAGACACTTAGACACTAGTGATAATGTAATAAAGGCACAAACATAAATAAACATAAAGCATAGTAAACGAAAAACAGAAAAATTAATAGACAAGGAGATTAAGGAACGGGTCCACCTTAGTGAGGGTAGCGTCTTCCTCCTCTTGAAGAACCAATGGTGCTCTTGAGCTCCTCTATGTCTCTTCCTTTCCTTTGTTGCTCCTCCCTCATAGCTCTTTGATCTTCTCTAATCTTATGGAGAATGATGGAGTGCTCTTGGTGCTCTACCCTTAGTTGTCCTGTGTTGGAACTTAATTCTCCTAGGGAGGTGTTAATTTACTCCCAATAGTTTTGTAGAGGAAAGTGCATCCCTTGAGGCATCTCAGAGATTTTATAATGAGGAATTTCCTCATGCTCTTATTGAGGTCAATGAGTGGGCTCTCTTGTTTGCTCCATCCTCTTTTTAGTGATGGGCTTGTCCTCTTCAATGAAGATGTCTCCCTCTATGACAACCCCAGCCGAATTACAGAGGTGACAAATGAGGTGAGGAAAGGCTAACCTTGCCAAAGTGGAGGACTTGTCAGCCACCTTGTAGAGTTCTTAAGGTATAATCTCATAAACTTCCACTTCCTCCCCAATCATGATACTATGGATCATGATGGCCCGATCCACAGTTACTTTAGATCGGTTGCTAGTAGGAATGATAGAGCGTTGGATAAACTCCAACCATCCTCCAGCCACAGGCTTAAGGTCATGCCTTCTCAATTGAACCGGCTTGCCTCTTGAGTTAATTTTCCATTGAGCTCCTTCCACACATATGTCCATGAGGACTTGGTCCAACCTTTGATCAAAGTTGACCCTTCTAGTGTAGGGGTGTGCATTTTCTTGCATCATTGGCACGTTGAACGCCAACCTTACATTTTCCAGAATGAAATCTAAGTATTTCCCCCGAACCATTGTAAGCCAATTCTTTAGGTTTGGGTTCATACTTTGATTATGGTTTCTAGTGATCCATGCATTTGCATAGAACTCTTGAACCATTAAGATTTCGACTTGTTGAATAGGATTGGATAGAACTTCCCAACATCTTCTTCTAATCTCTTGTCGGATCTTCAGATATTCGCCCTTTTTGAGCTTAAAAGGGACCTCAGAGATTACCTTTTTCTTGGCCACAACTTCATAGAAGTGGTCTTGATGGACCTTTGAGATGAACCTTTCCATCTCCCATGACTCAGAGGTGGAAGCAATTGCCTTCTCTTTCCTCTTTCTTGAGGTTTCTCTAGCCTTAGGTGCCATTAATGGTTATGGAAAAACAAAAAACAATGCTTTTACCACACCAAAATTAAAAGGTTTGCTCGTCCTCGAGCAAAAGAAGAAAGAAAGTAGTAGAGGAAGAAGAAGATGGAGGAGATGGAGGGAGATATGTGGTTCGGCCAAAGGGTAGAAGTAGTGGTTGTAATGTGTGAAAATGAAGGAGTGGTGAGGGATTTATATAGGGGTGGGGGGAAGGGTTAGGTTTCATGTATTAGGGTTGGGTTTGGGAGGGAAAGGATTTTGAATTTGGAGGTAGGTGGGGTTTTTGGGAAAGAGTGGATGGATGTGATTGGTGAAGAGGTGATGGATAAAGGTGATGGAGGTGATTGGTGAAGGGTATTTGCGGAAGAGTGTTATGAAAAGGTGTGAAGAAGAGAGAGAGAGAGAGGTGGGGTAGGTGGGGATCCTGTGGGGTTCACAGATCCTGAGGGGTCAAGGACTTATCATCCCTGCTCCATTTAGGCGTGTAAACGCCCTTAGAGTGCAATCCTGGCGTTTAACGCCAGACTGCTGCTTGTTTCTGGCGTTAAACGCCAAACTGTAGCCTGTTTCTGGCGTTAAACGCCAGACTGTAGCTTGTTTCTGGTGTTTAACGCCAGCTTGATGCTTCTTTCTGGCGTTAAACGCCAGTCTGATGCTTCTTACTGGCGTTTAAACGCCAGTAAGCTCTTCCTCCGGGGTGAGCTATTTTTAATGCTGTTTTTCATTCAGTTTTTGATTTTTCAGTTATTTTTGTGGCTTCACATGATCATCAACCTACAGAAAACATAAAATAACAATGGAAAATAAATAGACATAATTAAATAACATTGGGTTGCCTCCCAATAAGCGCTTCTTTAATGTCAATAGCTTGACAGTGAGCTCTCATGGAGCCTCACGATAATCAGAGCAGGGTTGGGGCCTCTCAACACCAAACTTCGAGTTTGGTTGTGGCCTCTCAACACTAAACTTAGAGTTTGGTTGTGGCCTCCCAACACCAAACTTAGAGTTTCAATGTGGGGGTTTTGTTTGACTTTGTATTGAGAGAAGCTTTTCATGCTTCCTCTCCATGGTTACAGAGGGAGAACCTTGAGCCTTGGATACAAGGTAGTCCTCATTCAACTTAAGGACCAACTCTCCTCTGTTAACATCAATCACAGCTTTTGCTATGGCTAGGAAGGGTCTGCCAAGGATGATGGATTCATCCTCATCCTTCCTAGTGTCTAGGATTATGAAATCAGCAGGGGTGTAAAGGCCTTCAACCTTTACTAGCACGTCCTCTACTAGTCCATAAGCCTGTTTCATTGATTTGTCTGCCGTCTCTAGTGAGATTCTTGTAAATTGTACCTCAAAGATTCCCAGTTTTTCCATTACAGAAAGTGGCATGAGGTTTATCCCTGACCCCCAGGTCACATAGAGCCTTCTCAAAGGTCATGGTTCCTATGGTACAAAGTATGAAGAATTTTTTGGGATCTGGTTTCTTCTGAGGTAATGTCTGCCTCATTAATGCATTCAGTTCATTGGTAAACAAGGGGAGTTCATCCTCCCAAGTCTCATTACCAAATAACTTGGCATTCAGCTTCATGATTTGATGTCAGGTCATCTTGGCTAGTTTTACTAGCCATTTTTTGTATGCTTTAGGGTGGTTTCATGCATTTTTCTAGGAAATGAGCAAGTATTTGGATGAAAATGCATTCACACTATGATTCAAGCAAACATTGTGAATTTTGAATGATTTCATGAGAATTATGCATGAATTGAATGATAAATTGGATGATGCATGATCCCATGATTAAGAGCAAGACTTTGATACACTTTGTTTGATTGATTTCAGGTAACAAGAAGCAGAGAAGAGCCACGTTAGTGGCTACGTTAGTACCACTAACTTGGCCACTAACGTGGAAGGAAGGAAAGTTGGAACGTTAGTGGGAACGTTAATGGCATCAACTTTAAAGAAGGAGCAGCGTTAGTGGCAAAAGTGAGTGCCAATAATGCTAGCGAACGTGCAAGAAGACCCACGTTAGTCTCAACGATAGTTACATTAACGTAGGAACTAACGTGGAAGGAAAGGGAGATGCCAACATTAGCGGAAAAGGTGATCTCCACTAACGTTTGCGAAGCAAAAAGACCCACGTTAGCTTCCACGTTAACTACATTAACGTGGGAACTAACGTGGAAGGAAAGGGAGATGCCAAAGTTAGTGGAAAAGGTGATCTCCACTAACATTTGCGAAGCAAAAAGACCCACGTTAGCTTCCACGTTAACTACATTAACGTGGTAGTTAACGTGGGCAAAAGTCTCACCCAGCAGCCTGACCATGCCTTCTTCAAACAAGTATATTTGAGCCACAATGCTCAAAATGAGTTGATTCCAGTGGCATTGGAAAGTAGGATTCCAGAGATTTCAAAGCATATATGGCACTACATGGTGGACACTAAATTTGAGGGAGAAAACCTGCCCCGAAAGTGCAAAGATGAACATGGTAGCAACCTGTAGTAAGGCCAGCTGACCTCTTCACCTTCCAAGAAGTATAACTTGAGTTGTAGAGCTCCAAATGATGTGCTTCTAATGGCGTTGGAAAGTAGACATCCAGGGATTTTCAACAATATATAATAGTATGGGGTGGACATTAATTCGAGCTTTAGAAACTGGCAATTTTCAGCCCCTGATCACGGACGTTATTGGCACTCACGTTTGCCAATAACGCCAGCCACTATGCCAGCAACCCTATCCCCTTCAAAAGAGCATAACTTGAGTTACAGAGGTTCAATTGAGGTGATTCTAGTTGCGTTGGAAAGCTGACATTGAGAGCTTTCCAACGATATATATTACTTTATAGTGGGCATGAAATTAGAGCACAAACCAGAGGCATCTTTTAAGCCCCAAAAATACCAACTGGGTAGCAAGTGTGACGTTAGCCACACTAACTTCAGCACAAACGCCACACTTGTAGCGTTAGTGTGGCTAACGTTAGCACTGACATTAGCACCTGGACCTCAACTTGATTCTCTTTCAAGGACCACCCAACCTCAAGGAAGCAAGCCCACAAGTGTCAACCAACCAAGGCCATAAGAAGCATCTAGAATAGGAATTTTCATTTAATTGTAAATTTGTTTTAATTTTATTTTGTAATTTAGGAGAGCCTATATAAGGGCCTTAGCTTTTACATTCAACGGACATTCGGGAATGGGGGATTGAAGAGGGGTCTTCGGACTCCCTCCCCTCACACACTTTTCCTTCTCTTTCTTTTCTTTGTCCTTTTCATTTATGAATTTTGAAGTTTCAATTTCAGTTTTAATCTTCATCGTTACTTTTCTGCACTTTCTTTCTTTTCTATTTTAGGTAGAGCAATGATCAACTAACTCTTTTCATTGGGTTAGGGAGCACTGTTGTAATTTGATGGATCAATATTATTTTTCATTATTCTTCTTCTATCTTTTCTGTTGATTTTACTAGAAAGCTTTCAATCTTCATCCAATTGGGTAGTTATCTTGGAAAAGAAGCTATTCATACTTGGATCTCTTCTGAACTTTGGAAGAGGAATGAAGAGATCATGCTAGAAATGATTTCTCATGTTGGACCAAATTGGGGTTGGATGGGTATGTGACTATAACCCTACCAACACTTGATTTGGGAAAGCATGTGGTATAATCAGTGACCATACTTCATCTCTTCTCATGAGCAATTGACCAAGGAATTGGCTATTGATCAAGATTTGAGAGATTAAATTTCAAGGAATTGTAATCCGATCACTTAAGATTGCCAAGGAGATCAATGAATACATTGATTGAGGAAGAGAAGAGAATGAACTTGATCCGGAGGACTGCAATATCTCTTGATCCCAATGTTCATTTTATTTTTAGTTCTTACATTTACTTTTCTTGCCATTTTACTTTTATGCACTTTATTGCTTTCTTTACTTTTGTGCCATTTACATTTCCTGTTGCTTATCACTCCAATATGAATCGTCTGACTAGGATAATTAATCAACCATTGATTGCTTAATCCGTTAATCTCTGTGGGATTCGACCTCACTCTTTTGTGAGTTATTACTTGACGACAATTCGGATACTTTCTGAAGGGAGATTTGTTGAGAGACAAGTTTCCGTGCTATCAAGTTTATGGCGCCGTTGCTGGGGATAAATTGTGATTAACAAACTACCGGTTGATTGATTTACTAGATTAGACACTTTTCTTTTGTCTTTGTTTTCTTTTGTTACTTTATTTTCTTTTGCTAACTAACTGTTTGTGATATTGCCTCACTGGAAATTTCCTCATCTGTGATAATGGAGATTCCAATTTCTTTTGGTGATTATTGTTTGAGACAAAGCTTTCTGCAGGAAAGAAAGGAGCATCCATCATATTTTAGTCAATCAAACTTCATGGGAAACTCTCCACCACCACAGAATGATTCACTTTACTATGCTCATGGTGGGTGGAAGTATCAAGAACATGAAATGGGGTACTTTCCCCAGCCACAAAATGGTCCATATTTTGGTGAAATTGATCACTACTCAAGTTGTGGCTGGGAAGATCAAAATCAAAGAGATTTCACTCATTCATACCCCATTCAACAAGAGCCATCACCTCTCAATTATCCAACCTCACCTCCAAGTTTTACATGCCTAAATTCTTCATCATTTGAGTATGCCTCAGCACAAAAGTCTATCCCAAATCCATACAATTCATTTCACTATCCACAAAACTCAATCCACTACCCACAAGAATCATACCACTTTCAGAACACACAACCACAAAACAACCAATTCCATTCACAAGCCAACCCCGACCAACCATTACAACCTACCCAACCTCCTTTAGATAGACTTGCTAGGATGGAACTCATCATGGAAGAACTCAAAAAAAGTAGAGAAGAAGAGATACTCACTAGGATAGAACTCCTCCTTGAAGAAATAATAAAGACAAACGAAGAGGAGAAAATAGCAAAAAGGGACCATGAAGAAAAATTGAGGCAGAATGCACAACTCTATTCTGAAGAACAATTCATTGAAGAGATGAGATTACAAAGAGAGACCACTTCACTCTCTCCAGAAATAGAGGAGTTCATTCAAAGGTCAAGAACAAGGGAGGAATCAGAAGAACAAGAAAAAGAGGCAGTCATACCAAGTGAGATTCATATGAAGAAGAAGGAGGCTGTGAGAGTATATAAGCCCAAAGCTCCATACCCACAGAGGCTACTAAGGGTGACAAAGGAACATGCAAACTCACTCCCAAAAGGCTCAATGCAACATCATGCAGAAGAAAGGGAGGAAGTCAATCAAGGGAGTCCACACTACTCCAATAAAATAGAGAGTTGCATAAAGAATGAGTTCATTGAACCACCAATTCAAGAAGCTCTTGATGAAGAGGATGCTCCAACCATCATACAACACCCAAGTACTGAAATCAAGGTGGTGAAGGCAATCAACATGAGCACTAAAAAGAGGATGGTGACCAAGAAAAGAAGGACAATATCCAAGAAAATGAAAAGGTCAACTAAAAGCCAGCCCACCCCTACCCCAACAAGCAAGTTTATACAAGCTAACAACAAAAGAAAGCTTGCTGGGGAGAGGCACCCAAAACAAGGGGCATTAACTGGCTCCTCTTTCCTCTTGAGGTCATTCCTCTTAACAAACTGGAAGAAGAGGAAGAAACTCATGAACAACATGTCAAGCTAACGACATTAAAAGAACACTTGTTGGGAGGCAACCCAACCGTAGGTAACATTTTCTTTCCTTACATAGTTTACTTTCAATCATTTGACATATGATTGCATTCTATGTTTGGTGTTGCCATGCAACAAAATGATTTTCAATCTTCACTAGGTATTTGCATCATTCTAAAATGACAGTGTCACACTAAGTTTGGTGTTGCCACTTAACTTTCATGCAAAGTACCATGCCAACACTACTTATTAATGCAATTAAAATGTCTCTATTTGTATCTATTGTGCCTTTATTGTATCCTTAATCTTGCTTGCCGAAACACATGCATACTCACACTTCATTCTAAGACATTCATGATCCATCATAGACTCCATCATCACTGTTTTAATTGTTGCTTGAGTATAAGCAATCAATCTAAGTTTGGTGTGGGAAGGGGAAGAATAGGAGGAAAAGGGCAACAACAATGAAGATGAACTACAAGGTGGTAAAGTTCCTTTTTCCTCTTACTTATCTCCAGCACTTTAAATTGCATGATTGTCCTCTATTTTCTTTGTATGCATGTATGATTACTCCTTGTGAATAAGCATAATTTGATATATGATTTGTAACATGTTGCTATGATATCATGATTATCATCTTGAATTTTACTTGCACCCAATATCTCTAAGAATGTAACAAAGAAATTATTCTTTTGAAAGGAAAATGTTGAAGAACTTTATAAATATTAGGGCAAGAAAAGATTAAGAGGAGTGGAGGTTCTGATTGTATGATTGTGTATTGAGGTTGCATGTTTGTGAAAACTTGCATGGGAGCTCATAGACAGGAAATGAAGTTTAGAGAAGTATTATGGAATTTCTCAAACATCTATTGATCCAAGAAGCAGTAACAAAAGAAAACAAAAGAAAAACAAAAACAAAAAACAAGCCCAAGGCTCTGAGCATCAATTACTAGGAAGAAGAAGAAAGAAACAAGAACTCAAAGAGTTATTGTCCTAGTTAAATGCTTGTGGTGGATTTGTATCAAAGAGAGAGGCTTGAGCAAGTAAATCCTAAGGGGTGCTTCAACATCTAATACCTTAGACCAACTGGTTTGGGAGTATTGATTGAAAGCTTATGTTAAAAAGCCGATTTGATACATGACACCTAGAGTCGAGGCCAAATTCCAAAAAAGAAAGAAAAATACTAGAAAATAAGTGCTGCTTCAAGGTGACAATCTATAAAGAGATTTTCATAATATCATTTGAATGAAAGTTCTAAGATCTAAGACTTCCAAAATGTAAGGACTAATGAGCATTGGAATCCTTGCATAAGCATACAAATTAGAGTTCACCCCATTGCCACTTATTCACTTCACCCACTAAGGCATCATAAGCAATTCTTCAATACATTTCAATTAAGAGAATTCTTTGTGCATAGTTCTTTTCTTGCTTGGGGACAAGCAAGATTTAAGTTTGGTGTTGTGATGCCAGGGCATCTTGGCTAGTCTTACTAGCCATTTTTTGTATGCTTTAGGGTGGTTTCATGAATTTTTCTAGGAAATGAGCAAGTATTTGGATGAAAATGCATTCACACTATGATTCAAGCAAACATTGTGAAATTTGAATGATTTCATGAGAATTATGCATGAATTGAATGATAAAATGGATGATGCATGATCCCATAATTAAGAGCAAGACTTTGATGCACTTTGTTTGATTGATTTCAGGTAACAAGAAGCAGAGAAGAGCCACGTTAGTGGCTACGTTAGTACCACTAACATGGCCACTAAAGTGGAAGGAAGGAAAGTTGGAACGTTAGTGGGAACGTTAATGGCATCAACTTTGAAGAAGGAGCAGCGTTAGTGGCAAAAGTGAATGCCAATAACGCTAGCGAAGGTGCAAGAAGACCCACGTTAGTCTCAACGTTAGTTACATTAACGTAGGAACTAACGTGGAAGGAAAGGGAGATGCCAACGTTAGTGGAAAAGTTGATCTCCACTAACGTTTGTGAAGCAAAAAGACCCACGTTAGCTTCCATGTTAACTACATTAACGTGGGAACTAACGTGGAAGAAAAGGGAGATGCCAAAGTTAGTGGAAAAGGTGATCTCCACTAGCGTTTCCGAAGCAAAAAGACCCACGTTAGCTTCCACATTAACTACATTAACGTGGTAGTTAACGTGGGCAAAAGTCTCACCCAGCAGCCTGACCATGCCTTCTTCAAACAAGAATAACTTGAGCCACAAAGCTCCAAATGAGGTGATTCCAGTGGCATTGGAAAGTAGGATTCCAGAGCTTTCAAAGCATATATGGAACTATATGGTGGACACTAAATTTGAAGGAGAAAACCTGCCCCGAAAGTGCAAAGATGAACATGGTATCAACCTGTAGTAAGGCCAGCTGACCTCTTCACCTTCCAAGAAGTATAACTCGAGTTGTAGAGCTCCAAATGATGTGCTTTCAAAGGCGTTGGAAAGTAGACATCCAGGGCTTTCCAACAATATATAAAAGTATGGGGTGGACATTAAGTCGAGCTTCAGAAACTGGCAATTTTTAGCCAATAATGCGAGCCACTATGCCAGCAACCCTGTCCCTTTCAAAAGAGCATAACTTAAGTTACAGATGTCCAATTGAGGTGATTCTAGTTGTGTTAGAAAGCTGACATTCAGAACGTTTCAACGATATATAATACTCTATAGTTGGTATGAAATTGGAGCACAAACCAGAGGCATCTTTTAAGCCCCAAAAACACCAACTAGGTAGCAAGTGTGACGTTAGCCACACTAACTTCAGCACAAACGCCACACTTGTAGCATTAGTGTGGCTAACGTTAGCACTGACATTAGCACCTGGACCTCAACTTGATTCTCTTTCAAGGACCACCCAACCTCAAGGAAGCAAGCCCACAAGTGTCAACCAATCAAGGCCACAAGAAGCATCTAGAATAGGAATTTTCATTTAATTGTAAATTGCTTTTAATTTCATTTTGTAATTTAGGAGAGCCTATATAAGGGCCTTAGCTTTTACATTCAACGGACATTCGGGAATGGGGGATTGAAGAGGGGTCTTCGGACTCCCTCCCCTCACACACTTTTCCTTCTCTTTCTTTTCTTTGTACTTTTCATTTATGAATTTTGAAGTTTCAATTTCAGTTTTAATCTTCATCGTTACTTTTCTGCACTTTCTTTCTTTTCTATTTTGGGTAGAGCAATGATCAACTAACTCTTTTCATTGGGTTAGGGTGCTCTGTTGTAATTTGATGGATCAATATTAGTTTTCATTATTCTTCCTCTATCTTTTCTCTTGATTTTACTAGAAAGCTTTCAATCTTCATCCAATTGGGTAGTTATCTTGGAAAAGAAGCTATTCATACTTGGATCTCTTTGGAACCTTGGAAGAGGAATGAAGAGATCATGCTAGAAATGCTTTCTCATGTTGGACCAAATTGGGGTTGGATGGGTATGTGACTATAACCCTACCAACACTTGATTTGGGAAAGCATCTGGTATAATCAGTGACCATACTTCATCTCTTCTCATGAGCAATTGACCAAGGAATTGGCTATTGATCAAGATTTGAGAGATTGAATTACAAGGAATTGTAATTCGATCACTTAAGATTTCCAAGGAGATCAATGAACGCAATTATTGAGGAAGAGATGAGAATGAACTTGATCCGGAGGATTGCAATATCTCTTGATCCCAATGTTCATTTTATTTTTAGTTCTTACATTTACTTTTCTGCACTTTATTGCTTTCTTTACTTTTGTGCCATTTATAGATCCTGTTGCTTATCAATCCAATATGAATCGTCTGACTAGGATAATTAATCAACCTTTGATTGCTTAATCTGTTAATCTCTGTGGGATTCGACCTCACTCTTTTGTGAGTTATTACTTGACGACAATTCGGTATACTTGCCGAAGGGAGATTTGTTGAGAGTCAAGTTTCCGTGCTATCATGATTGTTCCTAGATATTTAGTAACTTGCTCTTCAGTGATGTCTTTATCCTTTTCAGAGGAAGAATATTCTTCAGAGCTCATGAATGGCAGAAGGAAGTTCAATGGAATCTCTATGGTCTCTATATGAGCCTCAGATTCTTTTGGATCCTCAAAGGAAAACTCCTTTCTGTCAAGAGGATGTCCCATGGGGCTTTTCTCACTGGGACTGACGTCCTTCTCACTCTCTCCAAGTTCGGCCATGGTGGTCATGGTTATGGCCTTGCACTCTCTCTTGGGATTTTCTTCTGTATTGCTTGGGAGAGTACTGGGAGGAGTTTGAGTAATCTTCTTACTCAGCTGACCCACCTGTGCCTCTAAATTTCTAATGGAGGACCTTGTTTCATTTATGAAACCTAGTGTGGTCTTGGATAGAACAGAGACTATGGTTGCCATGCCAGAATGGCTCTGTTTATAATTCTCTGTTTGTTGCTGAGTAGATAATGGAAAAGGTTTGCTATTGCTAAACCTATTTCTTCCACCATTATTATTGAAGCCTTGTTGAGGCTTCTGTTGGTCCTTCCATGAAAAATTTGGATGATTTCTCCATGAAAGATTATAGGTGTTTCCATAGGGTTCTCCCATGTAATTCACCTCTACCATTGCTGGGTTCTCAGGATGATAAGCTTCTTCTTCAGATGATGCTTCTTTAGTACTGTTGGATGCAGCTTGCAATCCATTCAGACTCTGAAAAATCATATTGACTTGCTGAGTCAATATTTTGTTCTGAGCCAATATGGCATTCAGAGTATCAATTTCAAGAACTCCCTTCTTCTGAAGCGTCCCATTGTTCACCGAATTCCTGTCAGAGGTGTACATGAACTGGTTATTTGCAACCATTTCAATGAGTTCCTGAGCTTCTGTAGGAGTTTTCAGATGAAGAGATCCTCCTGCAGAATGATCCAATGACATTTTTGACAACTCAGATAGACCATCATAGAATATACATATGATGCTCCATTCTGGAAGCATGTCAGTAGGACATCTTTTGATCAATTACTTATATCTTTCCCAAGCTTCATAGAGGGACCCACCTTCCTTCTGTCTGAAGGTTTGGATTTCCACTCTAAGCTTGCTCATCTTTTGAGGTGGAAAGAATTTGGCCAGGAAAGCACTGACTAGCTTTTCCCAAGAGTTCAGGCTTTCCTTAGGTTGTGAATCCAACCATGTTCTAGCTCTGTCTCTTACAGAAAAAGGGAAAAGTATAAGCCTGTAGACCTCGGGATCAACTCCATTGGTCTTGACAGTGTCACAGATTTGCAAGAATTTAGGTAAGAACTGATGAGGTTCTTCCAATGGAAGTCCATGAAACTTGCAATTCTATTGCATTAGAGAAACTAATTGAGGCTTAAGCTCAAAGATGTTTGCTCCAATGGCAGGAAATGAGATACTTCTTCCATAGAAGTCAAAAGAGGGTGCAATGAAGTCACCAAGCATCTTCCTTACATTGTTGGCATTGTCATTGGGTTCGGCCATGTCTCCTTTTTTTTCGAAAATTTCTGTTGGGTCCTTGATAAACCCATATTTTATGATATATTTTGTGCTCAATTTAAGTGATTTATTCAATCCTTCACTCACTTATTCATGTTAATTGCATGGTTTTACTTTCCCCTCCTTATTATGTGATGTATGTGAAAAACATGTTTCCTATGCTTTAAAAATAATTATTTTAAGTACCCTTTTATTACCATTCGATGCCGTGATTTGTGTGTTGAGTAGTTTCATATCTTCTAAGGCAGGAATGACTTAAAGAATGGAAAGGAAACATACAAAAATGGAAGGAAAGTACAAAATGGAGTTTTTGAAGAAGTTGGCAGTGATGCGAACGCATGGACGACGCGGCCGCATGCCTAGAGCGAAAAGGCAGCGACGCGAACGCATGAATGACGTGATCGCGCGCCACGAGCAAAACGCAGATGACGCGAACGTATGACCGAAGCGAACGCGTGACAAGGAAAACTCCAGATGATGCGACCGCGTGACCCACGCGGATGCGTGACAAAGGCCACGCACCATAAATTACAGAAAACGCTCCCAGCGATTTCTGAAGCCCTTTTTGGCCCAGATCCAAGTCTAGAAAGCACAGATCAGAGGTTATGAAGTTGGGGAATGCATCCATTCAGAGGAGAGTCTCCAATTATTCACTATTCATGATTTAGATGTAGTTTTTAGGGAGAGGTTCTCTCTCCTCTCTCTCTTAGGATTAGGATTTAGGATTTTTCTAGCTTTCATGATTGCCCCTTTTTATCAGGTTCAATATTCCTTTTTAATTACTTATTTTCTCAATTTAATTTATGAATTCTTCTATGTTACAGATTGTTCTTTTGAATTAATGTTAATTGAGGTATTTCAGTTTATGATTGCTTTCTTTTTATTTACGTTACTGTTGCTCCCAATCTGAAGGCATTTTTATTTGAATAAATCTACTTTTTCCCTTTCGGTCATGGTTAAGAAATCAGTAACTCAGGAGTTATCAAACTCAACATGATTGATAATTGTTACCTTTGCTAATTGAATTGAACTTCAATAACCCCAATCTTTTCTTTGGAAGTAACTAGGATCTGAAGATCAAACTAATTAGTCGCTTGACCTTCGTTTGCTTTAAGTAAAGGTTAACTAAGTGGAATTAAGATTCAATTTTCATCATCATTGATAAGGATAACTAGGATAGGACTTCCAATTTCTCATACCTTGCCAAAAGTTTATTTTGCAGTTATTTATTTATTTTACTTGCCATTTAAATTACTTGTTCCTCATCTTCAAAACCACAATTTACAATCTTCATAACCAATAATAAGAACATACTTCCCTATAGTTCCTTGAGAAAACGACCCGATGTTTGAATACTTCGGTTATCAATTTATTTAGGGGTTTGTTACTTGTGACAACTAAAATGTTTGTAAGAAAGGTTGATTGCTTGGTTTAGTAACTATACTTGCAACGAGAGTTTACTATAACTTCTAAACCATCAATCTTCAGTTCTTCAAAATGGCGCCGTTGCCGGGGAACTGCAATTGTGTGCCTTATTATTGGTTATTGTAAATACTTTTCTTTTGCTTGTTTATTTGTCTTTATTTTCCCTTTTTTTTATTTTTATTAGCTACTATGAATTCTCACCCCTCTCGCTTTGAGTTTGGTTCTAATATTGTTGAAAGGAGTGAAAGTTATAACAAGAACATGCATCAAGGTCAGAGCAATCAAAGATGGATGGAGCCAAGAGGATCTGATCAACCCTTTAGGCAACAACACCCTCTAAGATATCATAGACAAAGACCATTCTACAATGCATACCAAGCCAATAGACATGGTGGACAACCTTGTAGTTACCAACAAGCCCCGTCCTGTGCTTATAGGCCATCCTCTCAACATAACTTCGAACCACCACACTCACAAGCTCCTTTTCACCATTCACCACTATATGATCCTCATTTACCCTAATTCCAATCCAATTACTCCCAAACACCACCACTTCCCCATGTCCCACGTCCAAATCCATCACCCCGAGAATCAGAGGTTCGCCTCAAGGAAACAGTAGATCAACTTCAAACAACCCTTCATCAACTGGAGCAAGCAGTAAGTCAATTATCTTCTAGAATTTCAAACATTCAAGGACCTCCGACAGCCCCATGTGGACAATCTAATGAAGAGCGTAGTATGAATGAGATACTAGAAACTCAAGTGGATAGAACAGGGCATGACTTCGTACTGGAACAAGTAGAGGAAGCTATCATTATAAAAGAAGAATAGTTGGTTGAAGACTTAGGAGAAGCTGAACTTCCATGGGAATCCAGAATTGTGGAAAATTCTGTCAAGGACGTTACAATTGATGCTAAGGAGGATAGTGCACAACTCCCAAAGCAAGTCTTTTATGAAGAACTAGACGGAATAATCCAAGAAGCAAGTTTCCTTGATGATGATAATCTCAAGTCAAGTTCTCCTAGTAATGAACTTGCATCCGCAAGTGAGTTCTCTGAGATCGAAGAATCTTCCCCAAGTGAATACGAAGATGATGCGGAGGTAGATTTCTCTCAACCCCCCGTTTATGACTTAAGTGACGAGGAAGACATAAAAGGCTTTGATCAGGACATGGATGCATTTGAAGAAGTCTGCAAGGAAGTGAAGAAATTCACAGAAGAGCACAAGGGAGTAGAACTTACAGAACCACTGGAAACACCTATCCCAAGGCCATTACCACCCAATACAAGCTTCAAGTGGGTACAATCCTTAACCTTTAGCTTTATTTTTCCACTTGAATATGGGTTGCTTGAAACAGATGGCCAGCTTAGAGCTCTCTGCGGCTTTAAGAGTAAGAAGGAAATGGCTCGTACTCAGAGTTGGTGCACAAGGTTCAATAAGGTTCCACGCTTCAACTCGAAGTGCACGGATTGGCATCATGATCAATCGAATGGATATCGGAAAACGTTTGGTCACCATGGTGAGAATCTACTTTCTAAACTGCCCGGATGGAAAAATATAGATCAAGACGGAGGCGGATTTAAAAGCAAAGTTTGGGATCCTGGAATCTATTCTGACATTCGCCACCCCGGGAACCTGAGAATCTGTTTGAAGCTGCTCAGAAGCTTTACATGCCTAGTTTGGGACCCCGGAGGCCATTGGCATTCCAAACATTGGTGGATATTTCCGGATGAATTTAAGCATAAGCCGCCATAACAGGAAGCTCATCCAATGTCCAACTTAAGGACTTTAACTAAAAGTGCTAGGTGGGGGACAACCCACCATGGTATGGTCGTTCCTTTTTCAGTTTTATTTTGTGTTATTTATTTTTATTTCCTTTCCAATTGAACCTGAATATTATTCACTCGCATTGCATACTGCATAATTGCATACCTGCATAAAAAAAAGAGAAAGGTCGCGTGACGCGACCGCATCACTCATGTGATCGCGTCAGTTGCGAAAACCACTTCCCACGCGTCCGCGTCATTCACGCGGCCGCGTGATCTGGAAATCGGCGTAAAGATCCAACGCCCAGAAAGTTGAGCTGGAATCATGCGGCCGTTGTGCATTTAGCACAAAACGACCCACGCGATCGCATCCTTGATGCGATCGCATCACTTGCAAAACACCCATCCCATGCGAAAGCGTGAGCGACGCGATCGCGTCGCGCGAATATCATAGAACCCCCAGTGGAGACAGAGAGTTGCGCTAAAACGACGCTGGAGTTGTGTGTTTCGCACAATTTCCAGCGACGCGGTCGCATGCCTCACGCGACCGTGTCACTCACCCTTTTACCCACTCCATGCGATCGCGCCACTCACGCGATCGTGTCAACCCCATTCCACCCCAGCCACGCGACCGCCGGCCCCACGCGATCGTGCGGATTCAAATTGGATAACACCCAGCCACGCGAAACCCTACCCATTCGCGCCTCCCCTAACCCCCTTCTCCTTCCTCTCTTCTCTGCAACTAACCACCACCAACTTCCAGCCACCACCACCGACCACCACCCCACCGTCGACCACCCAGACCCCACCCCAATGCCACCCCCTTCTTCCTTCCCTCTCTTTCTTCTTCTTCTTTCCTCCTCTTCCCTCCACCACCGCTACCCCCTCTGCGACAACCACCGCGCCGTCACCGCCGCGCCTCCACCCACCACCCACGCCCCCCTTCCCTTCCTTCCCCCTTAAACCCTACCCCCATTACCCTACCCGAAACCCCTTGCTTCCGAACAGCCACCACCGCTGTGCCAACCACCCTCAACCGCCGCGTCAGCCACCACCGCAACCACCCCCCAGCCATCTCTCTGCCCCACTTTCATTCATACGCCTACCAGGTTCCGTCGAACGCCACTCTTATTTCCTTTCACAGTTATTTGAATTTTTTCCGTTTATGTTCAAAATTAGGCTAGTTAGATATGCATGTTGTAGTGGATTCTAGGTAGTTAGGTAGCCTAGAATGTGGTTAGTGGACTTAGGCCTGACTCATTGCGCTGTTCGTGCTACTTGTTTTATAATTTTTACAATTCTGCTGTTGCTGTGATCTAAGTATTGTTCATATGATGTTCTTACTATTCATGCTGCTATTGCGACTGCTCTTTCATGTTCATACTATTTATATCTATTTGCAGTTTATTTTAATTCATATGAACTATTCTGCTTGCTGTTTATTTTCTGGGAACGTCCAATTTTAGCCAGAATGCTGCCCAAATTTCTATAAACTATTTTGATTTTCATTCATGTTTTGGTTTTGGCAATTTGAATTCTACTTTACTCAGCTTTTACCTAACCAATTCATGTATGCACGGGCAAGCACTCTTATTCTTTTTGATTTCCTGGTTAATAAATTACCTTTTGGATGATTCAATTCCACTTTTTGCTATTTACATATCTATATGAATCATCATCAACTTCCTTGTTTGCATATGAGTTGACTGTAGCTTCTAATTGTAAATTCTTGTTACTTAGAACATGATCATCATGCCACTTACTCTAACCTTCTTTTTACTAACTCACTGATTTCAACTTCCTCACCTTCTTTTTCATTCCTAACTAACCTAACTTTCACAACATCTCTTCTTGGTTTTTCACTATTCTCTTTAACCTTCTAACCAAGGCATGATGATAATTTTTCCTAATTAACATGGATTCTATTTATCTCACATTTTGGATAGTAAATTTTTCTCAGATTTCTAACTCCTATACTATCCATAATGCACATTTACTCAACTCATTTCATTATTATACTGCTCCTTTGCCACTATATGCTTATATTGTTATTTGCCTACTTATTTTTCCTATTTTATTATATCCTTGATTCCTGTTTTTTAGGATGTCTGACACTCAAAAAAAGAAAAAGGAAAGGCAACAACTGGCAAATAGAAAAGAGGAGAATCCTCTATGTCCATCCTGGATATCATGCATGATGACTCCTGGAGGGAGAAACACTTTACCCCGCAGGAGAAGGCTGACCAGCTACTTCCTGCTAATGACCCCATCAAGTTTACAAACCGATACTGCGAGTTGAAGTATCCGGTGTTTGCAACCTCCAAGAACCTGTACCTGGAGCGAACTCTGAAAATTCTAGAAGAACTCCAGTAATACACCTCCGATCAGATCAAACAAAGAGGCTGGTTCTTCCAGGAGAGAAACCTGACAGAGGTCAATGCTTCTTGGGTAAGAGAATTTTACTTTAATTACTTCAAAACTTCCCTAGATGCTGTGAACCTAAGAGGAAAGCAGATACTGGTCACTGAGGAGGCCATTGAGGACATTCTGCAGCTTCAGCCTAAATCCGATCAGCTTGATGGTTACCAAAAGGCTGAGGAGGACATGCACTTCATGAAGTTTGATTGGGATGCGGTTAAGGCAAGGATAGCCCTTGACCTGACTGTCACCTGGGTCATGGGTCAGAACACCACCATGCCTAAGGGAATTAAGCGGATATACTTAAATAATGAGGCTCGGCTCTGGCATCAGATCCTGAGCAACTTTATTATGCCGAGTACTCATGAGACGGAGCTACCTGCCGCTATGATCACCCTCCTATGGTGTGTGATGGAGGGTAAGGACCTATATCTGCCACGATTCATCCGGTACTACATGGCCAGGGTCCATGTCAGAGGCACTCTCCCCTTCTCATATCTGATTACCCAGCTCGGACGTCGAGCTGGCGTGCCTTGGGAGGATGCTGATGAGAAGCCACTTGCTGCAGAATGCAAGAAGATTATCCTTTATAGTAGGAACTTTCTGGCTTTGGGCTACAGACCTCCATTCCTCACTGCCCCTGATGAGACAGCCACACCCTCCACCGGACCCTCTTCATCTACTGCTACCCCAGCTACCACCACTGCACCTCCACCTGCCTCAGAGCCATTTTATCACCTCGTGCACCACCTATTTCAGCAGCTTGACCAGATGGAGCGCCGCAACCGGCGCCGATATGAGAGATCTGAGCATCGCAGCAAGCGACGCAATGAGCACCTAAAGCTGATGATACGATCTGGCGGCGACATCCCCTCCAAGCCTGACACACCATCAGAGCCATCTGAGGAGGAGGCGGATGATCATGAGGCAGAGACCCATCCATAGAGAGAGGCTGAGCAGGCAGGCTCGGAGCAGGCTGCACCACAGCAGGAGGCCCCACATCAGATTCAGGCTGCAGACCCAGAGGTTCCTATTCAGTCAGCACCTCCTCTGCAGCAGACAGATCCTCAGACCAACACTACAGAGACTCTAGCCACCCATCCTTCCAGTGATGACACTCCTTCACACCTTGCTTGAGTGAGCATCGAGGACAATGCTTTATTTTAAGTGTGGGGAGGTCGCCATCTCTGGCATATTTTTTGGTGAACCACTACAGACTCTTTTTATTTTATTTTGTTATTTTCCTGTATTTTGATCTTTATTTTTATTTCTCAGTACTTATACATTACTCTTTTCATGTATTTTTACTCTATTTTTGTATTTTGCACTTTAGTTCCATTTTAGCCACTTAGTTTAGTTGCAATTCTAACTTATTAGTTATAGAAAATGTGGATTAATTAGTATAGTTTACCCTTTTTAGCATAAGATAGCTTAGTTAGAATTGAAAATACAAAAAGAAAGTAAACTAGAGACTGGAACAGAATAGAAACAATCCACACACCTTGTATATATAGCATTACATGTTAGTTAGTTAACAACATTTTATCAAGGAGAAACACTAAAACTTTAAAGCCACCTTAAGATTTACATTGAGAATAATGGAAACTCTTAATTTTTACTTGCATGACATATATAACTGATATATGATTTTTGAGTTAGAGAACACACAGCCTGTGAGTTTTGAGCTTAATTGTATGGTTACATTCAAACCATAATTTTTATTCCTGTGTGTTCCGCCCTTCTTTTTTATTCTGGTGTTCTTTACTTTGTTTTAATCTATATGTCCGATTATAGAATATAGATACATACCAAGAAAGTGATTGAGGCCATTGTTTGATTCTAGCTCACTTATCCCAAATTATCCTACCTTTTATATCACCCTTGTTAGCCCCCTTGAGCCTTTAAAACCCCTCCTGTTCTATAAACCACATCACTAGCCTTAAGCAGAAAAACAAAATAAAAATCCCAAGCTGAATCCTTGGTTAGCTTAAGATAGAAATTATGTAATTGTTTAAGTGTGGGGAACCTTATGGGAACATGGATGATAGAAACAAAGGTAGAAAGTTAAAAAGAATAAAAATATTTCAAAATAAAATTTTGGGAAGCATGCTCATGTGAAATCAAAGCAGTTAAATTACCATGTGCATTAAAAAAAATATTTTTCAGTATTTGAATAAAGGGGATACAAAAGAATTCCCCAAATGCAAAATAAAGTAATGCACATGGGACAAAATTAAAACTAATGCATAAGCATGTAACATCAAAAGTGGGAAAAATTGGGTAAATAGGTAAAGAAACCTTTGAATTACAAAATATGTATGTTAGGTGAGATCTTAGACTAATCAAGGATTCACTTATTAGCTCACTTAGCCTTATACATATACCCTTACCTTTACCTTGGCCCCATTACAACCTTAAATAAAGACCTCATGATTTTTTTATGTCTGTATTCTATAATTTTTGATTGGTTAGATGAAGAACAAAGTTATAGAAAGTAAGGATAAAAAGAAGAATAGAGTGATTAACCCAATAAACACTGAGTGACTAGAGAGTAAACACAAAACCCAGTGAGGGTTCAATAGCTCATCAACATATATTTCTGCTTAAATTGTTAATTGTCTAGCAAGTTTGTAAAATATTTTTCTTTCCCATCTCAATTGTAAACGTGCTTATTCATTATCTAAGGTTTGGCTATGCATATATGATTCCTTGAGAATGTGAATTAATTTAACTACATGTAAGTTTTATATACAAGTGAATAATAATTAGAATGGCATGATTCATTTAGGTAGTTACATTTAGAATAGATTGCATTACATGAGATTCCACCACTTCAACCCTACCTTACTCTTTATCTTGGATTTAGCATGAGGACATGCTATTGTTTAAGTGTGGGGAGGTTGATAAACCCATATTTTATGATATATTTTGTGCTCAATTTAAGTGATTTATTCAATCCTTCACTCACTTATTCATGTTAATTCCATGGTTTTACTTTCCCTTCCTTATTATGTGATGTATGTGAAAAACATATTTCCTATGCTTTAAAAATAATTATTTTAATTACCCTTTTATTACCATTCGATGTCGTGATTTGTGTGTTGAGTAGTTTTAGATCTTCTAAGGCAGGAATGACATAAAGGATGGAAGGAAAACATACAAAAATGGAAGGAAAGCACAAAATGGAGTTTTTGAAGAAGCTGGCAGCGACGCGAACGCATGGACGATGCAGCCGCATGCCTAGAGCGAAAAGGCAGCGACGCGAACACGTGAATGACGCGATCGCGCGCCACGAGCAAAACGCAGATGACGCGGGCGCATGACTGAAGCGAACGTGTGACAAGGAAAACTCCAGATGACGCGACCGCGTGACCCACGCGGACGTGAGACAGAGGCCACGCACCAAAAATTACAGAAAATGCTTCCAGCGATTTTTGAAGCCCTTTTTGGCCCAGATCCAAGTCCAGAAAGTATAGATCAGAGGTTATGAAGTGGGGGAATGCATCCATTCAGAGGAGAGTCTCCAATTATTCACTATTCATGATTTAGATATAGTTTTTAGGGAGAGGTTCTCTCTCCTCTCTCTCTTAGGATTAGGATTTAGGATTTTTTTTTACTTTCATAATTATCCCTTTTTATCAGGTTCAATATTCCTTTTTAATTACTTATTTTCTCAATTTAATTTTTGAATTCTTCTATGTTACATATTGTTCTTTTGAATTAATGTTAATTGAGATATTTCAGTTTATGATTGCTTTCTTTTTATTTATGATACTGTTGCTCCCAATCTGAAGGCATTTTTATTCGAATAGATCTACTTTTTCCCTTTCGGTCATGGTTAAGAAATCAGTAACTCAGGAGTTATCAAACTCAACATGATTGATAATTGTTACCTTTGCTAATTGAATTGAACTTCAATAATCCCAATATTTTCTTAGGAAGTAACTAGGATCTGAAGATCAAACTAATTAGTCGCTTGACCTTCCTTTGCTTTAAGTAAAGGTTAACTAACTGGAATTAAGATTCAATTTTCATTATCTTTGATAAGGATAACTAGGATAGGACTTCCAATTTCTCATACCTTGCCAAAAGTTTATTTTACAGTTATT
Organism: Arachis hypogaea; assembly: GCF_003086295.3. Lineage (NCBI taxonomy): Eukaryota > Viridiplantae > Streptophyta > Magnoliopsida > Fabales > Fabaceae > Arachis > Arachis hypogaea. The sequence goes on along the minus strand of NC_092052.1, from coordinate 96,761,259 downwards.
TATTTATTTTACTTGCCATTTAAATAACTTGTTTCTCATCTTCAAAACCCCAATTTACAATCTTCATAACCAATAATAAGAACATACTTCCCTGCAGTTCCTTGAGAAGACGACCCGAGGTTTGAATACTTTGGTTATCAATTTATTTAGGGGTTTGTTACTTGTGACAACCAAAACGTTTGTAAGAAAGGTTGATTGCTTGGTTTAGTAACTATACTTGCAATGAGAGTTTACTGTAACTTCTAAACCATCAATCTTCTGTTATTCAAAATGGCGCCGTTGCTGGGAAACTGCAATCGTGTATGCGCCATTTCCGTTGCCGTTGCTTGGTTTACTATGCTTGGTTTGTTACTTGTTTTCATTTTCTCTTGCTATCATGAATTCTCACTTTGGCTATGAGTTTGGTTCTAACTATGTTATAGAAAATGAGGGCTACAATGAAGATGTGTATCAAGAATAGGATAATCAAAGGTGGGAGGAGCCATATGCATAGGATCAATCCTCATGGCAACAACCTCCACCAATGCACTATGAAGAAGAGCCATTCTATGATGCATATCAATCCAATGGCTATGGTGAATCCCCTTGTGACTCTCAAGAACTACCACCATATGCCTATGAGCCATATCCCCAACATAACCCTCAACTATACTCACAAGTTCCTTCTTACCAACCATCTTCATATGACCCTAATCCATATCCATCCTACCAACAATCATATGAGCTATATGAACCACACATAGAGCCACCACTACTCCAACATCAACATTTTCAAGAGCCACCCCCTCCATATTATTACCAAGATGAACCACCTCCAATACATGAAAACTTTCAACCACAAGATAAACTCTACTTTCCATCACAACCTCCTATGGAAGAATACTCATGTCCTTCAATCCAAGAGTCATATGATCCTACTCGTGATATCCAAGAGGAACAAGAGTCAAGGGATCGTCTCAAGGAAGCATTGGATCAATTTCAAGCAACCATGGAGTGTGTTGTGCAACAAATGGAAAGAATGGGAAATATTGAACCACCACAACTCTACCTAAAAGAACCACCTTCCGACTATAATACCTTTCCCTCAAACAATGAACCCTCTCTTTCACCATCACCCCCCGATGAAGCCTTTATGCTAGAATTAAGGGTTCTTGAATCTCACATCTTAAGGCAACAGGAGGAGGATGAAAAGAAATTTGAGGAGTTAAGAGCAAAAACGGCTATCATGGTAGAAGCCATTGGCAACATAGTCTCATCCCGCCTAAGCCTATGCGATCAAGGAACTTTCATTGTGGAATGTGGAGAAGCAACCAAGGAGCTTAGTGAGGGAGTGAACTTGAAGCTCCAAGGTGAAGAAGAGGAGTTAAAGCAAGAAATGCAACAAGAGGAGGAGGTAGAGATTATTGAACAAAAGGAAGAAGTGGTTAAAGACTTAGGAGATGCGGAACCACCTTGGGAGTCTAGGATTGGAGAAAACCCCTCCAAGATGATTGAATTTGATGCTAAGGAGGAATGTGCACACCCTCCGAGGCATATCCCTTATGAAGAATCGGATGGGATAGAGCAAGAATTGAGTCCCCTTGGCGATGAAAATTAAACATCAAGTCTTAGTGGTGAAGAATCCTTTGAGCATGAAGAACCTTCTCCCGTTGGGTTTGGAAGCATTGTGGAGGTAAATTTTTCTCACCCTCCCAATTATGACTTGAGTAAGAGAAAAGGATTAGATAAAATTGTTGAATAAAGGATTACATTTGAGAAAACTTGTGAAGAGGTGGAAGTCCTTAGAAAAAGGAGAATGGGAATTGAATACGCTTTGTCAAGACCCTTAGGAGCTTCTTTGCCTAGGTTACCATCTACTCCTACATTTGAGTGGGTAAAATTCATTTCTATTACCTTTATTATCCCACTCGAATATGGCTTGCTTGAAACGGATGGTCAACTTAGGATGCTTTGTGGGATGAAGCGTAAAAGAAAGATGTTTCGTGGTTGGCATTGCAAATCAAGGCTCATTATGGTTGATGCATCCAACATGAGATATAAAGGTTGGAGTAGTGCTCACCTAGATGGGTCTAGAAGGATTGTTGGTCACTTTATAGAGAATTCACCTTGTTCACCACCCGGATGGGCTAATAATGAGAGTCAACTTCAAGACGGGTGTGAAAACAAAGTGTGGGACCTCGGATTACAAGAAGAAGATCAACGTTGGGAGCCCATGGTTTGTGAAGAACTCCATCAAAGCTTGGAGTTATTAACTTTGAATGATGAAGCACAATGGAAGTCCAAGCATTGGTGGATGTTCAAGGATGGATTCAAGCACAAGCCACCTTGATGAAGAGCTCCCCATAAGTCCAACTTAAGGACAATAAAAAAAAGTGCTAGGTGGGAGACAACCCACCATGGTAAACTCTTTCCTTTTTCTCTTTTGTATATATTGGTAGAACTAGTTTAATTTCATGTTTTGAATTGCTTAGTTGAGTTTATTTGGGAGTCTAGTAGGTTAAATAAGGTTTTATAATGTTTTGGTAGTTGTTTGGAGGTTTGGAATGCTTGGTTTGGTGCAAAAACATAGAAAAATTTTGAAAAATAACAGAGCACTATCCACGCGCACGCGCACTCTACGCGTACGCATGCCCAAGTATTTTCGGCCATCCACGCGCCCGCGTCATGTACGCGTACGCGTGGATTGAGGTTTTCCACCCCCTCCATACATTCACCCGAGAGTTGTGCCTGAAGTGTGCCAACTTTGTGCCCCAGGGCACGCGAATGCGTACCTTGCGCGTCCGCGTCGACTCTCTGCCTTGCCATGCACGCGTACGCGCACTGCACGCGTATGCGTCGCTTCCATTTTAATCAACCCATGCTTACGCACACATGACGCGCACGCGTGGATTGCCCTGTTTCACTCACCTTCTTTTCTTCTCATCTTTCCATTTCTTTCCTTCAATCATCATCCAACACTAACAAGCATCATGTAACACTATTTCTTTTAGTTAGTTAGTTGGTTTAATTTTTGTTTTCCATTATAAGTGTTGGATTACTAATCTTATTTACCATTTACTGCTGCTTATTACTAATACGATGTTAGTTTAACATCATTATTGTTAACTGTCATTGTTGGATTTCTTTGTTGATGTTGTATTTGATTACTTGGTTTAGAATTTTTCATCTTCAACACTTTTGAATACCAAGTACTTGTTACATTGCCTTCATGCATCCTAACTCTTTGAATTTCATGTTTTGGCCTCCATGCATTCATTATCTATTGTTAGGTAATTGTAAATTATCATTGCATTTTTTTAGGTGATTATTGTTTATGTTTTACCCTTATTCACATCACTTATTTCATACATTGAGATTGTGGAATTGTGAAATTGGATTGAAAGCTTACCTAGTGACATATCTTTGAGATTTGTAAAGCTTTGTGGGCCATTCTTGCTATGTGATTGATTTCCACTTCTATCTTCTTTGTCCTAAGTTTCTATAGCATCCATGTGTTTCACCTCTATGCCACTTAGGTGTTGCAATAACTTCAATATGTGTCATTGATTGTTGTGTGAGTTTCATATACCATTTTGTTCAATAAGTCTACCTACACATCAATCAATGTCCATGCATTATCCAATTTCACAATTGCTTGATTAATTGCTTGAGTGCTTTCATGCCTCTTCACTACTTGTTTGGTTAACTTAACCTACAAATCTTTTTGAAGTATTTCAAGCACACTAGAATGAGTGAAATGTGTATCTTCTTTTGTATAATTGGGACATGGTCTCTAAATACTAGAGTGTGAGTTCTAAATCACATGCAAGTTAGGACCCACACACTTACTTTTCATTAATGTCACACTAATTCCCTCACTCAATTCTAGTGATTTACCTTATTCCAACAATCCATGCTTCCTTGCTTGTGCATTGATGCACGGAAACCTGTCTCTCAACAATTTTCCCTCGACAAGTATACCGAATTGTCGTCAAGTAAAAACTCACAATAGAGTGAGGTCGAATCCCACAGGGATTGATTGGTCAAGCAACTTTAATCAGAGGAATGTTCTAGTTGAGCTAAGCAGCATTTGATTTGAGAATTTCAGGAAATTAAATGGCAGAAAAGTAAATGGTAGAAAATGTAATTGCTGGAAATAAAGAACTGAATATAAATGACGGAAAGTAAATTGCAGAATCTTAAATGGGGAATGGGGAAGATGAACATAAAATTAAATGGCAAAAAGTAAAAAGAATAGGTAAGATCAGAAATGGGGAGTTCATTGGGCTCAGGAGATGTTGTATTCTCCGGATCAAGTTCATTTTCATCTCTTCCTTAATCAATACATTCATTAATCTCCTTGGCAATTTTAAGTGATTGAATTCCAATTGCTTGGGAATTCAATCTCTCAAATCTTGATCAATAGCCAATTCCTTGGTCTAATTGCTCATGAGAAGAGATGAAGTATGGTCACTGATTATACCACATGTATTTCCAAATCAAAGTATTGGGAGAATTATATGTCACCATATCCGTCCAAACCCCAATTTGGTCCAACATGAGAAAGCATTTCTAGCATGATCTCTTCATTCCTCTTCCAAGGTTCCGAAGAGATCCAAGTATGAATAGCTTCTTTTCCAAGACAACTACCCAATTGGATGAAGATTGAAAGCTTTCTAGTAAAATCAAGAGAAAAGAAAGAAAAAGAATAATGAAAACTATTATTAATCCATTAAATTACAACAGAGCTCCCTAACCCAATGAAAGGGGTTTAGTTGTTCATAGCTCTGGGAATGGAAAGCAAAGATTGAAAATACATTCTAAAAGTAAAACTAAAAGTTGCAGAGAAAGTAAAATTATACAGAGAGTAGTTCTCCCAATGCCAAAAGCTCCTTCTCTAGTTCAAAACTACTCCTATATATACTACTCTTTTGATCTTCTAGTTGGCTCTTCAAGTCATGGATATGGGTCTTTAGATCTTTAGTTGAAGCAGTTGCAATCTTCAGTGGGCTCAGCTTTGCTTGTAGAGAAAGTGTGAGTTAGGCATGGACGTTAGTTAGGACGTTAGTGGTGTTAACGTTAAGTGAAAATGTGGGTTCGAGAACGTTAGTGACAATCACCTTTTTCACTAACGTTCCTAACCCAAGACGGTCCACGTTAACTTTAACGTTAGTGGCACTAACGTGACCACTAACATTGCCTCTTGGTCCTTCGCAAACGTTATTGGCATTCACCTTTTCCAATAACGTTTGCTTGTTGCCCTTCCTCCCTAAATTAGAGTCCACGTTAGTGTAGCTAACGTGACCCTTAACGTGGGCATGCCTCTGCTTCGAGAGCGTTAGTGACACTTACCTTTGTCACTAACGCTCCAAACGCCCCTTCTCACGTTAATTGTATTAACATGGTGGTGATTGTCATCTCCAACGTTAGTGACAAAGGTGAGTGTCACTAACGTTGGCTCATCATTTCTTTCCTCTACGTTAGCTTCCACGTTAATGTAATTAACGTGGTAACTAACGTGGCTAATAGTGGCTTGGTCCAACGTTAGTGACAAAGGTGAGTGTCACTAACGTTGGCACTTCTTTGTTCCTTCCACGTTAGAGTTCATGTTAATGTAATTAACGTGACTCTTAACATGGCTAAGTGTGCCCCTTTTTCCAACGTTAGTGGTATTCACTTTTACCACTAACGTTGGAGCTTTACTTCTCCTCTACGTTAGCTTCCATGTTAATGTAGTTAACGTGGCAACTAACATGGGCTATGATGGCTCACGAAGGCGTTATTGGCGATCAATTTTCTCATTAACGTTGCAAGCTAGCTCCCATTCCACGTTAATGGTCATGTTAGTTAGACTAACGTGGCTATTAACGTGGCATCTTCCTTGCTTCCTTTGTCCTGAAATCAAGCAAGTAAAGTGAATCAAAGCTAGGTTCTAACTCATGAGATCATGCATCATCCATTTTATCATTCAATTCATGCATGATTCTCATAAAATCATATAAAATTCACAATGTTTGCTTCAATCAAGATGTAAGTGATTATCTACCCAAAACATGCTTAGTAACCAAGAAAATGCATGAAACTACCCTAAAACAGTAAAGAAAAGGTCAGTGAAACTGGCCAAAATGCCCTGGCATCACAACACCAAACTTAAAGCTTGCTTGTCCTAAGCAAGTACTGAAACATGAGAATGATGAATGAAATGACAAGAGAAATGAGTCATTATTGTTGAAGTCATATCCTTGGTTTTATGGGGTTTCATGCATAGCAACTTAGGTTCATTCCTTTACTGGCTTTCAGACCTTTATCATGCCCTGGAACACTTACTTGATTGCACCCTATGAGACTTTTATTCATTGATCCCTTTGTCTTTTCAAGGTGTAATTGTGTTCTTAGACTAGGTGCTTTATGAGAGGGAGGCTCTTTAAGATAAGCTTTCAGTCAGCACTCCCGAACCAGTTGGTCCAAGGTGCTGGGTGTTAAGACACCCCTAAGGACTTACTCCCTCAAGTCTCTTTCCCCCATACATACACACCACAGACACATGGTTTGTTATTTTCCTTCTTGAGACCTTGGTGTCCAGCACCTCTTTGGGTTACTAAGTGTTTTGTAGCAAAGGTTACTCTTGATAGTGGACTTTCAGCTGATAATCCTGGGTTAGTTAACCCAAGTTACCAAGTGATAAGGCACCCCTGAGAGCTTATTCATCTAAGCATATCCTTTACACAGGAGCACCACAAACACATGCCCCAAGATTCAACCCTTGGTGCCTAGCCTTATTTCTTATTCTTTTTCTTTATTTCTTAACTTTCATTTTTCTTTCCCTTTTTCTTATTAGGATCTTGTTATTTAGCTAGTCTCGTGGGTTTTATTTCAAGCATATGATTCAGGACAGATAGTTGCCTTCCTACCTTGTTGGTGAACCAACTTAGCTAAGTAATTACTACACCACAAGCTTAAGAACTTACTCCACAAATTGAACATCACTCTGGTCTTTCATAATATCTCTTTTATTTGAATTAAAGGACAAGCATACAAGTAAGCAAGGTGAAAATATAGCAGGTAACTTGAAACAGCACACATATGACAAAGGTGGGGAAAAACGAACATTAAATCTTAGTGATGTAAACTAAAGAGTAACTAATAATCAGGGATACATTCAGACTTCCAATTTGGGCATTTCCAAGCATATGGAATCAAGTAACAATACAACCTTTTGGTGGTGACTTCTAGCCATCCCTTTGTTGTCATCATCCATAGCTTTTGCATCCTTCTTCACCCCCTTAGATAATGGTGCACCGTTTTTCCCGAAGATTTGATTGAATTCCTGCAAAGTTATTGGAAGTTGCTTGTTCCCAAAGCACTTGAGAAATAGTTAGCATGCCTGTATGCTTGTGAATTTCTGAACCTGATTTGGTGTGTGAACACCAAACTTAGTTCCTTGCCTAATGCAACAGATTGAATACATGCAGAGAACCTTATGTGCTTTTATTCCTAAAACGACTATGAACTAGAAACTAAACTCTTGTCAAGTGGTTTCCCTGATTGGTTGGGGCTAGCAATCTGCTCTTGAAGAGGTGTAGTGTGATTCTAACTGAAATCTTTGGTGGAACACCAAACTTAGAATTACACATTCACTCTTGGATTGTTTTGGTGTGCAACACCAAACTTAGCTCCTCGTAATACAGGGCAAACTACTTGTAACTTTTATTGGAATGATCATGAAAAGGAAACTACCTTAGGTTGGGTTGCCTCCCAACGAAGCGCTCTTTTAGCGTCTCTAGCTCGACGATTTTTCCATCAGTTGAGATGATATTTCACTTTGGGGCTTTCCCCCATGTTGCCCATGTAATGCTTGAGCCTTTGTCCGTTCACAGTGAAAGTCCTCCTTGAGCTTTCCTCCATGATTTCTCTGTGTCCATACGGCGAGACCTTTGTGACAAGAAAGGGTCCAAACCACCTTGATTTGAGTTTCCCAGGAAAAAGTCTCAATTTGGAGTTGTAGAGGAGCACTTGCTGTCCTTTTTCGAAGCTCCTGGGTGTCAGATTGAGGTCATGTCTTCTCTTTGCCTTTTCTTTATAGATCTTGGCATTTTCATAAGCTTGAGATCTAAACTCCTCCATTTCCTGCAGCTGCAAGAATCTTTTTTCACCAGCGGCAAGGCTATCAAAATTTAGTAGCTTGAGAGCCCATAGGGCTTTGCGTTCAAGCTCCAATGGTAAATGACAGGCCTTTCCATACACCAGTTGATATGGGGACATCCCGATTGGTGTTTTGAATGCCGTTCTGTATGCCCAAAGAGCATCATCTAGCTTCTTCGACCAGTCTTTTCTTGATGCTCCTATAGTCTTTTCCAGAATCCTTTTTAACTCTCTGTTAGATATCTCGGTTTTCCCACTTGTTTGGGGTGGTAAGGTGTGGCAACCGTGTACTTTACCCTGTATCGTAGGAGAAGAGCTTCTAGTGGTCTGTTACAAAAATGGCTCCCTCCATCACTGATGAGCGCTCGTGGGACTCCAAACCGGCTAAAGATATTCTTTCTGAGGAAGTTCATGACCACCTTGTTATCATTTGTTGGGGTTGCAATGCCTCTACCCACTTGAAAACGTAATCCACTGCTACTAGGATATACTTGTTTGAATATGTGGTTGGAAATGGTCCCATGAAATCGATTCCCCATACATCAAACAGTTCCATCTCTAAGATGAAATTCTATGGCATCTCATTTCTTTTGGGTAGGTTTCCAGCTTTTTGGCATTCATTGCAGTTCTTTGCTACTTCCTTGGCATCCTTGAAAAGGGTAGGCCAAAAGAATCCGCTTTCTAACACCTTGGCTGCAGTTCTTTCCCCTCCAAAGTGGCCTCCAAAGCACGAGCCATGGCAGTTCCATAAGACCTCTCTTCCCTCTTCTTCTGAAACACATCTTCTAAGGATTCCATCTGAACACTTCTTGAATAGGTATGGTTCATCCCAAACAAAATACTTCGCGTCATTGATGAGCTTTCTTTTTTGATGTTTGTTGATTTCTGGAGGTAAAGCCCCAGTTGCCTTGAAATTAGCAATATCTACAAACCAGGGTGCTCTGTGAACCGTCATCAACTGCTCATCTGGGAAGAACTCATTTACACTTGTATCATGTGTTCCTTCTTTATCATGAGGGATTCTGGATAGGTGATCTACTACTTTGTTCTCCACTCCTTTCTTGTCTCTAATTTCAATATTGAATTCCTGCAACAACAAGATCCATCTTATTAGTCTTGGTTTTGATTCTTGCTTGGCAAACAAATATTTAAGTGCTGTGTGATCTGTGAAAACGATCACTTTGGCACCAATGAGGTTTGATCAAAACTTGTCAAATGCAAAAACTATTGCCAGCAGTTCTTTTTCAGTAGTGGTATAATTTCTTTGAGTGTCATTGAGGACTTTGCTGGCATAGTATATCACATGGACCAAGTTATCTTTCCTCTGTCCTAACACTGCCCCAACTGCAAAATCAGATGCATCACACATCAGTTCAAATGGTAAGTTCCAATCAGGTTGGGAAATGATAGGGGCAGAGGACAGCCTCTTTTTCAAGTTTTCGAATGCTAGCATGCATTTTTCATCAAAGACAAATGGTGTATCAGATACAAGGAGATTGCTTAAGGGCTTGGCTATCTTTGAAAAATCTTTAATAAATCTTCTGTAAAAGCCAGCATGCCCTAAAAAGCTCCTAATTGCCTTGACATCACTTGGTGGGGGTAATTTTTCAATGAGTTCCACCTTAGCTCTGTCTACCTCAATGCCTTGGTTAGAAACCTTATGGCCAATAACTATTCTTCCTGTCACCATAAAGTGACATTTCTCCCAGTTCATGACCAAATTGGTCTCTTGACATCTTTTTAATACCAGGGCCAGGTGATTTAGGCAATTAGAAAAGGAATCTCCGAATACTGAAAAGTTATCCATAAAGACTTCAATGAATTTCTCTATCATGTCTGAGAAAATGGAGAGCATGCAGCATTGGAAAGTTGCAGGTGCATTACATAGCCCAAATGGCATGCGCCTGTAGGCAAACACTCCATATGGGCAAGTGAATTAGGTTTTTTCTTGGTCTCTCGGATCAACCACTATTTGGTTATATCTGGAATAACCATCGAGAAAACAGTAATATACATGTCCTGCAAGTCTTTCCAGCATCTGATCCATGAAAGGAAGGGGGAAATGATCTTTTCTTGTAGCTTCATTGAGTTTTCTGTAGTCTATGCACATCCGCCATCCTGTGACGGTCCTTGTAGGAATGAGTTCATTCCTCTCATTGGGTACTACAGTGATTCCTCCTTTCTTGGGGACCACTTGGACGGGGCTGACCCATGGGCTATCCGAAATTGGGTAGATCACCCCTCCTTGCCAAAGCTTCATGACTTCCTTCTGTACCACTTCTTTCATGACTGGATTTAGCCTCCTCTGGGGCTAGATGGATAGTTTGGCATCATATTCCAGCAGTATCTTATGTATGCATATGGTCGAACTGATTCCCTTCAAGTTAGCAAGGGTCCATCCAATAGCATCCTTATGCTTTTGCAATACTTGGAGTAATTCATCCTCTTGATCTTGGCTGAGAGCTGAGTTTATGAACACTGGGTAACTTTCATTCTCTCCTAAATATGCATACTTGAGAGTGGGTGGCAGTGCTTTGAGTTCAAGTTTGGGTGCTTCTTTTTGATATGTGGTCAGGAGGACATTTTCGTAATCTTAGAGCTAAGGGACAGAATGATAATCTTGTCATATTCAAGGATCTGAATTCTAGAAGAATTGTGCCATGCCAGTCTTGGACATCTAGAAGACCAAGAGTCCGTCTCAAAAACAGTGGTGCTGAAAGGGCGACAACTCATAAAGCCCATTGGGCTAAGTCAGGACAGCAAGAAGCCCAATAATGCTTTTCAAATTCAATTAGAGACATAATTTATTATTAATTTTCGAATTTTTAGGCATTTATGTTAGTTTGTTTTGTTGTTAGAGTTTGTTGAAAGATTTGAATTACTCCTGATTTGCTTAGTAGTATTTTTTCCTATAAAAAAAAGATAAGATAAAGGGTTTTTTTCCTACTAGACTTCTAAGAAACCTGTTCTTAGCAACCTAGGTCACCGGAAGGGGCTCCCTACTAGACCTTCAAAGAACCTGTCCTTGACAACCTAGATCAGAGGGATGAAAATTGAATCACTCAATCTTCTCCATGCAACCAGCGAAGCAAATCACTCACCTCACTCAATCACACTTAAAAAAAACGTGCATAAAGCACTAAGGAAATTTTCTTCATCAAAGTTATTCCAAATGGTCTCACCAGAGGTGTTTAAATAGGCTCCTAACAAACTAACTAAAAGATAAGATAACTAATTTAAATCAGATTTGATCTTATTAGATTAGATCAGATTTGATTTAAATTTTAAAATCCTAAAGATATGATAACTAATTTAAATCAGATTTGATCTTATTAGATTAGATCAGATTTGATTTAAATATAAAATCCCTAAAAATACTACTAAGCAAATCAGGAGTAATTCAAATCTTTCAACAAACTCTAACAACAAAACAAACTAACATAAATGCCTAAAAATTCAAAAATTAATAATAAATTATGTCTCTAATTGAATTTGAAAAGCATTATTGGGCTTCTTGCTGTCCTGACTTAGCCCAATGGGCTTTATGAGTTGTCGCCCTTTCAGCACCACTGTTTTTGAGACGGACTCTTGGTCTTCTAGATGTCCAAGACTGGCATGGCACAATTCTTCTAGAATTCAGATCCTTGAATATGACAAGATTATCATTCCGTCCCTTAGCTCTAAGATTACGAAAATGTCCTCCTGACCACATATCACTTTTCTTTCATTCTCCTCCTCTGGTGCACCCTGAACATGAATCTCCGCTGTTGCAACCTCTTCACTAGATACTGATTCCTCTTCTGTTAATCCTTCAAGTTCTTCTTCTTCAAATATCTCTTGTATTGCATCTTCTAGTGAATCCAACCTCATACATTCTTCCAATGGTTCTTGTGGGTAGCTCATGGCCTTGAACACATTGAATGTCATCTTCTCATTGTGTAATCTCAGGGTAAGTTTACCTTTTTGGACATCAATGATAGCTCCAGCAGTGGCCAAGAATGGTCTTCCCAGGATGATGGAAGCCTTGGCTTCCTCCTTCATGTCCAACACTACAAAGTCTGCTGGGAAAATAAAATCTTCTACCTTCACCAGCAAGTCTTCTACTATGCCATGAGGAAACTTGAATGATCGGTCTGCCAGTTGTAGGGCCATTTTTGTTGGCTTGGCCTCCTCAATCCTTATTTTTCTCATCATAGCTATGGACATCAGATTTATGCTGGCTCCTAAGTAACATAGAGCCTTCTCCATTGTGATTTCTCCTATAATACAAGGAATCTGGAAGTTTCCAGGATCCTTCAATTTCTAGGGTAGTTTGTGCTAAATGATGGCACTATATTCTTCGGTTAGTATCACAGTTTCGTTGCTCTTCCAGCTTCTCTTCTTGGTCATTAATTCCTTCAAGAACTTGGCATAGAGCGGCATTTGCTCTATTACTTCAGCAAAGGGTATGTTAATCTGTAGTTTCTTGAAGATTTCCAAAAATCTTGAGAATTGGTTGTCATCCCCCTTCTTTTTCAATTGCTGAGGGTATGGAGCTTTTGGAACGTCTCGTTTCACCATTTCTCCTTTTTGTTGTGAATTGGGAGTGGGAATTTGGACTTCATCTCGTTCCTCTTCCCCTTCATTTGAGTTCTTCTCTTGTGGTTTCTTGGGAGTTTCCTTCAATTCCTTCCCACTTGTGAGGGTGATGGCCTGGCATTCCTCCCTTAGGTTTGAATCAGTGTTGCTGCACAGGTTATGGCTGGGAACTTGCTTGAATAAGTAGCCAATTTGTGTCTCAAGTTTCTTGATGGTAGCATCTTGATTCTACATATTGGGCCGCACTTCCTCTCGGAACATTTTACTGTCTTGAACTTCTTTGCATATACGTTCAAATAGGGTCTCAATCCTTGAGAGTCTATCTTCGGATGATGATGAGTTGAGATTGGAGGGATGAGAAGGGCCATTTTGATTTTGATATGGATGTTGAGGTGTTATTAGGTGGGTGCTGATATGATCTCTGTGTGGACTATTGGTGAACTGCATTGTTGTTGGGGTTGTGACGTCTCTGATCTTGGCCTTGATCTTGTTGATTTCCTCACCCAAAGTTTGGGTGGTTCCACCAACCAGGATTATAATTTTTGGAGTACGGATCATGGTTTTGCCTAGGTGAGTTTCCAATGTAGTTGGCTTGATCCTGATCACCCTCTGCCTCTGCATTCACTCCTTCTTGAACTGCTGATGAGGTGGTGATTGCTGCTACTTGGTTCCTCTCCATCTTCTTGGTAAGGTCAACCAACTGCTTGGTAATTATCTTGTTCTGGGCCAGCAATGCATCCCCATTGTTTAGCTCCATCACTCCTCTAGTGTTGCCTCTTTCAGAGGCATAGAAGTAGTCATTCTCTGCTACAGTCTCAATGACATCTATGGCTTCTTCAATGGTCTTCTTCTTGTTCAGAGATCCCCAGATGAGTGGTCTACTGCCTTCTTTGATTCGTAAGAAAGACCCTCATAGAAAATGTGTAATTGCACCCATTCATTAAACATATCTGGCGGGCACCTTCTTGTCAAGTCCTTAAACCTCTCCCAAGCTTCATATAGAGTCTCACTATCTTGTTGCCTGAAGGTTTGTACCTCAGCTCTCAACCTGTTGATTCTTTGAGGAGGATAGAATTTTGCCAAGAATTTGTTCACCACATCTTTCCAGGTTGTTAAACTCTCCTTTGGGAAGGATTCCAGGCATTTAGATGCTTTGTCCTTGAGTGAAAAAGGAAACAGAAGCAGTCTATAGGTGTCAGGATGAATACCATTAGACTTCACAGTATCACATATCCTTAGAAATGTGGTTAGATGTTGATTGGGGTCTTCTTGGACACTTCCTCTGAATGAACAGTTGTTCTGAACAAGGGTGATAAGCTGTTGCTTTAGTTCAAAGTTATTGGCATGTATGGTTGGCTTTTGGATGCTACTTCCACAGTTTTCTGGGTTTGGATTTATGTAAGATCCCAGAACTCTTCTCTCTTACTCAGCATGATGCACTGGACCTTCTCTGCCATGGTTGTGAGCTTCTTCTTCATGATGATTCTCCATATTCTCATCAATGTCTGGTTCAAAGTACTCTTCCTCATTCTCAGCACCAACAACTCTCTTTCTTCTTGCTTCCCTCCTTAATTTAAGGAAGGTCCTCTCAGGTTCATAATCAAAAGAAGTTGAAGCCCCACTTCTTCTACCTGTCATACAACCAACAAGGCCAAAGCAAAAGGGAGAAAGAGAGTATTCTTGTTAAAAATGCTGTTAGTGTGAGTGATGCAATATATCAAACAGTTAGTGGGTTAGTGAACTGAATTGTAACAAATAAGAGAACACCACAAACGGGTAGGGGTAAAGGGAAGAAAATAACTAAAACTAAAAGTAAATCAATCAAACAGAAATTAAATCAACAAAACAAAGAAAAAGAGCTCAATCTAGTTATCCACCAATTTAATCATTGTTGATACAAAATCAATCCCCGGCAACGGCGCCATAAACTTGATGCACGGAAACTTGTCTCTCAACAATTTTTCCTCGGCAAGTATACCGAATTGTTGTCAAGTAAAAACTCACAATAGAGTGAGGTCGAATCCCACAGGGATTGATTGGTCAAGCAACTTTAATCAGAAGAATGTTCTAGTTGAGCTAAGCAGCATTTGATTTAAGAATTTCAGGAAATTAAATGGCGAAAAAGTAAATGGCAGAAAATGTAATTGCTGGAAATAAAGAACTGAATATAAATGACGGAAAGTAAATTGCAGAATCTTAAATGGGGAATGGGGAAGATAAACATAAAAGTAAATGGCAGAAAGTAAAGAGAATGGGTAAGATCAGAAATGGGGAGTTCATTGGGCTCAGGAGATGTTGTATTCTCCGGATCAAGTTTATTTTTATCTCTTCCTCAATCAATGCATTCATTGATCTCTTTGGCAATCTTAAGTGATTGAATTCCAATTCTTTGGTAATTCAATCTCTCAAATCTTGATCAATAGCCAATTCCTTGGTCTAACTGCTCATGAGAAGAGATGAAGTATGGTCACTGATTACACCACATGTATTTCCAAATCAAAGTATTGGGAGAATTATATGTCACCATATCCATCCAAACCCCAATTTGGTCCAACATGAGAAAGCATTTCTAGCATGATCTCTTCATTCCTCTTCCAAGGTTCCGAAGAGATCCAAGTATGAATAGCTTCTTTTCCAAGACAACTACCCAATTGGATAAAGATTGAAAGCTTTCTAGTAAAATCAAGAGAAAAGAAAGAAGAAGAATAATGAAAACTATTATTGATCCATCAAATTACAACAGAGCTCTGATGACATGTCACCATGTCATGTTTTTCTATGCTTTTTCCTTTGTTTTCAATAGGTTTTATGCACTTTCTTAAGCCATAAGCAAGCCAATTGGATAGATTTCCATGTTTCCTTTGATTTAATCAACCATGTATGAATTAATGCTATTTCATGAGGTTTTATGCTATAATTGTCACATATTATGAAAGAATGACAAACTCATGATTTTGAGCATAGCTTTGATGTGTTTGGTTGATTGATGATAGGTGAAGAAAGCTTGGAGAAAGGTTGAAGCAAGGAGGAATGGCTAGGAGGAAGAGAGGACAAAAAGTTTGAGCAAAAGTTTGCCTCAAACTTTAGCTCAAACTTTTGGATTAATTGAAAATGAACCAGGGAGCAAAAAGCTGGACCAAAAGTTAGCCTCAAACTTTTGTGCAAACGTTTGGGCAAAAAGCTGGACCAAAAGTTAGCCTCAAACTTTTTGGCTAACTTTTGGCATCACAAATCAACACCCTGGAGAGCAAAAGTTTGCACCAACGTTAGCCCCTAACTTTTTGGCTAACGTTGGCACATGAAAAACACACCCTGGAGAGCAAAAGTTTGCGCCAACGTTAGCCTCTAACTTTTTGGCTAACGTTGGCGCCACAAGGCATACAAGGGGTATACTTCCAACATGAATAACTTGAGCTACAGAGCTCCAAATGAGGTGATTCAAAAAGCAATGAAATGTAGGAATCAAGAGCTTTCCAAGCATATATGGCACTGCATGGTGGACACTAAAATTGAGGGAGAAAACTGCCCCGAAATGTGCATAAACGAATATGGTGGCAACATGCAGTGAGGCCAACTGACCTCTGCACCTTCGACGGAGTATAACTCGAGCTGTAGAGCTCCAAATGATGTGCTTCCAATAGCATTGGAAAGTAGACATTCAGGGCTTTCCAACAATGTATAATAGTATGGGGTGAACAATGCGTTTGAGCCTCCAGAACTGGCGTTTTCGTCCACGTTTGAGGCAAACTTTACCTCAAACGCTGCACACCAAGGCCAGCGACCTTGTCCTCTTCAAATGAGCATAACTTGAGTTGTAGATGTCCAATTGAGGTGATTCCAATTGGGTTAGAAATCTGACATTCAGAGCTTTCCAACAATATATAATAGTCTATAGTTGGCATGAAATTGGCAACGTTGACAAGAGGACAAAGTAGCACCCCACACATGCACACAAGGGGGCCAATGTTGAAGCCAAAGTTTGACCCCTAACTTTTGCCCCAACGTTGGTATCAGCAAAGAAGGGTGGCTGATGTGAAAAGTTGGAGTAAAAGTTAGCCTCAAACTTTTACTCAAACTTTTACTCAAGCTTTCATGATTCCAAACCCGGTTCAATTCGGTTCTTCTCCAAACTCCAAGAGCAATCAACCAAGGCCTCTATCAACCCAATTCCATCAAGAGCAAGAGCCCAATTGTCATCACTCAAAGGCACAAGAGATAGATAAAATAGGAATTTCATTTAATTGTAATTTGTTTTTAATTTCATTTTCATTTTGTAAAAGCCTATATAAGGCATCATTTTCATATTTGTTGAGGGGGGGCGAGCTCCACTAGGGAGCATTAGGAATACAGAGCTCTCTCTCTGAGTTTCATTTTCTGTTTTGAATCTTGAATTGAGATTGGAAGAAATTCTGTTTTCATTCTCTATTTGCAACGTCTCTTTACTTCTTCTGCAATCTTTTTTTTTAACTCTCTGCAACTTTTCTCTTGTTGGATCAAGGAAGGATCCACTCCTGAGATCTTCAACATCCTTTTAAATTTCTGCAAATTAAGCACAGTCACTTTGCTCTCTGATCTCCTTGTTCCCAATTTACTTTCCAGCACTTTTGTTCCTCTGCACTTTACATTTGAGTTGTTGTGATCTTGATTTATTCTTCCTGCAATTTAACTTTCCAGTTACTTGATCTACTGCTCTCTTTAATTTCTAGCACCCACTCCCCTTTAATTTCAAGCAATTTACATTTCTTGCAATTTAAGATTCTTGCAATTTACATTTCTTGCCCCTTAAGCTACTTGCCAATTTACTTTCTGCACTTTAATTTTCCTTGTCATTTACTTTCTGCTGCATCAATTATCACTCAAATGTTAGCTTGACTAAACTAATCATCCACTAAAGTTGCTTGATCCATCAATCCCTGTGGGATCGACCTCACTCCCGTGAGTTTTATTACTTGATGCGACCCGGTGCACTTGCCGGTTAGATTTGGGTGTTTTGGAGGAATTCGTTTCTTCCACAAAAATATCCCATCAAGTTTTTGGCGCCGTTGCCGGGGATTGATTTAGATCAACAATGATTAAGTGGGTGAGAAGTCTAGATCAAGCATTTTCTTTATTTTTGTTCTTTGTTCTAAGTTGAAACCAAGGTGTTTGAGTTATTGCCTCACTAAGAAATTCTTTCTCTATGACATGAATTTCAAATTTCATTGATGTTTATAAAATACAAATGGAGTTCAACTCATCTTTTGGTCAAACAAAATTTTATGGGATATCACCCGCCATCACCAATCTCTAATGGTGGTTGGGAATATCACCAAGAAACTTCAAATTCTGGGCACTCCAATTCATGGAGCTATGCTTCAGAACCACAAGATGAGAAAGAAAATCATATGGGATATTTCCCTCCACCACAAAATGATGCAAGTCATGACTCTAATGGTGGCTGGGAAAGGAATTCTAGTGCTCCATATGATATTCATCCAAAGATATCATCACTTGACCATACTTCAACCGAAAGCCCCTTTCAAAACTCACCACCCACACAAACTTCCATGAACCACTCAAGGCTTTCAGAGCTTGAGTCCATGTTCAAAAAAATTGAGGAGGAGACAATGAAAGCCTTGAAAAGGGAAGAAATCATCCGTCAGAGGGCGAATGAGCACCTGGAGAACATAAGGAAACACTTAGAACCATCAAACAGTAAAAATCAATCTGTGGGAGAGGAAGTGGAAAAACAAGAACAAAAGGTCCTTATGTTAAGTGAAAGTGCAATGAAGAAGGAGGAAAAACAAGAGGAAGAAGCTACTGAGTCAAGTGGATTTTTAATGAAGAATGAGGTGGTTGAAAATGAAACTACACTTGAGGTGACAAAAGAACCTGAACACTCACAACCTCCACAAACCTCCCTGGACCAAAACGCCTCAACACTTGAATCCATGATTGAAAGGTATGAAGAGGAGATGAAGAAAGCTTGGGAAGATCAACAAACCTCCTCCATAAAAGAGCTATTAAAACAAATGTTGGGTGTAAAAGAGGAAGTGGAGGAGCAAGAAAGTGAAGAAGTCATTCCAAACTCAAGTGAGGCAGAGAAGTACATAAAGGAGGAGTTCATGGAACCACCAATACAAGAGACTCTTGATGAAAAGAAGACTCCAACAATCACACAACCACCAAGATTTGGATTCAAAGAAGTGAAGGCAATTAACAAAAGCACCAAGAAGAGGATTGTGACCAAACTACCAAGGAAAACATTCAAGAGGAGGTCAACCACAAGCAATCCAACCCCTGGACCAATAGCAAGCAAGCTTAATCAAACCATGTACAAAAGAAAGCTTGCTGAGGAGAGACAAAGACAGGGGGTAATAGCTGAATCTTCTCCTCCTTTGAAGTCATTTCTCTTAACAAATTGGAAGAAGAGGAAGAAAGTAAAGAACAGGTAGACAGTAGGTACATTTCTTTTCCTTGCTTTGTTTAAATTTCAATAAATTGGCATATGGTTACATTCTAAGTTTGGTGTTGCCCTGCAACAAACTATTTTCCATCTTCATGGATGATTGCATCAATTTTACATGAAAGTGACACACCAAGATTCTAAGTTTGATGTGCCACCTATTTTTCTATGCAAATCATTCAGCAACACCACTTGTCTGCATAACCATAATGTCTTTGCAGTGTTAATTTTCTTTTGGTTTGATATTTTGTTATTCTGTTTACTTTAGTTAATTCTTTGTTTTTAATGCTTTCATTTTAGTTTACTTATTCACTGTGTTTGTTAATACATTACCGAGAGAGTTTTATTCATGACATATTCTTGGCTTGGTGATTGTACTTAACAAATAACAGTTTCACTTGCTTAGTTTTAATTCAAATAAATGGACATAGGATTGCATTCTAAGTTTGGTGTTGCTATGCAACACAAATTGCTCCAAATCTTTACTGGATACTTGCATTGATTCCAAGTGAAAGTGTCACACTAAGTTTGGTGTGCCACTTATCTTTTATGCAATGTATTGTGCTCACCTTCTTAAGTTTGCAATCACAAATGTCTCTATCTCTTATGCCTTGATTGTTATTTTTTTGCTTGCTTGAAACACATGTACTACTAACTTTTCATTGTGTAAGACACTCATGATCCATCTTAGCCCCATAGCCATGGTTCTAATTGTTGCTCTAGGATGAGCAAGCATTCTGAGTTTGGCAAGGGAAGGAGGAAGAATAGAGGAAAAAGGACAACAATAATGAAGATAAACTACAAGGTTGTAGAGTTCCTTTTCTCCTCATTTGTTTCCAGCACTTAAATTGCATGATTGTCTTCATCCTTTCTGTTTACATGTGTGTATGAATAAAGCATAACTTGAATTTTGATTTGCAACATGGTGTTGTGTCATTATGATTACCAACTTGAGTTTTGTGAATTCAAAAGCAACAAAGTATCATGATCATAAACAAACAAGGCATTAAAGAAGATTTTAGCATGTGCATAAAAGTATTGGAAAGCTAGTATGATTAATTGTTGCTCAATTGCATTGGATTTTATTTAATTGAAGTTTTCATCTAGTACATTTTGTGAAATCTTTTGAAAATCATGAAAACCTTGAAAGATAAAGCAAAAAAGAGCAAGAAAAGAAAAAGAGAAAGAATGAGAAAGCTGAAGGCTCTGAGTACCAATGGCAATTTATTTGTTAAGTGCTTGTGGTGTTTATGTATCAAGCCAAATGCTTGAAAACAAAACACTTAGAAGTCAAGGTTAGGCTCAAAGTGCAAAAGCACTCACTCAAAGCTCAAGGCTCTGAGCATCAATGATTAGAGAGTCAAGAAAAGAAAAGAAAAATGAGCTTAATGAAGTCCTCTAATCAAATGCTTGTGGTGCTTATGTATCAAGTGGTAATACTTGAAAACAAAGCATTTAGAAGTCGTAGCTTTGTTATCAACTCATGGGGCAAAGCACCCAAAAGGAGAAGCTAATAAGAAAAGCAAAAAGCTTGTTTCAAGGAAGAAATATAAGGAAAAGATTTCATAAAATGAGTTAGATAGAAGTATCAATCATTTACATTTCTTTTGTGATTGTAGCATGCTTAGAAAACTAGCTTACCATGAACATTGAGTTGCTATTCTTCTTGCCTTGGATTGTCAATCTTTATTGCATGATTCTTTTCTTGCTTGGGGACAAGCAAGGTTTAAGTTTGGTGTTGTGATGACATGTCACCATGTCATGTTTTTCTATGCTTTTTCCTTTGTTTTCAATAGGTTTTATGCACTTTCTTCAGCCACAAGCAAGCCAATTGGGTAGATTTCCATGTTTCCTTTGATTTAATCAACCATGTATGAATTAATGCTATTTCATGAGGTTTTATGCTATAATTGTCACATATTATGAAAGAATGACAAACTCATGATTTTGAGCATAGCTTTGATGTGTTTGGTTGATTGATGATAGGTGAAGAAAGCTTGGAGAAAGGTTGAAGCAAGGAGGAATGGCTAGGAGGAAGAGAGGACAAAAAGTTTGAGCAAAAGTTTGCCTCAAACTTTAGCTCAAACTTTTGGATTAATTGAAAATGAACCAGGGAGCAAAAAGCTGGACCAAAAGTTAGCCTCAAACTTTTGTGCAAACTTTTGGGCAAAAAGCTGGAGCAAAAGTTAGCCTCAAACTTTTTGGCTAACTTTTGGCATCACAAATCAACACCCTGGAGAGCAAAAGTTTGTGCCAACGTTAGCCCCTAACTTTTTGGCTAACGTTGGCACATGAAAAACACACCCTGGAGAGCAAAAGTTTTCGCCAACGTTAGCCTCTAACTTTTTGGCTAACGTTGGCGCCACAAGGCATACAAGGGGTATACTTCTAACATGAATAACTTGAGCTACAGAGCTCCAAATGAGGTGATTCAAAAAGCAATGGAAAGTAGGAATCAAGAGCTTTCCAGGAATATATGGCACTGCATGGTGGACACTAAAATTGAGGGAGAAAACTGCCCCGAAATGTGCATAAACGAATATGGTGGCAACATGCAGTGAGGCCAACTGACCTCTGCACCTTCGACGGAGTATAACTCGAGCTGTAGAGCTCCAAATGATGTGCTTCCAAAGGCATTGGAAAGTAGACATTCCGGGCTTTCCAACAATGTATAATAGTGTGGGGTGAACAATGCGTTTGAGCCTTCAGAACTGGCGTTTTCGTCTGCGTTTGAGGCAAACTTTACCTCAAACGCTGCACACCAAGGCCAGCGACCTTGTCCTCTTCAAATGAGCATAACTTGAGTTGTAGATGTCCAATTGAGGTGATTCTAATTGGGTTAGAAAGCTGACATTCAGAGCTTTCCAACCATATATAATAGTCTATAGTTGGCATGAAATTGGCAACGTTGACAAGAGGACAAAGTAGCACCCCACACATGCACACAAGGGGGCCAATGTTGAAGCAAAAGTTTGACCCCTAACTTTTGCCCCAAACGTTGGTATCAGCAAAGAAGGGTGGCTGATGTGAAAAGTTGGAGTAAAAGTTAGCCTCAAACTTTTACTCAAACTTTTACTCAAGCTTTCATGATTCCAAACCCGGTTCGATTCGGTTCTTCTCCAAACTCCAAGAGCAATCAACCAAGGCCTCTATCAACCCAATTCCATCAAGAGCAAGGGCCCAATTGTCATCACTCAAAGGCACAAGAGATAGATAAAATAGGAATTTCATTTAATTGTAATTTGTTTTAAATTTCATTTTCATTTTGTAAAAGCCTATATAAGGCATCATTTTCATATTTGTTGCGGGGGGGCGAGCTCCACTAGGGAGCATTAGGAATACAGAGCTCTCTCTCTGAGTTTCAATTTCTATTTTGAATCTTGAATTGAGATTGGAAGGAATTCTGTTTTCATTCTCTATTTGCAACGTCTCTTTACTTCTTCTGCAATCTTTTTTTTAACTCTCTGCAACTTTTCTCTTGTTGGATCAAGGAAGGATCCACTCCTGAGATCTTCAACATCCTTTTAAATTTCTGCAAATTAAGCACAGTCACTTTACTCTCTGATCTCCTTGTTCCCAATTTACTTTCCAGCACTTTTGTTCCTCTGCACTTTACATTTGAGTTGTTGTGATCTTGATTTATTCTTCCTGCAATTTAACTTTCCAGTTACTTGATCTACTGCTCTCTTTAATTTCCAGCACCCACTCCCCTTTAATTTCAAGCAATTTACATTTCTTGCAATTTAAGATTCTTGCAATTTACATTTCTTGCCCCTTAAGCTACTTGCCAATTTACTTTCTGCACTTTAATTTTCCTTGTCATTTACTTTCTACTGCATCAATTATCACTCAAATGTTAGCTTGACTAAACTAATCATCCACTAAAGTTGCTTGATCCATCAATCCCTGTGGGATCGACCTCACTCCCGTGAGTTTTATTACTTGATGCGACCCGGTGCACTTGCCGGTTAGATTTGGGTGTTTTGGAGGAATTCGTTTCTTCCACAAAAATATCCCATCAAGCTCCCTAACCCAATGAAAGGGGTTTAGTTGTTCATAGCTCTGGGAATGGAAAGCAAAGATGGAAAATACATTCTAAAAGTAAAACTATAAGTTGCAGAGAAAGTAAAATTATACAGAGAGTAGTTCTCCCAATGCCAAAAGCTTCTTCTCTAGTTCAAAACTACTCCTATATATACTACTCTTCTGATCTTCTAGTTGGCTCTTCAAGTCTTGGATATGGGCCTTTGGATCTTTAGTTGAAGCAGTTGCAATCTTCAGTGGGCTTAGCTTTGCTTGCAGAGAAAGTGTGAGTTAGGCATGGACGTTAGTTAGGACGTTAGTGGTGTTAACATTAAGTGAAAATGTGGGTTCGAGAACGTTAGTGACGATCACCTTTTTCACTAACTTTCCTAACCCAAGATGGTCCACGTTAACTTCAACATTAGTGGCAGTAACGTGACCACTAACGTTGCCTCTTGGTCCTTCACAAACGTTATTGGCATTCACCTTTTCCAATAATGTTTGCTTGTTGCCCTTCCTCCCTACGTTAGAGTCTACGTTAGTGTAGCTAACGTGACCCTTAACGTGGGCATGCCTCAGCTTCGAGAGCATTAGTGACACTTACCTTTGTCACTAATGCTCCAAACGCCCCTTCTCACGTTAGTGCCTCACGTTAATTGTATTAACGTGGTGGTGATTGCCATCTCTAACTTTAGTGACAAAGGTGAGTGTCACTAACGTTGGCTCATCATTTCTTTCCTCCATGTTAGCTTCCACGTTAATGTAATTAACGTGGCAACTAACGTGGCTAATAATGGCTTGGTCCAACGTTAGTGACAAAGGTGAGTGTCACTAACGTTGGCACTTCTTTGTTCCTTCCACGTTAGAGTTCATGTTAATGTAATTAACGTGACTCTTAACGTGGCTAAGTGTGCCCCTTTTTCCAACGTTAGTGGTATTCACTTTTACCACTAACATTGGAGCTTTACTTCTTCTCCACGTTAGCTTCCACGTTAATGTAGTTAACGTGGCAACTAACGTGGGCTATGATAGCTCACGAAGGCATTATTGGCGATCACTTTTCCCATTAACGTTGCAAGCTAGCTCCCATTCCACGTTAATGGTCACATTAGTTAGACTAACGTGGCTATTAAGGTGGCATCTTCCTTGCTTCCTTTGTCCTGAAATCAAGCAAGTAAAATGCATTAAAGCTAGATTCTAACTCATGAGATCATGCATCATCCATTTTATCATTCAATTCATGCATAATTCTCATAAAATCATATAAAATTCACAATGTTTGCTTGAATCAAGATGTAAGTGATTATCGTCCGACCGCTCGGCATTTTTGGGTGACAAGTTTCTAATCCCAACACTTTTGCATTTCATTTTTAGATCTTTTAGGATTTTTGGTTGCATTGAATATGTATATATTAAGCTTAGTCAAAATCCTGATATTTTCCAAGGATTTTATCTATAGGGCACCCCAATTGAAAAAAAAATTTAGAACTTGCTTGAATTATATACTTTGTGGAACATAATTTTTGAGCTAAGAACACAAGCATGTGAGATTTGACCCTAATTGTGTGGTTACATCATATATAACCACTTATTTTTATTCTTGTGTGCATTATTCTCTTCCTATGATTGTAATCTTTGATTTGTTTAATTCTATATGTCCATTATTTTGTGTATACATACATTTATATGATTGAGGCCATCGTTCAAATAGCTCACTTACCCAAATAAGCCTACCTTTTATCTTCCATTGATAATCAATTTGAGCCTATGCTTAACCCATTTGTTCTTAATTGTAGCACATTACAATCCTAAGTGAAAAACAATAAATATCCCTTAATTTGGATCTTTGATTAGCTTAGGCTAGTGAGAGTGTTTATCATTTGATTTTGGGAGAGTTGGGAACATTGGGTAGAGATAAAAGTGTATTTTTATATTTGTGTTGAGAATCTTGGAAATTGGATACATACTCATGTATTAATCATGTGTAAACCATATGCATTGATGTTCTTGTATATATATTTTAGTTTGAAAAAAAATTAATGAAAAAAAATAATAATAATAATAAAAAATAAAAAAATAAAAATAAATAATAGAAATAGAAAAAAAAAGGAAAGACAAACAATTGCAATAAAAAGGGGATAAAATGCTCCAAAGCAAGGTTCAATGAAAGTCAATGCATATAGGTGGTGATCAAAAAGAGAATGCATGAGTGTGTGAAAAGGTGAAGAATGGGTAGTTAGGTTTGTTTAGAATTGTATAGGTTGTCATAGGTTAGGTGGGAAGTTTAAGTTAATCAAAAATTCAAATTTCAAGCTCACTTGACCTTATGCATCCTACCTTGACCCTAGCCCCATTACAACCTATGGGAAAGTCCTCATGATATTTGTATGTATGCATGAAATAATTGTTGATTGTTAGATGAAAAGCAAATCTTCGAAAACATGATTAGGGGAGAATCGAGTGAATCAACCCCATACACTTGAGCGACTAGAGCGGATACACATCCGGTGAGGGTTCGATTGCTCAATTACATGTTTCCACCCATGATCATCTCTTTTTTTGCAAGTTTGTAAAATCTTTTTAATAATTCAATTCAATTGTGGGTTGAGTGATTGCTATTGCCTTAGCCCTTGTGTTTGTATACGCATTCTTGGAAATTGATTTATTTTGACTAAGTGGATGCATTTATGTAGATAGATTGCATATAGATAGGTTGCATGTAGTTAGTTTGTATTGAATAAATGTTGATGTCCCTTTGCTTCTCTCTTGATTTTAGCATGAGGACATGCTTAGTTTAAGTGTGGGGAGATTTGATAAACTCCAATTTTGTGGTTTATCTTGTACTTAATTTGGGGGATTTTATCACCTTTTCCTACATTTATTCAATGAAATAGCATGCTTTTACAATTCTCCCTTGATTTGTGCTTAAATGTGAAAACAGGCTTTTTAGGCCCTAAAATTGGTGATTTTAATTCACTTTAATTCCATTCGATGCCTTGATATGTTTGTTGAGTGATTTCAGGTCTATAAGGCAAGTATTGGATGGAAGAAGTGAGGAGAAATGCATGTAAAGTGGGAGAACTCATGAAGGAATGAAGGAACCGTAAAGCTGTCAAGTCCGACCTCTTCGTACTCAATCGACCATAACTTGAGCTACAGAGGTCCAAATGAGGCGGTTTTAGTTGCATTGGAAAGATAACATCCGGAGCTTCGAAATGATATAAAATTTGCCATATGTTACTTCGCAGTCAAGGGCGCGCACGCTCCATGTACGCGTGCACGCCGATGCTGCTCGTGGCTCACTAAAGTAAAATCGCCCCCAGCAATTTCTGAAGCACTTTGGGCCCAACCCAACTCATTTCTAATGCTATTTCATACAGAATTCAAGCTTGGGCAAGGGGGAGCAATTGTTTGTAGCATTATCATCATGTAGGTTAATTTCTAGAGAGAGAAGCTCCCTTTTCTCTCTAGAATTAGGTTAGGTTAATCCATCTTAGATCTAGGCATGATTTCTTGATTTCATCTTGTTTCTTTTCCAATTTCTTGTTTCTACTACTCTATTCTTCTTAGTTTTTATGTTAATTTTACTTTTATGTCTCTTTATGTTTATGAATACTCATGTTGTTTCTTGTTTACATTTAATGAAATTTAATGTTAATGTTCTTTTAATTGATGATTTGAATTGTTGATTTACTTTTCTTGCAATTTGTAGTTGGTAGATTTTATTATTTCTTGTCATTTATTATGCTTTCCTTTTATGCCTTCCAAGTATTTGATAAAATGCTTGGTTGGACTTTAGAGTAGATTTTGAGCATTCTTGGCTTGGAAAGAGTAATTAGGCAATCTTGAGTTATGAAAACCCAACCTATGTTGGTGACTTAGAGTTGTTGGCTAATATTATTTCCATTGAGGCTAATCTTTTGCTAATTTAATTAGTAACTTGATTAGGAATTTTGGATTGAGATTAGCTAGTCTTGTTAGACTTTCTCTCATGGAAGATAACCTATATCTTCTTCCAATGTTGGAGATGACATAATAAGATAAATTCTTTTTTATTATTGTGACATGATTAATTAGTCTTGTTTGAAATTCTCCATATGTGAAGATGACATGATACCTTCTTCCGTTTGTTGGAGTTAACTAAATAAGATGAATTAATCATTGTATGACTAGGATAGAAAGCCTATAATTTCAACCCTTGTCATGAATGTCTCTCTTTATTAATTGCTTTCTTTAATTGCTCTCTTCACTTTTCTTGTCATTTATTTTATTGCCCCTTCTATCAACCAAACCCTCATTGTTCTTCATAGCCAATAATTATACACTTCATTACAATTCCTTGTGAGACGGCGCAGAGTCTAAATACTTCGGTTAATTTTCATTTGGGGTTTGTTATTTGTGACAACCAAATTTTTGATTGGGAGGATTGTTTATTGGTGTAGAACTATACTTGCAATGAGAATTCATTTATTTGAGGAAATTCTATACCGACACGATAATTCTCTTAAATCATGATGCTCCCGTGATTCTTGGGTCGATGAATATGGACATGGTGCATAGGGAAGTGGTGGTTCTTGGGAGTAATTAGATTGGAATTGTGGTGGATATGGGTTAGGGTCATATGGGGGTGAATGGTGGTAGGGGGCTTGTGAGTTTGGTGGTTCATAGCTATGTTGAGGAGGTGGTTCATAGGTATATGATGGGGCTTGTTGGTAACTATAAGGGGGTCCACCATATCTATTATCTTGGTACGCACCTTGGAATGGATTTTGACCATAGTAATTTGGTGGGTGATGGCTGTCACGTAGGGGTCCACCATAACTATTGTCTTGACATGCATTGTTGAATGGTCATCGTCCATGGTACTTTGGAAGGTGTTGTTGCCTAAAGGGTTGATCAGATCCTCGTGGCTCCGTCCATCACTGATTGTTTTGACCTTGATGCATGTTCATGTTATAGCTTCCATTCCTTTCAACAATATTAGAACAAAACTCAAAGCGACGGGGGTGAGAGTTCATAGTAACTAATAAAAATCAAAAACAAAAATAAAAATAAATAAACAGGTAAAAGAAAATATTTACAATAACCAATAATAAGGCACACAGTTGCAATTCCCCGGCAACGGCGCCATTTTGACAATTGGACTTCTGTCGGTAAAGAATTTTTATAAAAATATAATCGCGTTGTAAGTATAGTTTCTAAACCAACAGAAAATCCTTTCGTACAAAAACTTTGGTTGTCACAAGTAACAAAACCCAATAAAATTTATAACCAAAGTATTTAAACCTCGGGTCGTCTTCTCAAGGAATTGCAGGGAAGTATGATTTATTATTGGTTATGAAATTGTATATTTTTGGGTTTTTGAAATAGGGAACAAGGAGAATAAATTAGCTATAAAGTAAATTAATTACTAGAAAAACTCTTGGCAAGGTATGAGAACTGGAAATCCCATCCTAGTTATCCTTATCAGGTGTGATGATAATTGTTTATTGCTCCCACTTAGTTAACCCTTACTAAATAAAGGAAAGTCAAGTGGACCAATCAACTTGATTCTTCAAGTCCTAGTCAACTCTTAAGGAAAGACTAGCTTTAGAGGGTGATGGTGTCCCAAGGGTGTATTGGTAATGATTTTCTTCAATAAAATTGCGTTGCAAGTATAGCTCTACCAACAACAATCCTCGGGTATCAAATTTAGAAGAGGGATTTGGTTGTCACAAGTTCAACCCCAATAGAAATAACCGAAGTATTCAAACCTCGGGTCGTCTCACAAGGAATCGGCAAACATGTGCTTTAACATTGGTTAGAAATCCGGGGTTGTGAGTTATGAGCATGAAAATAAATGGGAATCTTAACAAGCAAGTAATCTTAAATTGCAACAAACTAATTCAATTAACTAAGCAAAACATGAGCAATTCCAATGAACAGGTAACATTCCACTTAACTCCATTCTAAACCAAACAAGTAACTACAACAAAGACAAATATTGAGAATTTTGGTTTTCAAATATGAATAATAAAAGCAACTCTTGGCTAGGCATGGGAATTGGGGTCACCATCCTTGTCTAACAACCATATTTTGACAATTATGAGGAACCAAACTCATTAAGCCTACTTCCAAAAGTCTTAAGTACGTAATATCTACTCCTAGACTTGAAGTACGTCAAATGGCTTTGATCACATCAACCCATAAGTCCCAACCTACCTACTAATTAGATTAGTAGTGGGTTGGCGTCAATGAGTATCAAATTGATCACCAAGGGTTCTCAATTCACCAATTCATTGAGACCCAATGACTCAAGTTTACCCAATTCCCTTGGCCTAGGCCAAGAGTGAAGAAGACTACTCCATAATCAAAGTAAATAATTCATCAAACACATGGTAAGCATTAACAAAAGACATGTTCAAAATAGCAATTAAATTGAAATATACAAGTACCCACTAACAATTATCAACATACAACCATCCAAACAACAAAACTAAACACAGAAATCATCAATGTAACATCAACAAGTCAAGATTCACAACATTCATGAAATGGGTATAAAATGACAATTGACAAGAATTCATAAAACTAGCACAAGATATAAGCAAAATTGCACTAAGAAATTCAAATTAAATAATCAAAACTAGTAATTAACAAGATCCAATTCACAAATCAACAAGGGAAGATCAAATTAAAACTAGATCTAGAGAGGAATAAGGGTTTCTCTCTCTAGAATAACAAAAGAACCAAAACTAGCTAAAATTGTGTCTTAGTGTAAAATGATTGATCCCCCTTTTCCCCTAGGATCCTTGGGTCTTTTCCATGTAGAAACAGCTTGAAATTGGGCCTCCTGAGCCTCAGAAATTGCCAGGCACGATTTCCTTTAATGAGGTCATGTGCAGCTTCCCACGTGGGCGCGCCATGCGTGCGTGCGCGCCGATTACTTTTGCGATCCACGCGTGCGCGCCAAGTGTGCGTGCACATTGATAGGAATCTTTTGATCCGCGCGGATGCATCCATTCTTGCGCGCCGCTTCCAGCCAACCTCATCCACGCGTGCGCGTGGAGTGCGCGGGCGTGCCGATGCTGCTTTTTCCAAGATCTCAATTCTTCATGTTCCTCACTTTTTGTACATGCTTTCTTCCTCTCTTCTAAGTCATTCCTACTATATAATTCCTGAAATTACTCAACAAATACATCACGGTATCGAATGGCAATAGAAGAGGATTAAAATATGGCAATTTTAAGGCAAAATAAGCATGTTTTCCATTATGGAGCAATATTGGGAAGTGAACACAAAACCATGCATTTCTTGTGAATAAGTGTGAGAAATATTGATAAAATCCCCCAAAATAAGCACAAGATAAACCACAAAATCGGGGTTTATCAAATCTCCCCACACTTAAACCAAGCATGTCCTCATACTTAAAATAAAAAGACCAAAGATCATGATGAGAAAGGGTTTATGAAATGCAAACTACCTAAGTGGATGCATGCAACCAATGTAAAATCTTCTACCTACTTGGTCAGGAGTAAATCTATCCTCCAAGAACACATGTGAGCATATAGGGTGAAAATAGTATGTAATTCATGAATCCTACCAAACTGAACATCACCATGGAGTGCATATAACTTGCTAAACAAACGCTTGTGAAAGCCAGGAACAAGCGTTGAGCATCGAATCCTCACCAAAAGTGTATCCGCTCTATTCGCTCAAGTGTATAGGGTTCGTCACTCAATTTTCTCCTAATCATGATTTCCAAGATTTGTCTTTCATCTAACAATCAACAATTACTTAATGCATGCTTACAAGTATCATGAGGTCTTATTCATGGGTTGTAACGGGGCTAGGGTGAAGATAAGGATGTATATGTCCAAGTGGGCTTAAAATTTGAGTCCTTGATCAACCTAGGATCCACTAGACACATAGAACAACCTATACAACTATAATACACTACCTAGCTACCCTTGAGTTTTACTCTTTTTGCATACTCATGCATTCTTTTCAATTCACATCTCATATGCATTGTTTTCATTACTTTATCTTGGGGCATCTTTGTCCCCTTTCATTGCTTTCTCTCTTTTCTTTTCTTTTTTTTTATATTTTTTTTTCATACATTCTCATATATACACATATGAATTTCTTCTCTCTGTTTTTTTTTTTCTTTTTGGTCCCCCCTTTTTTTTCTTGGGGTTCCATGATAAAAAAGAAAAAACTTTCAATGCATATGGTTCAATCATTCAATACATGAGTATGTTCCCAAATCCTAGAATTTTCAATTAAATTACAATACACCTCTTTACATCTACCTAAATTCCCAAATATACCCTCCCATTTGAATGATACACATCCTAACTTACCTAAGCTAATCAAGGATCCAAATTTAGGGACATTTATGGTTTTTCACTTAGGGTTGTTGATGTGCTCTTTTCAAGAACAAAGAGGGTTTATCATAGGCTCAAAATTGGTTAGCAATGGTAGATAAAAGGGTTAAGGCCATTTGAAAAAAGTGACTATTGAAATGATGGCCTCAATCATGTAAATGCATTCATACACAAAGCAATGGACATATAGAATCAGACAAAGCAAGGATCACACTCATAGAGAGAGAGATATGCACACAAGAATTGAAATAATGGTTAGAAGATGTAACTATGCAATAGGCTCAAAACTTTCATGCTTGTGTTCTTAGCTCAATCACTATGTTCCAAAATACATTCTTAAAGCAAGTTTTATTGCAAAAAAAAATTTCAGAATTTTGGTAGGTCACCCAAAACACAGTTTCTTGGAAAAGAAGTTATTATTTTGACCAAGTAACTCTATAGAAACTAACTATCATGCAAAGGGTATTTACAAGCAAAACTAACTACACATGCAATATACTAACTTCTAAGCAAAAGATAAATCCATGGGTATTGAAGGGAAGAGATTGTTACCCATGGAGATCGGTCGAATAACCTCCCCACACTTAGAAATTAGCACGGTCTTCCGTGCTACGAACAATACGCAAGGACGGTCAGGACCGGAACCTTCACTATCCCCTTCATCAGAGCTCCCATCACTTGGGTTTGAGGTGGATGTGAATATTTTGGGTTCCTCCATGCTAGGGGTAACACAACCCAGAAGCTTCTTGATGTAAGTGTATCGGCGGTGGTTGCACTGCTCATATCTATCAAGCTTCCAGTGAAGATCTTCTATCCTTTGATGTGTGGATCTCAGTGGTGGTGATGATGAGCTAGAAGGAAAAAGGAGTGGCGGGGCCATGTCGAGGCTTGGTTTGTTCATGGGAAGGTGTAGGTATTTTCCGCTTGGGACCACATCGCCCTTAGCCAGAGCTATGATCTTTTTGTCCTTGGCTTCCCAAGAAATACCTGCAGCAGCAACTAAGTCAGACACCAATGCTGGAAATGGCAAATTACCTCGGGCGTAGACTTGACTCATCACTTTCTTGACAAGAAACGGAATGTTCACCGGCCTCTCCGTGAGAACACACCAAACAAGAAAGGCAAGATCCACCATGAAGGACGACTTGTGGGTGCTAGGTAGCACACCGTGAGATAGGATCTAGGCCCAAGCTCTCGCTTCTACAGTGAGTGAACGAGCGTCAATGGACTTAGGCCTCATCCGGAGTTGACCTTGGATCCAAAATGAATCTGGCTCAGCGATGACTCGGAGGATCGAGTCCCAATTGAATCCAAACTTTTTTCGCTGACGTAAGACTTCTTGGTAGCCATCCATGTCACTTGGCACTGGTAGGACATTAAGCACTTGCTGAATAGCCTCTTCTGAAACTGAGACTTGCTTGCGGCGCATGTATACCGATTTAAGAGATGGAAGATGGTAGTTAGTGTAGAATTCTTCCACCCAAGAGAGGTTGATTTCCCTTGGTTTCCTCAAAAGAAACTCCCATCCTCGCTGTTCAATGCGGGGCAGAATATAAGGAGCAACCTTGTCCGGCGGAGCGAGTAGATGCTCAGGATGATAGTTCCTTATAGCTATGGAGGGGAACATAAGCTCACAGAAACGGTTGGGGAACCTTGAAGAATCTTTCGCCGGTTTGCCCTTTTCATTCTCATCAATAGGAGTGGGTGTCTTCCCTTTCTTAGATAGGGGTTTGGCTCCTAATGAAGAGCGCACCTAAGAGTTTGACCTTTGGGGTGCCCTTTTTGCAGCCGGTTTCCTCGAAGCTATCCCCTTGCCTTTCTTGGTGGCCATCCTAAAAAGGAAGGAAAGGAAGGAAAACATTAAACCCAAGAATTAATTTGACAAGAACATGCAAGTGAATTGTAGTGCCCATGGTTAATGTAGAAGCAAGGGTCATAACACTTGGCATGGGATGCAAGAGGAAGTAAAGCATGTAATGGCATGAGAAGAGTAATCTCAAGCATCCATAATAAAGAGTAAGTCATGTTCAATTAATATCTAATTGGCAAGTATAAACTTTAAGCACACAAAGTAGACTCAATGCATTTAAGAGAAAGCAAGTGAATGAGGAGGGAGCACCAATTTGAAAGTGTATGACTAAAATGAACCAAAATGGTATATGTGCATTTCCTCGAACACTTGGCGTGCAATAATCAAGCAATGAGCAATTATGAGATACCAAACCAATTCAAAGCTCAAAATGGAACATCAATCATAACATAAACATCACACAATGGCAAAGATAAGGAAAAGAATGACAAAAGATCTATTAACGCAAATTAAGCTCAAATTCAACATCCATGGAGAAATAAGGAAAAAGGAAAAGTAAGCAAACAAAAAGCAAGAAACATCATCATGCAAGTAAAAGAGAAACTAAGTAAAGCAATAAGAAGCATCTAACTAGAAGAAATAATGCAAAGGAAAATAGAAGAAGAGAAATAGAAGAAGTGAAACCTTGAAAAGTATGAAGGAACAAGGTTGAATCTTCTTTTGTGAAGATGAGAAAGAAAATAGGAGAAGTGTAGTGCCACCAGAAAAAGTGGTTGTCACCGATGAGTGGCCGGAGACAGTGGTGGTGGATTGTGGAAGAAGAAGAAGAGGAGGGAAATGATGGAGGAAGAAGGAAAAGAAACTAAGAAAGAAAAGGGGTAAAGAGAAAGAAAACAGAACAAGGCGTGAAGTTATAAAAATGATTCACGCAACCGGCGTGCGCGCGCAAAGTGCGCTGGCGCGTCGGTGAGGGTACTATCACAGGACGCATGCGCTTCAGTAGTGCGCGCGCGCGGGAAGTTGTGCCTCAGGCACAGAAGTGGCACGAAATTGGCTCAAGTCTCTGGTTTTTGTACCAGAGTGGCTCAGTGAGGCAGGCGCGCGGATGCACACTTTGCGCGGACGCGTGCTTGAGATATTTCGTGACTGGCGCGGACGCGTACAATGCGCTGATGCGTCAGTTTTATACTAGAGAGTCCACATATCTCCATCGGCGAGCATGCGCACCGTGCGCTTGCACGTCGATGGTTAAATTGCAGTGGTGCGCGCAGGCGGCAAGTACGCGAACGTGTCGGTGCCTGGCGTGAGTTGGGCACGAAGTGGGCATGACTTTTGGGTATTTGGCCCAAGAGGTAGAATTGTGCTACCGACGCGCGTGCGCACTGTGCGCTAGCGCGTCGGTGCCCTCTTTCAAAGAACTTTTTTTGTTTTCTTTATCTTCTTTCACATCCTATCTATATGAACATCCTATCTATCCAACAAAATCAGCAAAGCTAGTATTCCTATGCACTCAATCAATCATCAAGAGATCACAAAATTCACAAGAAATTAAGGATACAAACAAGATGGTATAAACAAGGAAGATCTTACCACGGTGGGGTGCCTCCCACCAAGCACTTTTCTTTAACGTCCTTAAGTTGGACGGTCCTTTTCTTAAGCTTCCTCTCTCCTTGGTGCATCCTCCAATAGGTACACCTCTAGCTCTTTTGGGACTTGCAACCATGATACTTCTTCACTCTATGTCCATTCACCTTGAAAGTTGCTTCACTCATGGGATCAAACAATTCCACCACTCCGTAGGGCTTTATCTCCTTCACCTTGAGAGGTCCTTCCCATCTAGAGTAGAGCTTGCCAGGCATAAATCAGAGCCTTGAGTTGTAGAGGAGGACCTCATCACCTTCTTGAAAGTCCTTCTTCCGGATGTGATGGTCATGGAATGCTTTAGTCTTTTCCTTGTAGATTCGGGCATTCTCATATGACTCGTTCCTCAAACACTCAAGCTCTTCTAGTTGTAACTTCCTAGCTTCACCCGCCTTGGCTAAATCCATGTTGTACTGCTTTACCACCTAGTAGGCTCGATGCTCAATCTCCACCGGAAGGTAGCATGCCTTACCATAGACGATCCGTAAGGGACTCATCCCTATCAAAGTCTTGTAGGCCGTTCTATACGCCCATAGTGCATCTCCTAACCGGAAGCTCAAATCCTTTCTTTGCGGATTGACCACTTTCTCCAAGATTCTCTTGATTTCCCGGTTGGACACTTCCGCTTGTCCATTTCTTTGCGGATGATAAGCAATATCAACCTTATGCGACACTCCATAGCGCTTAAGCAATGCTTCTACTTTCCTGTTACAAAAGTGGGATCCTTGGTCGCTCACGATTGCTCATGGCGACCCATAACGGCATACAATGTGATTCCTAATGAAAGAAACAATGGCATTGGCGTCGTCAAGGCGGGTAGGTATGGCCTCTACCCACTTTGACACGTAGTCAACTGCTAACAGAATATACAGATACCCACTAGAGTTGGGAAACGGTCCCATAAAGTCAATGCCCCATACATCAAATATCTCACAGAATAACATGGGCTGCTGAGGCATTTCATCCCTTTGGGATGCGTTTCCTGACCTCTGACACTGATGGCAAGACACACATAACTGTTTAACATCCTTGAATAAGGTTGGCCACCAGAATCCACAATCCAACACTTTTTTAGTGGTCCTTTGTGGGCCAAAGTGGCCACCACATTCGGACGAATGGCAAGCTTCAAGGATTGGTTGGAATTCAGATTCCGGGATATATCTTCGAATTACTTGGTCCACGCCCCTCTTCCATAAGTGAGGGTCATCCCAAATATAGTATTTGGAATCACTCCTCAACTTGTCCCTTTGGTTTTTCGAAAAGTTGGGAGGGAAGATTTTCGCAACCAAGTAGTTCGCCATTGGGGAAAACCAAGGAAAGCTATCCGACAGAGCATGCAAACTATCCAATGGGAATGAGTCATTGATCGGAAATGGATCAATTTTTAAATTCTCAATGCGGCTTAAATGATCCACAACCAGGTTTTGAGATCCACTCCGGTCCCTAATCTCAATGTCAAATTCTTTCAAAAGCAAGATCCAACGTATGAGTCTAGGCTTTGACTCATTCTTTGTCAATAAGTACTTTAAAGCTGCATGATCCGTGTATACCACTATCTTTAAACCTAGCAAATAAGATCTGAATTTATCTAAAGCATGAACAATAGCTAGGAGTTCTTTTTCAGTAGTGGTATAGTTGGATTCTGTGCATCTAGTGTCTTAGAAGAGTAAGCAATGACGTAAGGGAGTTTACCATCGCGCTGTGCAAGCGCAGCACCTATAGCATGGTTTAACGCATCGCACATTATCTCAAATGGCAACGTCCAGTTGGGGCCTCGCACAATGGGTGCCGTGGTAAGAACTCTCCTTAGCTCTTCAAAAGCTTTCACACATTCACTGTCAAACTCAAAATCCACATCTTTTTGGAGTAGGCGCGACAATGGCAAAGCAATCTTACTGAAATCTTTGATAAAGCACCTATAAAAACCTGCATGTCCCAAAAACGAGCGTACCTCCCTCACGGATGAGGGGTGAGGCAAAGTGGTGATAACATCGACCTTGGCCGGGTCTAAAGAAATGCCTTCATGAGATACTACATGTCCTAACACTATACCTTGTTGTACCATAAAGTGACATTTTTCAAAATTTAAGACAAGGTTAGTGTCAATACATCTAGCTAGGACCTTGGCCAAGTTCTCTAAACAACAATCAAATGAAGTACCATAAACGCTGAAGTCATCCATAAAGACTTCCAGATAATTCTCCATTAGATCGGAGAAGACACTCGTCATGCACCGCTGAAAAGTAGCGGGTGCATTACATAGTCCAAATGGCATCCTTTTATAGGCAAAGGTGCCAAATGGACAAGTAAATGTGGTATTCTCCTGATCTTCAGGAGCAATATGAATCTGGAAGTAACCAGTAAATTGACGAGAGAACTTTTGCGTGGTCTAGAAATTTGCGGATAAATCCTCGTTACAAGTATAGTTTCTAGACCTTCAAAAGTCCTTTCATACAAATGTTTTGGTTGTCACAAGTAACAAACCCCTAAATAAATTGATAACTAAAGTATTCAAACCTCGGGTCGTCTTCTCAAGGAACTGTAGGGAAGTATGTTCTTATTATTGGTTATGGAGGTTGTAAATTGGGGTTTTGAGAATGAAGGGAGAATGGTTTAATCAGAAATTAAAGTAAATGAAGAACAGGTAATTTAAATGGCAAGTAAAATAAATAAATGACTGTAAATAAACTTTTGGCAAGGTTTGAGAAATTAGAGGTCCTATCCTAGCTATCCTTATCAATGATGATGAGAATTGAATCTTAATTCCACTTTGTTAACCTTTACCAAGATAAAGGAAGGTCAAGGGATTAATTGGTTTGATCTTCGAATCCTATTTATTTCCTAAGAAAAGATTGGGATTATTGAAGTTCAGTTTAATTAACAAAGATAACAATTATCAATCATGTTTGAGTTTGATAACTCCTGAGTTACTGATTTCTTAACCAAGACCAAAGAGGAGAAAAGTAAATCTACTGGAATAAAAATGTCTTCAGATGGGAATAACAATAATGTAAATAAGAGAAAGCAATATTAAACTAAAATACCTCAAATAACATTAATTCAAAGATGTAATCTGTAACATAGAAGAATTCATAAATCAAATTGCAAAAGTAAATAAAAAGAAATATTGAACCTGATAAAGAGATAATCCTGAAAGCGAATAAAATCCTAATTCTAACTCCTAATCCTAAAGAGAGAAGAGAGAGGAGAGAACCTCTCTCTAAACTAAATCTAAATCATGAAAACTAACTAAAAGTGGAGTCTCCTTTTGAATGGATGCATTCCCTCACTTCATAACCTCTGGTCTATGCCTTCTGGACTTGGATTTGGGCCAAAAAGGGCTTCAAAATTCGCTCGGAGCGTTTTCTGCAATTTCTGGTGCGTGGCCTCTGTCACGCGTCCGCGTGGGTCACGCGGTTGCGTCATTCGAAGTTTTCCTTGTCACGCGGTCGCGTCAGTCATGCGACTACGTCATATGTGTTCTGCTTAAGGCGCGCGGTCGCGTCAGTCATGCGGCCGTGTCGCTGCTTCTTTGCGCTTGGCATGCGGCCGGGCCGTCCATGCGATTGCGTGGATGCCAGTTTCTCCAAAAACTCCGTTTTATGCTTTCCTTCCATTTTTGTATGTTTTCTTTCCATCCTTTGAGTCATTCCTGCCTTAGAAGATCTGAAACTACTCAACACACTAATCACGGCATCGAATGGAAATAAAGGTAATTAAAATAATTAATTTTAAAGCATAGGAAACATGTTTTTCACATACATCACATAATAAGGAAGGGAAAGTAAAACCATGCAATTAATATGAATAAGTGGGTGAAGGATTGAATAAATCACTCAAACTAGGCATAAAATATATCATAAAATATGGGTTTATCATAAATCCATCAAGAAAGCAATAGTGAGATTTACTGCCAAGCGGTCTAGCATCTGATCGATGAAGGGTAAGGGGTAATGGTCCTTCCGTGTAGCGGAGTTCAATCTTCTGTAGTCAATACATACTCGCCACGCATTTTGTACTCTTTTAGTGACCATTTCACCGTCGTCCTTCTTGACCATTGTGATGCCCGACTTCTTGGGGACAACCTGGACCGGGCTCACCCACTCACTGTCGGAGATTGGGTATATGATATCCGCATCCAGTAATCTGGTGACCTCTTTCTTCACTACATCGAGGATGGTTGGGTTGAGCCTCTTTTGCGGTTGCCTAACCGGCCTAGCTCCATCTTGGAGAAATATCCTATGCATGCATTTACGGGGGTCAATTCCTACAATATCCGCTAGGCTCTATCCTATTGCTTTCTTGTACTTTCTTAGAACATCTAAGAGCTTTTCCTCTTCTTCACTTGAGAGCTCACTAGCAATAATGACCGGAAACCCTTGGTTATCCTCTAAGAAAGCATACTTCAAATGAGATGGACTTCAGTTCACTTTTTGTCTCAAGATGAGGTTCCTTTTCATCAAGCTCATGGGGCTCATTCTTGACAACATCCTCATGTCCATCCCATTGGTCATCCGTTTCCTCAACAATGGGGTAGCACAACTTGTCATGGTCTTCTTCTTGCACTTCCGCTACCACTTCATCAATTACATCACATCGGAGCACGGAATGTTCTTCAGGAGGATGTTTCATGGCTTCCTCTAAATTGAACTTGATAATCTTGTCTCCAACCCCAAAGGAATATATACCGGTGAAGGCATCCAACTTGAATTTGGAGGTTTTGAGGAAGGGTCTACCAAGTAGAACGGGGGATGAGCTTCTATTTTCTGCTAGAGGCATTTCAAGGATGTAAAAGTCAACCGGAAAAACCAAATCCTTAATTGTCATGAGTACATCTTCCGCTATTCCCATCACTGTTACCACACTTTTATTGGCTAAGGCGAACCTCGCCGCCGACTTCTTTAATGGAGCTAAATTCAACCGCACATAGATAGAAAGTGGCATGATGCTTACACAAGCTCCCAAGTCACACATACAATCATGAAAAGTGTGTCCACCAATACAACAAGACACTAAGCACGGTCCAAGGTCACCATATTTCCTTGGAATAGGTTCCATCAAGGAAGAAATTGAACTACCCAAGGATAATGTCTCCAATTCTCCTATCCTATCCTTGTGTGTACACAAGTCTTTCAAAAATTTTGCACACTTTGGAATTTGTTGAATAGCATCAAGAAGTGGTATGGTTACCTCAACCTTTTTGAACACTTGAAGCATGTTTAAATCAAATTCCGGTGTTTTCTTCGCCTTCTTCACCATGGAAGGAAATGGGATAGGAATGGACTCATCCACTATAGCTTTCCTCTTGGGTTCCTTGAGGTTTACTCCTTCTTCCTCATGCCTTTTGTCTACCACTTCTTCTTCATATGGAGCTTCAACAACTACCTCTTCCTCACGAATATCTCCCATGACCCTTGGAGGTATCTCCTCTAATGTAGTCCCCGAGCATAGAGTGATGGCGTTGAGACCGCCTCTTGGGTTTGGTTGGGGTTGGGATGGAAGGTTAGAGGAACTTGAGGGTTGGTTGGTGTTGTTATTGGGGGTTG
The DNA here is from genome assembly GCF_003086295.3 of Arachis hypogaea. Classification (NCBI taxonomy): domain Eukaryota; kingdom Viridiplantae; phylum Streptophyta; class Magnoliopsida; order Fabales; family Fabaceae; genus Arachis; species Arachis hypogaea. The sequence continues at coordinate 96,720,729 of NC_092052.1, read as the reverse complement.
GTGGTTGGTTTGACATGTTCATCTTTGAAAGCATGTTGGTGAGGTTAGCCAATTGAGTATTCAAGGCATCGAATTGAGCCTTTTTGCTCTCATCTCGTTTTTCCATGGCGGCTCTAAGCTCATCGACTTGATTGTTGGAGGATGGAGGAGTTTGGTTTTGATTTTGTTGTCTATGGTGTGGTGCTTGGTACTTGGTGTAGTTGTTTTTGTTTTGGTTGGAGTGGCTTTGGTTGGCTTGGTAGTTGGTGTTGTTATGGTGGTGTTGGGATAGAGATTGGTTGTTGTAGTGATGAGAAGGAGAGTTATTCCACCTATAGTTTTGATTGCTTCCTTGTGCATTATCCCTCCACCCTTGATGTTGATTACCACCTTGATGGTAATTATTTTGACCTTGAGGAGGGTAGGGTGGACGGTTGTTGTAATTCACATTGGCCACCACAAGAGCATGTTCCTCTTGAATTTGATGGCATTGGTCAGTGTAATGTGTGGTGCTAGAAAACAAACCACAAATCCTAGGAGGGCATTCAAGTTGAGCAACCGGAGGTGGGGCTTGGATGGCTTGGATGGAGTAGTATTCCTTTTGATCCTTTTGGATTTGTGTAAGGATGGTGGTCATATCCCCAAGTGCTTTGGCTAGACTTGATTCAGAAGGGGATGGTTCTACCACACCCTTGAGAGGATTACTTCTCACTCTTGTGTGTTGTGTAGCTTCGGCAACATCCTTTATCAAATTCCAAGCTTCTCCCTCCGTCTTGTTTTTCGAAAGGGAACCACCATTAGAAGCGGTGAGCAATCTTCTATCTTCCGCACAAAGACCTCCGGTAAAGTAGCTAATGAGCAAGTGAGTGGTCATTCCGTGGTGTGGACATGACTCCAATAGCCTCTTGAACCGAGACCAATACTCGTATAAACTCTCTTGGTCTCTTTGCACTATTGATGCCAAGGCATCTTAGGCTAGTTTCACTAGCATTTTTTTGTTAGTTTTAGTTGTTTATGCATTTTCTTGAGCTTAAAGTAACCAAGAATGGTTAAAAGAATAACAAAGCAATGAACCATCCAAACAGTATGATTTTGATGCAAATTCCATGAGTTTTAGTTATATTACTTGAATGCTATGAATGGAAGATTTCTCATGAAATTTTGCAAGACTTTGATGCAATTGTTTGGATGATTTCAGGGAAGAAGAGGCTAGGCAAGGAAGCAACAAAATCAATAAAGGAAGCTTGAATATCACATGTGGAGTTTAAGTTCCAGTTTAAGCCTAAACTGGAGCTTAAACGCCAGAATCATGAAGGCTAAGAAATGCTGAAACTGAAGTTTAACCTCCAGTTTAACCTTAAACTGGAGGTTAAACGCCAGAATGAGAATTCCACTCAGGAAGCATTTCCACGTTTAACCTCCAGTTTAACCTTAAACTGGAGGTTAAACGCCAGAAATGGGAAAGGCACCAGGGAGCCATTTCCACGTTTAAGCTCTAGTTTAACCTTAAACTGGAGCTTAAACGTGTTCGACCAAGTTTTCTCCTCCAGGGTTGCTTTCTCCATTTCCACGTTTAAGCTCCAGTTTAACCTTAAACTGGAGCTTAAACGTGTTCGACACCTCCAGGGCTACCTTTCTCAGCTTCCACGTTTAACCTCCAGTTTAACCTTAAACTGGAGCTTAAACGTGTTCGACCTCCAGGGCTGCCTTTTCTATCTCCACGTTTAAGCTTCAGTTTAACCTTAAACTGAAGCTTAAACGTGTTCGACTAAGTTACCCTCCAGGGCTGCCTTCTTCCATTTCCACGTTTAAGCTTCAGTTTAACCTTAAACTGAAGCTTAAACGTGCTTCCACAAAAGGCATCACTGGAAGTGTCTGGCGTTTAAGCTGCAGTTTAAGCTTAAACTGCAACTTAAACGCCACTCGTGGAAAAGGTTTCTGGGCCAAAAATATTGCGGTTTAAGTTAGTATTTGAGCACAAACATTAACTTAAACTTACTCTGGTATGAAACCCAATTGAATATCATGGTTTATGGGATTGGGCCTGAAGGATTGATGAGTCTGAAATTTCAATTTATTGAGTCATGTGTCATTATTTGATTATCACTAAGTTGGCTCAATGAATGTTACAGAATTTGGATCAACAGCCTCATCAAGATTATGGATCATAAACCCAAGGCAAAAGGAAAGCAGGGAGAGGCCTCAAAGCCCAAGAAACACAACAGAAGCTCAATATAGAAAGTGTATAAATAGGATAGAATTTAAGTTAGGAAACACTTTTTCCTTTTCATTTAGCTAGTTTTCATATCTTTGTAATTGAATTCAGAGCTATGACTCACTAAACCCCCTTTCATTGGGTTAGGGAGCTCTATTGTAATTCAATGAATCAATAATAGTTTATCTTCTTCTTCAATCTTTTCTCTTGAATTTTGTTAGAAAGCTTCTCGATCTAATTCCATTGGGTAGTTGTCTTGGGAAAGAAACTACCCATAATTGGAATCCTTCGGAACCTTGGGAAAGGAATGGAGGATTCATGCTAGAGAAGCTTTCTCACAGTGAATTGGATTGGGGTTTGGATGGATATTGTGACATGTAATCCTACCAAATTGTGGTTCATGAAACTGTGTGGTAAAATCAGTGATCGAGCATCATCTCTTCTTATGAACATTTAAACCAAGGGATTGGGAATTTGTTTGTTTTTAGAGAGAATTGGTGAGCCAAGGGATTGGGATCCAATCATATAAGATTGCCAAGCAAAATTCAATGAACGCATTGGTTGAGGAAGAGATAAACATGTTTTGATTCGGAGATCTCAATATCTCCTATAACCCAATGAATTCCCCATTTCTGATTTCCACTTTCTCTTTACATTCTGTAACTAAATTCATGCAATCACCCCCATTCCCTTTTAATTTCAGCAATTTAGCTTCTGCTCTTTAATTCATGCAATTTAAGATTCCGCCATTTCAATTTCTTGTCATTTACTTTTCCCGCCAATTTTACATTCCGCAATTCTCATCTAAATCTTTATTCCGCTCAACTAGAACATACTTCTAATCCGAATTGCTCACTCAACCAATCCTTGTGGGATTCGACCTCACTCTATTGTGAGTTTTTACTTGACGATAACCGGTGCACTTGCCGAAAGGAATTTTGCCAATCGTGCAATTTCCTAAATCGTAGCATAACAAGTTTATGCGCATCAAGTTTATGGCGCCGTTGCCGGGGATTGGTTTTTGATTGACAATTCTCCAATTGGAAGTTAACTAGATTGAGCATTTTTTTGTTTTGATTAATTCAGTACAAGTTACTTGTTGAATTTTAATTTATGCACTCTGTTACATGCTTTCTTTCTTTATGCCTTTAAATTCAAGCAACTAACTCACTGACTCACTAACTGTTTGAATTAATTCCTCAACTGCTCTAACCATACTCTTCCATTAACCAAGAGTATTTCACTTGTTTGTTGCCTGTGCTGTGTTCTTGTATGACAGGTAGGAGAGGAGAGACATCAACTCCTCTATATACCGAACCAGAGAGGACCCTTCATAGACTTAGAAGGGAAGCAAGAGGGAAGAGAGTACTGGGAGAAGAAGAATCTGAAGGAGAATCTGAGGACAATTTTGAAGAAGCTCTAGATCTCAACATGGATAGAGATGTTCACAACCATGAGAGAGCTGATGGAAACAATGCCATTCCTGAGAGGAGGGTTCTTAGTTCATACATAAACCCAACCTCTGGGAATTGTGGTAGCAGCATTCAGAAACCACCCATTCAGGCCAACAATTTTGAACTCAAACCACAGCTAATATCACTTGTGGAGAATCATTGTTCATTTGGTGGGAGTGCTAATGAAGATCCCAACCAACATCTCACAAAATTCCTGAGAATTTGTGACACTGTGAAGTCCAATGGAGTCCAGGAAGATGCCTATAAACTGCTTTTGTTCCCATTTTCACTTAGGGACAAAGCAGCTAAGTGGCTGGAATCATTCCCAAGGGGGAGCCTAACAACATGGGACGAGGTGGAAAGCAAGTTTCTGGCACGTTTCTACCCCCCCACAAAAGGTCAATAGGCTTCGATCTGAGGTTCAGACTTTTAGACAACAAGATGGTGAAACTCTCTACGAGGCATGGGAGAGATTCAAGGATTTGACAAGGAAATGCCCACCAGACATGTTCCATGATTGGGTGCAATTGCATATTTTCTATGATGGACTCTCTTATGAATCAAGGAAGGCTGTAGACCATTCATCAGGAGGTTCATTGAACAGGAAAAAGACTGTGGAAGAAGCCATTGAAGTGATTGAGACAGTGGCTGAGAATGAGTACTACTATGCATCAGAAAGGCACAACACTAAGGGAGTCATGGAGCTGAACCATGTTGATACAATTCTAGCCCAAAATAAGGTGTTTGCCAAGCAACTAGCAGAGCTCACCAGGAAATTAGAAACAAAGCAAGTGGCTGCAATACACACACAAGATCAAGAGGAACAAAGCACTGAAGGAGGTGATTGGGAAGAGGCCAACTATGTGGGAAACCAACAAAGACAATCATATGATCCACATTCCAACACTTACAACCCAGGATGGAAAAACCACCCAAACTTTGGGTGGGGGAATCAACAAACCCAACCACAAAACCACAAACCTTACAACCACAACCAACATAACAATTCCACATACCAAAACTCCAACCAAAGATCATACCAAGCCACACAAAACACTTACTCCCAACCATCATATCATGGCCAAAATAATCAACCTACCCAACCTAATCCGAACCAACAATTTCAAGATCAATTAAACAGGATAGAAGGAAGGCTGGCAAACATGGGTCAGGATGTAAGTGAGTTGAAAAGCTTTAGGGATGAGGTGAGATCTACCTTAAGGGACCATGGTGAAAGACTAAAGAGGATGGAGTCTCAAGTAGGAGAGTTATCCCAACAAGCCCCCAAGTCCACTGCAGTGTTCCCTAGTGACACGGAAAAGAATCCTAAAGGGGAACAAAAGGGAGTGAGATGGGAAGACTGCAAGGCCATCACTATATTGAAGGAAGTCTCAGAAGAAGAAGGAATCAGACCCTCAAAACAGGAGCCAGAAATCTTGAAGGAAAGTGTGGAAGAAGCTAAGCAGGAAAGTGAAACTGAGCAAGCCAAGGAACTGCAAAAAGGCATGATGGAAGCATATCAACCAAAAGCACCATTTCCTCAGAGGTTAGGAGGAGGAGAAAAAGGGAAAACCTATTCAAGGTTTTTAGAGACATTTAAGTCTCTCCATATTAATATTCCCTTTCTTGAGATTCTCCAGCAGATGCCTACACATATCAAGTATTTAAAGGAATTGTTGAGCAAGAAAAGAGTTTTGAAGGGAGGACAAACCGTAACAATGAACAAAGAATGCAGTGCCCTCATCAAGAAGGACACAGTTTCTAAAAAAATAGACCCAGGAAGTTTTCATATTCCCTGCATCATAGGGGAAACAAAAATTGACAGAGGACTCTGTGATCTAGGAGCTAGCATAAATGTGATGCCTCTAACTCTTATGAAGAGGCTACAACTGAATGAGGTGAGATCCACTGACGTAATCATACAACTGGCTGACAAAACTCAGAAGCAAGCTGAAGGGGTAGTTGAGAATGTGCTGGTGAAAGTGGGAGATTATTACTTCCCCACAGACTTTGTCATTTTGGACATGGAGGAAAGCTACTTACACCCTATCATTCTGGGTAGGCCATTTATAGCCACTACTAGAGCGCTCATAGATGTAGAACAAGGAGAGCTAATTCTGAGAATACATGATGAACAGCTCATTTTCAAAGTTTTCAAACCTGCATCTGAGCCTGAACCAGAACCTGAAAAGCCTAAGGATGATAGTAGCCATCTGTGTTTGGAGGAAAGTAATCCAGCAGCTGAAACTCTAAAACAGTCCTTGGAAGGCAAACAAGAGTTGCAAGAGTTAAAGCCACAAGAATCAATGGAAACAGATCAGAAGGATCCTCCTGGCATAAGAGTCAATGAAGAAATCCTCAAGAGAAAGGGAAGAATGATAGGGAAATTGCCAAGAGGGTGGAGAAACAAGAAAATTCCCACTGAAGGTTTTTCTCCGGGAGATAAAGTGATATCAAGTCATTATCTGCCAATCCCACCTGGCCTCAAAACCATTCCTTCCCAGCTCCCTCAAGTGTTCACAATCAGGAAAGTTCTTTCTATGGAACATTTAGAGGTCATGAAGGAATCAAGTGGGGACATTTTCATAGTGAGAGGAGAAGACGTCAAGCACTACAATCCACCCTAACAAGGGACAACCGTCAAGCTAGTGACGTTAAAGAAGCGCTTCATGGGAGGCAACCCATGTTTTAATATCCTTATTTTTTTTGTTTTGTTGTGCATTTAATAAAGCATGGTTTCTTATGCATGAACTTGAATCCTCAGGACAACTGCTGAAAGAGTGCACTAAACATTGCATGTAAAATACAATTTGTCTCTAAGTTTGGTGTGCCTGAAGGCACCCCAAATTTTATTCAAAATGCATTCAATTTTTCATTCAAAGTGCACAACCAAACATTAAGTTTGGTGTTCCTCTTTGAACACGGTTCATGAAAATCAAGAAGTTCCTCTGGATTTCGAAATTCATGACAAGTATACCATTCGCATGTTTTAATACTTTGGTTTCAATTACTTAGGGTAGTAAATTTGTTTAGCATCAAAGAGCCAAAATGACTATGATTTATTAGAATTATGCGCATTCATTAAGGACAACCAATATGGATTTCATGTCATCAGGAGACTTTACCAAACACTAAGTTTGGTGTCCAGTAATAAGTGTGCATACATACAAAAGTCACGGCTATAAGCTCATGAAGTCAATCATTGATTTACATGTGCAAGTACTATTCATCATTCACATGGACCGAAAAATGATAGCAAACTTGTTTGTTTGTGCAGGTACAAAAGAAAAGACAAAAATGGAGGAAAAAGACAAAGGGAGGTACGGTGCTTGGTCAAAAAGAAAGTTCACAAGTCTTTGAAACTAACACATGGGAAAGGGAAGTTCTGCAAGAAAAGATAGCTACATGTACAACCTAATGCACCCAGAATACTTCCAAGAAAATGAAAAGCAATTCGTCCTTCTCCCTGATTCATATATTTACCATCAAGCCACCCTTCACAAACCACCCTAGCCGTCCATTTTTCACTTACGGGCACTATAAAGAACCACTTGAGGAACGAGTTCCACACCACCAAATCTCCTTCATGCACATTTTCTTTCATCATAGCATAACTATCTTTTGCCGAAAACAACCTCACCACACCTCCAACAACACTTCTTGCTTCACCTTGTCAACTTTAGCTTGTCACTTACCAAAACTAAAGAACCAATGGCAGCCTCATCTAGCCACAAAAGAAGAAAAGACAAGCAACCAATGGAGGAGAACAGGGAATTCGATGCATGGAGATACAAATCAGTTTTCCATGAAATTCAAGCCGAATGGATGAGACCTAAAAGGGTACTAGCTGAGGTTCCCTTTGACCTTGAAAAGGATGAGTTCCCAGGTGTTTGGGAGAAGATCAAAAAGAGGAAGTGGGAGCTCCTGACTAAGCCAATCACTAAAATCAACATCAACTTGGTAAAGGAGTTCTATGCAAATGCAGTGAGGGAAGACTCAACCAAGAAACCCACATACAAAAGCTATGTGAGAGGGGTGGAAGTTGACTTCAGTCCCAAAGCAATCATGAAAACTCTTGGCCTGAAAAACATACATTTCAGCCAAGCAAGTTATGAAGAAAGGATGATAGGAGAACCTGACTATACAACTATTGCTGAAGACCTTTGTGCCATCAGAGCTGAATGGGTAAGAAAAACAAGAGGGGCTCCAAGAGTCTTGAGAAGGGGAGACCTAACACCGGAAGCTAAAGGGTGGTATGCAATAGTTAGGAGATCTATCCTACCCACTGCAAACTCTTCAGAAATAGTCCCTAAAAGAGCCATCTTGCTACATTGCATAATGGTGGGAGGGGAGATTAAAGTTCATAAACTCATTGCTGAAAAGATACAAGAGCTTAGTGAGAAAAGTGACCCTGAATCCTGGCTCCACTTCCCTAGCACCATCATTAGACTATGCATCGATGCCCAAGTACCACTTGAAGATGAAAGACCTAATTGGCTATATCCTGGATTGGCTATAACTGCGTACAGAATGACTCTTGGCCCAATTGCTCCAAGACATACAAAAAGAAGAAATGAAGAAGGGCAACAAGCAGAAGCAGAGCAAGAAGCGGAACAAGAAGGACAGGAAGGAGAAGACGGAGAAGAAGAGCAAGAAGAGCAAGGAATTCCAGAAAGAAGACAACGAATTCCCAGAGACCCCATGGATATGAGCAGAATGCAGGAAATCATAGAAGGAATGTCTCAACAATACATGAGGTCTCAGGAGAGACAAGAGGACTTTCACCTAAAAATGATGGATATGCAAAGGAACTTTGAATCAAGATTCTTAGATCTGCAAAGGGAACAGAATTTACACTTACAGGAATCCTTCAGCCACATATGCCAACACCAAGATTCCAATGTCTTGGCAATCAAGGAAGCCACCACTTTACAGAATGCAAGATACTCAGTCCAAGCTGATTACAACATCAGTTCGCAAATCAAGCTTAACTACATAGGGGAACATTTACACAAGACGGACCCAGCATTCCCAGCTTTTGATGAGTATTTCAAAGGGAGGAAAGAAGGAGAAATAAACAAGGCAATGATCCTTGAAAAAGGAGTGGAGGAAACAATGAAAAAGGCTGGATTCTGGAAAAAGCTCATAAGAAAAGACAAAGGAAGTTCAAGTGGTCAAAAAGGGGTAGGAAGCAAGAAGAAGCAGGATCCCAAGAATCAAGAAGAACCAAGCAATAAATGAGAGGTGGTCTCGTTCCTTAATAATCAAATGATAATTGGTGAATTGTCTTTATGAGCTTTCTTTCATCATAAGTCATTTAAGTGTTATGTGGAGTTTTTAGTATGAGTGTCTGTTTATTGCTTTGAATAAAGTGAATGCCTTGATGTTTGGATATAACTTCACCTTCTTAAACAAATGCTTGCCATGCTTGTTCTGTTTCCAAAAATAAAAGAAAAGTTTGAACAAAAGTAACTTGGCTCAATTAGTGACAAATCAAGTAGAATTAAGTGGTGGTATGCATGCTTGATTGTTTAAGTCAGATCACTGGAAATAGAGTGTAGAATTATCATTTTTTGTGTAGAAATTGAAAACTGTCTATGGATCTTGATGAATAAATGTCTTTGGCCATGAAAAGAAAGAAAAAGAAGAAGAAAAAGCCACTGAAAAAGGGCAACCAAAAAGCAAAAAAAAAAATTGAGAAAATAAGCTAGGCATCAATGGTTTGAACTTCTGAGACAAATGCCTGTGGTGTTTATGTATTAAGGATATGCTTGGATGAATAGGTTCTGAGGAGTGTTTCAACACTTGGTAACTTGGGTTAACTAACCCGGGATTATCAACCAAAAGTCCATTATCAAGAGCAACCTAAATACAAAACATTTAGTCACACAAAGAGGTGCTGGGCACCAATGTCTCAAGAAGAAATGTGAACTAAAATGCCTGGAGTGGATATGTGTAGTACACTGATAAGAAAAAGAAAATGCCAAAGGCTTGTGCAACACATGACACTAAGCAAACAAGGAGCAAAAGGAGCTCTAAGAAAAAGGAAAGAAAAACAAAGAAGAGAAAAGTGCCAAGGACATAAGAATAACAAGAGGCCATAGCAGTGTTTGATGGATGCAATGAAAAAGTGATAATCTTACCTGATAAGAATGAAAAAGTGATGCTGCAACTTTCTGCATAAAACCCTTCTGATGAACTTCAAATGCTTGCTAATATAGCCAATGTAATTGCTTTCTGTTTCATACTTTCTTCTCAAATAACTCAGGACTTGCTTAGGGACAAGCAAGTATTAAGTTTGGTGTTGTGATGCCAAGGCATCTTAGGCTAGTTTCACTAGCATTTTTTTGTTAGTTTTAGTTGTTTATGCATTTTCTTGAGCTTAAAGTAACCAAGAATGGTTAAAAGAATAACAAAACAATGAACCATCCAAACAGTATGATTTTGATGCAAATTCCATGAGTTTTAGTTATATTACTTGAATGCTATGAATGGAAGATTTCTCATGAAATTTTGCAAGACTTTGATGCAATTGTTTGGATGATTTCAGGGAAGAAGAGGCTAGGCAAGGAAGCAACAAAATCAATAAAGGAAGCTTGAATATCACATGTGGAGTTTAAGTTCCAGTTTAAGCCTAAACTGGAGCTTAAACGCCAGAATCATGAAGGCTAAGAAATGCTGAAACTGAAGTTTAACCTCCAGTTTAACCTTAAACTGGTTAAACTGGAGGTTAAACGCCAGAATGAGAATTCCACTCAGGAAGCATTTCCACGTTTAACCTCCAGTTTAACCTTAAACTGGAGGTTAAACGCCAGAAATGGGAAAGGCACCAGGGAGCCATTTCCACGTTTAAGCTCCAGTTTAACCTTAAACTGGAGCTTAAACGTGTTCGACCAAGTTTTCTCCTCCAGGGTTGCTTTCTCCATTTCCACGTTTAAGCTCCAGTTTAACCTTAAACTGGAGCTTAAACGTGTTCGACACCTCCAGGGCTACCTTTCTCAGCTTCCACGTTTAAGCTCCAGTTTAACCTTAAACTGGAGCTTAAACGTGTTCGACCTCCAGGATGGCTTTCTCTATTTCCACGTTTAAGCTCCAGTTTAACCTTAAACTGGAGCTTAAACGTGTTCGACCTCCAGGGCTGCCTTTTCTATCTCCACGTTTAAGCTTCAGTTTAACCTTAAACTGAAGCTTAAACGTGTTCGACTAAGTTACCCTCCAGGGCTGCCTTCTTCCATTTCCACGTTTAAGCTTCAGTTTAACCTTAAACTGAAGCTTAAACGTGCTTCCACAAAAGGCATCACTGGAAGTGTCTGGCGTTTAAGCTGCAGTTTAAGCTTAAACTGCAACTTAAACGCCACTCGTGGAAAAGGTTTCTGGGCCAAAAATATTGCGGTTTAAGTTAGTATTTGAGCACAAACATTAACTTAAACTTACTCTGGTATGAAACCCAATTGAATATCATGGTTTATGGGATTGGGCCTGAAGGATTGATGAGTCTGAAATTTCAATTTATTGAGTCATGTGTCATTATTTGATTATCACTAAGTTGGCTCAATGAATGTTACAGAATTTGGATCAACAGCCTCATCAAGATTATGGATCATAAACCCAAGGCAAAAGGAAAGCAGGGAGAGGCCTCAAAGCCCAAGAAACACAACAGAAGCTCAATATAGAAAGTGTATAAATAGGATAGAATTTAAGTTAGGAAACACTTTTTCCTTTTCATTTAGCTAGTTTTCATATCTTTGTAATTGAATTCAGAGCTATGACTCACTAAACCCCCTTTCATTGGGTTAGGGAGCTCTATTGTAATTCAATGAATCAATAATAGTTTATCTTCTTCTTCAATCTTTTCTCTTGAATTTTGTTAGAAAGCTTCTCGATCTAATTCCATTGGGTAGTTGTCTTGGGAAAGAAACTACCCATAATTGGAATCCTTCGGAACCTTGGGAAAGGAATGGAGGATTCATGCTAGAGAAGCTTTCTCACAGTGAATTGGATTGGGGTTTGGATGGATATTGTGACATGTAATCCTACCAAATTGTGGTTCATGAAACTGTGTGGTAAAATCAGTGATCGAGCATCATCTCTTCTTATGAACATTTAAACCAAGGGATTGGGAATTTGTTTGTTTTTAGAGAGAATTGGTGAGCCAAGGGATTGGGATCCAATCATATAAGATTGCCAAGCAAAATTCAATGAATGCATTGGTTGAGGAAGAGATAAACATGTTTTGATTCGGAGATCTCAATATCTCCTATAACCCAATGAATTCCCCATTTCTGATTTCCACTTTCTCTTTACATTCTGTAACTAAATTCATGCAATCACCCCCATTCCCTTTTAATTTCAGCAATTTAGCTTCTGCTCTTTAATTCATGCAATTTAAGATTCCGCCATTTCAATTTCTTGTCATTTACTTTTCCCGCCAATTTTACATTCCGCAATTCTCATCTAAATCTTTATTCCGCTCAACTAGAACATACTTCTAATCCGAATTGCTCACTCAACCAATCCTTGTGGGATTCGACCTCACTCTATTGTGAGTTTTTACTTGACGATAACCGGTGCACTTGCCGGAAGGAATTTTGCCGATTGTGCAATTTCCTAAATCGTAGCATAACAAGTTTATGCGCATCAACTATACCCGAAATCTCTTTCCGGATGTAGTCGGTCTTCTCCGGTAGGAAGAACTTATCAAGAAACTCTCTTCTCAAGAAATCCCAATTAGTCACAATCTCATCCGGTAGCGAATAAAACCATGTCTTTGCTTGCCCTTCAAGAGAGAAAGGGAAGGCAAAAACCATGATAGCCACCTCATCGGCTCCATGCCTTCGAGCTGTAGAACAAGCAACTTGAAAATCCTTCAAATGTCGGATGGGGTCTTGACCCGACAACCCATGATACTTAGGAAGTAGATTTATCAAGCTACTCTTCAACTCGAAGTTTGGGTCAAGGTTAGGGTACCTTGCTTGCAACGGTTGAAGTATGATATCCGGAGCTCCTTGCTCATGCAAAGTGATCCGGCGTGGCTCCGCCATGTGTGCCTCACCTGTAGGATGCAAAGATGTATTAGTAGTGCCAACAGAAGAATAGGAAGTAGCGGACTCCAAGTCACTCTCGGTGACGTCTAGTGATTCAGTATTTTCCTCAAGAGAGGCCGAAGTACTAGGCGTATAGTCCAACCGCCGTCTAGCTTGCCGAGTGTGTAACAAAGTTCTTTCAATCTCAGGATCAAAATCGGCTAAGCTAGAATTCGGTTGAGACCGAGTCATCAAACTTGAGAGTCATAGCACAAATGCAAAAGACATCTAAACTATAGCTGAGTATTGAAAGAAGTAAATTATCTACAATATTCACATATTCACATAACCAATATCAAGGCATATGTTGAACCATTCCCCAGCAACGGCGCCAAAAATTTGATAGTGTCCCAAGGGTGTATTGGTAAAGATTTTCTTCAATAAAATCGCGTTGCAAGTATAGCTCTACCAACAACAATCCTCGGGTATCAAATTTAGAAGAGGGATTTGGTTGTCACAAGTTCAACCCCAATAGAAATAACCGAAGTATTCAAACCTTGGGTCGTCTCACAAGGAATGGGCAAACATGTGCTTCAACATTAGTTAGAAATCTGGGGTTGTGAGCTATGAGCATGAAAATAAATGGGAATATTAACAAGCAAGTAATCTTAAATTGCAACAAACTAATTCAATTAACTAAGCAAAACATGAGCAATTCCAATGAACAAGTAACATTCCACTTAACTCCATTCTAAACCAAACAAGTAACTATAACTAAGACAAATATTGAGAATTTTGGTTTTCAAATATGAATAATAAAAGCAACTCTTGGCTAGGCATGGGAATTGGGGTCACCATCCTTGTCTAACAACCATATTTTGACAATTATGAGGAACCAAGCTCATTAAGTCTACTTCCAAAAGTCTTAAGTACGTAATATCTACTCCTAGACTTGAAGTACATCAAATGGCTTTGATCACATCAACTCATAAGTCCCAACCTACCTACTAATTAGATTAGTAGTGGGTTGGCGTCAATGAGTATCAAATTAATCACCAAGGGTTCTCAAATCACCAATTCATTGAGACCCAATGACTCAAGTTTACCCAATTCCCTTGGCCTAGGCCAAGAGTGAAGAAGACTACTCCATAATCAAAGTAAATAATTCATCAAACACATGGTAATCATTAACAAAAGACATGTTCAAAATAGCAATTGAATTGAAATCTACAAGTACCCACTAACAATTATCAACATACAATCATCCAAACAACAAAACTAAACACAGAAATCATCAATGTAACATCAATAAGTCAAGATTCACAATATTCATGAAATGGGTATAAAATGACAATTGACAAGAATTCATAAAACTAGCACAAGATATAAGCAAAATTGCACTAAGAAATTCAAATTGAACAATCAAAACTAGTAATTAACAAGATCCAATTCACAAATCAACAAGGGAAGATCAAATTAAAACTAGATCTAGAGAGGAATAAGGGTTTCCCTCTCTAGAATAACAAAAGAACCAAAACTAGCTTAAATTGTGTCTTAGTGTAAAATGATTGATCCCCCCTTTTCCCCTGGCATCCTTGGCTCTTTTCCATGCAGAAACAGCTTGAAATTGGGCCTCCTGAGCCTCAAAAATCGCCAGGCACGATTTCCTTTAATGAGGTCACGTGCAGCTTCCCACGCGTGCGCGCCAAGTGCGCGTGCGCGTCGATAGGAATCTTCTGATCCGCGCGGATGTGTCCATTCTTGCGCGCCTGATAAACCCATATTTCATGAGTTCTTTTGTGCTTTATTAGAGTGATTTATTCAACTCTTCACCTACTTATTCACATTAATTGCATGGTTTTACTTTCCATTCCTTTTTATGTCATATTGTAAAAAACATGTTTCCTAAGCTTTAAAAAATTAATTATTTTAATTACCTTTATTTCCATTCGATGCCGTGATTAGTGTGTTGAGTAGCTTCAGGTTTCCTAAGGCTGAATGACTTAAAGGATGAAAAAGGAAACATACAAAAATGGAAGGAGAAGGCAAAATGGAGCTTTAAGGAAACTAGTATCCACGCGATCGCATGAACGACGCGATCGCGTGCCAGAAGCAAAGAAGCAGCGACACGGCCGCATGACTGACGCGACCGCGCGCCTTGAGTAAGAACACCCACGACACGGACGCGTGACTGACACGACCGCGTGGAAAGGAAAAGCTCCAGATGACGCGACCGCGTGACCCACGCGGACGCGTGACAGAGGCCACGTATCAGAATTTACAGAATACGCCCCCAGCGATTTCTGAAGCCCTTTTTGGCCCAGATCCAAGTACAGAAAGCATAGATTAGAGGTTATAAAGTAGAGGAATGCATCCATTCAGAGGGAGCTCGCCAATTTCTAGTTTTCATGATTTAGATTTAGTTTAGAGAGAGATTCTCTCTCTCTCTTAGGATTTAGGACTTCTTCTTGTTTTGGGAGTAACTTTGGATCCAAGTTTTAATGTTCTTTTATTTCAATTTTACTTTTATTTATTTGATTCCAATATTTGAATTGATTATTATAATTTAAATTATGAATTATTCCATGTTACAGATTTCTATTTGAATTAATGATATTCAAGGTATTTTCAGTTTATGATTGTTCTCTTTGGTTTAAGTTGCCATTGCTTCCCATCTAAGGACACTTTTATTATCCAAGCAATTTACTTTTTCCCCTTTTGGTCTTGGTTAAGAAATCAGTGACTCAACATTATCGAACTCAGCATAATTGATAATCGTTATCTTGCTAATTGATCTGAACTTCAATAATCCCAACTTTTTCCTAGGAAATAAATAGGATTCGAAGGTTAAACCAATTAGTCCCTCGACTTACCTTTGCTTCATAGGTTAACTAAGTGGAATTAAGATACAACTTTCCTTATTGTTGAGAGGGATAACTAAGTTGGACTTCTAATTTCCCTTATCTTGCCAAAAGTTGTTTTACAGTTATTATTTATTTTTAATTGCCATTTAATTCACTCGTCATTTAAATTACTTGCTTCTCACCTTCTAAACCCCGATTACAACCTTTATAACCAATAACAAGAACATACTTCCTCGCAGTTCCTTGAGAAGACGACCCGAGGTTTAAATACTCGGTTAACAATTTTTAAGGGGTTTGTTACTTGTGACACCCAAAACGTTTGTACGAAAGGAATTTTTGTCGGTTTAGAGACTATATCTACAACGCGACTGTTTTTATGACATTCTTTACTGGCAGAAATCACGATCGTCAGCGCCGCTTCCAGCCAACCTCATCCACGCGTGCGCGTGGAGTGCGCGGGCGCGCCGACGCTGCTTTTTCCAAGATCTCAATTCTTCATGTTCCACCCTTTTTGTACATGCTTTCTTCCTCTCTTCTAATTCATTCCTACCCTATAATTCTTAAAATTACTCAACAAATACATCACGGCATCGAATGGCAATAGAAGAGGATTAAAATATGGCAATTTTAAGGCAAAATAAGCATGTTTACCATTATGGAGCAATATTGGGAAGTGAACACAAAACCATGCATTTCTTGCAAATAAGTGTGAGAAATATTGATAAAATCCCCTAAAATAAACACAAGATAAACTACAAAATCGGGGTTTATCAGAGTGATCCAAATCAACCAGCAAGCTTCAAATATTAATCAACAGCTGAGTTTGATAACTCAAATGTCACCAATTACTTAACCAAAGCAAAGGGGGAAAAATCTAAATTATTTATATCATAAACAGAAGAAAGCAATCATAAATCTGAAATACCTCAAATTACATTTAAACATAAATTCAAATCTTAACATGGAAAGGTTCATAAGCCAATTTGGAAACATTAACAAGTAAAAGTATTAGAATAAATAAAAATAGAAGAAAAACATAAATTAAAGGAACATTGAACCTGGTATGAAGAAAACGAAGGAATCCTAATCCTAAAATCTAAGAGAAATCCTAATCCTAAATCCTAAGAGAGAGGAGAGAACCTCTCTCTCTAGAAAACTACATCTAAGACCTAAAATTGTGAATTATGAATGTTGTATGAATTGTTGTTCTTGATTCCCCCATTCTCTGGCTTCTATTCTGTGTTTCTGTGCTTGGATCTGGGCCGAAAAGGGCCCAGAAATTGCTGAGGGCGTTTTCTGCAGATTTCTGCACGTAGCGTCCGTCACGCGTACGCGTGGGTCACGTGTTCGCGTGATTTGGAGTTTTTCCTTGTCACGTGTACGCGTCAGTCACGCATACGCGTCGCTACCATTTTATGCTAGGCATGCGTCCGCGACGTCCACGCGTACGCGTCACTGCCTTTTCTTTAAAACTCTATTTTTGTGCTTTTCTTCCATTTTTGTATGTTTCCTTTCTGTCCTTTAAGCCATTCCTGCCCTACAAAGCCTGAAATTACTTAGCACACAGATCACGGCATCGAATGGTAATAAAAGATAATAAAAATTAATATTTTTAAAGCATAGGAAACATGTTTTCACATATATCATAAAATAAGGAAGAAATAGTAAAACCATGCAATTTACATGAATAAGTGGGTGAAGAATTGATAAAAACACTTAATTGAGCACAAGATGAATCATAAAATATGGGTTTATCACCAGCCTCCAGGCCCATCTTTGGATACTCCTCCTTCTTCTACTCCACCATCATCCACACCACAAGATATAAGCAAAATTGCACTAAGAAATTCAAATTGAATAATCAAAACTAGTAATTAACAAGATCCAATTCACAAATCAACAAGGGAAGATCAAATTAAAACTAGATCTAGAGAGGAATAAGGGTTTCTCTCTCTAGAATAACAAAAGAACCAAAACTAGCTAAAATTGTGTCTTAGTGTAAAATGATTGATCCCCCTTTTCCCCTAGGATCCTTGGGTCTTTTCCATGTAGAAATAGCTTGAAATTGGGCCTCCTGATCCTCAGAAATCGCCAGGCACGATTTCCTTTAATGAGGTCATGTGCAGCTTCCCACGTGGGCGCGCCATGCGTGCGTGCGCGCCGATTGCTTTTGCGATCCACGCGTGCGCGCCAAGTGTGCGTGCACGTTGATAGGAATCTTCTGATCCGCGCGGATGCATCCATTCTTGCGCGCCGCTTCCAGCCAACCTCATCCACGCGTGCGCGTGGAGTGCGCGGGCGTGCCGATGCTGCTTTTTCCAAGATCTCAATTCTTCATGTTCCTCCCTTTTTGTACATGTTTTCTTCCTCTCTTCTAAGTCATTCCTACCATATAATTCCTGAAATTACTCAACAAATACATCATGGTATCAAATGGCAATAGAAGAGGATTAAAATATGGCAATTTTAAGGCAAAATAAGCATGTTTTCCATTATGGAGCAAAATTGGAAAGTGAACACAAAACCATGCATTTCTTGTGAATAAGTGTGAGAAATATTGATAAAATCTCCCAAAATAAGCACAAGATAAACCACAAAATCGGGGTTTATCAAATCTCCCCACACTTAAACCAAGCATGTCCTCATACTTAAAATAAAAAGACCAAAGATCATGATGAGAAAGGGTTTATGAAATGCAAACTACCTAAGTGGATGCATGCAACCAATGTAAAATCTTCTACCTACTTGGTCAAGAGTAAATCTATCCTCCAAGAACACATGTGAGCATATAGGGTGAAAATAGTATGTAATTCATGAATCCTACCAAATTGAACATCACCATGGAGTGCATATAACTTGCTAAACAAACGCTTGTGAAAGCCGGGAACAAGCGTTGAGCATCGAATCCTCACCAAAAGTGTATCCGCTCTATTCGCTCAAGTGTATAGGGTTCGTCACTCAATTTTCTCCTAATCATGATTTCCAAGATTTGTCTTTCATCTAACAATCAACAATTACTTAATGCATGCTTACAAGTATCATGAGGTCTTATTCATGGGTTGTAACAGGGCTAGGGTGAAGATAAGGATGTATATCACCAAGTGGGCTTAAAATTTGAGTCCTTGATCAACCTAGGATCCACTAGACACATAGAACAACCTATACAACTATAATACACTACCTAGCTACCCTTGAGTTTTACTCTTTTTGCATACTCATGCATTCGTTTCAATTCACATCTCATATGCATTGTTTTCATTACTTTATCTTGGGGCATCTTTGTCCCCTTTCATTGCTTTCTCTCTTTTCTTTTCTTTTTTTTTATATTTTTTTCATACATTCTCATATATACACATATGAATTTCTTCTCTCTGTTTTTTTTTCTTTTTGGTCCCCCCTTTTTTTTCTTGGGGTTCCATGATAAAAAAGAAAAAACTTTCAATGCATATGGTTCAATCATTCAATACATGAGTATGTTCCCAAATCCTAGAATTTTCAATTAAATTACAATACACCTCTTTACATCTACCTAAATTCCCAAATATACCCTCCCATTTGAATGATACACATCCTAACTTACCTAAGCTAATCAAGGATCCAAATTTAGGGACATTCATGGTTTTTCACTTAGGGTTGTTGATGTGCTCTTTTCAAAAACAAAGAGGGTTTATCATAGGCTCAAAATTGGTTAGCAATGGTAGATAAAAGGGTTAAGGCCATTTGAAAAAAGTGACTATTGAAATGATGGCCTCAATCATGTAAATGCATTCATACACAAAGCAATGGACATATAGAATCAGACAAAGCAAGGATCACACTCATAGAGAGAGAGATATGCACACAAGAATTGAAATAATGGTTAGAAGATGTAACTATGCAATAGGCTCAAAACTTTCATGCTTGTGTTCTTAGCTCAATCACTATGTTCCAAAATACATTCTTAAAGCAAGTTTTACTGCAAAAAAAAAATTTCAGAATTTTGGTAGGTCACCCAAAACACAGTTTCTTGGAAAAGAAGTTATTATTTTGACCAAGTAACTCTATAGAAACTAACTATCATGCAAAGGGTATTTACAAGCAAAACTAACTACACATGCAATATACTAACTTCTAAGAAAAAGATAAATCCATGGGTATTGAAGGGAAGAGATTGTTACCCATGGAGATCGGTCGAATAACCTCCCCACACTTAGAAATTAGCACGGTCCTCCGTGCTACGAACAGTACGCAAGGACGGTCGGGACCGGAACCTTCACTATCCCCTTCATCAGAGCTCCCATCACTTGGGTTTGAGGTGGATGTGAATATTTTGGGTTCCTCCATGCTAGGGGTAACACAACCCAGAAGCTTCTTGATGTAAGTGTATCGGCGGTGGTTGCACTGCTCATATCTATCAAGCTTCCAGTGAAGATCTTCTATCCTTTGATGTGTGGATCTCAGTGGTGGTGATGATGAGCTAGAAGGAAAAAGGAGTGGCGGAGCCATGTCGAGGCTTGGTTTGTTCATGGGAAGGTGTAGGTATTTTCCGCTTGGGACTACATCGCCCTTAGCCAGAACTATGATCTTTTTGTCCTTGGCTTCCCAAGAAATACCTGCAGCAGTAACTAAGTCAGACACCAATGCTGGAAATCGCAAATTACCCCGGGCGTAGACTTGACTCATCACTTTCTTGACAAGAAACGGAATGTTCACCGGCCTCTCCGTGAGAACACACCAAACAAGCAAGGCAAGATCCACCATGAAGGACGACATGTGGGTGCTAGGTAGCACACCGTGAGATAGGATCTGGGCCCAAGCTCTCGCTTCTACAGTGAGTGAACGAGCGTCAATGGACTTAGGCCTCATCCGGAGTTGACCTTGGATCCAAAATGTCTCTGGCTCAGCGATGACTCGGAGGATCGAGTCCCAATTGAATCCAAACTTTTTTCGCTGACGTAAGACTTCTTGGTAGCCATCCATGTCACTTGGCACTGGTAGGACATTAAGCACTTGCTGAATAGCCTCTTCTGAAACTGAGACTTGCTTGCGGCGCATGTATACCGATTTAAGAGATGGAAGATGGTAGTTAGTGTAGAATTCTTCCACCCAAGAGAGGTTGATTTCCCTTGGTTTCCTCAAAAGAAACTCCCATCCTCGCTGTTCAATGCGGGGCAGAATATAAGGAGCAACCTTGTCCGGCGGAGCGAGTAGATGCTCAGGATGATAGTTCCTTATAGCTATGGAGGGGAACATAAGCTCACAGAAACGGTTGGGGAACCTTGAAGAATCTTTCGCTGGTTTGCCCTTTTCATTCTCATCAATAGGAGTGGGTGTCTTCCCTTTCTTAGATAGGGGTTTGGCTCCTAATGAAGAGCGCACCTTAGAGTTTGACCTTTGGGGTGCCCTTTTTGCAGCCGGTTTCCTCGAAGCTATCCCCTTGCCTTTCCTAGTGGCCATCCTAAAAAGGAAGGAAAGGAAGGAAAACATTAAACCCAAGAACTAATTTGACAAGAACATGCAAGTGAATTGTAGTGCTCATGGTTAATGTAGAAGCAAGGGTCATAACACTTGGCATGGGATGCAAGAGGAAGTAAAGCATGTAATGGCATGAGAAGAGTAATCTCAAGCATCCATAATAAAGAGTAAGTCATGTTCAATTAATATCTAATTGGCAAGTATAAACTTTAAGCACACAAAGTAGACTCAATGCATTTAAGAGAAAGCAAGTGAATGAGGAGGGAGCACCAATTTGAAAGTGTATGACTAAAATGAACCAAAATAGTATATGTGCATTTCCTCGAACACTTGGCGTGCAATAATCAAGCAATGAGCAATTATGAGATACCAAACCAATTCAAAGCTCAAAATGGAACATCAATCATAACATAAACATCACACAATGGCAAAGATAAGGAAAAGAATGACAAAAGATCTATTAACGCAAATTAAGCTCAAATTCAACATCCATGGAGAAATAAGGAAAAAGGAAAAGTGAGCAAATAAAAAGCAAGAAACATCATCATGCAAGTAAAAGAGAAACTAAGTAAAGCAATAAGAAGCATCTAACTAGAAGAAATAATGCAAAGGAAAATAGAAGAAGAGAAATAGAAGAAGTGAAACCTTGAAAAGTATGAAGGAACAAGGTTGAATCTTCTTTTGTGAAGATGAGAAAGAAAATAAGAGAAGTGTAGTGCCACCAGAAAAAGTTGTTGTCACCGATGAGTGGCCAGAGACAGTGGTGGTGGATTGTGGAAGAAGAAGAAGAGGAGGGAAATGATGGAGGAAGAAGGAAAAGAAACTAAGAAAGAAAAGGGGTAAAGAGAAAGAAAACAGAACAAGGCGTGAAGTTATAAAAATGATTCACGCAACCGGCGTGCGCGCGCAAAGTGCGCGTGCGCGGGAAGTTGTGCCTCAGGCACAGAAGTGGCACGAAATTGGCTCAAGTCTCTGGTTTTTGTACCAGAGTGGCTCAGTGAGGCAGGCGCGCGGATGCACACTTTGCGCGGACGCGTGCTTGAGATATTTCGTGACTGGCGCGGACGCGTACAACCCGCTGACGCGTCAGTTTTATACTACAGAGTCCACATATCTCCATCGGCGAGCACGCGCACCGTGCGCTTGCGCGTCGATGGTTAAATTGCAGTGGTGCGCGCAGGCGGCAAGTACGCGAACGCGTCGGTGCCTGGCGCGAGTTGGGCACGAAGTGGGCATGACTTTTGGGTATTTGGCCCAAGAGGTAGAATTGTGCTACCGACGCGCGTGCGCACTGTGCGCTAGCGCGTCGGTGCCCTCTTTCAAAGAACTTTTTTTGTTTTCTTTATCTTCTTTCACATCCTATCTATATGAGCATCCTATCTATCCAACAAAATCAGCAAAGCTAGTATTCCTATGCACTCAATCAATCATCAAGAGATCACAAAATTCACAAGAAATTATGGATACAAACAAGATGGTATAAACAAGGAAGATCTTACCACGGTGGGGTGCCTCCCACCAAGCACTTTTCTTTAACGTCCTTAAGTTGGACGGTCCTTTTCTTAAGCTTCCTCTCTCCTTGGTGCATCCTCCAATAGGTACACCTCTAGCTCTTTTGGGACTTGCAACCATGATACTTCTTCACTCTATGTCCATTCACCTTGAAAGTTGCTTCACTCTTGGGATCAAACAATTCCACCACTCCGTAGGGCTTTATCTCCTTCACCTTGAGAGGTCCTTCCCATCTAGAGCGGAGCTTGCCAGGCATAAATCAGAGCCTTGAGTTGTAGAGGAGGACCTCATCACCTTCTTGAAAGTCCTTCTTCCGGATGTGATGGTCATGGAATGCTTTAGTCTTTTCCTTGTAGATTCGGGCATTCTCATATGACTCGTTCCTCAAACACTCAATCTCTTCTAGTTGTAACTTCCTAGCTTCACCCGCCTTGGCTAAATCCATGTTGTACTGCTTTACCACCTAGTAGGCTCGATGCTCAATCTCCACCGGAAGGTAGCATGCCTTACCATAGACGATCCGTAAGGGACTCATCCCTATCAAAGTCTTGTAGGCCGTTCTATACGCCCATAGTGCATCTGCTAACCGGAAGCTCAAATCCTTTCTTTGCGGATTGACCACTTTCTCCAGGATTCTCTTGATTTCCTGGTTGGACACTTCCGCTTGTCCATTTCTTTGCGGATGATAAGCAATATCAACCTTATGTGACACTCCATAGCTCTTAAGCAATGCTTCTACTTTCCTGTTACAAAAGTGGGATCCTTGGTCGCTCACGATTGCTCATGGCGACCCATAACGGCATACAATGTGATTCCTAATGAAAGAAACAATGGCATTGGCGTCGTCAAGGCGGGTAGGTATGGCCTCTACCCACTTTGACACGTAGTCAACTGCTAACAGAATATACAGATACCCACTAGAGTTGGGAAACGGTCCCATAAAGTCAATGCCCCATACATCAAATATCTCACAGAATAACATGGGCTGCTGAGGCATTTCATCCCTTTGGGATGCGTTTCCTGACCTCTGACACTGATGGCAAGACACACATAACTGTTTAACATCCTTGAATAAGGTTGGCCACCAGAATCCACAATCCAACACTTTTTTAGTGGTCCTTTGTGGGCCAAAGTGGCCACCACATTTGGACGAATGGCAAGCTTCAAGGATTGGTTGGAATTCAGATTCCGGGATACATCTTTGAATTACTTGGTCCACGCTCCTCTTCCATAAGTGAGGGTCATCCCAAATATAGTATTTGGAATCACTCCTCAACTTGTCCCTTTGGTTTTTCGAAAAGTTGGGAGGGAAGATTTTTGCAACCAAGTAGTTCGCCATTGGGGAAAACCAAGGAAAGCTATCCGACAGAGCATGCAAACTATCCAATGGGAATGAGTCATTGATCGGAAATGGATCAATTTTTAAATTCTCAATGCGGCTTAAATGATCCACAACCAGGTTTTGAGATCCACTCCGGTCCCTAATCTCAATGTCAAATTCTTTCAAAAGCAAGATCCAACGTATGAGTCTAGGCTTTGACTCATTCTTTGTCAATAAGTACTTTAAAGCTGCATGATCCGTGTATACCACTATCTTTAAACCTAGCAAATAAGATCTGAATTTATCTAAAGCATGAACAATAGCTAGGAGTTCTTTTTCAGTAGTGGTATAGTTGGATTCTGCTGCATCTAGTGTCTTAGAAGAGTAAGCAATGAGATAAGGGAGTTTACCATCGCGCTGTGCAAGCGCGGCACCTATAGCATGGTTTAACGCATCGCACATTATCTCAAATGGCAACGTCCAGTTGGGGCCTCACACAATGGGTGCCGTGGTAAGAACTCTCCTTAGCTCTTCAAAAGCTTTCACACATTCACTGTCAAACTCAAAATCCACATCTTTTTGGAGTAGGCGCGACAATGGCAAAGCAATCTTACTAAAATCTTTGATAAAGCACCTATAAAAACTTGCATGTCCCAAAAACGAGCGTACCTCCCTCACGGATGAGGGGTGAGGCAAAGTGGTGATAACATCGACCTTGGCCGGGTCTAAAGAAATGCCTTCATGAGATACTACATGTCCTAACACTATACATTGTTGTACCATAAAGTGACATTTTTCAAAATTTAAGACAAGGTTAGATTCAATACATCTAGCTAGGACCTTGGCCAAGTTCTCTAAACAACAGTCAAATGAAGTACCATAAACGCTGAAGTCATCCATAAAGACTTCCAGATAATTCTCCATTAGATCGGAGAAGACACTCGTCATGCACCGCTGAAAAGTAGCGAGTGCATTACATAGTCCAAATGGCATCCTTTTATAGGCAAAGGTGCCAAATGGACAAGTAAATGTGGTATTCTCCTGATCTTCAGGAGTAATATGAATCTGGAAGTAACCAGTAAATTGACGAGAGAACTTTTGCGTGGTCTAGAAATTTGCGGAAAAATCCTCGTTACAAGTATAGTTTCTAGGCATGATTTTAGAATTACATAGAGTGTATGTGTGTGTGTTAGGTGAGAGCTTAGGTTAGTCAAAGATTCATA
Source organism: Arachis hypogaea (assembly GCF_003086295.3). NCBI lineage: Eukaryota > Viridiplantae > Streptophyta > Magnoliopsida > Fabales > Fabaceae > Arachis > Arachis hypogaea. Next base: position 96,695,684 of record NC_092052.1, on the reverse strand, counting down.
TTATAGCTCACTTGGCCATACATATATCCTCACCCTTACCTTGGACCCATTACAACCTTGAAAAGACCTCATGATGTTTGCATTGGTACACTAAATATTTGTTGATTGGTTAGATGAAGAACAAAGTTCTAAAAAGCATGACTAGAGAAGAGTAGAGTGGATTAACCCTAGACACTTGAGCGATTACAGTGCATGTACACTACCAGTGAGGGTTCAATGCTTGATTCTATGTTCCCTACTTTCATGAACTATCTTCTTACAAGTTTACTTGTCTTTTATTGTGTGATTTGAATTATGGAATCTGATTTATGTTTGTCTTAGAGAACTTGTTTACTTTTGACCAAGTAGATAGAAACATCTTAGCATATAGTTGCATTCATATACATAGGTTGCATTACAAGAGTCTTGCTTTCCCCCATTCATTCTTTTGGTCTCTGATGACAAGTCATCTTAGCCCATTTTAGCTAGTCTTTTTCTTTTGTTTTCATTAGAATTATGCACTTTCTTAAGCTACAAGCAAGCTAATTGAGTAGATTTTCATGTTTCCCTTGATTGAACCAACCATATGTGAATTCATGCCATTTCATGAGGTTTTGAACTATATTTATTGCATATTGTGGAAGATTGAATACCTCATGATTTTGAGCAAAACTTTGATTAGTTTGGTTGATCAATGATAGGTGAAGAAGGCTTGGAGAAAGGTTGAAGCAAAGAGGAATGGCTAGGAGTGAAGAGAGGACAATGGAATAAGTGAAAATTGAACCGGGTTGCATGAAGTTAGCCCCAACGTTAGCCCCCTAACTTGGAGGCTAACGTTGGGCATATGAATCACTCTTTGGAAGTAGCCAACGTTAGCTCCAACGTTAGCCCCCTAACTTGGAGGCTAACGTTGGAACTTGAGAGTTTCTCCCTGGGCTACCAACGTTTGCGCCAACGTTAGCCCCCTAACTTGGAGGCTAACGTTGGCACTTAAATCACAATGGGGGAGTAGGCAACGTTTGCGCCAACGTTAGCCCCCTAACGTGGAGGCTAACGTTGGCACCAATCACACCAAGCAAGGCCAACGTTAGGGTCAAAGTTAGACCCCTAACGTTGGCGCCAACGTCTAAACCAGAAGAATGTGGTTTGCTGATATGAAAAGTTAGGGTCAAAGTTAGACCCCTAACTTTGACCCTAACGTTGAAGACCAACGTTGGCTAACTCCATTTCCGGTTCAATTGGTTCACTTCGGTTCTTCTTCAATCTTCAAGAGCAATCAACCAAGGCCTCTTTCAACCCAATTCCACCAAGAACAAAGGCCCAACTCAAGGCTTGAAGATCATTTTGGAAAGTGTATAAATAGGATAGAATTCAATTTGTTCAGGGAGCTTTTGCTGGAGAGTTTTCTTTTAGAGCTTTCCTTTTAGAATTTTCATAATAGTTTTCGAAGAGCTTTTGAACTTGAGTGAACTTTAATTTCTTGCTTTCATTGCTTTCAATTTCATTTGACTTTTGTCTTGGATCTTGGATTGGAGAATTGAAGAAATTCTGTTTCAATCTCAATCTTGGATCTCTCTATTTCCTTTACTGTTAATTGAATTAGCATTTCTGTTTCTGTTACTTGATCTTCATCTCTTTTCTTTGCAATTTACAATTTCCTTGCTATTGTTCTTGTGGGATCTAGGAAGGCATTGAGATCTAGACTTGGTTTTCTAGTCTCTGGGTCCTGAGATCTAAATTCTCATTTCAATTCTCTGTTTAATGCTTTCATTGTTCATTTACTTTGCTGTTATAAGATCCGGTTCAATCCCAACTCCCTTTTCCTCTTCTGTTTGATGCAATTTAGTTTTCCCTTGTTTAAATTCTGCAAATCCTCATCCCAATCCCCTTTACTTTTCAAGCAATTTACATTTCTTGCACTTTAAGATTCTGCAATTTACATTTCTTGCACTTTAAGTTTCTGTCATTTAATTTCTTGTCCTTTAAGTTTCAGCAATTTACTTTCCCGCTCTCTTTAATTTCATGCAATTTACATTCTGCAAATCACAAATCACCCAACCAACACTTGATTCGCTTGACTAAATCAACCACTAAACTAAAATTGCTCAATCCTTCAATCCCTGTGGGATCGACCTCACTTCCGTGAGTTTTTATTACTTGATACGACCCGGTACACTTGCCGGTTAGTTTTGGGTGTTTTGGTAGAAATTCGTTTCTCATCAAAATATCTCATCAAGTTTTTGGCGCCGTTGCCGGGGATTGATTAGATTGACAATGATTAAGTGAGGTGGTAATCTAGATCAAGCACTTTTTCTTTATTTTTCTTTAACCTTTGATTAACCCACTAACTGTTTGAATTTTTGCTTAAGCTAACTAAAACTTCATTCTAGCAGTAGATTGAAGTATCACTGGTTTGTGTGCTCTTATGTTCTGCTTGTATGTCAGGTACACAAAGAGCCATACCCAATTTTCATGAACAAGACGAAAGAACTCTCAGGAGGTTAAGAAGAGCCGAAAGAGGGAAAAGTATTGTTGGAGAAGAAGAATCTGAGGAAGAATACCACGAGATGGAAGGAGATACATCTAATCCAGGAGAAGGAGTTAATAATCCACCACAACAGAGGAGAGTATTGGCTTCCTATACTTTTGCAAATGCTAGACATTGTGGAAGCAGCATTCTCACCCCTAATGTCAATGCAAATAACTTTGAACTGAAGCCACAACTCATCACATTGGTCCAGAATAACTGCTCATTTGGAGGAGGACCATTGGAGGATCCAAATCAACATCTATCTACCTTCTTGAGGATCTGTGACACTGTCAAATCCAATGGTGTGAATCCTGAGACTTACAAGCTTCTGCTGTTCCCGTTCTCATTAAGGGATAAGGCTGCACAATGGCTTGAAACTTTTCCCCAAGCAAGTATCACTAGTTGGGATGACTTGGTGGCTAAATTTCTAGCCAAATTCTATCCACCCCAGAGAGTCATCAGGCTGAAAACTGAGGTGCAGACATTCACACAATTAGATGCTGAATCCTTGTATGAAGCATGGGAGAGGTACAAAGCCTTAATCAGAAAGTGCCCTCCAGAGATGTTCAATGAATGGGATGTGCTGCAAAATTTCTATGAAGGCCTGACATTGAAATCTCAGGAGGCATTAGATCATTCTGCTGGAGGTTCACTACAACTAATGAAAACTGCTGAGGAAGCTCAGAATCTTGTGGACATGGTGGCCAACAATCAATATTTCTTTGCTCATCAAAGAAGCCGCCAACCATCACAAAGAAGAGGAGTAATGGAACTAGACGGAGTGGATTCAATCCTAGCTCAAAACAAGATGATGCAGCAGCAATTTCAACAACAATTTGAGCAAATGGCTAAGAGGATTGACAGTCTCCAAGTTGCAGCAGTCAACACTAGCCAGCCATCAACCACATGGGGTCAGAGTGAAGAGACTCAAGAGGAGCAACAACAAGAACAAGCCCAGTACATGCACAACCAAAATTCTGGGCCAAATGAAGTATATGGTGACACTTACAACCCTTCTTGGAAGAACCACCCAAACCTTAGGTGGGGAGACAATCACAACCAAAATCAACAACCATGGCAGAGAAACTCAAACCAAAACACTTTAAGAAACAACCAAAACCACAACCAGCAGCAAACCAACCAAAACCCCTACAGAAAACCTCAAAACAACTACTCCAACCCCAACCATTACCAATCTAATAACCAACCCACCAACCAAAATGTCTACCATCCACCATCCACATTTCACAACCCACCACAAGCATCACCTGAATCTCACAGACTCACCAACTTGGAAACCTTGATAGACAAAATGTGGAAACACCAAGAAATGACAACCAAGAACCATGAAGCCTCCATGAAGAGCCTAGAGAGGCAAATTGGGCAAATCTCCAAACAGATTTCTGTTGAGAAATTTTCAAGCTCACTGCCAAGTGACACAATCCCAAATCCTAAGGAAGAATGCAAGGCAATACAATTGAGGAGTGGAAAAGTCTTGGTGAAAAATGAAGAAGCAACCAAGAAGCCAAAGGAAAGTGACAAGAAACAAGCTGAAGAAGAGAAAGTCAATGACAAGAAGGAGGCAGCAAGCAAGCCAACTCAGAATCAAGTTCAAGAAAAAGAAGATCAGCCACAAAAATCAAGAAAGGGAAAGGAAGTAATTGAAGGACCAACTAAGGACCAAAGGCAGGGAAATAACTTCACTCCTCCCTTGCCATACCCTCAGAGGTTCAACAAAGAGATTAATGACAAGCATTTTCACAAATTCCTTGAGATTTTCAAGAAGTTAGAAATCAATATTCCCTTAGCCGAAGCACTTGAGCAAATGCCTCTATATTCCAAGTTTCTGAAGGATCTTATCAACAAGAAAAGAAGTTGGCTTGAAAGGGAAACCATATTACTCACAGAGGAATGCAGTGCTGTAATCCAACGGGGTATTCCACCAAAACTTAAGGATCCGGGAAGCTTTGTAGTCTCATGCACTATTGGCAAGATAATTCTCAACAAGGCCCTCTGTGACCTGGGTGCCAGCATCAACTTAATGCCTCTCTCAATGATGAGAAAACTTGCCATAGAAGAACTTAAACCCACCAGGATGTCGCTAGTCATGGCTGACAGATCAATCAAGACACCTAATGGAATTGTGGAGAATCTGTTAGTAAAGATTGGGGAGTTTATCTTCCCAGCAGATTTTGTAATTTTGGATACCGAAGAAGAAGGAAACGACTCAATCATTCTGGGAAGGCCATTTCTACACACAGCAAGGGCCATCATTGATGTTGAAAAAGGAGAAATGACCTTCAGGGTCCATAATGAACAAATGATTATAAATGTGTTCAAATCAATGCAAAACGCTCCTGAGCAAGAAGATTATGTGAGAGTGGATATGATAGATAGTTTGGTGGAAGAAACTTTGGAAGAAAAGTTTCAAGAGCAAGAAGGAAATCAAGAAACAACAGAGGAACAAGTGGCTGAGACCTTTACTGAGCAATATGAAAGGCAAGATAAGAAAGAAGATGTACGAAGACAAGAATTGAAACCTTTACCCACCCATCTCAAATATGCATTCCTTGGCACATCGGAGAGCCTCCCAGTAATCATTAATTCATCCCTATCAAAGAAGGAAGAAGGAGAACTTCTTGATGTACTCAAAGCTCACAAAGATGCTTTAGGATGGACCATTGATGATCTGAAGGGAATCAGCCCTGCAGTATGTATGCATAAGATCCTCTTGGAAGATAATTCCAAACCAGTGGTTCAACCACAAAGAAGGCTAAATCCTACAATGAAGGAAGTTGTCCAGAAGGAAGTAATGAAGTTGTGGAATGCAGGGATAATATTCCCAATATCTGACAGCCCATGGGTAAGCCCAGTTCAAGTTGTACCAAAGAAGGGAGGAATGACAGTCATCACTAATGAGAAGAATGAGTTGATCCCTACTAGAACAGTGACTGGGTGGAGAATGTGCATAGACTATAGAAGATTGAATGATGCCACCAGGAAGGATCATTTCCCTCTCCCATTCATTGATCAGATGCTGGAAAGGTTAGCCGGCCATGCCTATTACTGTTTCTTGGACGGATATTCTGGGTATAATCAAATCGTGGTAGACCCCAAGGACCAAGAGAAAACTGCCTTCACATGTCCATTTGGAGTTTTTGCGTATAGGCGGATGCCTTTTGGGCTCTGCAACGCCCCTGCCACATTTCAAAGGTGTATGCTCTCCATTTTTTCTGATATGGTCGAAAAATTTTTAGAAGTCTTCATGGATGACTTCTCTGTTTTTGGTGATAATTTCAATGCTTGCCTAAACCATTTAACTCTTGTCTTGAAACGGTGCCAAGAAACTAATTTGGTTTTAAACTGGGAGAAATGCCATTTTATGGTACCCGAAGGAATTGTTCTTGGCCATAAAGTCTCAAGAAAAGGGATAGAGGTTGATAAGGCAAAAGTTGAGATTATAGAAAAACTCCCTCCACCAATTAATGTGAAATCTGTTAGAAGTTTCTTGGGGCATGCCGGATTTTACAGAAGGTTTATCAAGGACTTTTCAAAAATAGCCAAACCTTTAAGTAATCTGTTAATGCTTGATAACCCTTTTGTTTTTGATGAAAACTGTCAGCATGCATTTGAAACTTTAAAAAATAAACTCACAACAGCACCAATAATCACACCCCCAGATTGGGGATTACCTTTTGAACTCATGTGTGATGCAAGTGACATTGCAATTGGTGCTGTACTTGGGCAAAAGAAGGGGAATTTGCATCATGTCATATATTACGCAAGTAAAGTGTTGAATGAGGCCCAAAGAAATTACACTACAACAGAAAAAGAGTTGCTAGCTGTAGTTTATGCATTTGATAAGTTTAGATCATATCTGATAGGATCGAAGGTTGTAGTTTATACTGATCATGCTGCACTTAAGTATTTGATGTCAAAACAGGATGCTAAACCAAGACTCATCAGGTGGATACTGCTTCTACAAGAATTTGACATTGAAATAAGAGATAGGAAGGGCACTGAAAACCAGGTCGCTGATCATCTGTCAAGACTACCACATGAAACAAATCAAAAAGCATCCCAGCCAATAAATGAAAGCTTCCCAGATGAGCACCTTCTGCAGATCCATCAAGCACCTTGGTTTGCTGACATAGCAAATTACAAAGTGGGAAGGAAGATACCGCAAGAATTCTCTAAGCAACAAGTGAAGAAGTTGATTAAAGAAGCAAGGAAATTTTTATGGGATGAACCCTTCTTATTCAAGAGATGCTCTGATGGAGTGATCAGGAGGTGTATTCCTGAAAGTGAAGTGAGGGACATCTTGTGGCATTGTCATGGTTCAGCTTATGGTGGACACTTTGGCCCAGAAAAAACAGCCGCAAAAATACTACAGAGTGGCTTCTATTGGCCAACTATTTTCAAGGATGCCAGAAGATATGTACACCAATGTAATGAATGCCAGAAAGCAGGAGGATTAACAAGAAGGAATGAGATGCCTCAAAATTTTATCTTGGAATTAGAATTGTTCGATCTGTGGGGAATTGATTTCATGGGGCCTTTTCCTCCTTCCTATTCTTTTAGATACATCCTGGTAGCAGTGGAATATGTCTCAAAATGGGTAGAAGCTATAGCCACAACCACCTGTGATGCACAGATCGTCCTCCAATTCCTCAAAAAGCACATCTTCACTAGGTTTGGAGTGCCCAAAAGTCTTATTAGTGATGGTGGTAGTCACTTTTGCAACAAACAATTGGAGAAACTCCTTCACAAATATGGAGTAATTCACAAAGTAGCCACACCCTACCACCCTCAGACTAACGGCCAAGCTGAACTTGCAAATAGAGAATTAAAGAAGATCCTAGAGAAAACAGTGGGAATCACAAGAAAGGATTGGGCTAGAAAGCTAGAGGATGCACTGTGGGCATATAGGACAGCTTTTAAAACTCCTATTGGCAAGTCACCCTTTCAGCTATTGTATGGCAAATCCTGCCACCTCCCTGTAGAGCTTGAACATAGAGCTTTTTGGGCCACTAAACTCCTCAACCTTGACCCCCAAGCTGCAGGAGAAAAAAGGTTGTTACAACTAAATGAACTGGATGAATTCAGACTGGAAGCTTATGAAAATGCGAAGATATACAAGGAGAAAGCTAAGAAGTGGCATGACAAGAAGATCACAAAGAAGGAATTCAAGCCTGGACAACAAGTACTCCTGTATAATTCAAGGCTTAAAATCTTCCCTGGCAAACTGAAGTCTAAGTGGACTGGCCCATACTTGGTGACAAAGATTTTTCCCTATGGGAATATTGAACTGCTAGATGAGGCAACAAAGAATCAATTCACTGTGAATGGGCACAGAGCAAAGTTGTACTTAGGAGGACAATGGGTTAAGGAAAAAGAGGTTCAACACCTACAGCCCTCTTAAAAAGAATTGAAAGATGTCAAGCTAGTGACAATAAAAGAGCGCTTGTTGGGAGGCAACCCAACCGGAGGTACTTTTCTTTCATAGTTAGTTCAATAAAAAGGTTAAATGAGTAGTATGTATTGCAAGGAGCTAAGTTTGGTGTTTCACACCAAAACATATTAAGGGGGAATGAAGGATTCTAAGTTTGGTGTTCCACCAAAATCTTACTTAAAAGCACATTCTCACTTTCTATATAAAGAGCTACCAGCTCCAAGCAATCTGACAAATCATTTAAGCATTGTCTGTTTCTAGTTTTCAATTTTATTACCTTTAGCGAAGATTTAAGCTTTCACATATGGTTATGGATAAGAAACATGGCAAGAGACTGAGTTTGGTGTTCACACACCAAAGTAAGTTCAAACGCCTACAAGAAAGTCTTGCACACTAACAAATCACATAAGGGCTTGAGAAACAAGCAACTTCCATTAACACTGCAGAAAATCAATCACTCTTATGGGAGGACTACTCACCATTAGCTGAGATGAAAGAAGAAGGAGCCACCAAGAGGTTGTATTGTCATTTAACTCCATCAGTATTGAATTGCTCAAATTTGGAAGTATGAATATGCCCATTTTAACAGAAACTGTTAGTGTAGTATGCATCAATTATGTTTTTGTAGGCTGGTTTTTTATGTGTTGGCTTGTGTGTTCATTTTCACTTAACAAGAAGTATGTGTTGTCCCCTGCATCTTTAAATTTAATAAAAGAACAGTTTGAATGTGAAGTGAAATGGTCTCTGTTAGTTAGAAGTGGAATAAAAGTAAGTGGTGGTGTGTGTGATTGCATTATAACTCACTTTAGTGAATAAAGAGCTAAGATATCTCCTTCTAAGTAGAGAGTGGCCTATTGTCTATGAATCTCAATTGAATAGAATTCCTTGGTTAGAAAGAAAAACAAAAAAAAGAAAGAAAGAACAAAGAAAGCTAAAAGGTGGCAAAACAAAAGAAAAACAAAAAGAAATAAAGCTGGACACCAATAGCTTGAACTCTGAAATATATGCCTGTGATGTTTTTGTACTAGGATCTGCTTGGATTAGTAAGCTCTTAGGAGTGCCTCAACACTTGGTGACTTGGGTTAACTAACTCGGGATCATCAGCTGAAAATCCACTATCAAGAGCAACCTAACTACAAAGCATTTAGTAGCCCAAAGAGGTGCTGGGCATCAATGTTTTAAGAAGGAATGTGAGCCAAGTGTCTATGGTGAATAATGTGTCAAGTATAAAAAGAAAATGAACTTGCTACACATGACACTCAAATAAAGCTTTTGAATAAAGTAATAGCCAAGGATAAAGGAATAATGAGAGGTCATAGCAGTATGTCACTTGAAACTTGAAGGAAACTTTCTAGGCCTAGGAGTCAATAAGAAGTGAGCATTTGCATATCCACATAAAACCCCATGAACTATCAATAACACTTTGCTAGCATGAACTTCCTCTTCCATTTCATTCTTTCTTCTTAATAAATTCATTTCTTGCTTGGGGACAAGCAAGCTTTAAGTTTGGTGTTGTGATGACAAGTCATCTTAGCCCATTTTAGCTAGTCTTTTTCTTTTGTTTTCATTAGAATTATGCACTTTCTTAAGCTACAAGCAAGCTAATTGAGTAGATTTTCATGTTTCCCTTGATTGAACCAACCATATGTGAATTCATGCCATTTCATGAGGTTTTGAACTATATTTGTTGCATATTGTGGAAGATTGAATACCTCATGATTTTGAGCAAAACTTTGATTAGTTTGGTTGATCAATGATAGGTGAAGAAGGCTTGGAGAAAGGTTGAAGCAAAGAGGAATGGCTAGGAGTGAAGAGAGGACAATGGAATAAGTGAAAATTGAACCGGGTTGCATGAAGTTAGCCCCAACGTTAGCCCCCTAACTTGGAGGCTAACGTTGGGCATATGAATCACTCTTTGGAAGTAGCCAACGTTAGCTCCAACGTTAGCCCCCTAACTTGGAGGCTAACGTTGGAACTTGAGAGTTTCTCCCTGGGCTACCAACGTTTGCGCCAACGTTAGCCCCCTAACTTGGAGGCTAACGTTGGCACTTAAATCACAATGGGGGAGTAGGCAACGTTTGCGCCAACGTTAGCCCCCTAACGTGGAGGCTAACGTTGGCACCAATCACACCAAGCAAGGCCAACGTTAGGGTCAAAGTTAGACCCCTAACGTTGGCGCCAACGTCTAAACCAGAAGAATGTGGTTTGCTGATATGAAAAGTTAGGGTCAAAGTTAGACCCCTAACTTTGACCCTAACGTTGAAGACCAACGTTGGCTAACTCCATTTCCGGTTCAATTGGTTCACTTCGGTTCTTCTTCAATCTTCAAGAGCAATCAACCAAGGCCTCTTTCAACCCAATTCCACCAAGAACAAAGGCCCAACTCAAGGCTTGAAGATCATTTTGGAAAGTGTATAAATAGGATAGAATTCAATTTGTTCAGGGAGCTTTTGCTGGAGAGTTTTCTTTTAGAGCTTTCCTTTTAGAATTTTCATAATAGTTTTCGAAGAGCTTTTGAACTTGAGTGAACTTTAATTTCTTGCTTTCATTGCTTTCAATTTCATTTGACTTTTGTCTTGGATCTTGGATTGGAGAATTGAAGAAATTCTGTTTCAATCTCAATCTTGGATCTCTCTATTTCCTTTACTGTTAATTGAATTAGCATTTCTGTTTCTGTTACTTGATCTTCATCTCTTTTCTTTGCAATTTACAATTTCCTTGCTATTGTTCTTGTGGGATCTAGGAAGGCATTGAGATCTAGACTTGGTTTTCTAGTCTCTGGGTCCTGAGATCTAAATTCTCATTTCAATTCTCTGTTTAATGCTTTCATTGTTCATTTACTTTGCTGTTATAAGATCCGGTTCAATCCCAACTCCCTTTTCCTCTTCTGTTTGATGCAATTTAGTTTTCCCTTGTTTAAATTCTGCAAATCCTCATCCCAATCCCCTTTACTTTTCAAGCAATTTACATTTCTTGCACTTTAAGATTCTGCAATTTACATTTCTTGCACTTTAAGTTTCTGTCATTTAATTTCTTGTCCTTTAAGTTTCAGCAATTTACTTTCCCGCTCTCTTTAATTTCATGCAATTTACATTCTGCAAATCACAAATCACCCAACCAACACTTGATTCGCTTGACTAAATCAACCACTAAACTAAAATTGCTCAATCCTTCAATCCCTGTGGGATCGACCTCACTTCCGTGAGTTTTTATTACTTGATACGACCCGGTACACTTGCCGGTTAGTTTTGGGTGTTTTGGTAGAAATTCGTTTCTCATCAAAATATCTCATCAGTCTCCTTGAGCTTAGCATGAGGACATGCTAATATTTAAGTGTGGGGAGATTGATAAACCACTATTTTATGATTTATCTTGTGCTAAATTGAGTGGTTTTTATCAATTCTTTGCACACTTATTAATATAATTTGCATGGTTTTACAAATCCTTCCCAATTTTGTTCTATACTTGAAAACTTGCTTCCTAGGCCTTTAAAGTGTGTATTTTTAATTCCTCTTTATACCATTTGATACCGTGATCCATGTGTTAAGTGTTTTTAGGCTAAATAGGGCAGGAATGGCTTAAAGGATGGAGAGGAAGCTTGCAAAAATGGAAGGAACACAAGAAATAAACGAGATGACCAGCGAGGATTAATGCACACACATGGCTCATGCGTGCGTGTGATTTGGAGATATTCAAAGCGACGCGTGCGCGTACCTGACGCGTACGCATGACAAGCGAGTTTGCACAGCGATGCGTGCGCGTAACTGACGTGTACGCGTGACATGCGAAGCGAACCATCGACGCGTACGTGTGACTAACGCATACGCATGATGTGCGCCACGTGCAGAAATCACAGAAGATACTGGGGGCAATTTTGGGCTGAGTTTGGACCTAGTTTTTGGCCCAGAAACACATACTAGAGCCAGGGGACAAGCAGAGACTCAAGACACATTCACTTTTACACAGTTTTAGTTTTTTTTAGTTTTGAATCTGACGAGAGGATTTTCTATCGGTAAAGAATTTCATAAAAATAATCATGTTGTAGGTATAGTTTCTAAACCAACAAAGAATCTTTTCGTACAAAAGTTTTGGTTGTCACAAGTAACAAAACCCAATAAAATTTATAACCGAAGTATTTAAACCTCGGGTCGTCTCTCAAGGAATTGCAGGGTAGTATGATTTATTATTGGTTATGGAAAAAGGTATATTTTTGGATTTTTGAAATAGGGAACAGGAAAATAAACTAACAAGAAAGTAAATTAATTATCATGAAAACCATTGCAAGGTATAAGAACTAGAGATCCCATCCTAGTTATCCTTATCAAGTGTGATGAGAATTGTTTATTTCTCCCACTTAGTTAACCCTTACTAAATAAAGGAAAGTCAAGTGGACTAATCAATTTGATTCCTCAAGTCCTAGTCAACTCCTGTGGAAAGACTAGCTTTAGAGGGATCCAAATCAATCAGCAAATTCTAATTTTCAATCAACAGCTGAGTTTGATAACTCAAGTGTCACCAATTACTCAACCAAAGCAAAGGGAGAGAAATCTAAATTAAATTAAAAGCATCAATTACATGAATTGAAGAAAGCAATCATAAATCTGAAATACCTCGAATTGTATTAAATAGAAAATCAAATTAAACATAGGAATCCATAAACCAATTTGGCAACATAAGTAATTAACAAGAGAAATAGATAAACCAAAGTACTAGAATAAATAAAAGTAGAAGAGGACATAAATTAAAGGAACATTGAACCTGGAATGGAGAAAACGAAGAAATCCTAATCCTAAAACCTAAGAGAGAGGAGAGAGCCTCTCTCTCTACAAAACTACATCTAAAACCTAAAAATTGTGTATCAATGAATGAATGTTTTTTTTTATTCATTGATTCCCTCATTCTCCAGCCTCTATTCTGTGTTTCTGGGCTTGCATTTGGACCGAAAAGGAGCCCAGAATCGCTGGGGGCGACTTCTGTAACTTTCTACACGTGGCGTCTGTCACGCGTACGCGTAGGTCACGCGTGCGCGTCATTTGGAGATTTTCCTTGTCACGCGTACGCGTCGCTCGTACTTTGCACTAGGCACGTGTCCGCGTCGTCCATGCGTGCGCGTCGCTGCCATTTCCTTCAAAACTTCATTTTCACCCGTTCCTTCCATTTTTGCATGTTTCCTTTCTGTCCTCTAAGCCATTCCTGCCCTATAAAGCCTAAAAATACTTAACACACGAATCACGGCATCAAATGGTAATAAAGGATAATTAGAATTAACATTTTCAAGGCATAGGAAACACGTTTTCACACACATCATAGAATAAGGAAGGAATTGTAAAACCATGCAAATTATATGAATAAGTGAGCAAAGGTTTGATAAAGACCACTCAAATTAGCACAAGATAAATCATAAAATAGTGGTTTATCAACCTCCCCACACTTAAACATTAGCATGTCCTTATGCTAAATTCAACAGAAACTGAAAAAGAGTGAAGGTAGAATGGTGGAATCTATGCAATGCAATTTATCTAAATGCAGGCTTCCTAAATGAATCATGCAATTCTAATTACTATCCACCTAGATATACAAAGCTTGCATGTGGTTAAATTGAGCTAAATTTTTCAAGGAATCACATATGCACAGCCAAGGGCTAAATTATATTAAAACACATTCACAGTTAATTTGAGTTAATCAAAAGAGTTCACAAACTTGCAAGACAATCAGTTATTACACATGGATATATGGGAATGAGCTATTGAACCCTCACTGGATTTGTATATACACTCTAATCACTCAGTGTTTGGGGTTAATCATTCTACTCTTCTCTAGTCATGCTTTCTAAAACTTTGTTCTTCATCTAACCAATCAACAAATATTTAATGTATACATGCAAACATCATGAGGTCTTTCCAATGGTTGTAATGGGGTTAAGGCAAAGGTGAGGGTATATATATGGCCAAGTGAGCTATAAATTGAATCCTTGATTAGTCTAAGATCTCACCTAACATATACATTCTTTACACAATTCTAACATTATGCCTAACTATCCAAATTTCTCACTTTTGTATCACATACTTATGTACCAACTCATTTTTAATTTTATTACATATACATCGATCCTTTACTAAGCTTAATACTGGGGTAATTTTTGTCTCCTTATTTAATTATTTAATTATAGGATTTTTTTTATCTAAACATAACATATCAATGCATATGGTATTTTAATTAATTTAGTTTCACATGAGCATGTTTCCAAAATTCAAAATAATTTATCAATTTAATACCTTCCTACCAACCTAAGTTCCCACGGTTCCCCACACTTAATTGATACACTATTTCTTTCTTAAGCTAACCAAAGATTCCATTTGGGGTAATTAATTTATTTTTCCACTTAAGGCTAGTGATGTGGCAAAATTCAGAATAAATGGAGATTAAAAGGCTCAAGGTGGCTAACAAGGGTGATATAAAAGGGTAGGCTTATTTGGGATAAGTGAGCAAAAATAAGTAATGGCCTCAATCATATGCAAGCATGTAAATACATTCTATATTGGACATATAGAATGGAACAAAGCAAAAGATTGTAATCATAGTGAAGAAACACACAGGAATGAAAACTATGGTTAAATAATGTAACCATGCAATTAAGCTCAAATCTCACAGGTTGTGTGTTCTTTGGCTCAAAAACCATATATCATTTATGTATATCATGCAAGTAAGAATGAAGAGTTCCAACTCAATCAATGTGAATCCTTGAATGGCTTTTATAAAGAAATAAATACATTCTTTGAAAAAAATGTCGTCAATTTACCAACACTTATTAATATATATATATATATGCTAGGTGGATTGTTGTGATTACAAAAATCTAAAAATTTCTAGTTTACTCTTTATTTTCAATTAAACCAAATTCTCATATGTTAAAAAGAGTAGACTAAAGTTAATAACATCAATTTTTCTATATCACAACTAATAAGCTAAGAGTGCAAATTAAGCTAAATATCTAAGATATATACAGCCCAAAGTGTAAACTGTAATAAAGTAGAAATAAACAAAATTACAGTAAAAGAAAATATACAAGTACTCGAAGGAAAATAAGATAAAATAAAATAAAAATACAAAATATGAAAGAAAATAGGATAAAAAGAGTCTGAAAGTAGTTCACCAAAATAAGATCTGCCAGAGATGGCGACCTCCCCACACTTATATAATAGCAACGTCCTCGATGCTCAGTCAGGCTGGGTGTGAAGAGTCGTCACCTCCGGAGGGGTGTGCTGATGCTGTCTCTATAGGCTCTGGCAATGAAGGTGCCTTAGGTTTGATAAACCCTGATTTTGTGGTTTATCTTGTGCTTAATTTGGGTGGGTTTATCAAATTTTCTCACATTTATTCAATGAAATAGCATGATTTTGCAATTCTCCCTTGATTTGTGCTTAAATGTGAAAACATATTTTTTACGCCTTAAAATAGCTAAATTTAACTCACTTTAATTTCATTCGATGCCTTGATATATTTGTTGAGTGATTTCAGGTTCATAAGGCAAGTATTGGATGGAAGAAGTGAGGAGAAAAGCATGCAAAATAGGAGAACTCATGAAGAAATGAAGGAACCGTAAAGCTGTCAAGCCTGACCTCTTCGCACTCAATCGACCATTACTTGAGCTACAGAGGTCCAAATGAGGCGGTTCTAGTTGCGTTGGAAAGCTAACATCTGGGGCTTCAAAATAATATGAAATTTGCCATATGTTGCTTCACGTTTAGGGGCGCGCACACACCATGTACGCATGCGTGCCGATGCTGCTCGTGGCCCACTATATATGAAATCGCTGGGGGCAATTTCTGAAGCACTTTGGGCCCAACCCAACTCATTTCTAATGCTATTTCATGCAGAATTCAAGCTTGGGCAAGGAGGGAGCAATTTTTTGGTAGTATAGCATCATGTAGGTTAGTTTCTAGAGAGAGAAGCTCCCTCTTCTCTCTAGAATTAGGTTAGGTTAGGTTAATCTCTTCTAGATCTAGATTCAATCTCATGTTTTCATCTTATTTCCTTTATCAATTCTTGCTTCTACTCTTTCATTCTCATGATTTGTTGTGTTAATTTTCCTTTTATGCTCTCTTTTATGTTCATGGATGTACTTGTTGGATTTGGATTTTCTTTCAATGAAATTTAATGTTTGATGTTCTTTTAGTGTTGATTTGAGTTGTGATCTTACTTTCTTTGCAAATTGGTAGTTGTTAGATTTTACTATTTCTTGCAATTTATTATACTTTCCATTTGTACCTACCAAGTGTTTGACAAAATGCTTGGTTGGACTTTAGAGTAGATTTAGAGCATTCTTGGCTTGGGAAGAGTAATTGGACAATCTTAAGTCATGAAAACCCAACCTATGTTGGTGATTTAGAATTGGTACTTAATATCATTTTCAATGACTCTAATCTTTTGCTAATTTAATTAGTGAGTTGATTAGGAATTTTGATTTGAGATTAACCAGTCTTCTTTGACTTTCTCTCATGGAAGATAACTTACACCTTCTTCCAATGTTGGGGATGACGAAATGAGATAGATTCTTGTTATTATTGTGATATGATTGATTAGTCTTGTTTGACATTCTCCCTATGTGAAGATAACATGATACTTTCTTCTATTTGTTGGAGTTGACTAAATAAGATGAATTAATCATTGTATAACTAGGATAGAAAGCCTATGATCTCAATTCTTGCCACGAATGTCTCTCTTTATTAATTGCCTACTTTAGTTACTTGCTTGATTTATTTTTCTTGTCATTTAATTTCTTTCCCTCTTACCAATCAAAACCCCCTTTGTTCCTCATAGCCAATAATTGACCACTTCATTGCAATTCCTTGTGAGACGACCCGAGGTTTAAATACTTCGGTTAATCAAAACCCCCTTTGTTCCTCTGATTTCTTATGGGCATAATCCTAATCCTAATGCATATCAATCTAATGGATGTGGAGACCCTTATTGTGATTGTCAACAACCACCACCACATGCCTATGGACCACCCCCTCAATATGGTTTTGAACCACCTTACTCACAAGCCCCAGACCACCAAACACCTCCATATGGCCCTAATCCTTATCCACCCTACCAGCCACCTTATGAGCCATCTGAACCATACATAGAACCACTACAATTCCAACACAACTATCTCAAGAACCACCTCAATATACACCAACTCCATACCCTTACCAAAATGAACCACCTTCCAACTACAATGCATTTCCCTCAAACAATGAACCCTCTCTTCCACCACCGTCCCCCGATGAAGCCCTCGTGCTAGAACTAGGAAATCTTAACTCTCAATTCCAAAGGCAACAAGAGGGGATGGAAAAGGAGTTTAAGGAGTTAGAAGCCAAGATGGCTATCCTAGTGGAAGCCGTTAGCAATATGGCCTCCTCCCAACTAAGCCTAAGCAACCAAGGCACTCCCATTGACGAATGTGGAGAAGCAATTAAGGAGCATAGTGAGGGAGTGAGTTTAGAGCTTCAAGGTGAAGAAGAGGAGTTGAAGCAAGAATTGCCACAGGGGGAGGAAGATGAGACAATTGAGCCGGAAGGAGTGGTTGAAAACATAGGAGATGTTGGAAGTCCATGGGGATATAGCATTAGAGAGACCTCTTCCAAGAAGCTTGATATTGATGTTGAAGAGGGTGTACAACCTCCAAAGCATATCTTGATTAAAGACTTTGAAGAGGTTGATCAAGAGATGGATTCAATCATTGAGGAGTTCCTATCTACAATTGAATCCTCTCCCATTGGGCTTGAAATTGAGGTCAAAGAAGAAGATGCACAACCTCTCATGCCCTTGGTGAGTAATGAAGAAGAGATTGAATTGGAAGAGAGCCACCAAGAGGAAGATGTTAAATTTAAGGAAAGTTGTAAAAAGGTGGAGGAAATCATGGAAGAGTACAAGGGAGTGGAGCTTGCAAGATCATTGGGACCACCCCTTCCTACGTCACCATCCTACACAACATTCAAGTGGGTAAAATTCTTATCCCTAAGCTTCACTTTCCCACTTGAATATGGTTTGATTGAAAATGATGGTCAACTTAGAGCTCTTTGTGGAGTTAAGAGTAGGAGAGAGTTGTGTAGTGGTTGGAAACATCACTCTAAGTTCATAATGGTTGCATGCTCAAAGTTGAATGGCAATGGTTGGTGTAGAACCAAATTGCATGGGTCTAGGAGAATGTTTGGATGCTTGATTGAGAATTCACAAGCCTTGTCACCCAAATTTAACTATGGTAGTCAACAGGAAGATGGGTGCAGGAACAAGGTTTGGGACCCTGGTATTCATTTCAACAATCAGAACTCTTGGTGCCTTGTCATCTACCTAAGCTTACTTGAAGGCTTTATGCACCTAATTTGGGATCCCGGTGGACATTGGAGATGTAAACAATGGTGGGGATTTAAAGATAAATTCAAGCATAAACCACCCTAGCAAGGACCCCCACCAAATGTCCAACTTAAGGACTTAAACTAAAAGTGCTAGGTGGGAGACACCCCACCATGGTAAACTCTTTTCATTTTCTCTTTTGTAAATATTGGTAGAATAGGTTTGATTTCATATTTTGTTTAGTTTGTTGAGTATATTTGGTAGTATACTATGTTAAATAAGGTTTTAGGGTGTTTTGGTAGCTGTTTGGAGGTTTGGAAGGCTTGGTTTGGTGCAAGAACTTGGAAAAATTTTGAAAAACAGAGCACCAACTAGCGCGTGCACGCACCTGGCGCGTACGCACGCCTGAAGCATTTTCGACCATCCACGCGAACGTGCCATGTACGCGTACGCGTGGATGCAAAAATTCCAACCCCAGCCAAAAACCCAAGAGTTAGGCCTGCACTGTATGAATATTGGGCCTAAGGCATAACTCAACCTGCGCGTGCACGCACCTGGCGCGTATGCGCCGTTGACTCTAATTACGCAATGCATGCGTACGTACGCTGTGTGCGCGCGCCGATAGCATCACGTACCCCTCTAGTACAAAAACCAGAAAGTTATGCCAATTTTGTGCCTATTTCGTGCCCGTGACTGACGCGCAGGCGCACTTCACGCGTCCGCGCCGATCGCCACCTTCATCAGACACGCGCCCGCGCACTGTGTGCGTCCGTGCCGGAAAAAAAAAGAGAGTTTTTTTCTCTCATCTTCCATTTTCTTTTGTCCATTGCATTCGCATACTATTTTCATTTTGTTTTTATAGCCTTATTTTTACTTTATTTTTTTCAAGTTTCTTATTTGAATAATGGTGTTGAATTTTCTTTTACTCAATTGTTGAGAATTTCTTGGTTGATCTTGGTGCTTCAAGACTTGTTTGGCATTAATTGTAATATTTTCCCTACACACAAGATTAGTGCTTTAGTCCTTCCTGACTCATGATTCCTTGTTTTTGTACCTCATCATCATTGAGTTAGGATGGGACCAAATGCTCTCATGCTTGTCACTAATCTTGTTTGTGTTAATTGTTGTTTAAACTTGATGCTCGACATGCTCTTCATGTCATTTGATTTTACTCTTGCATCAAGTGTTAGTTAATATGCCTTGGCTTATATTGCCTTCTCACTCATATGTTGTAGCTACCATATAGTTGAAAACCTTACTCTTATTTGGCATTAGCCCCTGCCTATGTTTTATTTGCTTTAATATCTTTGTTGTGGGCTTAATTTCCTTTCTTTCTCTTTCCTTTTAGATTGGTCACCAAGAAGGAAAGGAATGGAAAAGCTTCTAATGGGGCAACAAACAAGTTCACCCGCACAACCCTTTGAAGAAACTCATCAATTGTAGCTACCCGTCCACCTTGCTCTTCTTTGCATGCACCGAGGACGGTACAAATTTCTAAGTATGGGGAGGTCATCCGACCGACCTCCATGGGTAACAACTTCCTTTTTCAACACCAACTTTTAATTTTTGTCTTTGTTAGATTAGTTGTTGCATTGCATGATAGGTTACATGTTAGTTAGAATTTGTACATATTTTACCACTTCTTTTTATGTTAGGACTACTTGGTTAGGGTGATGATTTCTTTTCCAAGAAAAATTGTTTTAGGGCACCCTACCAATTCGAAAAAAAATTTTTGTGTTGAACTTGCTTGAAGAATTTATTTTGGAACATGGTTTTTGAGCAAAGAACACAAGCATGTGAGTTTTGAGCCCAATTGTGTGGTTACATCTTATAACCACTTATTTTCCATTCTTGTGTGCATTGTTCTATTTTTATGATTGTAATCTTTGATTTGTTTGATTCTATATGTCCATTATTCTATGTATGAATGCATTTATATGATTGAGGCCATCATTTCATATAGCTCACTTACCCAAATAGCCGACCTTTCATCAACCATTGTTAGTCAATTTTGAGCCTATTTAATCCCTTTTGTTCTTAATGTTAGCACATCACTACCCCTAAGTGAAAAAAAAATAAATGTCCTTGATATGGATCTTTGATTAGCTTAGTCTAGTTAGGGTGTGTATCATTTGGGTTTGGGAAACTTAGTACATTGGTTGAGGTAAAAGTGTAATTTTTATTTTTGTTAAAAATATTGGGAATTGGGTACATATTCATGCACTATATGTAAAACCATATGCATTGATATATTTGTATATACTTTAAAAAAATGATAAAGAAAAAAAGAAAAAGAACACACACACACACACACACACACACACAGATATATATATATATATATATAAGAAAAAATAGAAAAATAAAAAAGAGAAAAAGGAATAAAAAGGGGACAAAAATGCCCCAAAGTAAAGTTCAATAAAAATCAATGCATATGGAATGTGAATTAAAATGAATGTATGAGTATGTGAAAAAGTGGGAGTCATGGGTAGCTAGGCTGTGTATTAGAATTGTATAGGTTGTTATATGTGTTAGGTGAGAGCTTAGGCTAATCAAAGATTCAAATTTCAAGCTCACTTGACCACATGCATCCTACATTGACCCTAGCCCCATTACAACTTATGAACAAGCCCTCATGATGAATGTATGCATGCATTGAATAATTGTTGATTGTTAGATGAAAAATAAATCATAGAAAGCATGATTAGAAGAGAATTGAGTGATCGACCCTATACACTAGAGCGACTAGAGCGGATACACTTCCAGTGAGGGTTCGATGCTCAATTCCTTGTTCCCGGCTTTCATGAGCGTTCTTCATGCAAGTCTATTTGAAATTCATTTTGATATTTGAATTGGTAGAGTTTGTGAGTCGTCGTATGACCTTTGCCCTACTTGCTTATATATGCTCTTGGAGATTGATTTACTTTTGACTAAGTAGGTAGAATCATATTGCATCTAGTTGCATTCATATAGATAGGTGCATATAGTTTCTTTACATTGAATAAATGTTCATACCCCTTTTCTTGTCCTTCTTTATTCTTAGCATGAGGACATGCTTGGTTTAAGTATGGGGAGATTCGATAAACCCCGATTTCGTGGTTTATTGATGAGCGGATAATTTATACGCTTTTTGGCACTGTTTTTAGGTAGTTTTTAGTATGTTTTAATTACTTTTTATTATATTTTTATTAGTTTTTAAAAAAAATCACATTTCTGGACTTTATTATGAGTTTGTGTATTTTTCTGTGATTTCAGGTATTTTCTGGCTGAAATTGAGGGACTTGAGCAAAAATCTGATTCAGTGACTGAAAAAGGACTACAGATGTTGTTGGATTCTGACCTCCATGCACTCGAAGTGGATTTTCTGGAGCTACAGAAGCCCAATTGGCACGCTCTCAATTGTGTTAAAAAGTAGACATCCTGGGCTTTCCAGCAATATATAATAGTCCATACTTTGCCTGAGTTTTGATAATGCAAACTAGCGTTTGAACGCTAACTTTCTACCCTATTCTGGCGTTAAACGCCAGAACTGGCATAAAACCTGGAGTTAAACGCCCAAACTGGCACCAAAGCTGGCGTTTAACTCCAAGAAAAGTCTCTACATGTGAAAGCTTCAATGCTCAGCCCAAGCACACACCAAGTGGGCCCGGAAGTGGATTTTTGCATCATTTACTCATTTCTGTAAACCCTAGGTTACTAGTTCATTATAAATAGGACCTTTAACTATTGTATTTTCATCTTGGTTATTCTGGTTCCCCCTCTGGGGCCAAAGCCAATGACCACCATTACCACTTATGTATTTTCAACGGTGGAGTTTCTACACCCCATAGATTAAGGTGTGGAGCTCTGCTGTTCTTCATGAATCAATGCAAAGTACTACTGTTTTTCTATTCAATTCATGCTTATTCTTATTCTAAGATATTCATTCGCACACAAGAACATTATGAATGTGATGATTATGTGACACTCATCACCATTCTCACTTATGAATGCGTGCCTGACAACCACTTCCATTCTACATGAAAACAAGCTTGAATGTTTATCTCTTGGGTTTCTAATCTAAGATTAAAACCTTCGTGGTATAGGCTAGAATTATTGGCGGCCATTCCTGAGATCCGGAAAGTCTAAACCTTGTCTGTGGTATTCCAAGTAGGATCTGGGAAGGGATGACTGTGACGAGCTTCAAACTCGCGAGTGTTGGGCGAAGTGACAGACGCAAAAGGATCAATGGATCCTATTCCAACATGAGTGAGAACCGACAGATGATTAGCCGTGCGGTGGCAGCGCATTTGGACCATTTTTACTGAGAGGACGGACGGTAGCCATTGACAACGGTAATCCTCCAACATACAGCTTGCCATGGAAAGGAGTATGAATGATTGGATGAAGGCAATAGGAAAGCAGAGGTTCAGAAGGAACAAAGCATCTTCATACGCTTATCTGAAATCCCACCAATGAATTAAATAAGTACTTCTATCCTATTTTATATTTTATTTATATTTTAATTATCAAAACTTCATAACCAATTAAATCCACCTGACTGAGATTTACAAGATGACCATAGCTTGCTTCAAGCCGACAATCTCCGTGGGATCAACCTTTACTCACGTAAGGTATTACTTGGACGACCCAGTGCACTTGCTGGTTAGATGTGCGGAGTTGTGAAAAAGAGTTGAGATTATGATTGTGCGTACAAAGTTTTTGGTGCCATTTCAGAGATCACAATTTCGTGCACCAAGTTTTTGGCGCCGCTGCCGGGGATTGTTCGAGTTTGGACAACTGACGGTTCATCTTGTTGTGCAGATTAGGTAATTTTATTTTAGCTTTTTATTTTCGGAAAAAAAATTTTCAAAAAAATAAATTATTCTATGACTTCAGAATTTTTAAGAATGAATTCTAGAGTTTCAGATCATGCTTTTATCATCACAAGAGCTAATTGATTCCCATCAATTTTGCTGTTTTATGTAATGTCTTGCTGAAGCTTGGCTAGCCATGTCTAATCTTTTTAGACTGAAGCTTTAGACTAACATTGCATGATTCGTGGAATTTGTATTAAAAATTTTGAATTTCTTATTTTTCTTTTTCCAAAATATTTTCGAAAAATTCAAAAAATTTTAATAAAACCATAAAAACCAAAAATTTTATGTTTCTTGTTTGTGACTAGTGTTACATTTTAAGTTTGGTGTCAATTGCATCTTTTTAATTTTCTTTTTATTTTTTGAAAAATACATGCATTGAGTTCTTCATTGATCTTCAAGTTGTTCTTGATGATTTTATTGGGTCTGATCTTTAAATTCTCTTGTTTTGTGTCTTTTGTTATTTTTCATATGTATTTTTGAATTATTAGTGTCTATAGAATGAAAATTTCTAAGTTTGGTGTCTTGCGTGCATTGTTTATTTAATCTTAGTTATTCATGATTAGTTTCATTTTGTTGTTGCTCTCTCTCATCATTAAAAATTCAAAAAAAATTTTCAAAATTATGTCTTTTCAAGTCAATAATACAGAGAATTGAAGATTCAGAACATACAGCAGAGAAATTACAGAGAAAAAGCTGGGCATTCAAAACGCCCAGTGAGGAAGAAAATCTGGCGTTTAAACGCCAGTCAGGGTACCTGGCTGGGCATTAAAGGCCTAAAAGGGTAGTATTTTGGGCGTTAAACCCCAGAATGGATACCATTATGGGCGTTTAACGCCAAAATGGATACCACTCTGGGCGTTTAACACCAGGACAACACAAGGGAGGTAAGTTAGTTTTTAATTCAAATCTTTTTCAAATCTTCATAATATTTCAAAATCAAATCTCTTTAAATTTTCTTCTTAAAAATTTTGAAAATTTCAAAAATAACTTTCAAAAAAAAATATTTTTCTTATTTTTATTCCATATTTTCGAATTCATTGCTAACATTTAATATTTTGATTCAAAAATCTCAAGTTGTTACTTGCCTATTAAGAAAAGTTCAATCTTTAAATTTTAAAATCATATCTTTTAGTTTCTTGTTAGTCAAGTAATCAATTTTAATTTTCAAAATCAAATCTTTTTAAATTGTTCTCAATCACATCTTTTTCAAAATAATTTTCAATCACATATTTTTTATTACTGATTTCAAAATCTTTTTCAAAATCACCTAACTACTTTCTCACTTTTAATTTTCGAAAAAACCATCAACCACTTTTTCAAAATTCTTTTTAATTATTTTAAAATTTTTAGTTTGTTTTCGAATTCTCTCCCCCTCCTCACCTTATTCTATTTAAGGACTAACACTCCCCCTCAATAGCGATTTGGACTCTCTCCTTCTTCATAAGTTCGAATTCTCCTCTCTACCTCATCCTTCCATTCTTCTTTTCCTCTGACACATTAAGGAATCTCTATACTGTGACATAGAGGATTCTATACTTTCTTGTTCTCTTCTCTTTCTTATGAGCAGGAACAAGGATAAAGGTATTCTTGTTAAAGCTGATCATGAACCTAAAAGGACCTTGAAGAGGAAGCTAAGAGAAGCTAAAACACAACTCTCTGAAGAAGACCTGACAGAAATTTTTAAAAAAAAGAAGACATGGCAGCCAAAAACAACAATAATAGTGGAGATGCAAGGAAGATGCTTGGTGACTTTATTGCACCCTCTTCTGACTTCTGTGGAAGGTGCATCTCAATTCCTACAATTGGAGCAAACAACTTTGAGCTTAAGCCTCAATTAGTCTCTCTAATGCAGCAGAATTGCAAGTATCATGGACTTCCATTGGAAGATCCTCATCAGCTTTTAGCTGAGTTCTTACAAATCTGTGACACTGTTAAGACTCATGGGGTTGACCCTGAGGTCTACAAACTTATGCTTTTCCCTTTTCCTGTAAGAGACAGAGCTAGGACATGGTTGGACTCACAACCTAAGGACAGCCTGAACTCTTGGAAAAAGCTAGTCAATGCCTTCTTGGCAAAGTTCTTTCCACCTCAAAAATTGAGTAAGCTTAGAGTGAAAGTCCAAACCTTCAGACAGAAGAAAGGCGAATCCCTCTATGAAGCTTGGGAAAGATACAAGCAATAGATCGGAAGGTGTCCTTTTGGTATGCTTTCAGAATGGAGCATCATATGCATATTCTATGATGGTCAGTCTAAACTATCCAAGATGTCATTGGACAACTCTGCTGGTGGATCTCTTCATCTGAAGAAGACGCCTAAAGAAGCCCAAAAACTTATTGAAATGGTTGCAAATAATTAATTCATCTACACTTCTGAAAGGAATCCTGTGAATAATGGGACAACTCAGAAGAAAGGAGTTCTTGAGATTGATACTCTGAATGCCATATTGGCTCAGAATAAAATATTGACTCAGCAAGTCAATATGATTTTTCAGAGTCTGTCTGGAATGTAAGCTACATCAGGCAGTACTAAGGAAGCTTCCTCTGAAGAAGAAGCTTATGATCCTGAGAATCTTGCAGTGGAAGAGGTGAACTACATGGGAGAACCCTATGGAAACACTGATAAACCACTATTTCATGGTTTATCTTGTGCTCAATTGAGTGGTTTTTATCAACTCTTTACCCACTTATTCATACTATTCGCATGTCAGCCTGACCTCTTCGCATTCAAACAGTCATAACTTGAGCTACAGAGGTCCAAACGATGCAATTCCAGTTGCGTTGGAAAGCTAACATCCGGGGCTTCGATTTGATATATAATATGCCATAGTTGTCCTGACGCTAGGTGACGCGACCGCGTGCTCCATGCGGCCGCATCGCAAGTGACAAAAATCAGCGAATCTAAATTCGCAACCAGCGAATTCTGGGTTGATTCTGACCCAGTTCTCGACCCAGAAAACACAGATTAGAAGCTATAAAGTGGAGGGATGCATCCATTCTTAAAGGAGGCTCTCACATTCACAATTTTAGGAGTAGATGTAGTTTTTAGAGAGAGAGGTTCTCTCATCTCTCTTAGGGTTAGGATTTAAGACTTCTCTTAGTTTTAGGAGTAACTCTCAATCCCAGGTTCTTTATTTTTATTTATTTTCCCAATTTAGTTTATGAACTGTTCTAGATTACTTGAATTAATGTTATTTGAGGTATTTCAGTTATTATTGCTCTCTTTTATTTACATGATTATTGCTTCCCATCTGAAGGCATTCTTATTCCAGTAGATTTACTTTTCCCCTTTTGGTCTTGGTTAAGAAATCAGTAACTCAGGAATTATCCAACTCAACAGCATAATTGATAACTGTTATCTTTGCTAATTGAATTGAGCTTCAATAATCCCAACCTTTTCTTAGGAAATAAATAGGATTCGAAGATCAAACTAATTAGTCCCTTGACTTTCCTTTATTTTAGTAAAGGTTGACCAAGTGGAATTAAGATTCGACTTTCATTGTTATTGATAAGGATAACTAAGTCTGGACTTCCAATTTCTTATACCTTGCCAAGAGATTTTATTATTATTGTTTTATTTTACTTGTCATATAACATATTCCCACCTTACTTCCAAAACACCCAATTTACAATCTTCATAACCGATAATAAGAACATACTTCCCTGCAATTCCTTAAGAAGACGACCCGACGTTTAAATACTCGGTTATCAATTTAAAAGGGGTTTGTTACTTGTGACAACCAAAACGTTTGTATGAAAGGACTTTTGAAGGTTTAGAAACTATACTTGCAACGAGGATTTATCCGCAAATTTCTAGACCACGCAAAAGTTTTCTCATCAAAATGGCGTCGTTGCCGGGGAATTGCAAACGTGTGCCTTATTATTGGTTATTGTAAATATTTGCTTTTTACTTTTTTATTTGTTTTTATTTTTGTTTTTATTTTTGCTTTTTTCATAATTTAAGAGGTTATTGGTTTTTATTTAATGGCACAAATTGATCCATGCGACCGCGTCGCTGACGCGTCCGCGTCATATGAGAAACATGCCTCCCACGCGACCGCGTCACCCACGCGGCCGCGTGACCTGAAATCGACGTCAACCGGGTGCATGGCCGAAAGTTGAGCTGGAGTTGGGCTGGACTCGTGCTGGAAGCCCAAGCCTCACCACGCGAACGCGTGCCCCACGCGTCCGCGTCATATCCCCATGATGGCCACTCATGCGATCGCATGCCCCACGCGATCGCGTCACTCAGATTTTTGGCAAAAAGAGTTTTGAACAGAGAGTTGCGCGACCGCGAGGCTGCACTCGCGCCAATCGCACAAAACAGGCCACACGATCGCATGACCCACGCGTCCGCGTCACCTGACCTTATCGTGAACCACGCGATCGCATCACTCATGCGTCCGCGTCACAAGCGGCGCACAGAATATCCAGATCAGCCAATTTTCTTACCTTTTCTTCTCTAATCCTTAATTTTCTTATCTTTTCTTATTTCTTTCTTCTTCCCTTCTTTTCCTTCTCATTCTTCTTATCTTTTATTTTATTTTACTTAATTTATTTGAATATTTCATTCATTGCATCTTAATTTTGTGCATATTGTTATTTTTCTTTTTCTAAAATTAATTATTTTTCCTTTGGTGTTAAAATTTTCTTATTTAACTCTTGCATTTTCTCTTGAATTATTTTGGGTGCTTCATGACTTGTTTTATTCTGATTGGGTAATATTATTTAAATCAATGCTAATTTTTATATTACTGATATTCCTTTTGCATTGGCATGAACTTACATTGTCTTTCATTACCCACTCTCTTCCCCATTGTTGCAAATTTTGCATCACTGGTATGCCATGGCTTCTATTGTTTTCTCACGTACATGTTGAAGCTTCCATGTAAATGAGACCCTTATCATTTGGCATTAACACCCATATTTTATTTATTTTCTATCTTTTGGGTTACTTTTCTTCCCTTTTTCTTTCAGGATGGCCACTAGGAAGAGAACCGGAAGACGTTCACATGGGAGAGACAAACAAGTTCTTACGCACATTCCTTGATGAGAAAAGCATCAGTTGGAGCAACCCGTCTACCTGTACATCTTAGCATGCACCGATGACGGTGCAATCTTTAAGTGTGGGGAGGTTGATACCGACTTCCAGGGGTTAGCTATCCTCTTCTTTTCAACACCAAATTTTTTATTTTATTTGTTTGTTCATTGTTGCATTTTCATGTTTGATTGCATATTTGTTTAATTTTGTGCATATTTTACCACTTGGTTGAAGTAATATTTTCTTTTTCAAAGAAAATTTTTAGAGCATTTCACTAATTTGAATAAAATTTAAGGTTACACTTGTTCGAAGAGATATTATTTTGGAACATGGTTTAGAGCTCGAACACACAAAACCTGTGAGATTTTTTAGCCTATTTGAATTGGTTGCATTTTATCAACCAATATTTTATTTTTAGTGTGATTTTCTCTCTAAAATTGTGATCTTTGTCTTGCTTAATTCTATATTTCCATGGTGATGTATACATGCACTTATATGATTGAGGCTCTTGTTTCACTGAGCTTACATACCCATATGGCCTTACCTTACATTATCCTTTGCAAACCAATTTGAGCCTATTTTACCCCTTTTATTCTTTACTTTAGCACATCATTAACTCTAAGCAGAAAAACAATAATGTCCTTAATTTGAATCCTTGGTTAGCTTAGACTAGTGAGAGTGCTCATGAATTAAGTATGGGGAAATTGGGATTGAAAACATTTGGTTTGAGAATTGAGTATGTTAGAATTTTTTGAAAATGTGAAAGAAATGTTTTGGACATGTTCATGCATTCAATAATTTAATCATATGCATTGAAAGAAATAAAAGAAAAAAAATATAATATAAAAAAAAAAGAAAAAGAGAAAAAGAAGAGAAAAAGAGCAATTAAGTAAAAGGGGACAAAATGCCCCAAAGTAAGTGGTGAAAGCAATACATATGAGTTGTACTTGAAATTAGAATGCATGAATATGTGGAAAACATGGTTAATGGATAGTTAGATGTTGTATTATGATTACATGGATTGTTTAAGTTAGGTGGGAAAAGTTTAAGTTAATTAAGGATTCAGATTTTAGTCCACTTGAGCAAATACAATCTTACCTTGACCCTAACCCCATTACAACCCTTAAAAGACCTCTTGATATGTGTATCTGTGCATTAAATTTTTGTTGATTGTTAGATGAAGTGCAAGCCTTAGAAAGCAAGGTTAGCAGAGAATTGAGAGAATCGAACCTTAAACACTTGAGTGATTAGAGTGTATACACTACCAGTGAGGGTTCGATGCTCAATTCCTTGTTCCCTGCTTTCATGAGCTATTTTCTTCTTGCAAGTCTATTTGTACTTCATTTTTATTATTTGAATTAGTGAAATCCAGTTCATGTATGTTCTTAAACGATTTATTTACTTTTAAACCAAGTAGGTAGAAACTTTTTGCATGTAGTTGCATTCATATAGATAGGTTGCATTTCATACGTCCTACCATTTCTCTTCATCTTTATAGTTTCTCTTGAGCTTAGCATGAGGACATGCTATTGTTTAAGTGTGGGGAGGTTGATAAACCACTATTTCATAGTTTATCTTGTGCTCAATTGAGTGGTTTTTATCAACTCTTTACCCACTTATTCATACTATTCGTATGTTTTACATTTTCCTTCCTGATTTTGTGCTATGATTGAAAACATGCTTCTTTGATCTTATATTTGCTTATTATTAATCCTCTCTTATTACCATTAGATGCCTTGATATGTGTGTTAAGTGCTTTCAGAGATTATAGGGCAGGAATGGCTTGGAGGATGGAAAAGAAGCATGCAAAAGTGGAAGGAATACAAGTTGAAGAAACTGCAAAGCTGTCAGCCTGACCTCTTCGCATTCAAACAGTCATAACTTGAGCTACAGAGGTCCAAACGATGCAGTTCCAGTTGTGTTGGAAAGCTAACATCCGGGGCTTCGATTTGATATATAATATGCCATAGTTGCCCTGACGCTAGGTGACGCGACCGCGTGCTCCATGCGGCCGCGTCGCAAGTGACGAAAATCAGCGAATCTGAATTCGCAACCAGCGAATTCTGGGTTGATTCTGACCCAGTTCTCGGCTCAGAAAACACAAATTAGAAGCTATAAAGTGGAGGGATGCATCCATTCATAAAGGAGGCTCTCACATTCACAATTTTAGGAGTAGATGTAGTTTTTAGAGAGAGAGGTTCTCTCCTCTCTCTTAGGATTAGGATTTAGGACTTCTCTTAGTTTTAGGAGTAACTCTCAATCCCAGGTTCTTTATTTTTATTTATTTTCCCAATTTAGTTTATGAACTATTCTAGATTACTTGAATTAATATTATTTGAGGTATTTCAGTTATTATTGCTCTCTTTTATTTACATGATTATTGCTTCCCATCTGAAGGCATTCTTATTCCAGTAGATTTACTTTTCCCCTTTTGGTCTTGGTTAAGAAATCAGTAACTCAGGAATTATCCAACTCAACAGCATAATTGATAACTGTTATCTTTGCTAATTGAATTGAGCTTCAATAATCCCAACCTTTTCTTAGGAAATAAATAGGATTCGAAGATCAAACTAATTAGTCCCTTGACTTTCCTTTATTTTAGTAAAGGTTGACCAAGTGGAATTAAGATTCGACTTTCATTGTTATTAATAAGGATAACTAAGTCTGGACTTCCAATTTCTTATACCTTGCCAAGAGATTTTATTATTATTGTTTTATTTTACTTGTCATGTAACATGTTCCCACCTTACTTCCAAAACACCCAATTTACAATCTTCATAACCAATAATAAGAACATACTTCCCTGCAATTCCTTGAGAAGACGACCCAACGTTTAAATACTCGGTTATCAGTTTAAAAGGGGTTTGTTACTTGTGACAACCAAAACGTTTGTATGAAAGGACTTTTGAAGGTTTAGAAACTATACTTGCAACGAGGATTTATCCGCAAATTTCTAGACCACGCAAAAGTTTTCTCATCAAACACCTATAATCCTTCATGGAGAAATCATCAAAATCTC
Source organism: Arachis hypogaea (assembly GCF_003086295.3). NCBI lineage: Eukaryota > Viridiplantae > Streptophyta > Magnoliopsida > Fabales > Fabaceae > Arachis > Arachis hypogaea. The sequence goes on along the minus strand of NC_092052.1, from coordinate 96,664,467 downwards.
TCATGGAAGGATCAACAGAAGCCTCAACAAGGGTTCAACAACAATAATGGTGGACGAAACAGGTTTAGCAATAGCAAGCCTTTTCCATCATCTTCTCAGCAACAGACAGAGAATTCTGAGCAGAGTCTCTCTAGCTTAGCAGCCATAGTCTCTAATCTATCTAAAACCACACTAAGTTTCATGACTGAAACAAGGTCCTCCATTAGAAATTTGGAGGCACAAGTGGGTCAGCTGAGTAAGAAAGTTACTAAACTCCCTCCTAGTACTCTCCCAAGCAATACAGAAGAGAATCCCAAGAAAGAGTGCAAGGCTATAAACATGTCCCACATGACCGAACCTGTAGAAGAGGGAAAGGCAGTGAGTTCTACTGAGGAAGACCTCAATGGACGTCCACTGGCCTCCAAGGAGTTCCCTAATGAGGAACCAGAGGAATCTGAGGCTCAGATAGAGACCATGGAGATTCCATTGAACCAACTTCTGCCATTCATGAGCTCTGATGAGTATTCTTCCTCTGAAGAGGATGAAGATATTATTGAAGAGCAAGTTGCTCAATATCTAGGAGCAATCATGAAGCTGAATGCCAAGTTGTTTGGTAATGATACTTGGGAGGATGAACCTCCATTGCTCATCAATGAATTGAATACCTTGGTTAGGCAGAAATTACCTCAGAAGAAACCAGACCCCAGAAAATTCTTAATACCTTGTACCATAGGCACCATGACCTTTGAAAAGGCTCTGTGTGACCTAGGGTCAAGTATAAACCTCGTGCCCCTCTCTGTAATAGAGAAACCTCTAGAAAGAGGAAAGAGAAGACAATTGCTTCCAACTCTGAGTCATAGAAGATAGAAAGATTCATCTCAAAAGCCCGTCACTAAGAAAAGGATGGAGCAAACAAGAGAGCCCACTTATGGACCTCAACAAGAGCATGAGGAAGTCCCTCATCAAAAAATCCCTCAGATGCCTCAAGGGATGCATTTTCTTCTACACAACTATTGGGAGCAAATTAACACCTCCCTATGAGAATTAAGTTCCAACATGGGACAACTAAGGGTGGAGCACCAAGAGCATTCCATCCTCCTTCATGAAATTAGAGAAGACCAAAGAGCCATGAGGGAGGAGCAACAAAGGCAAGGAAGAGACATAGAGGAGCTCAAGCATTCCATTAGATCTTCAAGAGAAAGAACTAGCCGCCATCACTAAGGTGGATCCGTTCTTTAATTTTCTTGTTCTTATTTTTCTGTTTTTCGAAAATTATGCTTTATGTTCTATCTATGTTTGTGTCTTTACTACATGATCGTTAGTGTCTTAGTGTCTATGCCTTAAAGCTATGAATGTCCTATGAATCCATCACCTTTCTTAAATGAAAAATGTTTTTAACTGCAAAAGAACAAGAAGTACATGAATTTCGAATTTTAAAGTAGTTTAATTCTTTTGATGTGGTGGCAATACTTTTTGTTTTCTGAATGAATGCTTGAACAGTGCATATTTTTGAATTTGTTGTTTATGAATGTTAAAATTGTTGGCTCTTGAAAGAATGATGGAAAAGGAGAAATGTTATTGATAATCTGAAAAATCATAAAATTGATTCTTGAAGCAAGAAAAAACAGTGAAAAGCTTGCGAAAAAAATGGCAAAAAAAATAAAAGAAAAAGAACAAGCAAGCAGAAAAAGCCAGTAACCCTTTAAACCAAAAGGCAAGGGTAAAAAGGATCTAAGGCTTTGAGCATTAATGGATAGGAGGACCCAAAGGAATAAAATCCTGGCCTAAGCGGCTAAACCAAGCTGTCCCTAACCAGGTGCTTGTGGCGTGAAGATGTCAAGTAAAAACTTGAGACTAAGCGGTTAAAGTCGTGGTCCAAAGCAAAAAGAGTGTGCTTAAGATCTCTGGATACCTCTAACTGGGGACTCTAGCAAAGCTGAGTCACAATCTGAAAAGGTTCACCTAGTTATGTATCTGTGGCATTTATGTATCCGGTGGTAATACTGGAAAACAAAATGCTTAGGGTCACGGCCAAGACTCATAAAGTAACTGTGTTCAAGAATCAATATACTAAACTAGGAGAATCAATAACACTATCTGAATTCTAAGTTCCTATAGATGCCAATCATTCTGAACTTCAAAGGATAAAGTGAGATGCCAAAACTGTTCAGAAGCAAAAAGCTAATAGCCCCGCTCATCTAATTAAGACTGATCTTCATAGATGTTTTCAGAATTTATTGTATATTCTCTTCTTTTTATCCTACTTTATTTTTAGTTGCTTGGGGATAAGCAACAATTTAAGTTTGGTGTTGTGATGAGCGGATAATTTATACGCTTTTTGGCACTGTTTTTAGGTTGTTTTTAGTATGTTTTAATTACTTTTTATTATATTTTTATTAGTTTTTAAATAAAAATCAAATTTCTGGACTTTACTATGAGTTTGTATTTTTTTTTATTTCAGGTATTTTCTGGCTGAAATTGAGGGACCTGAGCAAAAATCTGATTCAGAGGCTGAAAAATCTGACCTCCCTGCACTCGAAGTGGAATTTCGGGAGCTACAGAAGCCCAATTGGCGCGTTCTCAATTGCGTTGAAAATTAGACATCCTGGACTTTCCAGCAATATATAATAGTCTATACTTTGCCTGAGTTTTGATAACGCAAACTGGCATTTGAATGCCAACTTTCTACCCTATTCTGGCGTTAAACGCCAGAACTGGCATAAAAGCTGGAGTTAAACGCCCAAACTGGCACCAAAGCTGGCGTTTAACTCCAAGAAAAGTCTCTACATGTGAAAGCTTCAATGCTCAGCCCAAGCACACACCAAGTGGGCCCGGAAGTGGATTTCTGCATCATTTACTCATTTCTGTAAACCCTAGGTTACTAGTTCATTAGAAATAGGACCTTTTACTATTGTATTTTCATCTTGGTTATTCTGGTTCCCTGTCTGGGGCCAAAGCCAATGACCACCATTACCACTTATGTATTTTCAACGGTGGAGTTTCTACACCCCATAGATTAAGGTGTGGAGCTCTGCTGTTCTTCATGAATTAATGCAAAGTACTACTGTTTTTCTATTCAATTCATGCTTATTCTTATTCTAAGATATTCATTCGCACACAAGAACATGATGAATGTGATGATTATGTGACACTCATCACCATTCTCACTTATGAATGCAAGCCTGACAACCACTTCCGTTCTACATGAAAACAAGCTTGAATGTGTATCTCTTGGGTTTCTAATCTAAGATTAAAACCTTTGTGGGATAGGCTAGAATTATTGGTGGCCATTTCTATGATCCGGAAAGTCTAAACCTTGTCTGTGGTATTCCGAGTAGGATCTGGGAAGGTATGCCTGTGACGAGCTTCAAACTCGCGAGTGTTAGGCGTAGTGACAGACGCAAAAGGATCAATGGATCCTATTCTAACATGAGTGAAAATCGACAGATGATTAGCCATGCGGTGACAGCACATTTGGACCATTTTCACTGAGAGGACGGATGGTAGCCATTGACAACGGTGATCTCCCAATATACAGCTTGCCATGGAAAGGAGTATGAATGATTAGATGAATGCAATAGGGAAGCAGAGGTTCAAAAGAAACAAAGCATCTTCATACGCTTATCTGAAATCCCACCAATGAATTAAATAAGTACTTCTATCCTATTTTATATTTTATTTATATTTTAATTATCAAAACTTTATAACCAATTGAATCCACCTGGCTGAGATTTACAATATGACCATAGCTTGCTTCAAGCCGACAATCTCCGTAGGATCGACCCTTACTCACGTAGGGTATTACTTGGACGACCCAGTGCACTTGCTGGTTAGTTATGCGGAGTTGTGAAAAGAGTTGAGATTACGATTGTGCGTACCAAGCTTTTGGTGCCGTTTCAGAGATCAAAATTTTCGTGCACCATTTATCTTGTGCTTAATTTGGGTGGTTTTATCAACTTTTCTCATATTTATTCAATGAAATAGCATGGTTTTGCAATTCTCCCTTGATTTGTGCTTAAATGTGAAAACATGTTTTTTAGGCCTTAAAATAGCTAAATTTAACTCACTTTAATTCCATTCTATGCCTTGATATGTTTGTTGAGTGATTTCAGGTTCATAAGGCAAGTATTGGATGGAAGAAGTGAGGAGAAAAGCATGCAAAGTGCGAGAACTCATGAAGAAATAAAGGAACCGTAAAGCTCTCAAGCCTGACCTCTTCGCACTCAATCGACAATAACTTGAGCTACATGGGTCCAAATGAGGCGGTTCTAATTGCGTTGGAAAGATAACATCCGGGTCTTCGAAATAATATAAAATTTGCTATATTTTGCTTTGCGTTTAGGGGTGCGCACGGACCATGTACGCGTGCGCGCCGATGCTGCTCGTGGCCCACTAAAGATGAAATTGCTGGGGGCATTTTCTGAAGCACTTTGGGCCTAACCCAACTTATTTCTATTGCTATTTCATGCAGAATTCAAGCTTGGGCAAGGGGGAGCAATTGTTTGGTAGTATAGCATCATGTAGGTTAGTTTCTAGAGAGAGAAGCTCCCTCTTCTCTCTAGAATTAGGTTAGGTTAGGTTAGGTTAATCTCTTCTAGATCTAGATTCAATCTCATGTTTTCATCTTATTTCCTTTATCAATTCTTGCTTCTACTCTTTCATTCTCATGATTTGTATTGTTAATTTTCCTTTTATGCTCTCTTTTATGTTCATGGATGTACTTGTTGGATTTATATTTTCTTTCAATGAAATTTAATGTTTGATGTTCTTTTAGTGTTGATTTGAGTTGTGATCTTACTTTCCTTGCAAATTGGTAGTTGTTAGATTTTACTATTTCTTGCAATTTATTACGCTTTCCATTTGTACCCACCAAGTGTTTGACAAAATGCTTGGTTGGGCTTTAGAGTAGATTTAGAGCTTTCTTGGCTTGGGAAGAGTAATTGGGCAATCCTGAGTCATAAAAACCCAACCTATGTTGGTGATTTAGAATTGGTAGTTAATATCATTTTCAATGACTCTAATCTTTTGCTAATTTAATTAGTGAGTTGATTAGGAATTTTGGTTTGAGATTAACTAGTCTTCTTTGACTTTCTCTCATGGAAGATAACTTACACCTTCTTCCAATGTTGGGGATGACGAAATGAGATAGATTCTTGTTATTATTGTGATATGATTAATTAGTCTTGTTTGACATTCTCCCTATGTGAAGATAACATGATACTTTCTTCCATTTGTTGGAGTTGACTAAATAAGATGAATTAATCATTGTATGAGTAGGATAGAAAACCTATGATCTCAATTCTTGCCATGAATGTCTCTCTTTATTAATTGCCTTCTTTAGTTACTTGCTTGATTTACTTTTCTTGTCATTTAATTTCTTGCCCTCTTACCAATCAAAACCCCCTTTGTTCCTCATAGCCAATAATTGACTACTTCATTGCAATTCCTTGTGAGACGACCCGAGGTTTAAATACTTCGGTTAATTTTCATTGGGGTTTGTACATGTGACAACTCAAATTTTTTATGTGGGAATTGTTTGTTGGTTTGGAGCTATGCTTACAACGAAGTAATTCTTTCTATAAGAAGAAATCTAGACCATCGATCAAATCTCGTTCATCAAGGTTCTGCCTGTATAGGGGCCTGTGGATCTGCCGGCTATGTCTGTGGAGGCTCCTGGTGATGGGGCTCTGCCTGCTGGGGCTCCTCGTGCTGGGGCTCTGCCTGCTGATGCTCTGCCTGCTCATCCGCCTCCTCCTCAGATGGCTCTGATGGTGTGTCAGGCTCAGAGGGGAGTCAGTGTGTCCCGACCTAATCATTAGCTTTAAATGCTCATAGCGTCGCTTATTGCGACGCTCCATCTGATCCAGACGCTCAAATAGTCAGTGCACAAGGTGGTAGATGGGTTGGGAAGCAGGTGAGGGTGCTGTGGGTGTGGGTGGTACAGCAGGTGCTGAAGGGGCAGCAGAAGATGTGGCTGCATCAGCGGAGGCAGTAAGAGATGGTGGTTTGTAGCCCAGAGCCTCGAACTTCTTACCGTGTGGGATGATCTTCCTGCATTCGGCGGCTGGTGGCCTCTCATCCTCTGGCTCCCAGGGTATCTCAGCTCAGCGGCCCAACTGGGTAATCAGATATGGGAAAGGCAGAGTGCCTTGGACATGAATCCTGGCCATGTACTGCTGGATGAATCGGGGAAGGTACAGGTTCTTGCCTTCCATAATGCACCAGATAAGAGTAATCATGGCAGCTGGCACCTCAGTCTCGTGAGTGCTTGGCATCACATAGTTGCTCAGAATTTGTTGCCATAGCCGAGCCTCATCATTTAGATAAATAATTTTTATACCTTTTGGGTTCACTGTCGACTTACCCATAACCCATGAGACAGCTGGATCAATGGATATAGTTTGCTTCACTGCCTCCTAGTCAAAGCTCATCAATCTCATGGCTTCCTCAGCCTTCTGGTAATCATCTGGTTCATCTGACTTAGGCTGGAAATGGAGGATATCTTCAATTGCCTCCTCAGTAACTAAAATCTGCTTCCCTCTGAGCTGTACTGCATCCAGAGTCGTCTTATAATAGTTGCAGTAAAATTCTCTGACCCAGGATGCATTAACCTCAGTGAAATTCCTTTCCAGAAAGAACCAGCCTCTCTGTTTTATTTGTTCTGTAGTGTACTGTTGTAGTTCAGCTGGAATTCTGAAGGTCTTTTCCAGATATAGGTGCCTCTTTGTCCCAAAGACTTCATATTTCAGTTCACAATAGCGATTTGTGAACTTGACTGGATCAGTTGCAGGCACTAATTGATCTGCTTTTTCCTACGGAGTAAAGTTTTTCTCATGCCAGGAATTATCATGTAGAATATCTGTCAGAGCCATAGACGTTTGGCCTCTTTTCCTTTTACCAGTGGTGGCCTTAGCCTTTCCCTTTTCTTTTGGGTCAGACATCCTGGGGTGCACAGTGATTGAAACAGAAATGGAGAGGAATGGGGGTGGTACGGCAGCACTGGTGGTGGCGAAACCGCGTCTCCGGTGCTGTGATGGCAGCGGTGCGTGGTGAGGCATGCAACGGTGGTGGAGAAGGGGAAAGGAGGGATGGGAAGAGGAAGAGAAGAAAAGAAAGAAGGAAGGGGGAAGGTGGCGGTGTCGGTGGTGGCACGGCAGTGGTGGCTGCGGTGGTGTGTTGGCCGCGGGGGGGGGGGGTGGGGGGGTTTGGGGTCGGCGAGGGCAAGGGTGAAAGAGGGGGTAGGGGGAGAAGAGAAAGAGAAGGGGGAAGAGGGGGGCGGTGTCGATGGTGGCACGACGGTGGTGGCTGGTGGCATTGGGGGTTCAAGAGGGGGAGGGAGAAGGAGAAAAAAAAAGAAGAAGGAGAAGAAGAGTGGGAAGAGGGGAGAATGAGGGTGGCGGTCAGGGTTGCAGTGTGGCGGCGCTGTGGTGGTGGCGGTGGGCTGAGGCGGTTGTGGAGGAAAGGGAGAGAAGAGAGAGTGGAGATGGAACGTTGGTGAGGGGGGAAAGTGAGCACGCGAGGGCTAGGGTTTTCGCGTCAGGGGGTAAGTGAATTCAAATCCACGCGGACGCATGGGTCACGCGTGCGCGTGGATGAGGTAGAATTGAAATGACGCGAAAGTGTCATTGACGCTAATGCGTAAACAAGGGATAATGAAAATGACGCGTACGCGTGAGACACGCGTATGCGTCGACCAGAATTGTGCTAAACGCACGAATCCAGCGTCGTTTTGGCACAACTTTCTGTTTCAATTAAGGTGGCAAAAATTTTCATGCGACGCGAACGCGTCGCGCACGCCTACGCGTGGTGTGCTGGGATGTAAGTGATGCGTATGCGTGAGGCACGTGTATGCATGGGCCAATTTGTGCTCATCGCACACCAGCCGCACGATTCCAGCCCAACTTTCTGGGCATTGGATGGAGACGCCGATTTGGACTTGACGCCCATGCGTGGCCTATGCGCACGCGTGGTGTGTAAATTTTTTTTTTATATCTGAATATGTAGAATGCAAAATGCAGATACTGATGCGGATGTTATGAATGATACTAGGAAAAATAAAATAAAATAGAACTAAAAACAAACAAAGCAAAATAAAATTAAAATTGAAAGAGAACGATCATACCATGGTGGGTTGTCTCCCACATAGCACTTTTAGTTAAAGTCCTTAAGTTGGACATTTGATGAGCTCCTTGTTATGGTGGCTTGCACTTGAACTCATCCAGAAATCTCCACCAACGTTTGCAATTCCAATAGCCTCCGGGGTCCCAAACTAGGCACGTAAAGCCTTCGAGCAAGTTAAAGCAGGTTTTCAGGCCCCAGGGGTGTTGATTATCAAATTAAATTTTAGGATCCCAAACCTTACTTTTGTACCCGTCTTCGCTTTTATCTACAATTTTCCAACCGGGCGGTACGCAACCTGAATTTTCACTGAGACACCCAAACTTCTTCCGAAACCCATTCAATCGAGCTCTATACCAATCATTGCACTTCCATTTGGGGCGTGGAACTGGATTGAACCTTGGATGCCAGCTTCTATTATTAACCATCTCCCTCTTACTCTTAAAGCCACAAAGAGCTCTAAGTTGGCCATCGGTTTCAAGCAAACCATATTCAAGTGGAAAGGTAAAGATAAAGGCTAAGGATTTTACCCACTTGAAGTTTGTATTGGGTGGTAATGGCCTTGGAAAAGGTGTTTTCAGTGGTCTTTCAAGCTCCACTTCCTTGTACTCCTCTGTGAATTCTGCCACTTCCTTGCAAACTTCTTCAACTGCAACCACGTCTTGATCAAAGTCTTCGATTTCTTCCCCATCACTCAAGTCATAAGTTGGAGGTTGAGAAAAGTCTACCTCTACATCATCTTCATATTCACTTGGGGAAGATTCTTCAAGCTCAAAGAGTTCAGTTTCGGGTGCAAGTTCCTTACTAGGAGAGCTTGATTCATGATCATCATTACCAAGGAAACTTGCCTCTTGATCTGTTCTGTCCAGTTCTTCATAAGATACATGCCTTGGGGGTTGTGCACCATCCTCCTTGGCATCAATTGCAATTTTCTTGGCGGAATTCTCTACGACTCTTGATTCCCATGAAGGTTCAGCGTCTCCTAAGTCTTCGACCAATTCTTTTTCTTTGATAATCTAGGCTTCCTCCACTTGTTTCAATACAAAGTCATGCTCCTTACTGTCCATCAGAGCTTCTAGTGTCTCCTTCATGCTACGTTCTTCATTAGATTCTCCACATGATGCCATGGGAGTTCCTTGAGTGTTCGAACGGCGGAAAGCTAATTTATTTATCGCTTGCTCCAGTTGATGAAGGGTTGCATGAAATTGATCTACCATTTTCTTGAGGCGAGCCTATGATTTTTAGGCCGATGGATATGGACATGGTGCATATGGAAGTGGTGGTTCTTGGGAGTAATTGGGTTGGAATTTGGGTGGATAAGGGTTAGGATCATATGGAGGTGAATGGTTGTAGGTGGCTTGTGAGTATGGTGGTTCAAAGCTATGTTGAAGAGGTGGTTCATAGGCATATGATGGGGCTTGTTGGTAACTACAAGGGGATCCACCATATCTATCATCTTGGTACGCACCTCGGAATGGCTCTTGACAATAGTAATTTGGTGGGGGTTGGTTGTCACGAAAAGGTCCAACATAACTATTGTCTTGGCATGCATTGTAGAATGGTCGTTCTCCATGGTACCTTGGAAGGTGTTGTTGCCAAGAGGGTTGATCAGATCCTCGTGGCTCCTTCCATCTTTGATTTTTTTGACCTTGATGAATGTTTCTGTTATAGCTTCCATTCCTTACAACAACATTGGAACCAAACTTAAAGCCAGAGGGGTGAGAACTCATAGTAGCTAATAAAAAAATTAAAAACAAAAACAAAAACAAATAAACAAACAAAAGAGAATATTTACAATAACCAATAATAAGGCACACAATTGCAATTCCCCAGCAACGGCGCCATTTTGACGAGAGGATTTTCTGTCGGTAAAGAATTTCATAAAAATAATCACGTTGTAGGTATAGTTTCTAAACTAACAAAGAATCCTTTCGTACAAAAGTTTTGGTTGTCACAAGTAACAAAACCCAATAAAATTTATAACCGAAGTATTTAAACCTCGGGTCGTCTCTCAAGGAATTGCAGGGTAGTATGATTTATTATTGGTTATGGAAAAAGGTATATTTTTGGGTTTTTGAAATAGGGAACAGGAAAATAAACTATCAAGAAAGTAAATTAATTATCATGAAAACCATTGCAAGGTATAAGAACTGGAAATTACATCCTAGTTAACCTTATCAAGTGTGATGATAATTGTTTATTGCTCCCACTTAGTTAACCTTTACTAAATAAAGGAAAGTCAAGTGGACTAATCAATTTGATTCTTCAAGTCCTAGTCAACTCCTGTGGAAAGACGAGCTTTAGAGGGATCCAAATCAATCAGCAAATCCCAATTTTCAATCAACAGCTGAGTTTGATAATTCAAGTGTCACCAATTACTCAACCAAAGCAAAGGGAGAGAAATCTAAATTAAATTAAAAGCATCAATGACATGAATTGAAGAAAGCAATCATAAATCTGAAATACCTCGAATTATATTAAATAGAAAATCAAATTAAACAAAGGAATCCATAAACCAATTTGGCAACATAAGTAATTAACAAGAGAAATAGATAAACCAAAGTACTAGAATAAATAAAAGTAGAAGAGGACATAAATTAAAGGAACATTGAACCTGGAATGGAGAAAACGAAGAAATCCTAATCCTAAAACCTAAGAGAGAGGAGAGAGCCTCTCTCTCTACAAAACTACATCTAAAACCTAAAAATTGTGTATCAATGAATGAATGTTTTTTTTATTCATTGATTCCTTCATTCTCCAACCTCTATTCTGTGTTTCTGGGCTTGGATTTGGGCCGAAAAGGAGCCCAGAAATCGCTGGGGTGACTTCTGCAACTTTCTGCACGTGGCGTCTGTCATGCGTACGCGTAGGTCACGTGTGCGCGTCATTTAGAGATTTTTCTTGTCACGCGTACGCGTCAGTCACGCGTACGCGTCGCTCGTACTTTGCGCTAGGCATGCGTCCACGTCGTCCATGCGTGCGCGTCACTGCCATTTCCTTCAAAACTTCATTTTTGCGTGTTCCTTCCATTTTTGAATGTTTCCTTTCTGTCTTCTAAGTCATTCCTGCCCTATAAAGCCTGAAAATACTTAACACACGGATCACGATATCGAATGGTAATAAAGGATAATTAGAATTAACATTTTCAAGGCATAGGAAACACGTTTTCACACATATTATAGAATAAGGAAGGAATTGTAAAACCATGCAAATTATATGAATAAGTGAGCAAAGGCTTAATAAAAACCACTCAAATTAGCACAAGATAAATCATAAAATAGTGGTTTATCAGAATCTGAGAGAGAAAAACTACTTCTTCCTCTAGGGTTCTTCACGTTTATTGTTTTAGAGTTTTATGCTTTTGATTTGGATATTGAGAAAAGTTACTACCTCCGTTGAAGTCGCTATCATTATAGTTTGTTTTCTTATACCCTTACTCTTTTATCACCCATTCACCCTGTTCAGAGTTACATATGGATATCTTTGATTTTAGAATTTATTAATGCAAAGAATTATTTTTACCTTTAATTAATTTTCTGTTATTATTTTATTTGAATTTCTATGTCTTTTTTTCATTCCCTTTTATCGTTTATGAAAATGGCATTCATGTCAATGGAGTAGACTCCCAACTTGACTTGGGAGTTGATTAAAAGGAGACCCTTGAGTTGGAATACTCAAGCGTTAATTGGAAATTGGAAGTTGTTGGCTAGCTCTCTAGTCACTAACGCTAATCCTTCCAAAGGAGAGGATTAGGACTTGTGAATTGGAGCTGGTTCAGTTACTTGACTTTCTTTTATTCGGTAAGGGATAACTAAGTAGAAACAACAACCTCTTACCATTACACTTGGAAAAATTCAACAAGGATAGAACTTCCAATTAATACTCTCCCAGTCAAGGATTTTTATTTCAAATATATAAAATCTCTTGTTAATTTTCATTGCTCTAATTAATAATTATTTTATTTTCCCGTTCCCCAACTCTCAAAATTCTCAGAAAATTGATGACCAATAACTTGCACTCTTTTGTCAACTCGTTGGGAGACGACCTGGGAATTTTACTCCCAGTATTTTTTCTTAAAGTTTGCAACTCTTATTAAATTGATAAGCGAAATTTTCGTCAGTTAAGAACTGTACTTGCAACGCTATTTTCTCTATAAATTCTTAATCGGCAATCTTCCGCCCGTCAGACATTTTCTTAACATACCTTTGTACCTCTCCCAAGTTTCGTAGAAGAATTCTCCATCTTTCTACATAAAAGTCTGGATGTCATGTCTCAACTTTGCTAACCTCTGTGATGGGAAGAACATGGTTAAGAATTTATTGATTAAATTATCCCATGTTATTATACTCTCCTTTGGTTGAGTCTCGAGCCATTGCTTGGCTTGGTCCCTTACAGCGAATAGGAACAACCTCAATGGATAAGTCTCAGCAGAGACACCATTAGATTTAACTATGTCACAAATCTATAAGAAGTTGGAGATGAACAAATTAGGATTTTCTTGAGGGCTCCCATTGAATTGGCAATTTGGTTGCACCAAAGTGATGAGTTGAGACTTCAATTCAAAGTTGTTTGCCTCCACAGCGGGTGCTACTATGCTACTTCAACAATTCCTAATAACGGATTTTGTGAAAGATCCTAAAGTCCTTCTTGCATTGGCATTAGGATTGTTCTTGTTATTGTCTATCATGTTGCTCTCTAGTTCTTCTTTAATTTCTTCTACGACCCTCTTGTTTCTAGCTTACTTTCTCAATTGCCAGAGGGTTAGTTCAGTTTCAAGATCAAACTGGAGAGGCTCTTGCTCTTTTTGTCCTGCATAAACATAAAAATAGCAAGAAAAAGTAGAGTTTCCTATATCAAAGTGAGGAAAATGCCCAATGAGGTAAATAACAAAAAGAAAGAAAAGTTCTAATCTAGGTAACCAATCAATTAACTAGTTTATTGTTAATCTCTGTTAATCCTCAGTAACAGCGCCAAAAATTTGATGCGGATGTTTACAATCCACATCGTATCAAGTAATACCACGGAAGTGGGTTATCGTTCCCACGAGGATTAATGGACCAAGAAAATAATAATCAATTAATTATTCTAGTTAGACAATCAAAAACTAAGGTTTCAAAGACAATTTTGCATAAAAACAGTAAATTAAACAAAAGCAAGTCGTAAATGGTTTAAAAAGTGATATGATTAAAAGAGTTAAGATTTCAGAGACGTTAAAACTTCAAGAATAGTACTTTTCATTCTCCACTTTAATCATGCAAGATGTATTTAAAGCAAATCACAAGTGACCAAATCCTACTTCCTGGTAATTCAATTTCTCTTTTCTTAATAAATCGTCAATTCATTGAGCAATTGATTATGACAAAAGGTGAAGAACATGCACTGATTTAAAGCCACATAATTCTTAAGAACTAATCCTAGTTGATTCAATGTCACTTATCAATTCCAGTTTTAAAACTTAAAGAACCATGAGAAGGAGTTTTCAAGCATAATTCCAAAAACTAACTTTTTCAAGATGTTAAGAGAATTTAGGTTAGATTAGAATTGTTTCCCAACACATTCAAATCCTTATAATGAAGAACGAAAACTATTTCTTCATATAACATCAATGCATTAATCAAAAGTAGAAAATCTATAGCATTAATCCATTAGAATCAACAGAGCTCCTAACCTTATCCGATGAGATTAATGACTCATCGTGTGCTTGGAAATCAAAAAGCAATGAATTGAAAAATGGCCGAGAGAAGAGCCACGTGAGTGTCTCTCCTTCTTTAAATACTAACCCTAATTTAATATTCAAAATCAATCAAAACTAAAACAGAATCAAATCTAAACTAATTAATATTTTTCAAAATAGTTTTTCCCTCTCAAGTCAAGCTATAAATAATTCTTCATAAGTACCAATCAATGCTTCAAATCATGAGCCTTGTGCTAAAGCTTTAATAATCAACTTAAGTGCTTCAAAAGATTGGAGATTAAGAGAGATTTGGCAAGGAATCTCAAGCCCTGGGAGTAACCCAATTTGGTGTGTGAGGCGCATGAAGCCTTGCGTGAAGCGCAAGCCTAAATTGGAGAAGTTGGAGGTCTCTGTTTGGTTGTTACCTGAGGCGCCTGAGGTATTGTGAAGCGCAGGATGAGAAGCAGGGCTGGGAGGTTTTCTGGAGTGCATGCATGAGGCACATGACTAGGGCGTGAGGCGCATGGTTGATTATGTCCCCTGAGAGTGGTCTTCGAGGATACTTGGAGGCTTGGTTGTCCTAAGAGCTCTTTGTGATGACACAACTCCTTTGTTTAGCTCCTTCCTTCTTGTTTTTGCTTGGTTTCTTCCAAGATCTCCTGTAACAAAAGAAATTCACACACTCAAAGTAAGATGCAGTAGACAACGACATGATTACTCAAAATAACAAGAATCATTAGTTTATAGACTAAAATTAATAAGAAAAAACTACTAAAGATGTGGATGCATCAACTATGGTGGAAAAGAGAGCAACAATGACGGCAACACTAGCAACTTGCAATACGGCAACATCCATAGGCCGCTGCAGGGAGCATCATGCGATACAACACCCACAGACGACATGAAACCGGGAGGCAAGGTGGCGAGAGTACAGTGGCGCTAGGCAGGGAAGCACGCTGCACGAAGACAAGATTAGAGATGCAACAAAGGCGAGCGGGAACGGGGAGATGAGAATTGGTTTTGAGACTTTTTGCCCGGGTTAGTTTGTTCATCATTTTTGGTGCAACTATAATGTTGAGAGAGGAATTAAAGCAAACACGTTAATTTTTTGGTTATTTGATTTGATTTTTTTTTTCTAAAACTATTAGATTGATGCAATTTTAATTTTAATTTTGATTGTAAAAGGGTAATTGACTTTTTCTCACAGAAATAAAAAAAAATTATTTAATTATTTAACATAAATAATTATTAGGATATATTTGTCCTTTTATGATTATTTGTGAGAATATTTTTTTTATACATAATAACATAATATTTTTTAAAATTTAAATAAAAAATAAATGCCAATGCAGATAAATATAATCCACATGGCAAATATTTTTATTTGTTCACCTTTTATATCGGATATGTAATCATACGGAAGCAATAAAAAAATTGCATAATAAAGCACCGTCCGGACTACGTGTTTGCTCTAGGAACATAAATAGAGCGACAAAGGTAGAGAAATTTCTGATGTTGGTAAATCATATATTGACATACTTTGAGGCTATGTACAGAAACTAATTTAGCAGCTATATAATAATAGTTGGTACTCATCTATAAATCTACATTTCGTAACTAAGTAAATCTTTAACTGATCTGGTGTATATCAGTATTCCTATCCAAACCTCATTCTATACACTTGGAATTCATATATCTACCCCTTCCTAGCCATAAAATTAACTTTATCCGGCTTCCAGGCGCCACCAGATGCTATCACGAAGTTATAAACAAAAGTTAAGCCTTGACAGTGTAATTGGTTCTCAGGGAAAATAGTGAGAACAGGTCTCTAATTCGAAAGCCGCTTCCCCAGAAGGAGGCAAGGCAGAGACCCATTATAGCCATTACGACTACAGAACATGCAGCCGGAACCGTCTGACTACTTCCCAGAAACTGGGTGGCTAGAAGCCCTGCAAGTGTGGAGCTCTGCATCCCAGTGCATAATGAAATCGTCTTGCTTACTTGTTCTTCCTGCCTGTGACAGTATCTATGTCATATACTTTTGGAATATGGCATCCAAGGAAGCAATTGTACTATAAGCGCCTTCTGGCATCAACTTGCATATAAAAGTTATGATATTCAATGAATTCCAAAGTTACTACTAAGTACTAAGTTTCAGTAAGAAATATATTACTCCTTCCTATAGAAGAAAACAGACCAACTATCATCTTATTGAGAACGGTGAGAAATCTTTGGGTGCTCTTGGAGCAAATCTCTTGCTCTGCACCAATTAATTTTTCTCAAATCATTCCTGTGGGTCAATTAAATCACTTATAAATATTATGAATTTCCTAAAATAAATATGGTTAATACTGATCTTATGTTTTCTTCTCAAATTTAAATCCTTGTTTTATCTCCTCATCTACTTATTAAAGATATAACTGTTCATGTATCTAGAGTTTGATCATTGTTATTCCTAAAAGAAAGAAATTCGGTATATGTCAAAACTAAAAAGAGAGGAAAAGACACTCACGCCTCATACCCAAAAGGAAAAGTAAATTTCTGAGTTTACCATTGGCATTCAAGATTTACAATACCAAGGATATAAGAATTTCTCCAACTTTCAAATATGTTGTCCTACAAATACACAGTATCGTTGTGTAGCATTGGTTATGTGCCAAAAGAGGTTTTTGCTGTTTACTTTGAGAAGGAAATTTTTAGCACAACTATGTCAGATTCCCCTCATTATCATTGTAAAAATAAAAATGAAAGAAGAATCTGGATGAATGTCAAAACGCTGACGGTGAATAGGTAAATGGAAAGTGCAGATGAGAAAAAGAACCCCTAAAACGGTGGACAGTGATTTCTTTTCTTCTCTTTTCTTCTTTCGAAATATTGATTTGTTTCTCTTAAAGGGAGAGGTGCCAATGATTTATTCTTAGAAATAGCTGAGGCAGACACAAGATGAGCAACTGCTAAGAGGTAAACATAAAATCAGTACTAACCAAGGTTATTTTAGGAAATTCATAATATTTTCAAGCAACTTAACAGGCCCACAATAATGATTTGGCAAACATCAATTGTTGGTGCAGAGCAAGAGGTTTGTCCCAAGGGCACATAAGAACTATTCTGGTTGGAGAGTTTATATCAGAAATTTATCAATGTCATCATATTAAATCATAACTCAATATATGACACCAATCAGAAATCTGGATTGCCAACTCCACGAAAGGACAAGCAGAAATCACTTCCTATTTACAGTGAAGCCACATAAAAGGCAGAATACAACTAAACACTGAACTGTGGATTCTTCATATTGCCAAGTTTCAGAAATCATACCTCCACGACGGATTGTTTGAGAACCAATATCCTAAAGTGAAGGCAACAGAATGAAATATTATTATTGGGAAAACCAATCGGAGTCCTTCAACAGACAAAATTTGACTTCGGTTTAGAGCAAGAGGGCTTCCAATGCACATGGAAGTACATATCATAGCAACAAAGGGCATCACAGGCTGAAGAACGGATACAACTGGCTTTGCATATGCATTGAGAAGAAGACCAAGTGTAACTGGTCCAAGAACAACCTGCTTGAAGTTACAGCTAAACCAGTCACCAAATTGAATTCAAGTAGAATAGTGTACAAGTTCAAAGCTGGGTATTTCTGAAGTGTTACTTACCTGTAGTATGGACTTTGACATGGAAATTGCATCAACCGGGACTACTGATCCGATCAGAAGCTCAGTTAATAGGGGGGTAAAAATAACTGATGCAATAGTGGTAGAGCTTGTGAGAAGAATGCTTAGGGCCACATCCCCTTTGCTTAAATAACTGGCATAGCTGGATAGCTGAGCCCCTGAAACACAAGACATGAGGATAAATCCAGCATAGAACATTCTAGATACACCAAAAACCTTTGCAATCAAAACACCAAGGGCAGGTTTCAGCACATATTGCGCAATAAACCCTAGTGAAAGTGGTAGAGGTCTGCAACAGAAAAATGATGAATTGGAATAAGTATGAATAGTTGCTAATAAAAAATAATAAAAAGGATAAACAGAACAGTGGTGAGAGTCGCACCTTTTAAATGCAAGAGCAAAATCATCTAAGGATAGTTTTATCCCAATGGACAACATAATCCCACCAAGTGCAGGTGCATATAACCCTTTAGATACCCTGAACCAGTTAAAAGCTCTCAGTTCTTCCACTGATTGATTATTACAAGCTACCAATAAATGGTAGAATTTAAAAATTCTTTTTAAGGGAAAAAAAAAAACAACAAGAAATGGATAAAGAGAGAAGAGTTTGTTTGGCTCAGCAGCATATGCACATAAATTTCAGTCAGAGTACCACAAAAACGTGTATTTCTACAACTTTTAAATGAACAGATAGTAGTTATAGTCTCAAATAAATTGGAACCCAAAAACTCTATCGTACAATGACAAAAACTCAGAAATAAACAATTAACTTCATCAAGACATAAGTCAATTGCTAGAAAACAAAGACCTTTCATGCACAAATACAAATTAAAAATTCAGATACCAGTATCGTGAAAGCGGGATATGTCAACAACAGATGAAATCAGTGCTACTAAATAATAAGTGGTAAGTAGTAACCAAGAAAATTTTCGAGCACAAGTGTTTCATCCAATTCTTCGTTCTCTATCCATATATAGCGAGAATAAGAAACAAACAAAACATTTAAGTAAATAAACAACGTAAATTAATAATAAATTCTTCAAAAAGGATCAACAGAACGTCAGAACCATAAATGCCTGTTTTGTTTAACCATTTTTTTTCTATTCTAGATGGAAAATAAATAAATTCAAAAGGGTGAACTATTATTTTGCCATTTGAAAATTTCAATTCTAATTCAGTTCAGAAACGGATTATCTTAATTTTTTTTCCAATTGATGACCCTAAATTGTGATCTCTCGATATACTAATTTATTGGAGATCAAGAGAAAATACTTAGAGAAGATGTTGAATTTTAAGAATTTGACAACATCTCCATTCCCAGTTCAGAATGAAAGAAACCCACTCGTAGCGCCTCCAAAGAGAACAAAAGGTTGGCACAACTCCATAAATCTTGTGTGATTTAGAGAGTCACAATTTTTTTTTTATTAAGAAACTGTTTTGTTTATAACTATAATCTATTAGATGACAAAAATGATAATAAACCCATTAAGCAGTGAAATCCTATCATGACCTTTTTTTTTTCTTTTTCACAAAAGTCTAAAAGAAAAAAGTTCGATGAGAATCACACCAAGTGAAAGTGGAAGGTTGAACAAGAGCGGCAACTGCAGTGGCTGCAACAACGAAAGGAAGTAATGCGGACAAAAGCTGAGACCAATTCTTTTCTCCAACTTCAGCGACGGCACTTCCATCAACCCCAGAAGGAAGAAACGAAGCGTTAGCGTTCCTCCGGAGGAACCCAATCCTCCACTTGAAGTGCGACGTCGAGCACGCGAAGCTCAAAACGGAGCCACCCTTCGAAACTGAAGCAGAAGCAGAAAAGGAGCCACAAGTGCGAGCGAGAGCGAGAGAATTGATGGTTAAAGTGGAATTGGTGCGAGTTCCGTGACGTAAAAGGGGAATTGAGGGAACTTGAAAGGAGCAGGAGGTTCCGGCCATGGAGAGAGAGAGCATGAGGTGCCGCCGGCGATGATCGTCCGGTATGGCCGGCGAGTTCGGGAGGAGGAGGAGGAGGGAGAAAAGAGAAAGCAGCGGTTTTGCAGAAAAGATGAAATTAGGGAAGAGATTGGCATTCTATTTTCGTACATGTGGGTGTGAAAGAGATATAAGATGAGATGCTTATGGTTGTTCGTCATTTGATTGGGTTTGGAATTTGGAGTGCGGTGTGAGTGAACACGGGTCAAGATTAGCCCCTTGAAGCATCCTGTTTGTATGTTAGAAGTCATAGTCGCAATAAATGTTACCTATGCAGTATATGCACAGCGCCACCAGCACATGACTTTAAGAAAAAAAAAAGAAGAGAGTTGATATAAAATTGATTTTATAAACTTGATTTCATTTTGATAAAAAGTGAGTTGGTAATTATTTTGTATTAAGAAATTTGATAATTATTTTTTTTTATATTTCTTATTTTAAATAAGATTAAATAGTAAAATTAATAAAAAAATAAATTTTTTAATTAATTTTTTTATTTATTAATTAAAAACAAAAGCTATAATTTATTATTTATGATAAACAAAAATTTAAAGTCAGAATTATATTCATATTTAGAGTGAAAAATTAGCCAAATAAAAAATTAGAGTGTTCAAGAAAATTGAACGTACTTTTTGTACTTTTAACATATTTGTCAAACACAGCATAAAGCGTTTATAATTTATTATTCGAAAAATTTACCAAAAAAAATTGAAATAAAAAATACATGTGTGGTTTTTTTCTAAAAAAATGATCACAATCCTATTATTTTGATAGTGTCACTCTTTTTTATAAATTTATCTAAACATACTACAAAATAAACATAAAAAGAATGATATTATCATTTTTTTTTAAATACTAGCGGCTTTGTAGTACCCGAATCATAATAAATAAATAAATAAATAAAAATTAAATTGTAGGATTCAAGTTCAGTTTGGATAAATAACTTAATTAAGCTATTTTTGACAAAATAGTTTAAACAATAAATGACTATATTAAAAGTAGTTTATAAATAAGTTATTTTGTATTTGGGATTTTAGCTTTAAAAGTGTTTATTTTATAGAAATGTGATAAAAAAAATAGTAGTATTATGAGAGAAGTCATTTCTTTAACTTCTCTATAAGCTCCTAAATAGATTCTTAGAAATGTGCAATTTGGTTTTGAAAATTGCACCAAACATTAATACTACTATTTTTCATAAGTAAAAAACTCAAAAAAGTTACTTTTGAAGCTTCCCAAACGGGGTTCACTCTATTTTTTCTAACCCTAATTTTACACCACTATTTTTTTAATTTCATCCGCTACATAACTTACACAATAAAAAAACAAAAAAAAAAAAAGAGAAAAAAAGAAGAGGAAGAAAATTGAAAGAAAAAGAAAATATAAAGCTAAGAAAAAATGAGAGAGAGGAGAGGGGAGGGAAACACTGGGAGGGGGTAGCACTAGGCACCTGAGTAGGGATCCTAGGATTTGGAATAGAGAGGAGTACTACCGTTTGGAAAACGAGTCCCTTTCTATATTTGTAGAACATCTTCCAGAAGATATATCGAAGAAGGAGCTGTATCACTTGTTCAATTGGACGGGACCCATAAATGATATTTATTTATCCAGAAAACAAAAAAATGGGAGCACATACATTTTTGCTTTCATCCGATATACAACAAAGGGTGGAGCTATGAAGGCCATTGCGAAAATGAATAGAATGAGGTTACGGGGAAAGGTCATTTCGGTAGGGGAAGCCCGGTATCGACGTACGAAGGAAACGGCAAATGCTTAGCGACATCAAGTGGCATTGGCTGTTCAGAATACGGTGAAGGTTCAAGCGCAACATGGGACTAGCCAAAGGGATCCAGGGGCAGAGGCGAAAGAGCGGAGGAAAGAGGTAAGGAAAGGGGACCCTCACGGCAATGAGTGGACGAAGAAGATGGAAGTGCCTGTGGCAAGTGAGAACCTGGTCTGGTTGCAGAGAAGTCTAATAGGTGGCACAAATAAGGCTATTGACTATAAGTCTCTGAGGGCAATGATAAGCAAGAATTTACCGCAAGTGGTGGAGGTACGAGAACTCGGAGCCTACAAAGCTCTCTTGACGTTTGATAGCATTTTAAGCGCTGAAGAAGCCTTCACATTTAAAATGAACAATATCCTGAAGTTCTTCCATAACATCTGGAGATGGGATGAAGAGGAGCGTAGTGAAACCCGTAGGGTATGGCTAGAGTATTTTGGTGTTCCGTTGCATACGTGGTCTGTGGAGACGTTTAAGCTGATTGGTAGTCAATGGGGTGAAGTTGTTGGGTGCGATGAGGCCATGGAGTCATGTCTTTCCTTCAATGTGGGACGAATACAAATTGACACTTGTATTATGGACATTATCAATGAGTGGATTCACATTACTGTTGGTACTAGTGGATTCAACATCCTAGTTAAGGAGGTTGGAAACGAGAGCTATGGATCGCAGTGTCAGCCTAAGGGTGCTAGTACTTCTGGCCTACCAAAAATATGCGAGAATGTGGGTACAAGCAGGTTGAATTCGATGGCACTGGTGGCAATGAGAGATCCGGTGGTTGATGGGTTGATGGCAGTGCCAAGGGAGGAAGAAACTGGAAAGGGTAGGGTGGTAATTTTCGAAAATATTTTGAATGAATGGAGTTATTGTAACTTAATTGACTTGAACACTACGAAGGTAACAGACGATTTGGTTATGGAAGGATAAGCAAATTTTAAGGGATGTCATGATTTACTAATTGATGCAGAATCTGAAGAAACGGTAAGTTGGGATTATGGGGCTGATGGGCAGAATTTTGGTGGCTATTGGAAACAAAATCAGAAGCAAAAAGGGCTTATGGGCTGGCCCAATGTTCAATTAGATGGAACAAGTAAGGAGGGAAGGAAGTTGGGCTGCCCTTCACCAACCGCAAGCCCAGACACGGAGGGAAGAAGGTTGGGCTGCTCTTCACCAACCGCAGGCTCAGGCACGGAAGACTGGATCATGCGACCGGGTCGGGTCGGGGCTCTTCCATCTGGACGCTCTCCATCGCCTGGATTGGGAGAAGCAGAAAATGCGAGCCTTGAAGGAGAGATCCTGGATGTGAGCGACGAACCTGGACCACGGAGTAACGTAGGCGCACGAGTAGGGGACCAAGATCGCCGGTGGGCGGTGAGCGACGCGGCTGTTGCAAGCTCTGGACACCGTGCGGCTGTACTGGATTCATCGGGTGCTGTCCCTAAGCGCACAATGGATTCCGTGCCCGCGACGCTGATGGTTGGATCCTCTAGGGATGCGGTCAAGAGGCAGTCACAGCAGAAGAGCCTATCGCTAGGGGAGGAACCTGTAGACGGCTGGGATGGAACCAATCAGTTCAGCGGCAAAGAATTAAAAAACACTTTGCCTCTGGCTGATGCAAGAATTGAGGAAGGCGGTGGTGATAATGGGCCAGGGAAGGATGCTGGCAGTGGACTCAAGGGGCTCAGTGAGAGTAAGACTCTGGAAAGAGAAGAGCAGATGATTGAAAATAAAAAAGCATGGGACCTAGCAGTTGAATCCGAAGCGGTGCAGTGCGACAAAAAGGACGACATAATGGCGATCCTACAAGAACAAAATGAAGCACTTGCCCAAAAGAAGAAGCTGGCTAAGCAGAGAGAAAAGGCGCGAAGATGCAGACTGAAAAATCTCAATAAGGTGTGTACCAAAGTTTTAAAATGATTTTTAGCTCTTGGAATGTTAGGGGGTTAGGGGGTTGGTAAGTTGAGTATGGTTAAAGATCTCAAAAAGAAGCAGAAGCTGAACATGTTAGGATTGGTTGAGTCTAAAATTCCAGTTGTGACTAAGTTTGATGTAGTACGTATTTGGGGGAGCGATGCTGTGGGATGGGAGTATGTTAGATCGGAAGGCGCGTCCGGAGGGCTGGTGTTAATGTGGGATATTATGTTATTTAGAATGAATAATTGCTACAAAGGAGAGAGATGGTTATGTGTTGAAGGAGTCCTTTTGAAAAATGATTTTCCTTGTGCTTTCTGTTTGGTATATGGTGCTCATAATAGACTCGAAAAACTTGCTATATGGGAGGAACTGAGCTTTATTGCTGGTTTATGTCAAGTCCCGATATGTTACATGGGTGACTTCAATGAGGTTATATAGGTTGAAGAGAGGAAAGGACAGGATAGATTAACAGGGTCTGCTGAAGATTTCAAGTGTTGGGTACAAGATATGCAGCTAGTGGATCTACCATTGCAGGATCATAATTTACCTGGTTTAGAGGGCACTCCTGCAGTCGCATTGACAGAGTCCTAGTGAGTGTCAAATGGACGGAAATATTCCCGGAGATTCGGTTAAAAGGGGGACCGAAAGGCCTGTCAGACCACTGTCCGATTATAGTGGAAGATACCATATCTAGAGGGGGCCCACGGCCCTTTCGTTGCTTGGATTCCTATTTTACACATGACGGTTTCCTAAGGATGGTCAAGGAAGAATGGAGGAATCTTGGTGCGGCACAGTTCACAGATAAGCTGAAGGCTTTAACGGTTCCTTTGGGAAGATGGCATAAGGACAATTTTGGCGACATGGATAAGAAAATTCAGCGTCTTGAGGAGGAAATCAGGAAGGTTGATGAGCTGGCAGGAAATGGAGTCTATAATGATACAGTGGAGGCTAGAAGAAAAGCACTAGTGAGCTGTTGCAAGCAGTGGTATGTCAGAAAAGAAATCCACTGGAAGCAGATGTCACGTTCCAGGCATGCGAAGGATATGGATAAGAACACTAGGTACTTCCATAATTTGGCGTCGGCAAGAAGGAGGAACAACAGACTTGATGCTTTGGTAATTCATGGTAAGTTGGTTAGAAACCAAGCTCGGATCAAAACTGCTATCAGAGATTTTTATAAAGATTTATATCACCAGGAGAGATCACCGGTAGTAGGTTTTAGGGATAGTTTGGTGAATCGGATTAATGCTGAAGACTCGATAGCTCTGGAGAGATTACCGACAATGGAGGAGATTAAAGAAGCCGTCTGGGATTGTGAGTCATCCAAGGCTCCAGGGAGTGATGGATATAACATGAACTTCATCAAGAAGTGCTGGAATGAGATTGGTGTAGAATTCATGACAGCTGTTTTGGATTTCTTTCGGTCATCACAGTTACCTTCTGAGTCCAATATTACCTGGGTGGCCTTAGCACCTAAGTTTACCTGAGCAAAGGAGATCAAAGACCTTCGGCCGATCAGCATGGTAGGTTGTGTATATAAAATAATCTCCAAAGTGATGATTAGGAGGATGAGATCAGTCATGCCAAGCTTAGTAGGGGAGACCCAAAGCGCATTTGTGAAAGGGCGGAAAATTCATGATGGGGTACTTATTGCATGCGAAACAGTGCACTGGCTAAAGAATAGGAAGAAAAAAGTGGCAATTATCAAATTAGACTTCCAAAAGGCTTATGACCAGGTAAAATGGAGCTTCGTGGATATTGTGCTGCAGAGGATGGGATTTGGTTGGCAGTGGAGGTCATGGGTGAAGGAGTGTATTGGCACTGCATCTATGTCGATCCTAATAAATGGCTCACCATCGAAACCTTTTAAGATGGAGAGGGGTCTGAGACAAGGTGACCCCCTATCTCCATTTTTATTTGTTTTGGTTGTGGATGTGCTGCATAGGATGATAGGGGAGGCAGTCAGGAACAAACGTATTTTTCCGCTGCTGATTGGAAAGGACAATATAAAGTTATCACATTTACAATTCACAGATGACACTATATTGTTCTGTCCACCAGAGGAGAAGACCATAAGAAACTATGCCAGGTTACTAAGGTGCTTTGAGATGATGTCAGGGTTATCTATTAACTTTAATAAGTCAAGTCTAATTCCAATCAATTGCAAACAGTAGTGGACATCCGACATGTGCAACTACTTTGGATGTAAGGAGGCCAGTCTCCCAATAAGATATCTTGGCATCTCACTAGCAGCAAACCCAAGACTGGTCAGGACTTGGAAACCGATTATTGATAAGGTTGAGGAGAAGCTCAGCTTGCGGAAGGCAAAAGTACTCAACAAGGCAGGGAAGCTTGTCCTTATTAAATCTGTGTTAAACAACTTGCCAGTGTACTACTTGAGTCTATATAAGATGCCGAAGGCAGTGGCTGACAAGTTGATATCGTTGCAGAGGAGATTCCTGTGGAGCAAGAAGGAAGGGAGGCATGGCTTGGCGCTAGTCAAGTGGGAGCTAGTTCAAGCCCCTAAAAAGGTAGGTGGGTTGGGGGTTGGTGATGCAGTCATTAGAAACACTGCACTTCTGTTCAAGTGGTGGTCGCGGTTCTCAAAAGAGAAGTGCCCATTATGGAAGAAGGTCATTTGCTCTTGCTATAATTTGAACCCAAACGTGATGTTATCAGCTCAAACGTTACCTACTAGAGGGGGCCCATGGAAGGATATCTGTCAGCTGCAGGTTAGAGATAGTGATGTGAGAGATAAGATGATATCGGGGTTATCTATGGAAGTGGGTGACGGAAGGAGAACTCGTTTCTGGGAGGATGTCTGGCTACAAAGTGGTGCCCTAAAGATGACTTTTCCGAGGCTTTTCTCTATTTCAAACCAAAAAGGATCTATCATAGGGGATTGCGGGTTTTGGGATGGGTTAGAGTGGATCTGGAACTTCCAGTGGAGACGAGAATTGTACCAAAGGGAGTTGGGATTAGTGGATCATTTATATGAAACTTTAAGGCCTATTAAGCTAGCACAGGATAAGCAAGACAGAGTTGTTTGGAAGTTTGACAAGGAAGGTATTTTTTCGACTAACAATTTTGTGCAGGTAATGCAGTCAGAGACCCTTCCGGAGGAAGTTACCAGCTATAGTTTCACCAGAACCATTTGGAAAGGCTTGGTTCCACCACGGGTGGAGTTGTTTATTTGGTTTACGCTGATAGGGAGAGTTAATACCAAAGAAAGATTGCATAGACTGGAGATTGTTCAACATGGTGATAACATATGTGTGTTGTGTAAAAAAGACGTTGAATTTATACATCACTTGTTTTTGGGCTGTGAGTTTACTTGGCAGGTGTGGTGTCGATGGCTATCTGACTTTGGGAGTTCGTGGTCTATCTCAGGCTCACTAAAGGAACACTTTGAGAGCTAGACAGGTGTTGCTCACAAGAAAGGAGACCGCAACAAGTGGCTCATATGTTTCTTCTCCGTTATTTGGAACATTTGGCTAGAGGAACATGCGGATTTTTAACAACACGGAAGGAGGTGCTGAGGAGGTGTTTCGTAAATCAGTAATCTGTTATAGAGAATGGTGTAATTTAGATCCCTTCTGTTGTTAATGGCAATGCCGGAGATAACACTAGGGACAGTTTTCTGGTCATATTATTATAGGTTCCTTGTTTGTTAGCATTCTCGCTTCACTTTTTGTGTTGAGCTCCATTGTTCAAAAAAAAGAAGAGGAAGAAGACGACATTAACGGTGAGCAAGGTTGCTGCCGTTGCAACTATTGAATCTAAAGAAAGAGAGATAGAATGAGAAGATAAGGAGACAGAAATAATAGGGTGGACAGAAAACAGAAGTGGATGAAGACAACAATGATGCTAGCTCTAGTGTAAGGAGTTGTTGCCACCGGCGTCGACTAGAAAAAAACAAAAGAGAAGGAGAGAGAAGTGACTAGATGAGGAAGGGAAAATAGCTTCGGGGACGAGAGAAGGTTTGATGGCAAAGTGGGAAGCCGACAACGACAAAGCAAGCTAGCTGGTTGGCGAAAGAGATTATGCAAATCAAAAAACGTGGTGGTACGATTCGTTATTCTGTTTTACTTCGTTAACCTCTGATATATTCTGTTCCAACATTGTTTACGGTTCCGTCTTGTTTGCCAGAAATTACCCCCTATCTAAAGCCACCTTAAACCATCCTCACGCACTTGGATTTCAACCTCTAATCTCTAACTTGGTGTCATTTTGGAGTTTCTCTTCGGTCCCAAGGAATCGATTTGTGAGTAGACTCTATGCCTATAATTATTTGACTTTACATCTATAATTATTTTGAAATACGCTGCTTTAAATTTATAATTATACAATATTACTATTAAAGGATTTTTATTTGACCTTAATAAGCAATTTATTAGAGCATAAATATTTATTCTCGTGAAATTCAGATTTTTAATCTACATGAGACTATATATTTTAATGAGACTACATATTCTTGAAATTAATTATGATACTTGCTATTCTAAAATTGCGAAATATGTTGGAATCCTTTATGATTTAGAAAGAATAATTAGAAATTATTTGTATGAAAAAGTACTGATTGATTTGATTTGAGGTTATATATATTTAGAAGATTAAATAGTTTGTTTTGAATTGATTTGGGAGACTCGTATTAGAAAAAGTTAGTTAACAGTGGTTATGACGTTAACTTAGATGCATCTGACTTAGACTTTAACTAGCAGGGCGTTGCTAGCCTAACCTATATTTTATTTGATATTTGTATTAAGAACTCCTTTATTGATTCACTTATTTGTATAAATTACTATATTATAAATAAAATATATTTTGATAATACGATTTATATGGTCTCATGTGAATTATAGATGTATTGTCTAGACACTGGGTTACAAACCTCACTCTATTTTCTTAAAAAATTTTCAGGAACAGATAAATGAATATGTGAGCTTGTGTTATCCAAGGGTAATTATCTACAATAAATATTTATTCTTTGTTGAGTTCTTAGTATAAGAACCGGAAATTAGTTAACCATTTAAAGATGAAATTCGAATTAGTAAATTTTTCCGAGCAAAAAAATACAACTTTCTGCGGAAAAATGTGTAAAAACACGTACTGATAATCTAGGCGACAGTATCGGCTTAAGTCTATCTATAACGACCCAATTTTCAGTACGCCTAGGACATACCAGAAACTGAGTGCTACCAATTTGTCATCCTATATATTATCTATTATTTATTATATGAGCCTGATTCGTTGTTAATAGCGTAGTTAGTTAGCGAGGTACTTTTTTTTTTTTTGAAAACATTTGAATTAATAGACGGAATCATTCATAATCAACTCATAGCTGATAACAGATAAAACAGTTATAAGCAACCACACATAAATACATCACAAGTAGCTAGCAACATTCAGTTATCCAGCCTTTATTAGAGTATAGACCTTTAGTTAGAACACCCCTAGGTATAGCTAGATAATAACTATATACATATACATACATACAACATCCCAGGTTCTGACCTATTCAAGAGGTCCCTAAGCTGGCACCTAGGCTAGCCTAGACTCTATACTCACCTAGTCCCTCTAAACTACTAAAGCGAGGGAAAGTACGTTCTAAGTCTTCACAACTCAAGTCAGGTGGAACGTCATCAAAAGATAGAACATCATCTGCTACTCCTCTGCACGATCAGACTTTTCCACAGGACGTCTCTCTGGTACCTCATGAAGTATCCACAAAATAGGAATCTCGTACACAGGATTTAGGTTAAAGTGCGCATACGAAGGGGTGCAGACGTTGGCTGGTCTCACAGTATTTACATATAATCAGAGAACGATATTCACCCTAGACTCAGAAGACTATCTAGAGTAGAATCCTCTTCTTGCGAACGGTCATCAGCGAACTATGGTAAGGTACTCTTACTTCCATCTGAAGGGGGAAGGGAGAGAGAAGGGGTAAGAACTGGGGAGTTCTTAGTAGGGTCGGGGTTATTAGTTACATTCATTAATTCTATGTTGTTTAGCAGACTATTAGCAGAATACAAGGAAGCAGTAATTAGAAAACACAGATAAGTAGAGAAGATAGAGAAAACAGATAGCAGAACACAAACAGAAGAATACAAGAAAATATCACAAGCGCAGAGAATGGAATACAAACAAGGAAAGCATACATTCATACCACAAACATAACAAAGGAAATGCGCAACCAAGTATGATGCATGTCTAGCCCTAGTGCAGGTAATGAGCTCATCTGTCGGTTACTAACCCGCTCCCGACGTTATCCAGCAACCTCTGTCTGGATAAGGCTTTCCTATTGGCTATACCCCTGTGTACAGGAAATAACCCCTCTGCCAACACAGGGTCCACTGCACGCAGGAAATAACACATCTGCCACTGCAGGGATGTACGCCGACACACCTTCTGTATACAGGAAATAACCCCTCTGCCACTACAGAAATGGAACAGGTGGTCACGGTACTTCTGTAGCAGGAAATAACCCCTCTGCCTTACAGAAATAAAATATGGATTTGTACCGTAGGAAAGCGTTCTCAGTGATCACACCATTATCTATCTGACTGCCTCACTGCAGCAGATGATCATACAAGTATATCTGGAGTTGCCTTAACGTAACAAATGAATAAACACATCTCTTGGGTTGCCTCAAGCAACAAATAAATATCTCTTGGGTTGCCTCAAGCAACAAATCATCACATAATCATTCTCATTATCATCATTCATCATCATTCTCATTATTCATCATCATTTTCACATTCTTATGCAGTACCTCTTTCTTTCTCTGTTTAATCATACTGTACAAACTTTACATCTTTCACTTTTACAACATCTTAATTCAAACCATTTCTCTTTATCACATTACTCTTTTCTCTTTGTCTTTTTACTTTGCTCTGATTACTCCTTTCTCTGTATCCCTTTATTCTGCTCTGGTTACTCTGTTCTCTGTGTTTCTTTACTCTACTCTGATTTTTCTGTTTAACGTATGTATTAAAAGCTTATGTAAATTTCGGTATGAATAGTTAGTCTGTCCCAAGTATAGGTTCATTAAGTCTATACTGAAACAGTTTAACTTTTCATATAATACCTAACCCTATTCGCAATTCCAGGACTAACTATGTTGCCCTAGTTCGTTCACTAGTCTCTGTCTATTTTTCTGTCATTAAAACTTTACAGACTTTTTCTTCGATTTTTATCTTTTCTTCAACTTTTTATCTTTTATTTATCTTTGCCTCACTAATATTTTTTTACCACTCCCTAAGTGTTTTATGAAAGTAATTATGAGATTCTGTGCTTAAAGTTGTCTTTCTAAAGCTTTTACAGAAAACTGCCTTTTCTGCATTATTTTATTATTTTTATTAAAATATTATTTTTAATTAAATATTATTATTTAATATTTTATTATTTTTTATTATTTTATCATTAAATTTTCGAAAATTAACTTACTTTTACTTTTAACCTTTAAAATTCACTTTTTACCACCCGTAACTTTTAATATTTCTACTTTTACCACCCTAACTTTCAGAAATTACTAAATAACCCCCAAATACCAAATTAATTACTTCCTTGCCCTTTTATGAATCAAAAAGGTGTTCTTCATTGTTCTTCATCACACTCAAAGTGTTCTTCATGTTCTTCATAAATTCTTCAGATTCCTTCTCTGTTTTTACCTGTTTTTCAGTCTTTTCGGCAACCGATTTTTACTATAATTCATAATAAATTAGCAGCCACTAAAACCCCATATTTTCTAAATGATTTCAACACAAACTGAACCTCAATTTAAGCTTAGGGTTTTGTTTTTCCAGCTGCCCCAAGAACATGAACTTTAAAGCTTGAATTTCATAAAATTTCATCAAAATTTCACCAAATTTTCACCAAGAATCAATCATATAAGCAACCAATTTTTAGCACAGCCAATTTATACAACATTCACACAACTCAAACACAAATAATCAAGATTAATTTCGTGACACCCTACCTGGTTTTGCTGCTCCTAATTCAGTTAAACTTTCAGGTGGTCCTTAAGCACTTTTTCCTCCTAAATCACATCAAGAACAACTTTGAATCCAAAAACTCTCAACTGACCAAATCTCACTCAGTATGTTAGGAAGAGATATCTCACCTTATACTTGCTGGAAATTCACGTTTCTTGGCCCTCAAGTCAAGTTAAGCATGATTCCTAAGGAAGAACATCAAGAAAACACATGTTTAAGCATGTTTCCTTGAAAACCGAATTGAAATAGGAGGGAGACAGCTATCTCACCTTATTTCTATCCTTGATAAGTTACATGGTTATGTAGAGGAAGAAGAGAGGATCATTTTGGTGAAATCGGAGTTTTGATTTGAGTTTTAGTTCAGAAGAAATCAAGCTTTGAAGATTAAGTGTTCATGAAAGTTTCTCTCTTTTCTCTCTTGTTATTTTCGGCCAAAATGATGAAATGAGACAGCCTTGGAGGTCTTGGGGGTGTAAGGTGAGTTGTGATTGGTTGGCTTGGAGGTGGATTAAAATAATATTAAAATATCTCTGGTGTACAACTACTAAAACTAGGTGTATCGGAACACTTGTAAAAACATCTCTAAAAATTATTTTCTGAGCTACTAGCATAAATGACACTAGTAACATATTTATTATGAGAATAGTACATGTATAATGAGGCCTTAGTATTGCTAAATTCATCAGAGAGTGTTGATGCTAAGCTGCACCAGTAAACCATAAACCCGGTTAAACCGATTTTCTGTTTTTAACTAAAACTGACCAGGTAACCTTATAATATTATTCAAGAAGATTCTAATACTAATATAATGATAATATAATCCTATTATCTCTCTTCTCTCAAAAATCGAGTCCAGTTCGTCAAATTGAAACTATTTACAAAAAACCAAATCAAAACTTCTAACCGATATGGTTCAAAAACCAGGTTCTTCGTGACCGCGTTATCGAGCTTGTCTCGGAAAAGGTTCTAACTTAAAGATGACATAATGACAATGAGGATTGAGATACTTGATGATATATCAAAGATTTTCCCCTTACTGATCTTCCGGAGAAATCCGTACTTTCAGAAAA
Source organism: Arachis hypogaea (assembly GCF_003086295.3). Classification (NCBI taxonomy): domain Eukaryota; kingdom Viridiplantae; phylum Streptophyta; class Magnoliopsida; order Fabales; family Fabaceae; genus Arachis; species Arachis hypogaea. The sequence continues at coordinate 96,632,287 of NC_092052.1, read as the reverse complement.
GATTTCGCGTTCTCGAAAACCGGGGTTGTTACACTATCTGTAACTGTGTATGAGTAAATAAAATTAGAAATTTAATTTATTAATTTAGAAAGATAAAAATAAATTAGAATCGAAATTTTGGCCCAAGCCCAACATATAAATACCCCTTTAATGAGCATTTCAGCTCATTTCCTTACTGAGAGTGAGAGAGGGACGGTGAAGAAGAAGAGAGAAGAGAAGAGGGTTACACTATTCATCATCCTCTTCATTTGATCATATCTACGGAGCTCCGATTTGCGTGCCATTTATAGCCACGCGAAACTCTTGTTAAGTCCGTCATTTCTATCTAAATAAAGTTGGTAAGAATTTGAAATTCATGCTCTATTTCACTTCCCTAACAGTTTCAAAATTTTTGATTTAATTATTGAGCAAATTTTTTTATTTTGGTTGTTTAGGAGTGATCTAGCATTGGGCTATTGTTAGATTTTGCCTAAATCACCATTTGATAAGGTAAGAAACCTCTATACCCTTGTGGTTTGTCATATATGTGAGCCCTAGTGTTAATTTGGATAAATTATATGTATTAGATTGAAATATATGTTGTTTGGAGCTTGAAATTGGTGTTTTGGAGTACTTAGTGTTGAGCTAAAGTGGTGGTTGTGCTTGAGTTACTTGTTGGAGGCTTGAAAACTTTATGGAAGGACCATTTTTGGGTGTTTTGTGCTTGTGTGGGAATTGACCAAGGTATGGTTTCAGTTTCATTTAGCTAATATGTAATGTTGTGGGCAACTTAGGTTAGTGGCCTTTAAGATAGGATTGAATGATTAGGTGTATGATTAATTGTATGTAAATTATTATGTTTGATGATGAATGTATGATGATGATGATGATATGGAGTCTTGGATATGTATGGTATATGAATTATGATGAAGATTGAATGAGTTGCATGTGTTGGAGTATGATTATGATGATAGTATGATGAGTATTGATGTTGATTATGATCGATGATGAATATTGAGGATGATGATAATATGATGATGATTATGAGTCTTGATGATGAATTATGAGTATAAAAGGTTGAACAGATGGAAATTCTTAATGGTAATATTGATGTTGACATGGTTTAATGGAAATTGAGGAGCATTGATTTGATTTAGGTTGAATTTGGAGTTGTTGAATGAGTTAAGAATAGTTTAGATTGTTGAATGATTAAAAAAATGGTTGAGGAATGATGGTAAGGATTTTAAGTTGTTTTGGTATTATTGGGTTGTGAGTAAATTGGTTTGAGTTTTGAAAGAATAGAGGAGTTTGAATGTCTGGTAAAAACCTTGATTTTAACCAACTTTGAAGGGCCATAACTTGGCCTCTAGACCTTTAATTTTGATAAACTTGTTTTGAACGAAGCTTGGGTCCGAGAGGTTTATGCCGTTCGAAGAAAAAAAAGTTATGTATGTTTGAAGTTTGGTGTTAAAATAGAATTCTGCAGCAAAACAACTTTTTCTTAAAATTGGGTGGCGTGCGTACGCGTAATAGGGCATGCATACACGATATTTTCATTTTTACACTCCCGCATACGCGGCAACCCTTTTCTGTTTTGAACTTTTGCGTACACAGACGATGCACACATATGCGACTTTGTCAAAATGACACCCATGCGTTGATTGCAGATTTTTACGAACCACAAAACACCGGCAAGTGCACTAGGTCATATCAAGTAATAAACTCAGGTGAGTGAGTGTCGATCCCACGAGGATTAACTGATTAAGCAAGCAATAGTTAATTGATTATTCTAGTCAGACAATCAAAATTTGGATTTTGAAAACTTTGAAACATAAACAACAATGGGATAAAGGCAAGGCAATGAGTAACGTAAAGATAATATGATTGAAAGAGTTAAGGTTTTGAAGATGTTAAAACTTCTGAATTAATATTTTTCACTTTCCACCTTAATCATGCAGAGATACTTTTTTGGCAAATCATTAGTAATTAAACCCCAATCCCTTGTGATTTAATTTCTCTTTAACCTAATTAATCGCTATTCCCTTAGTCAATTATTTATGAAAAAAGTTGAAGAATGCCCATTGATTTATAAAACCTCACAATTCATAAGAATCTTCCCTAGTTGAATTTATGTCACTTATTGATAAACCACTATTTTATGGTTTATCTTGTGCTCAATTGAGTGGTTTTATCAAGTCTTTACACACTTATTCATACAGTTTGCATGATTTTACAATTTCTTCCCAGATTTTGTTCTATGATTGAAAACTTGCTTCCTAGATCTCTAAATTGTATATTTTTAATTCCCCTTTAAACCATTCGATGCCGTGATCTGTGCGTTAAGTGTTTTCAGACTTTATAGGGCAGAAATAGCTTAAAGAATGGAAAGGAAGCTTGCAAAAATGGAATGAGCACAAGAAATAAAGGAGATAACCAGCAAGGAGCGACGTGCACGCATGGCTCACGCGTGCGCGTGCCTGACGCGAACGCGTGACATGCGAATATGACCAGCAACGCGTACGCGTGACTGACGCGTACGCATGACATGCGCTACCTGCAGAAATCGTAGAAAACACTGGGAGCGATTTTTGGCCGAGTTTGGACCCAGTTTTTGGCCCAAAAAACACAGATTAGAGGCTACAAAGTGGGGGAATCATCAATTCACTGGGAGAACTTACATACACTTCTGATTATTCACAATTTAGGTTTTAGATGTAGTTTCTAGAGAGAGAGAGGCTCTCTCCTCTCTCTAGGTTTTAGGATTTCTCTTAGTTTTAGGTTTATTTCTTCTCAATTCCAGGTTCAATGTTCCTTTAATTTAGTTTCTCTTCTACTTTTAATTGTCTTAGCATTCTAGTTTATTTATCTTTCCAATTGAATTTATGAACTCTCCATGTTAGATTTGATTTTATATTTAATGCAATTTGAGGTATTTTATATTTATGACTGTTTTCTTCTATTTGTGTCATTGATGCTTACAATTGGTTGTTTTGATTTATTATGACTTGATAGTTTTCTATGTTTTTATGTCATGTCTTCTAAGTGTTTGTTAAAATGCTTGGAAGGATTTTAAGTTAGATTTTTATATTCTTGGCTGTGGTTGAGTAATTGGAGACTCTTGAGTTATCAAACTCCTTTGTTGAATGAAAATTGAAGGTTATTGGTTGATTTGGATCCCTCTAAAGCTAGTCTTTCCTTAGGAGTTGACTAGGACTTGAGGAATCAAATTGATTAGTCCACTTGACTTTCCTTCATAGTTAGAGGTTAACTAAGTAGGAGCAATGGACACTTCTCATCACAATTGATAAGGATAACTATGATAGGATGTCTAGTTCTCTTACCTTGCCAAGAGTTTTCTTAATTATTAGTTTATTTTCTTATCATTTAAATTCCTTGTTCAACATTTAAAAACCCAAAAAGATACTTTTCCCTAACGAATAATAACCACACCTCCCTGCAATTCCTTGAGAGACGACCCGAGGTTTAAATACTTCGGTTTATTTTTATTAGGTTTGCTTTAATGACAACCAAATTTTTGTATGAAAGGATTCTTTGTTGGTTTAGAAACTATACTAGCAACGAGGATTTATTTGTGAAATTCTAAACCGTTAAAAATCCGTTCGTCAAAATGGCGCCATTGTCGGGGAATTGCAAACTTGTGCCTTATTATTGGTTATTGTAAATATTTGCTTTTTGCTTATTTACTAGTTTTTGTTAGTTTAGGACTTAGTTGCTTATTTTTACTAGTTTTTGTTTTTATTTTCTTTAGCTACTATGAATTCTCACCCCTTTGACTCTAAGTTTAGTTCAAATTATGTTCTAGGAAATGAAAGCTACAATGAGAATATGTGTATTAAGTATTTTCAGGATTTATAGGGCAGGAATTGCTTAGAGGATGGAAAAGAAGCATGCAAAAGTGGAAGGAATACAAGAAATTAAAGGAATTGCTGAGCTGTCAAGCCTGACCTCTTCGCACTCAATCGATCATAACTTGAGCTACAGAGGTCCAAATGAGACGGTTTCAGTTGTGTTGGAAAGCTAACATCCGGGACTTCAAAATAACATATAATTTGTCATAGTTTCCATGCTTTTAGGTGACGCGCATGCATGGATTACGCGTACACATGACCTGGCAAAAGTTCAATCCACGCGTACGCGTGACAGAGCCATGTGCTGGACGTATCAGAAAATGCTGGGGGCGATTTTTGGGTTATTTTTGACCTAGTTTTTGGCCCAGAAAACACAGATCAGAGGCTACAGAGTGGGGGAATCACATACATTCATTCAAACAACTTCTCATTATTCACAATTTAGGTTTTAGATGTAGTTTTCTAGAGAAAGAGGCTCTCTCCTCTCTCTAGGTTTTAGGATTCCTAGTTTTATGCTTTTGAGTTGGATATTGAGAAGATTTACTACCTCCGTTGAAGTCTTTATAATTCTAGTTTGTTTCCTATTCCTTTACTCTTTTTATTCCTCATTTACTTTTTTAGAGTTATATGGATACCTTCGATTTTGAAATTAATTAATGCAAAGATACTTTTCTATCTAATTTCATTATTTCTTGATTATTTTCAATTGAGTCCAATTATCATGTCTTCTTTCTACTCCCTTTAGATGTATGCAAAATTGGCATCCATGTCAATGGAGTAGGCTTCCAACTTGGCTTTGGAGTTGATTAATATTTGGAGACCCTTGAGTTGGGAGACTCAAGAGTTAATTTGTAATTGGGAATTATTGGCTGGCTCTCTAGTCACTAACGCTAATCCTTCCCAAGGGAGAGGATTAGGACTTGTGAATAGAAGTTGGCTCAACTACTTGACTTTCCTTTATTCGGTAAGGGTTAACTAAGTAGAAACAACAACCTATTACTATTAATCTTGGGAAATCCAACAAGGATAGAACTTCCGACTAATCTTCTCCTAGTCAAGGCTTTTTATTTTAATTGTATAAAACCTCTTGTTAATTTTCATTGCTTTAATTTATAATCATTTATTTTTCCATTCCTCATTCAAAAATTTCTCAGAAAACTCATAACCAATAACAAGAACACTTCCCTGCAATTCCTTGAGAGACGACCCGAGGTTTAAATACTTCGGTTATTATTTTTATTGGGTTTGCTTAAGTGACAACCTAATTTTTGTATGAAAGGATTCTTTGTTGGTTTAGAAACTATACTAGCAATGAGAATTTATTGTGAAATTCTTTACCACACAAAAATCCGTTCACCACTTATCAATCCAATTTCAAAACTTAAGAATTCCGAGAATCAGTTTTCAAGCTTAATTCAATAATCAACTTTTCCAAGAAGTTAAAAGAATTTAAATCAGAGAAGAATTATTTTTTAACATATTCAAACCATTTAAGATGAAGAACAAAAATATTTTCTTAAGAAGTAATCAATTGCATAAATTAAAGGTAGAAAGCTAATGTATTAAACCATGGAATTAACAGAGCTTCTAACCTTAACTGAGGAGAATTAGAAACTCCTGATCTTCAGAGAATCCTTAACAAATTAAAATTATAAATTTTAGAAGAAGAGAGAATGAGACAGGCGAGATAGTGGCCTCTTTGTGAGTGATCTCACTTATTTATACTAAAATTTCTACTAATTCAAATTCAAAAACTAATCTTAACTAGAGTGATTAAGATAACTTCCTAATTTAAATTTAAAAAACCTAAATAATATCTCTTTCTAATTAAAATAAATTGAAATATAAATTAAATACACGAGACTACATTACTGAGGACGTGGGGACCACCCTGGGTGCAGGAACTGGCGCCAAACATGAAGTTGTGGCATTTGGCGCCAAGGTTGCTTCGCGGACTGGTGCTAAACGCCAATGTCATGGCGTTTAGCACCATAATGACAGAGAGAAATGACTCATTATATATCGTTGGAAAGCTTTGGAAGTTGACTTTCTAATACAACTAGAACCGTGTCGTTTGGACCTCTATATCTCAATTTATGCTCATTTGAGTGTGAAGAGGTCAGGGATGACAGCATCCACGAATTCTCTTTGTACTTGTCTTCAATTCTTCGTTCCTCCTTATACTTTTGCTTCTCTTTTCCTAAAATTTTCCTACAAGAATCATATAATTACCAAGCAAAAGTCATGAATTTTCTATGAGAAATGTCCAAGAAAAGTTCTTAAGATACTCATGCATCACAATACCAAACTTAAGCTCTTTCTTATCCTCAAGCAAGCAAAGAATCATGGCATAATCTTCAGAATCTTAAAGCTTAAAATGCAAGGGTGAATGGTAGTAATTCAAATAATTTTGGTTAGCCGTTTCACTTATGCACAATTCAACACAAATGGTTATAATCTTTCGAGACTTCTATCCGGATTAGATTATGGGATCCTTCCTTGAATCATAACCTTGAAGCAAGCTTATTTAGTTTCTTTGTAAATTTTCTTTTTGTTGGGTGATTTGCACCTTGAGCCTAGCCGTGACTCTAAGTGCTTTGTTTTCAAGTAGTACCACTTGATACATAAGCACTACAAGCACTTGATTGGGGGCTCTTTGAGCTGATTTTTCTTTTGATATTCCCCATCAATGGTGCTCAGAGCCTGATAAACTGCTATTTTACAGTTTATTTTATATAGAATTGAGCATATTTTATCAATTATTCTCACACTTATTCATATAAATTGTGTGTTTTACATTTTCCTTCCTAATTTTGTGCTATGGTTGAAACATGCTTCTTTGGCCTTAAATTTGCTAATTTTAATCCTGCCGTGATATTTTTGTTAAGTGTTTTCAGGTTTACAAGGCATGAATGGCTTGAAGGATGAAGAGGAAGCATCTTAAAGTTTTGCCCATTTAGTTTATGAACTCTTCATGTTAGATTCAATTTTCTATTTAATGCAATTTGAGGTATTTCATATTTATTGCTCATTTCTTTGTTTGTTATTATTGAATGCTTGCAATTGTTAGTTTTAGGTTTTATTATTCCTTGTTAATTTTCTATGCTTTTATTTTATGCCCACCAAGTGTTTGATAAAATGCTTGGTTGGATTTTAAGTTAGCTTTTTATGTTCTTAGCTTGGATTGAATAATTTGGAGACTCTTTAGTTGTCAAAGTCTCTTGTTGATTGGTGATTGAAAGTTGCTACTTGACTTAAGCTTCACTAACTCTAATCTTTGATTAGGACTTCTGAACTCAAGTTGAATTACTCACTTGACTTACCTTCAATTGTTAGAGGTTAACTAAGTGAGAGAAAAAGGCAATTACCATCAAAATTGATGATGATAATGAGGATAGGAATTCTAACTTTCAATTCTTGCTAGGACTTTTTCTTAGTTGTTATTTTACTTCCTTGTTATTTACATTACTTGTTCCTTATTTCAAAACCTAAAAATATACTATCTCATAACCAATAGTAACATACTTCCCTGCAATTCTTTGAGAGACGACCCGAGATTTTATACTTCGGTTAATTTTATTGGGTTTGTTTAAGTGACAAACAATTTAAATATTGATTGAGGTTTAATTGTCGGTTTAGACTATACTTGCAACGCGAAATTTTTGTGAAAATCTTTACCGACATTTTTTCTCCGTCAGAGCCTTTGGCTTTCTCTTTCTTTGAGGGGGGGGGGGAGCTTTGAACCTTGAACCTAGCTGTGACTCTAAGCGCTCTATTTTCAAGTATTACCATTTGATACATAAGCACCACAGACACTTGACTCAGATGCTTTTTGAGCTTATTTTTCTTTGAAATTCCTTAGTTTGTGGTGCCCAGAGCCTTTGGCTTCTCTTCCACCCTTTATTATTATTATTATTATTAATTAGATTTTGCTTCCCCAAGGCTTTCTGAATGATACGAATCCTATAATAGTCCTCTAAACTGAGGCCTCAAGCAATTTGGCTCAGTAAGTGTTGTACAATTCAGTTAGTTTGGCCTTCCAAACTCATACATGCTCGCTATATTCACACCTTATTTCTTTTTGTTTCTTTTTTAGCACATGATCCTTGCTTGCTTTTATGAAACAAGCACAATTATAATTGTGGGTTGTGATGAGCAAGTAATGATATGTACTTGACTAACAAGACTCATAAATGCATTGTATAGGATAGAACAAGATAATATATGCATATTATTAAAAAGGAAGGAAACAAAACAAATAGAAGTCAACAACCTTAGTTCTCATTGCCACCATCTTTCTCATCTTCCTCTTTATTATCCTTTTAGACTATGTAGAGCATATCATCCAACACCAAACTTAGAATGATTGCTTGTCTTCAAGTAACGAAAAAAAATAATAGTGATAGACTAAGAAAAAATCATGATTAAAAGCTATTGAGTAACGCGAAAGCTTATCTAAGTAAAACAAACAAGATTAAAAACTAAACAAAAGTAAAGCCAAAACAATGTAAAATAAATGAGTTGCTAATGTGTTTGCATGGGGTTTGGACCTTACATGAGTAAAATGTGGCAACACCAAACTTGCTGTAAGAATACCAAACTTAGTATGACGCAATGAATGTGAACTTGGGCCAAGTACCCAAGAAATGAAAGCATCTTATTGGTGTAGAAACACCAAACTTAATCCATGAAACACATACACAACTTGAAATAAAGCAAAAATAAAAATGAAAAGAAAATACCGAACATTGGGTTGCCTCCCAACAAGCGCTTCTTTAACGTCACTAGCTTGACGGGTGTTTCTTGCTAAGGTGGAGATTGATAGTGTTTCACCTCATCCTCTCTCATCTTGAATTTCCTCCCTATATCTTCATATGTTAGCTCAAGATGCTCAAGGAAAAGAACTCTACTCACTGTGTATGGCAACAGTGGGTGGTGAGATAATACTACTTTGTCCCCTGGTGAAAAATCTTCAGTAGGAATTTTCTTGTTCCTCCACCCTCTAGGTACTTTCTTCTTTGGAGCCTCCTCCTTGTTTGATGCACACCCAACACCAAACTTAGATTTGATGTCAGGGGTTTCTTGTTGATTGCAAAGGGAGACTTTGGTTGCATAATCTTTGTGACTTCAATTGAGTGGTTAACTTGTTGCACCTTCTCTGTCTCCTCCTTTCAACTCAAACATGGAGAATGTATTTCTAGGAGTAATTAATTTGGTGCGTCTTTCAAATTTGGGTCCTTGGCTTCAACCTACTTGCAATCCTCTTGGTCACTTGAATGCTGCATGGTCTTGAAGGCATGAAAGACTTGATGCTCATCATGCACCCTCGACATTAATTCACTCTTTTCAACATCAAAAAGGGCTCTTCCAGTAGCTAGAAAAGGTGTCCCTAGAATGATGGAGGCATATTCATCTTCTTCCATGTCAAGAATGACAAAATCCACTGGGTGAAAGAATTTTCCCACTTTAATGAGGACATTTTCAACCACTCCATGTGCAAGCTTCATTGATTTATTTGCAAGTTGTAGGGATATTTTCGTGGGCTTCAACTCTTGAATTTGCAACCTCTTCATCACAGACAAAGGCATTAGATTAATACTTGTCCTTAAATTACATAAAGCTCTATCAAAGGTAATATTGCCAGTAGTGCAAGAAATTTGAAAACTCCCTGGATATTTCTTCTTCGTTGGCAAGTTCCTTTGAGTAATTGCACTTCCCTCCTTGCTCATCACCACTGTTTGGCCTGCCTTCAAGGATTTTTTCTTGGACAACAATATTCTTATTTTTAGAAATTATTTTATTATAAGTAATTAAATTAATTTTATAAGTATTTTGAATTCAATCAAATTCATGTTCTTATATATATTTTTGTTATGATGAAATATTTTGCATTAATAAAACTATAATTCTAGTAATTTATAAGTAATGAAAATTATATGTATATTTTAATTTGAGTAATTGATATTTTTAATTTAAAAATAAAGTTTAGTTAATAATATTATTATCAAGCTCGATATCTGCCGATATGAGTAAATATTGGTACTCTTCGGTGAACATAGCTTTGCTAACGCTACATCGTATATCTTTTATCTTTATGTTACTAATGTCATTTATATTAATAACTCATATATATATTATTACCTGTGTTTTAATATATCCAGTTTTCATAATTATTTGTTTAGGATATTTATAACATGAATCGCTGACTCAGCAACTCCAAACCGTGACACATGAGGGAAAAGAGAGTGGGAGACCGTGAGGGAGAGAAGAGAGATTCCATGGAAGCCATGAACCTTCGGTGTTTGGTTTCTTGAAATCCGTAACTCCAAAAAAAGTCTAATCCAATCAAAGTGTTCGCATCTTCCTCCTCTTCACGTTGACGTCACTTTGTCTGAGAGAAATTGATGGTGGAGCTGCTGTCCCTCCATACAAAGTTCGTCCGAGGGAGCCCTAGAGGTGGAGTCGCCGATTTTGACAATTTCTTCTTTAATTTCTCATTTAGAAACCTTCCTTGAAGCTTCGGTTGTTGTGATTTCTGTACAGAGGTAGTATTTTGGTAAATTATCAATGAGTAAATGTGTGTTGTTAAGTGATTTGATGTTATGATTGATGATTAATTGAATTTGATTGAGTTTATGTTGAATTTTCGTAATATATTGATGTATTTGTGAAGTTTCATGGCTTGGCTGTGATGAAACCAGCAGGGACCGAACTATTTTGGAGATTTTTAGGCAGGAATATCGTTGAGGATCAAGTAAAAATTGGTGAGGTTTGATGGCCGAAAGATTAAATTAAAAGTTACGGCAAATCAGTAACCGAAAAACTCAAAAACAAATTAAAATACAAGGGTTTCGAATTTGGTATAAGAGGGAGATTAGTAATTAAATTTTATTTTTGAATGGTAACATTGTATTTGTATATAAAAATCAAGATAAAATTTGTAATTATATAAGTTTTCGGGTATTTTTGGTGATAAATAAAGTACAGGGATAAAAATGGATATTTTGTAAAAGATCAGGGTTACTTTTATAAATATTGAGATAAGTGAGATTTCAAATATAATTTTATAAAAATGTTGGATTAAAAATGAAATATTTAGAAGTTTGAAGTTTAAAATGTAGATAACAAGAGCTTAAGAACAAAAGCTTTACGAAGCTAAGTTATTAAGAAAAGATATAAATATTATTTAGTTACCATTTAAATAATCTTATTTATGTTATTGTTATTGTAAGAACCGCGACTAATTAACTGCTTAATTAATTAAATTAATTTCCCAAAATAGGATCCAAAAATTTAGAATATTAATTACAAAATTTAAATATGATTTTTGGATTCAGTAGATTTTTCTGAGTTGGAAAATGTAATTTTTTGCGGAAAATTACATAAAAATGCGCACCGGGAAATTAGCTGGCAGTACCGGCTTAAATCTGTCTGGTACTATAAAGCTTGTAGAAAAACATAGAAAAATAATTAAAGTTGAAAACCAGACGCAAATTTTAAAGGTTTAACCCAAAGTTGGGCCAAACGGGTCAAAAGCGCTAACGGGTTGGACCAGGCCCAAGTTGGACCCAAGCCTAACATATAAAAGGCTAAACCTAATGAGCATTGATGCGGGCAGAAATTGGTGATTTAAAAATTATTAGAATATATGCGTTGTAAGTATAGTTCTTAACTCGCCAGAAATCCACCGCTCAATTTAGAAAGGTGTCACAGAAAATTGAAATTTAAAATACTGGGAGTATGAATCCCAGGTCGTCTCCCAACGAGTTGCAGGAAAATGTGCTATTTTATTAATCAGATGTTTTCGAAAAGGTTTGAGTTGAGTAAACAGGAAATTAAATTGATGAAATTGAATAATGTAAATAAAAGGCTTGACTGGGAGTTGATTTCATGGAAGCCCTATTCTTGATGGAACACTCTTAAGATTAATTGACAATTGAGAGTTATTTCGTTTAGTTATCCTTTACTAAGTAAGGGAAGGTAAAACAAGTTGGAATACTGTTCTATCCACAAGTCCCAATCCACTCTTGGGAGGATTGGTGTCAGGAATTAGAAAGCAAACCAACAATAACCCAATTACAATCTTTCTCTTGAATCTTCCAACTCAAGGGTTCCTTTCAATCAACTCTCCATCAAGTTAGGGAACTACTCACTCATTGTAAAGGTAAAATTCATAGCATATAAAAAAGAATTAAAGAAAGACATTGTAAATAAAAATTAAAAATAGTCAATTAAAAATAAAAGTAATCCTTGTATTAAATAATCCTAAAAATATTCCAATGGTAAAATTAAACAAAGCAAAGAACATGGAAGAGTAAGCCAAGTAAAGAAAATGAACTAGAATGACGAAGTCTTGATGAGGTAATAACTCTTCTCAATATCCCAATGTAAAAAGCTAGAGAAACTAAAATCCTAAGAACTATCAATGTCTAGAGAGAAAAACCTAGGGGAGAAGTAAAACTAGATCTAAAAACTAAAAACTGTTTAGAATGAATGTTCTCCTTTTGGTTTCTATATGTTCTCTGGCTCTAGTCTGCTGTTCTGGGCTGAAAACTGAGTCAAAATAGGGTCCAAAATCGCCCCCAGCGAATCCTGCAGATTATGCAGATCGCGCATGTCACGCGATCGCGTCATCCATGCGGACGTGTCATTCGCACTTTTCCTCGCCACGCGTTCGCGTCGTCCACGCCTCCGCGTCCCTGCGATTTCTCCTCTTTCGCGCGGTCGCATGAGCCATGCGGCCGCGTCACTTCTCGCTGGTTATCTCCTCAATTTCTTGTGTTCCTTCAATTTTTGCTAGCTTCTTTTCCAATCTCCAACTCATTCATGCCCTATAAAGCCTGAAACGCTTAACACACAGATCACGGCATCGAATGGAATAAAGGAGAATTAAAATGCATAATTAAAAGTCTTTAGAAAGCAGTTTTCAATCATGTAATAATTTCAGGAAGGAAATATAAATGCATGCTAAATTAATGAATAAGTGGGTAAGGATCATGATAAAACCACAGAATTAAACACAATATAAACCATAAAATAGTGGTTTATCAACCTCCCCACACTTAAACATTAGCATGTCCTCATGCTTAATTGAAGGAGATAAAGTAAACAAGTATGAACATGCAGAAACTCATGCAGTGCAATGCAATCCTATATATATGAATGCAACTATATGATTCCTGTCCACTTGATCAAAAGTAAATAAGCTCTTCAAAACAATTACAAATCAAATTCCACTAATTCTATCATTATACAGTAAGATAGATAAATGTGCAAGAAGATAGCTTATGAAAGCAGGGAACATGGAAATTCAAGCATTGAACCCTCATTGATGATGTATGTACGCTTTAATCTCTCTAGTGTATAGGGTAATCACTCTATCCTTCTCTAATCATGCTTTCTAACTTTTGTTCTTCTCCTAACCAATCAACAACAGTTAATATACCAATGCAAACATCATGAGGTCTTTTCAAGGTTGTAATGGGGCCAAGGTAGGTAGGGATACATGTATGGTCAAGTGAGCTTATAAATTGAATCTTTAATTAACCCAAGCTTCAACCCAACCTATATAACTTGCATAACCTTAGAATTTATACCTAGCCACCCAGATTTTCCCTTTTACATTCCATACTCATGTATCAACTTTTTATTTTAATTTTTTTTATCATATGTGCATTGATCTTTGAATTCTCAATTCAGCATTGGGGTAATTTTGTCCCCTTATTCATTTATTTATTAAAATATTTTTTTAAATAGAAGCGAAAATAAACATAGCTTATCAATGCACATAGATTTTTAATTCTTATAGTTTCACATGAGTAGGTATCCAAATTCCCATTGAATTATCATGACACATTCCCTTAATAACTTTTGTTCCCACAATTTCCCATACTTAACTAGCACACACAATTCTATCTTAAGCTAACCAAAGATTCAATTTGGGATATACAATTGTTTTTTCGCTTAAGGCTAGTAATGTGGTGAAATATAGAACGAATGGGATTTAAAGGCTCAAAGTGGTTAACAAAGGTAATTGAAGAGGGTAGGCTTAATTTGGATAAGTGAGTTTAAAATAATAGCCTCAATCATGTGCAAGCATATAAATATAATAAATATTGGACATATAAGATAAAACAAACTATAGATTACAATCATAGAGAAGTAAACACACAAGAATAAAATAATTATGGTTAAATAATGTAACCATGCATAAAGGCTCAAATCTTCACAGGTTGTGTGTTCTTTAGCTCAAAAATAATCATGTTCCAAATACAACATCAAGCAGATTTATCATAAAAATTTTTAAAAATTAGTGAAATTTTGTTCCAAAGATAGAGTCTTAGAAGGAACTTATTTTCTTTTCAATCAAGTAGAGCATGCATGCAACTAACCTATTACTATGCAATTTATCGTATTCTATAAAAGAAAGAAAATCTAACTAAATATCCTAATTTATTGGTGCTAGGGAAAAGAAATTACCTCCGGAAGTCTGGTACTGACCGACCTCCCCACACTTAAGGCTTTGCACCGTCCTCGGTGCCATCTGTCAGGAACAGGGGTGGACTGGTTGCAGTATCTCCACAGTTGGGACCATCATGACTCCCTGTGCTGGTAAAGGAAGTGGAGTCCGGGGGGTCTGTGTCCTTGAAGTGTCCCTTGAGTAGCTCCTTGAGGTGTTTGAATCGGCGCTCATTACGGCGCTCTCTTAACTTCGCTTTCTATTCTTGCCGATCCAATCTTATGATTATCTGCTGGAGCAGTTCATCTGTTGTAGGTGATTGTGATGTTGAAGAAGGAATATCTTCAACTGGAGCAGTAGGAAGGCTTGTAGTGGCTGCTGAAAGTCTGAGGTATTTCCCATTATGGACATACTGATCATCCCGTGGAAGCATGGCTTTGGTGTCTCCAGCTCTGTAGGAAACTCTGGCTGTTGAGACAAGATCTGAGTTCAAGGCGGGAAAAGGTAAGTTGCCCGCAATTTGTACGTGTCCCATGGCATTCCGGATATGTCTTGGTAGATTCAGAGGCTGGTCTGTAAGGATGCACCATAGTAGAACGGCCATGTCTGTAGTGAAGGAGGACTCGTTAGTGCTCGGAAAGACGTAATGGGACATGATCTGTGTCCATACGCGAGCCTCCAAGGTAAGTGCTGAAGCCAATATACCCTTAGGGCGGGTACGATGGTATCCGTAGATCCAACGGCTGCCAGGTAGTGCGATAACTCTGAGAACAGCTTCCCAGTCAAATTGGTACATCTGGCGCTTGAGTGCGGCTTCTTGAAAGGCGTCCAATCCTTCTGGAATAGGGGGAAGACTCAAAGCTTGTTGAATAGCCTCTTCTGTAATGGGGACTTGCTTCTGATGGACAAAGACAGACTGTAGGGTGGGAAGGTAGAAGTTAGAGTAGAACTCGACTACCCAAGAAAGATTGACCTGCTTCTGTTGTCTCTGTAGGAAACCCCATTGTCTTCGTTCAATTTGCGACTCAACAAAAGTAGCAATATTGGGCGGGAGGATAAGAAGGTGTTCGTTGTTGTAACTCCTTTCAGCTAGAATAGGGAACATCTACTCACAGTAGCGATTTGGAAATTGCGCAGTGTCATTTGCTGGAAAGGCTTTCTCTTTTTCATCAACCTTGATGATCCTCTTAACTCTTTTTGTTGAGGGCTTGACTGCAGTTGAAGAAGGCTCTGCCACTAGTGCTTTTTTAGTTCCTCTTCTTGCTGGTGGTTTGGGAGTAGCTTTCTCTTTTCCTTTCTTGGTGGCCATCCTGAAAAGGGAAGAGAGAGTAAATTAAGTTCAAAGAGATATATAGCAATGAAGAGAACGAAAAAGGATGGTTATACATGCACATTAAAAGATAAATGATGTTAACACACGCTCATGAGTACATGTGAAAGATCATTAATGGAAAATAGTTAGTGCATATGATGACAAGTGAATGCAAGGTGTTTATTGGCATGCCGGCAAAGGGCATGAGTAGCATAGATCAAGCATCACTTTGTAGCAAACCATCACGTTTTTATTGACAATTAAATTCAATTAATATAATAGTAAAGGGAATTTGTGAAAAGCAAGCATTGAATAGTAGAATAACATAGAGAAGTGCATAATGCCATATGGGCTTTTTCACAAACACATAGCGTGCATGGTAAATAAGGTATAGAAAGGATTAAAGTGAACATACAAGCAACCCTTTAAAGAAAATAATATATAATTGCCAAACAATTTGCAAGAATCCACAAGCATATAATGAAGAATAATGACTTAAATAAAATTCTAACACCATGTAAAAAGGAAAGAAGAAGAAAGAAAATATGAATAATGAAAAGAAAAAGAAAAGAAAAGAAAATAACATATAAAATAAGAAGAATGATAGAAAAGAAAAGGATGAAGAAGAAAATAAAACCTTGTTAACGGAGGTGAGGGAGAGAGAGTGAAAGGTGAGATAGAAGGAAGAAGGGAGGAGGATGAAATAAGGAGGGAAAAGAAAAATTAGGATTGGGAGAAGAAAAATATATGATAATTGGCAAAATTAGGTTGAGCTGTGTGGCACAAGCGACGCGATCGCATGGGGCACGCGGTCGCGCGACTTGCGCTTAAGGTGAGGGACGCGGTCGCGTCGATCACGCGGTTGCGTGACCCAGTTTGTGCCAGTGGCGCGAGGGTTGCCTCGCACTCGCACAACTCTCTGTTCAAAATCATTAAATGCCAAATTTTAGGTGACGCGATCGCATGGGGCATCCGATCGCGTGAGTGGGCAGTTTATGGGGTACGACACGGCCGCGTGGGGCACGTGGTCGCGTGAGGGGGATTGCGCGTCCAGCGCCAGTCCAACACAACTCTAGCACAACTTTCAGCTGTGCACCCTTTCTACGTCGAAAATCAGGGCACGCGATCGCGTGGGAGGTCATTATGCCAATACGACATGGACGCGTCGGCGACGCGGTCGCGTGGGCTGATTTGTGCCACTGGCACTCCTCCAGCCACACTCCAGCGTGACTCTCTGTTCGATTTTATTTTTCTCCCATCTCCTTGCGACGCGGACGCGTCGCTGATGTGGTCGCGTCGCGTGGCCTTTTTTTTTAAATAAAAATATGTAAATGCAGATGCACGAAATACACTAATAAAGAGAAGAGTTATTGGATAAGAAAATTAAAAATAGAGAAAAGAACGATCATACCATGGTGTGTTGTCTCCCACCTAGCACTTTGCTTTAACGTCCGTAAGATTAGTAATTAAATTTTATTTTTGAATGGTAACATTGTATTTGTATATAAAATCAAGATAAAATTTGTAATTATATAAGTTTTCGGGTATTTTTGGTGATAAATAAAGTACAGGGGTAAAAATGGATATTTTGTAAAAGATCAGGGTTACTTTTATAAATATTGAGATAAGTGAGATTTCAAATATAATTTTATAAAAATGTTGGATTAAAAATGAAATATTTAGAAGTTTGAAGTTTAAAATGTAGATAACAAGAGCTTAAGAACAAAAGCTTTACGAAGGTAAGTTATTAAGAAAAGATATAAATATTATATAGTTACCATTTAAATAATCTTATTTATGTTATTGTTATTGTAAGAACTGCGACTAATTAACTGCTAAATTAATTAAATTAATTTTCCAAAATAGGATCCAAAATTTTAGAATGTTAATTACAAAATTTAAATATGATTTTTGGATTCAGTAGATTTTTCTGAGTTGGAAAATGTAATTTTATGCGGAAAATTGCATAAAAATGCGCACCGATAAATTAGCTGGCAGTACCGGCTTAAATCTGTCTGGTACTATAAAGCCTGTAGAAAAACATAGAAAAATAATTAAAGTTGAAAACCAGACGCAAATTTTAAAGGTTTAACCCAAAGTTGGGCCAAACGGGTCAAAAGCGCTAACGGGTTGGACCAGGCCCAAGTTGGACCCAAGCCTAACATATAAAAGGCTAAACCTAATGAGCATTGATGCGGGCAGAAATTCGTGAATTAAAATTTTTAGAATATATGCGTTGTAAGTATAGTTCTTAACTCGCCAGAAATCCACCGCTCAATTTAGAAAGGTGTCACAGAAAATTGAAATTTAAAATACTGGGAGTATGAATCCCAGGTCGTCTCCCAACGAGTTACAAGAAAGGGTGCTATTTTATCAGATGTTTTCGAAAAGGTTTGAGTTGAGTAAACAGGAAATTAAATTGATGAAATTGAATAATGTAAATAAAAGCCTTGACTGGGAGTTGATTACACGGAAGCCCTATTCTTGATGGAACACTCTTAAGATTAATTGACAATTGAGAGTTATTTCGTTTAGTTATCCTTTACTAAGTAAGGGAAGGTAAAACAAGTTGGAATACTGTTCTATCCACAAGTCCCAATCCACTCTTGGGAGGATTGGTGTCAGGATTTAGAAAGCAAACCAACAATAACCCAATTACAATCTTTCTCTTGAATCTTCCAACTCAAGGGTTCCTTTCAATCAACTCCCCATCAAGTTAGGGAACTACTCACTCATTGTAAAGGTAAAATTCATAGCATATAAAAAAGAATTAAAGAAAGACATTGTAAATAAAAATTAAAAATAGTCAATTAAAAATAAAAGTGATCCTTGTATTAAATAATTCTAAAAATATTCCAATGGTAAAATTAAACAAAACAAAGAACATGGAAGAGTAAGCCAAGTAAAGAAAACGAACTAGAATGACGAAGTCTTGATGAGGTAATAACTCTTCTCAATATCCCAATGCAAAAAGCTAGAGAAACTAAAATCCTAAGAACTATCAATGTCTAGAGAGAAAAACCTAGGGGAGGAGTAAAACTAGATCTAAAAACTAAAAACTTTCTAGAATGAATGTTCTCCTTTTGGTTTCTGCATGTTCTCTGGCTCTAGTCTGCTGTTCTGGGCCAAAAACTGGGTCAAAATAGGGTCCAAAATCGCCCCCAGCGAATCCTGCAGATTATGCAGATCGCGCATGTCATGTGATCGCGTCATCCATGCGGACGCGTCATTCGCGCTTTTCCTTGCCACGCATTCGCGTCGTCCACGCCTCCGCGTCGCTCGTGCTTTTCCAGTCTGCGCAGTCGCGTGAGCCATGCGGCCGCGTCACTGCGATTTCTCCTCTTTCGCGCGGTCGCATGAGCAATGCGGCCGCGTCACTTCTCGCTGGTTATCTCCTCAATTTCTTGTGTTCCTTCCATTTTTGCTAGCTTCCTTTCCAATCTCCAACTCATTCATGCCCTATAAAGCCTGAAACGCTTAACACACAGATCACGGCATCGAATGGAATAAAGGAGAATTAAAATGCATAATTAAAAGTCTCTAGGAAGCAGTTTTCAATCATGTAATAATTTCAGGAAGGAAATATAAATGCATGCTAAATTAATGAATAAGTGGGTAAGGATCATGATAAAACCACACAATTAAACACAATATAAATCATAAAATAGTGTTTTATCAAGCATTCAGCTCATAACACACGCTCAAACACAAGTGTGCAGCTGGGAAGTGAGAGGAGAGAGCAAGAAACCAAAAACACTATTCACCATCATATTCAATCGAACATATCTCGAGCTACGGTGCTCTGATTTGCGTGCCATTTGTGGCTACGCGAATCTCTCGCCGAGTCCGTTAGTTTCACCTAACCAAAGTGGTAAGAATCTCGAGAATCTCTATCCAGTTTTCTGCCCTTGTGAAATTCGAATTTTTGGTTTTGGTTGAGTGAAATTTAGTGTTTTGGTTGTTTAGGTACTAACCATTGGTGAGGGATTCTTGCGTTCTATCCCAAATTTTAGTGGATAAGGTAAGATTTCTCAAAAATCCTTGTAGTTTGGTATATTGTGAATATTAGGTTTTAATTTTTATGAAATATATGATGTTAGTTTGAGCATTGGTGCTTGTTGGAGATGTCTTGGATATTTGGAAGCATTTGGGTTGGAATTGGTGGCTTGATTGTGGTTGAAAGCTTGTTTGGGCTCAAATTTGGTGTATTGTGCATATTGGGAATCGGCCAAGGTATGGTTTCAGTTTTCTCTATGTAATATGTAATATTTCTGGACACTTAGGCTAGTGGACCATAGGATAGGTTTCAATTGTTGATAATAGATTATGATATTTAATGCTTGTGATGATTTTGATGACTTGTGATGAGAATTGTTGATGTTGAATTTGGATTATTGTAATCATGATAAATTATGATGAGATATGATAAGTGATGCTTATGAGTAGTGAGATTGTGTTAAAGTTGTTGATATTGAAATCTTGATATAGAAATTGTTGAATTGTTGAGTTTATAATGGATGAATTGATTGAAGTAGATGTTGAATTGATTGAATTATAATGGAAAGGTAAAGCATAGTATTTGGTAGTGTTTTGTGGTGAAATTGAGTAGGCTTTGATTTGGTTTGATTGTGAATTTTGGATGTTTGAGAACCAAGCTAACTTTTGATAAAAATCAAATTTTGGTAAACTTTGGCGGATCATAACTTGAGCTTCAGTTTTTGAAATTGGTTGAAATTTATCTTAAATTAAAGTTCATTTAAAGATCTTTAAATTGATATAAAGTTTGAGGAAAATAGAATTTTGTAGAGAAAGTTATGAATGTTTAATGTTTGGTGTTTAAAATTAATTTTTGCAACTTTATAGAATTTTGCAAATCAGGTGGGGCATGCGTAAGTGGGCACCACCATACGCGGGCGTGCGTCTCTGTCAGGCCCTCATGTGTACGCAGCCTATACGCGTACACGAGATGGGCCAAAACTCATGAATGTGTACGCGACCCCATGATCTGGTACGCGGGCGATCGTTTCTGCCTTGCTTCCTCGCGTACGCGGCACACGCGTGCGTATGCGACATGGGAAATTCAACAACCGCCTGTACACGGCACAATGCGTGCATACGTGGATGCCCTGTTTTGCTAAAAAATCATTTTTCTCTCATTTTCAAGGTTCTCTAGCTTTCCAAACATTCTTTAAGTACTATTTAGGAATACTATATAGTACTTAGGCTCTAATACTCCTAAGGATGAGTTAGTGACTTAATTTAGTGAATTTCTATATGAATTTAGAAGACGGAGTGATAAACCCTAATTTTTTAGTTTATCTTGTACTTAATTTAGGGGATTTTATCAACTTATCTCACATTTATTCAATGAAATATCATAGTTTTGTAATTCTCCCTAAATTTGTGCTTCAGAGTGAAAACATACCTTTTAGGCCTTTAATTAGTCAATTTTAATTCACCTTTAATTCCACTCGATGCCTTGATATGTTTGTTACTGAATTCAGGATTGAAAGGGCAAGGAATGGATCAAAGAGGTGAAGAGAAAAGCATGCAAGATGGAGAATTCATGGAAAAACAAGGATTTGGAGTGCTTAAGAGCGACGTGCATGCGTGACAGACGCGCATGCGTGAAGAGGAGGTCGTACAGGTGACGCGTATGCATGACATGACGCGTACGCGTGACAAGAAAAAACCAGACGACGTATACGCGTAACTGATAAACCCCGATTTCGTGGTTTATCTTGTGCTTATTTTAGGGGTTTTTACCATCTTTTCCCACATTTATTCAATGAAATAGCATGGTTTTGTAATTCTCCCTTGAATTGTGCTTAAGTGAAAAAACATGCTTTTTAGGCCCTTAAATTAGTGATTTTGATTCACTTTAATTCCATTCGATGCCTTGATGTGTTTGTTGAAGTGATTTCAGGTTCATAAGGCAAATATTGGATGGAAGAAATGAGGAGGAAAGCATGCAAAGTGGAGAATGCATGAAGACACAAAGATTGGGAATGCATCAATGGGCGCGCACGCGTACAAGGCGCGCACACGCAAAAGTGGTTTCACATAGAGATGCCCACGCCCACATGACGCGTCCGCGCGGATGAATAATTTGCCAATCGACGCGCACGCGTACACGATGCGTTTGCGCGGATGAAGAATTTGCCAATCGACGCGCACGCGCACATGGCGCGTACGCACTGATACTCTCACATGGCCCACTTAAAGGCAAAATGCTGGGGGCGATTTCTGAGCTGCCCAGGCCTAAATTCAACTTGTTTCTGAGTGTATTTCATGCAGAATTGAAGTCCAAGCAAAGGGGGAGCAATTAGTTTAGTCAACATGAGCCTTTAGTTAGTTTTCTAGAGAGAGAAGCTCCCTCTTCTCTCTAGAATTAGGTTAGGATTAGGTTAATTGTTTTAGATCCATGTTTAATTCCTTGATCTTATTTTGCTTCCTTTATAATTTCTCATTTCTACATCTTGATTCTCTTATTTGTGATGTTAATTTCTCATTTTACTCTCTTTTGTGATGATGAACTCATGTTGGATTTGGTTTACAATTAATGCAAATTTTAATGTTGATGTTTCTTTAATTGATGAATTGAGTTGTGAATTTACTTTTCTTGCAATTAGTAGTTGGTAGATTTTATTATTCTTGCAATTTATGATGTTTACTTCTATTGCACTCTATGTGTTTGACGAAATATTCTCTTTAATTTTTGAGTAATTTTGTCAACTCTTGGTCTAAGCTAAGGGAATTTGGTAAACTTGAGTTATTGGGTATGATGGATTTGATGATTTGAGAACCCTTGGTGATTAATTTGATACTCATTGACGCTAACCCGCTACTAAGTTAATTAGTAGGTAGGTTAGGACTTAAGGGTTGATGTGATCAAACCTATTTGACGTACTTCAAGCTTAGGGGTAGATGTTACGTACTTAAAGCTTTTGGGAAGTAGACTTAATAGGTTGGCCTATCATGATTATCAATATTTGGTTTATTGACAAGGATGGTGATCTCAATTACCTAAGTCTTAGCCAAGAGTTCTTTATCTTGTTTTCTTTACTTGCTTGCCTAATTTACTTTTCTTGCCCTCTTATGAACCAAAAACCCCCATTATCCCTTTATAGCCAATAATTGAGCACTTCATTGTATCCCAGGGAGACGACCCAGAGTCCAAATACTTTGGTAAATTTTTATTGGGGTTCATTATTCGTGACACAAAACTACAAATTTTTGATTGGGAGGATTGTTTGTTGGTATAGAACTATACTTGCAACGAGAATTTATTTTGTGTGAAATTCTATACCGACATGACGAATTCTCTTAAATCAGTAACCCATGCGTACGTATCACAATCAGCACGTGACCTCATTAAAGCGAATACGCTGGGGGCGATTTCTGAGCTGCTCAGGCCTAAATTCAACTCATTTCTGTGGCTATTTCATGCAGAATTCAAGAGGGGTCAAAGGGGGGAGCAATTAGATTAGCGAGGATCATGCTTTAGGTAGTTTTCTAGAGAGAGAAGCTCCCTCTTTTCTCTAGAATTAGAGTAGAATTAGGGTAGATCTTTTTTAGAATTAGGTTTAATTCTTGTTTTCATATAGTTTTCTTTACAATTTCTTGTTCCTACATCTTTATTCTTTTTAGTTTTCTTGTTAATTTTCCTTTTATGTCACTTTTATGTTTATGAGCACTCTTGTTAATTTCCTATTTCCTTTAATGCAATTTTATGCTTTATGTTCTTTCAATGCTTTCTTGAGTTGTTATCGTTAATTTCTTACATTGGGTAGTTTTAGAATTTACTATTTCCTGCCATTTACTATGCTTTTCTTTTATGCCTTCCAAGTGTTTGACAAAATACTTGGCTTAGGTTTAAAGTAGTTTTTTGAGCATTCTTGGCTTGGAAAGAGAAATTGGAAAATCTTGAGTCATTAATACCCAATTTAGATTGGTATTCTAGAGTTGTTAGTTAATATTATTTTCATTGACTCTAATATCTTGCTAATTCAATTAGTAAGTTTATTAGGACTGTTTGATTGAGATTAACTAGTCTTATTTAACTTTCTCTCATGTGAAGATAACATTATACTTTCTTCCAATGTTAGAGATGACTGAATAGGATTAGCTCTTGTTAATCATTGTATGATAATTGATGACTAGGATAGAAAGCCTATTTTCTCGATCATTGCCATGAATGTCTCTCTTTAGTATTTGCTTTCTTTAATTGTATGCTTTACTTTTCTTGCCATCTATATTCTTGCCCCTTTTATGCAAACCACCCCTTGGATACCATAACCAATAATGTGCGCACCTCACTGCAATTCCTTTGAGAGACGACCCGAGAACTAATATTCTCAGTATTTTTATTGGTTTGCACTCGTGACAAACAAATTAAACTTTGATTGAGTGTTACTTGTCAGTTTGGAGCTATACTTGCAACGAAGTTATTTTCCTCTAACCAAGAAAAAATTCTAAGCCGACGGTTTTACTCATTTCAAGTTTTTGGCACCGTTGCCGGGGGATTACAATGTGTGCTTGTTATTGGTTATTGTACATATGTTGATATTGTGAATAACTTGATTTTTGGTTTATTTGCTAGTTCTTTCTAGTTTTAGGATTTGGTTTTCTTTGTTTCTTGTTAGTTTTTGTTTTCATTTTCTCTTGCTACCATGAATTCTCACCCTTTGGCTATGAATTTAGTTCAAACTATATTGTAGAAAATGGGAACTACAATGACAACATGCATTAAGGATGAAACAATCCAAGATGGGAGGAGTCTCAAGGAATTGATCACTCTTCTTGGCAACAACTTCCTCCGATTTCTTATGGGTATAGTCCAACTCCTAAAGCATACCAATCTAATGTGTGTGGTGACCCTCATTGTGGTTGTCAACCACAATCATCAAATGCATATGACGCTTTACCTCAACATAGCTGCCAACAACCATACTCACAAGCCCCCTACCACCAAACACCTCCATATGACCCTAATCCTTATCCACCATACCGACCACCTTATGAGCCATATGAACCATACATAGAACGACAATAATTCCAACACAATTACTCCTAAGAACCACCTCAATATACACCATCTCCACACCCTTAACAAAATGAACCACCTTTCAATTATGAACCCTTTCCCCCAAACAACGTACCCTCTCTTTCACCACCACCTCCAATGGATGAAGCTCTCCAAACATTCTTGCAAGAACAATGAAGAGAAACAAAAGAAGCTGAAGAAGCTAGAAGTCATGATTGCTACCATGGCGGAAGCCATTAACCACATGGCCTCCTGATGATTAGGCTTTTGTGTGGTCTAGAATTCACAATTGAAATCTCGTTGCAAGTATAGTTTCTAAACCAACAATAGTCCTTTCATACAAAAGATTGTTTGCCACAAGTAACAAACCCTTAAATTTATAAACCGAAGTATTGAACCTCGGGTCGTTCTCCCTAGGAATTGCAAACAAATGTTCTTGTTATTGGTTATGAGGTATTGTTTGGGGTTTTTGGAATAATAGGCAAGAAATATAAATGGCAAAGGAAATAAACTAACAACTAACAAAGCTCTTGGCAAGGTATGAGAGCAAGAAGTCCTATCCTAGTTATCCTCCTCAATTGTGACCATAATTCTCCATTACTACCACTTAGTTAACCTCTAATCATTGAGAAAAGTCAAGTGGATGAATCAACTTGATTCCACAAGTCCTAGCCAACTTCCAAGGGAAAGACTAGCTTTAGTGGTATCCAAATTAATTAGCAACTTCTAATTATCAATCTACAAAGGAATTAGATAACTCAAGCGTCACTAATTACTCTACCAAAGCCAAGAGGAGAAAATTCTATACTAAAATCCAACCAAGCATTTTATCAAACACTTGGAAGGCATAAAAAAAAGAAAGCATAGTAAAATTGCAAGGAAAGTAAATCTACACTACTCAATTGAAATGAATTAAACAACAACAAATCAAATGAACAATAAAGGAACATGAATCATAAATTTGCATTAAAGGAAAATAGAAGAACAAAAATGCATCAACATAAAAGCAAGGGATTACAAGAATTAAAAGCAAAACTAGAGAGAGGAAAGGTAGAAGGAGAAGAATTACAAAGAAAAAAGTAAATCAAAGCATGAATTAAACCTAGATCTAACCTAATCCTAATCCTAGAGAGAAGTGAGAGCTTCTCTCTCTAAAAACTAACTTTCCCTCCAAAAATTAAACTAAACTAAAGTAATGTGTGAAAGTATGTTAATTTCCCTTCAATCCTTGGCTTAAATAGCATCAGAAATGAGTTGGATTGGGCCCACAAGGCTTTAGAATTTGCTGGCTACGTATTGCTTTTAAGTGGATCATATGGCGGCAACAACGCGTGCATGTACAGTGCGTGTACGCGTTATCATACGTGTAGCAATTATGGAAAATATTATATCATTTCGAAGCCCCGGATGTTAAATTTCCAACACAACTGGAACCACATCATTTGGACATCTGTAGCTCAAGTTATGGTTGATTAAGTGCGAAGAGGTCGGCTTGACAACTTTTGCGATTCCTTCATTTCTTCATGGGTTCTCCATTTTTACATGCTTTTCCTTGATTCCCTTGATCCAATCTTTGCCTCCTAAATCTGAAATCACTTAACAAACATATCAAGGCATCTAATGGAATCAAGGTGAATTAAATTTAGCTATTCTAAGTCCTAAAAAGCATGTTTTCACTCTTAAGCACAATTAAAGGAGAAGTTATAAAACCATGCTATTTCATTGGATAAATGTGGATAAAAGGTTATAAAATCTCCTAAATCAAGCACAAGATAAACCCTACAAATGGGGTTTATCACCTCCCACCTAAGCTCATGCATCCCAAGTACTCCCATTGACGAATGTGAATGATCAACCAAGAAGCATAGTGAGGGAGTGAACATGAAGCTTCAAGGTGAAGAAGGGGAGTTGAAGCAAGAATTACAACAAGGGGGAGGGAGTAGAGACAATTTAGCCGGAAGGAGTTGTTAAAGATTTAGGGATGTTGAAAGTCCGTGGGAGTGTAGAATTATAGAGTCCTCTTCCAAGAAGCTTGATATTGATGTTGGGGAGGGTTACAACCTCCAAAGCATATCATGGTTGAAGACTTTAAAGAGGTTGATCAAGAGATAGATTCAATCATTGATGAGTTTCTATCTACAATTGAATCCTCTCCCATTGGACATGAAATTGAGGTCATAGAAGAATGTGCACAATCTCCCATACCCTTGGTAAGTAATGAAGAAGAGATTGAATTAGAAGAAAGCTACCAAGAGGAAGAGGTTGAAATTGAAGAAGCTTGCAAAGAGGTGAAAGTTGTCATGGAAGAACACAAGGGAGTAGAGCTTTCAAGGACATTGGAGACACCTCTCCCTAAGCCATCACCAGCCATCCTTTCATTCAAGTGGGTAAATCTCTTATCTCTAAGCTTTACTTTCCCACTTGAATATAGTTTGCTTGAGATGGATGGGCAACTTAGAGTTCTTTGTGGAGTTAAGATGAAGAGTGAATTGATTAGTGGGTGGAAATGCCAATCAAGGTTCCTTATTGTTGGAAACTCAAAGTCTAAGTGCAATGGTTGGTATAGTTCTCAATTAAATGGGTCTAGGAAGATGCTTTGGCGTTTACTTGAGAATTCATATCACTTGCCACCTGAATGGAACAATGATGATCAATTAGAAGACGGGTGTAAAAATAAGATATGGGATCCCGGATCAGAACATGAAGGCTAATTTTGGGAGCTCATATCTTGGGAAGAACTTCACCCAAACTTGGTGAAGTCGGTTGGAAATTCTAACAACCATTTGAGGAGCAAGCATCCTTGGAAGTTTAAGGATGAGTACAAACATAAACCATCTTGACAAGGAGCCTCCCAATTGTCCAACTTGTGGATAATAAATAAAAGTGCTAGGTGGGAGACATCCCACCATGGTAAAATCTTTCCATGCTCTTGTAGATATAATCAATGAATGAATTGAGTTGCCATTGTTAGGTAGTTTTCTTCTTCGCATATTCTTGTGTTAGTGTTTTGGTTGTTAGTTTGTTTGATTAGATTTATGCCTTAGGTTGTAGGTTAGTTATTTGAATTGTATTTTTATTTGAATTGCCTAGTTTAGTATTTGAAAAATTTTCAAAAAAGAGTTAGAGATTTTGTTAATTTTGCATTTTGATTGGTTTTAAGTATAAATATAATAGATGAGAGTGCCCTGTTTCTTTTTTTTTTTAATTTAAAAAAAATGAAATGCAAAAGTGTTGGGATTAGAAATTTGTCACCCAAAAATGCCGAGTGGTCGGATGACCTCCCCACACTTAAAAGTTTGCACCGTCCTCGGTGCATTCAGAGATGAGTGACGAGCGAGATTTTTGCCAGTAAAGAATGTCATAAAAACAGTCGCATTGTAGATATAGTTTCTAAACCAACAAAAATCCCTTTCGTACAAACGTTTTGGTTATCACAAGTAACAAACCCCTTAAAATTGATAACCGAGTATTTAAACCTTGGGTCGTCTTCTCAAGGAACTGCAGGGAAGTATGTTCTTATTATTGGTTATGGAGATTGTAAAATTGGGGTTTCAAGAATGAGGAACAAGTAATTTAATGACAAGTAAATTAAATGGTAATTGAAAAATAGATAAATACTGTAAAGCAACTCTTGGTAAGGTATGAGAAATTAGAGGTCCTATCCTAGCTATCCTTATCAACGATGATGATGGTTGAATCTTAATTCCACTTTGTTAACCTTTACTAAGGTAAAGGAAGGTCAAGGGATTAATTAGTTTGATCTTCGAATCCTATTTATTTCCTAACAAAAAGATTGGGATTATGGAAGTTCAATGCAATTAACAAAGATAACAATTATCAATTATGCTGTTAAATTGGATAACTCCCGAGTTACTGATTTCTTAACCAAGACCAAGAGGAGAAAAATAAATCTACTTGGAATAAAAATGTCTTCAGAGTAAAAATAACAATAGCATGAATAAGAGTAATCAATATTAAACTGAAATACCTCAAATAACATTAATTCAAATAATCTGTAACATGAAAGGATTCATAAAGTAGCTTGCAAAAGTAAATAAAAGTAATATTGAACCTGATCAAAAGAGATAATCTCGAAAGTGAATGAAAAATCCTAAATCTAAATCCTAATCCTAAAGAGAGAGAGATTCTCTCTCTCTCTAAACTAAATCAAATTCATGGAAAGTGAAAATTGGCGAGCTCTCCCTGAATGGATGCATTCCCTCACTTCATAACCTCTGGTCTATGCCTTCTGGACTTGGATTTGGGCCAAAAAGGGATTCAGAAATCGCTGGGAGCATTTTCTGCAATTTCTGGTGCATGGCCTCTGTCACACGTCCGCGTGGGTCACGCAGTCGCGTCATTCGGAGCTTTTCTTGCCACGCGGTCGCGTCAGTCATGCGACCGCGTCATGTGCGTTCTGCTTAAGGCGCGCGGTCGCGTCAGTCATGCGGCCGCGTCGCTGCTTCTTCGCGCTTGGCACGCGATCGCGTCATCCATGCGATCGCGTGGATGCCAGTTTCTTCAAGGACTCCGTTTTGTGCTTTCCTTCCATTTTTGTATATTTCCTTTCCATCCTTTGAATCATTCCTGCCTTAGAAGATCTGAAACTACTCAACACACTGATCACGGCATCGAATGGAATTAAAGGTGATTAAAATAATTAATTTAAAAGAATAGGAAACATGTTTTTCACATACATCACATAATAAGGAACGGAAGGTAAAACCATGCAATTAACATGAATAAGTGGGTGAAGGATTGAATAAATCTCTCAAATTAGGCACAAAATATATCATAAAATATGGGTTTATCAACCTCCCCACACTTAAATAATAGCATGTCCTCATGCTAAATCCAAGGTAATAAGTAAGGTTAAAGTGATGGGATGTCATGCAATGCAATCTAATCTAAATGCATCATGCAATTCTAATTTATTCACTCATATATAAAGCTTACAGGTAGTTAAATTAATTCACATCCTCAAGGAGTCATATATATATATAGCCAAGCCTTAGATATTCAATATGCACTTTTACAATTGAGATGGGAGAAAAAAAAATCATTTTATGAACTTGCAAGACAATTAGATAATTCAAACAGAGATAAATGTTAATGAGCTATTGAACCCTCACTGGATTTGTGTTTACTCTCTAGTCACTCAGTGTTTATTGGGTTAATCACTCTATTCCTCTTTTTATTCTTCCTTTCTATAACTTTGTTCTTCATCTAACCAATCAACAATTATAGAATACAGTCATACCAAAAATCATGAGGCCTTTAATTAAGGTTGTAATGGGGCCAAGGTAAAGGTAAGGATATATGTATAAGGCTAAGTGAGCTAATAAGTGAATCCTTAATTAGACTAAGATCTTACCTAACATACATACTTAGTAAAACAAAACTTCTTTACCTATTTTCCCATTTTTTCCCACTTTTGGATGTTACATGCTCATGTTTCAACTTTATTCTTATTCCATGCGCATTGCTTTTATTTTTGCATTTGGGAAATTCTTTTGTATCCCATTTATTAAATACTAAAAAATAAATTTTTTTAAATGCACATGGTAATTTAATCACTTTGATTTCTCATGAGCATGCTTCCCGAAATTTCTTATTTTGAGTTATTTTTATTCTTTTCAATTTTTCTACCTCTTGTTCTTATCATCCATGTTCCCAATAGGTTTCCCATATTTTAAACTATTCATAGTTTTCTATCTTAAGCTAACCAAGGATTCAACTTGGGATTTTTTTTTTGTTTTTCTGCTTAAGACTAGTAGTGTGGCTAAATAGAATAAAAGGGATTTAAAGGCTCAAGGGGGGCTAACAAGGGTGATGTGAAAGGTAGATTATTTTTGGGATAAGTAAGCTAAAATCAAATAATGGCCTCAATCATTCTTTTGGTATGTATCTATATTCTATATTTTATATTCTATAATTGGACATATAGATTAAAACAA
Organism: Arachis hypogaea; assembly: GCF_003086295.3. Taxonomy (NCBI): domain Eukaryota; kingdom Viridiplantae; phylum Streptophyta; class Magnoliopsida; order Fabales; family Fabaceae; genus Arachis; species Arachis hypogaea. Next base: position 96,601,665 of record NC_092052.1, on the reverse strand, counting down.
AGTAAAGAACATCAGAATATAAAAGAAGGGCGGAACACACATGAATAAAAATTATGGTTTAAATGTAACCATACAATTAAGCTCAAAACTCACAGGCTATGTGTTCTCTAGCTCAAAAATCATTTATCACTTATGTATGTCATGCAGGTTTAGTTAAAAATTCTCATTATTCTCAATGTAAAACTTATATTGAATGGCTTTAAAGTTCTAGTGTTTCTCCTTGATGAAGTGTTGTTAACTAACATGTAATGCTATATATACAAGGTGTGGGTTGTTTTGATTCTGTTAAAGTCTCTAGTTTACTTCCTTTTTCTTTTCAATTTTAACTAAGCTATCTTATGCTAAAAAGGGTAAACTATACTAACCAATCCACAATTTCTATAACTAATAAGTTAGAATTACAACTAAGTGGCTAAAATATGAACCAAAAATACAAAATGCCGAAATAGAGTAAAAATACATAAACAGTAGCAATGTATAAATACTCAGAAAATAAAAATAAAAATAAAGAGAAAAATACAGAAAAATATCCAAAATAAAAGAAAAAGAGTCTGTAGTAGTTCATCAAAATAATATGCCAGAGATGGCGACCTCCCCACACTTAAAATGTAGCATCGTCCCTGATGCTCACTCAAGCCGGGTGTGAAGGGGTGTCATCACTGGAAGGGATGGTAGCTAGGGTCTCTGTGGTGGCTGGCTAAATGTCCGGCTGCTGGAGAGGAGGGGCTGTTTGAATGGGGATCTCAGGATCTGCAGTCTGGATCTGATGTGGGACCTCTGCCAGTGGTGCCGCCTCCTCGGTGTCTGCCTGGGGATGGGTCTCTGCCTCGGGTGCATCCGCTTCCTCCTCAGATACCTCGGATGGTGTGTCAGGCTCGGAGGGGATGTCGCCGGATCGTATCATCAGCTTCAGGTGCTCATAGCGTCGCTTGTTGCGACGCTCCATCTGGTCAAGTCATCGAAACAAGCGGTGCACCAGATGATAGACAGGCTCTGTGGCAGGTGGAGGTGCAATGGTGGTGGCAGGGGTGGATAGTGCAGCAGTGGAGGAAGAGGGACCGACAGATGGTGTAGCTGTATCAGCAACAGTGGCAGTCAGGAATGGAGGTCTGTAGCCCAAGGCCAGAAAGTTCCTGCTGTGCGGGATAAGCTTCTTGCACTCTGCAGCAGGTGGCCTCTCATCAGCATCCTCCCATGGCACGTCAGCTCGACAGCCCAGTCGTGTAACTAGATAGGGAAAGGGAAGAGTGCTGCGGATGTGGACCCTGACCATGTAGTGCCGGATAAAGCGTGGCAGGTATAGGTCCTTACCCTCCATCACACACCATAGGAGGGTGTTCATAGCGGCTGGTATCACAGTCTCGTGAGTACTCGGCATAATGTAGTTGCTGAATATCTGATGCCATAGCCGAGCCTCATCGTTCAGGTAAATCCGCTTGATCCCTTTGGGCATGGTGGTATTCTGACCCATGATCCAAGGAACTGATGGGTCAAGGGCAATTCGGGCCTTGACTGCATCCCAGTCAAATCGCATATAGTGCATATCCTCCTCAGCTTTTTGATAGCCATCTGTCTGATCAGTCTTAGGCAGAAGCTTCAGAACCTCCTCTATTGCCTCCTCAGTAACCAGAATTTGCTTCCCTCTGAGGTTCACTGCATCTAGGGAAGTTTTGAAGTAGTTGCAGTAGAATTCCCTAACCCAAGATGCATTAACCTCAGTCAGAGGTCTCTCCAGAAAGAACCAGCCTCTTTGTTTGATCTGATCAGAGGTATATAGCTGGAGTTCTTCTGGGATCTTCAAAGTCCGCTCCAGGTATAGGTTCCTGGAGTTTGCAAACACCGGATACTTCAGCTCACAGTATCAGTTTGCAAACTTTACTGGGTCAGTGGCGGGAAGTAGTGGGTCGGCCTTCTCTTGCGGGGTAAAGGCTTTCTCCCACAAGGAGGCATCATGCATGAGGTCGATGATAGACACGGAGGCTTCTCCTCTTTTCCTTTTGCCAGAAGTGGCCTTGCCTTTTCCCTTTCTCTGGGAATCTGACATCCTGAAAAATAGAAAACCAGGATATAATAAAAATAGGAAGGCAAATAGGCAAATAATCAAAGAAAACACAAAGTGGCAAAGGAGCAATAGGATAATGAATATTAGTTAGGTAATATGTGCATTTAGGATTGTATAGGAGTGAAAAGTCTGAAAAGAAGAAATCACAATCCAAAATGTAATTGAATGCAAGTTAAATAGAAAAATTAATATCATGCCTTGGTTATAATGGTAAAAGAAAGTGAAAGAAAAGCAAAAAAAAAAAAAAGAAGTTTTGAAAAGGTTAGGTTGGTTAGAGTTAAAATTAGTGGGTTAGTGAAAAATGGGTTAAAGTAAGAGGCATAATGAAAATAATCCAAGTAACACGTCATCACAGGTAGAAGCTATAGGTAACTCATATTCAAACAAGTAAAACATTTTGATGATGATTCAAATAGAGATAAGAAAGCAAAAATAGGAATCAAACATCAAAATTGCGATTTATGAACCAGGAGATCAAAGAAAATAAGAATGCGTGCCTAAGCATTCATGAATTGGTTTGGTGAAATTATGGAAAGCACAGGTGAAAATCCCAAAACCAAGACATGAACAGAGATATTTTACAGAAATTCGGGCAGCATTCCGGCTAAAATAGGACTTTCCCGGAAAATAAACAGCAATCAAGCAGTTCATATGAATCCAAATTAAGGCTTGCAATTACATATACGGAATAAAAACATGAAAGTTCAATGTAAAGAGCAGCAAATGCAGGAAAGTACAACATATGAACATGAATACAGCAACAGCAGAATTGCAGATTTGATAAAACAGAACCAAGAACAGTGCAAATAAACAGACCTAAATCCACTAACCACATCCTAGGCTACCTAACAACCTAAAATCCACTACAACATGCATATCTAACTATCCTAACATGAACATAAACGGAAAAATAAGAATAAACTACGAATGGATAGAAGGGCGACGTATTGCGGAACCTGGAAGGCGAAAGAAGGAGGTTGGGGTACAGAGGTGGCTCGGGTGGAGGCGGTGACGTCCGGCGCGGCGGCTGGCGGCGGTGGGCACGGCGGTTGCTGCTGTTAGGGGGTAGGGGCTTTGGGAAGGGTAATTGGAGAAATAGGGGAGAGGGTTGGGGGTTGCGGGTGGTGGTGGAAGGCTGCACGGTTGGGACTGTTGGTGGCGGTGGGTGGTGGCGCGGAGGGGAGCAGTGGCGGGGGAGGAGGTGGAAAGAAGAAGGAGGAAGAAAGAAGGGGGAAGGAGGGAGGGGGTGGGTGACGGTAGCGTCTGGGTGGTCGGCGGCGTCTGGGTGGTGGCGCAGTGGTGGCTGGGTGGTGGTGGTTGAGGGTTGGGGGAGAAGAGAGGGAGAAGAAGAATTGGGGGGGGGGGGGCTGCGTGAATGTAGGGTTTCGCGTGACTGGGGGCTTATATTTTTGAATCCACGTGACCGCGTGGAGCACGCGGTCGCGTGGAGCACGCGGTCACGTGGAGCACGCGGTCGCGTGGAGCACGCGGTCGTGTGGCTGGAGCGAAAAAGGTGGTTGACGAGATCGCATGGATGACGCGGTCGCGCGGAGGGCGAAAAGAGTAAATGACGCGATCGCATGGGGCAGGCGATCGCGTCGCTGGAATTTGTGCTAAACGCACGAATCCAGCGTCGTTTCAGCGCAACTCTCTGTCTTCTTGGGGGTGTTCGTGCAATCCATGCGACGCGGTCGCGTCGCTCACGCGGTCGCGTGGGGTTGATTGTGTGCAACTGACGCGATCGCATGGGGCATGCGATCGCGTGGGCCATTTTGTGCTAGACGCACAATGGCCGCACGATTCCAGCCCAACTCTCTGGACGTTGGATCCTTACGCCGATTTCCAGGTCACGCCGCCGCGTAGATGACACGGTCGCGTGGGAAGTGTAGTTCGCCTTTTGACGCGAGCGCATGGGGCATGCGGTCGCGTCGCGCACCCTTTTTTTTATGCATGAAAAATGCAGAATGCAATGACTAATATGAGTGAGATGCAAAATTCCAGGTTCAATATAATAAAACAAAATAAAACTAGAAAACAAATAAAACTAAATAAAAATTAAAGAGAAACGATCATACCATGGTGGGTTGTCTCCTACCTAGCACTTTTAGTTAAAGTCCTTAAGTTGGACATTTGAAGAGCTTCCTGTTATGGTGGCTTGTGTTTAAATTCATCCAGAAATCTCCACCAGTGCTTGGAATGCCAATAGCCTCCGGGGTCCCAAACTAGGCATGTAAAGCTTCTGAACAGCTTCAAACAGAGTCTCAGGCTCCCGGGGTGACGAATGTCAGAATAGAATCCCTGATCCCAAGCCTTGTTTTTAAATCTGCCTCCGTCTTGATCTCCATGTTTCCATCCGGGCGGTTTAAAAAGTAAATTCTCACCATGGTAACCAAACATTTTCTGAGATCCATTCGATTGATTTTGATGCCAATCCGTGCACTTCGAGTTGAAGCGTGGAACCTTATTGAACCTTGTGCACCAGCTCTGAGCACGAGCCATTTCCCTCTTACTTTTAAAGCCGCAGAGAGCTCTAAGCTGGCCATCTGTTTCAAGTAAACCATATTCAAGTGAATAAGTAAAGTTAAAAGTTAAGGATTGTACCCACTTGAAGCTTGTATTAGGTGGTAATGGCCTTGGGGAAGGTGTTTCTGGTGGTTCTGTAAGTTCTACTCCCTTGTGCTCTTCTGTGAATTCCTCTACTTCCTTGCAAGGATCTTCAAATGCATCATCACCCTAGTCAAAGTCTTCTATGTCTTCCTCATCACTTGAGTCATAGATTAGAGGTTGAGAGAAATCTACCTCTGCATCATCCTCGTATTCATTTGGGGAGGATTCGTCGATCTCAGAGAACTCACTTGCAGATGCAAGTTCATTACTAAGAGAGCTTGACTTGTGACTATCATCATTAAGGGAATTTGCTTCTTGGATTATTCTGTCTGATTCTTCATAAATGACTTGCCTTGGGGATTGTGCGCTATTCTCCTTAGCATTAACTATAATGTCCTTGACGGATTTCTCCTCAGCTCTGGATTCCCATGGAGGTTTTGCATCTCCTAGATCTTCAACCAACTCTTCTTCTTGTACAATGACAGCTTCTTCTACTTGTTCTAGTATGAATTCATGCTCTGTCTTGTCCACTGGAGTTTCTAGTGTCTCCTTCATGCTACGCTCTTCATTAGATTGTCCACACGGGGCTGTGGTTGGTCCTTGAATGTTCACACGTCTAGAAACTAATTGAATTACTGCTTGCTCTAGTTGTCGAATGGTTGCTTGAAGCTTATTTACTGTTTCCTTGAGGCGAACCTCTGATTCTCGGGGTGATGGATTTGGATATGAAACATAGGGAAGTGGTGGTGCTTGGGAGTGATTGGATTGGAACTGGGGTGGAAAAGGATCATACGGTGGCGAATGGTGAAAAGAAGCTTGTGAGTGTGGTGGTTCGAGGTTATGTTGAGAGGATGGTCTATAGGCACGGGGTGGGGCTTGTTGGTAGTTACAAGGTTGTTCACCATATCTATCAGCAGGGTGTGCATTGTAGAATGGTCGTTGTCCATGATATCTTGGAGGGTATTGTTGCCTAAAGGGTTGATTAGATCCTCTTGGCTCCATCCATCCTTGATTGGTCTGACTTTGATGTATATTCCTGCTGTAACTTCTATTTCTTTCAACAAAGTTAGAACCAAACTCAAAGCGAGAGGGGTGAGAGTTCATAGTAGCAAATAAAAATAAAAAGGAAAAATAAAAATAAATAAACAAGCAAAAGAAAAATATTTACAATAACCAATAATAAGGCACACGTTAGCAGTTCCCCGGCAACGGCGCCATTTTGACGAGCGAGATTTTTGCCAGTAAAGAATTTCATAAAAACAGTCGCGTTGTAGATATAGTTTCTAAACCAACAAAAATCCCTTTCGTACAAACGTTTTGGTTGTCACAAGTAACAAACCCCTTAAAATTGATAACCGAGTATTTAAACCTCGGGTCGTCTTCTCAAGGAACTGCAGGGAAGTATGTTCTTATTATTGGTTATGGAGATTGTAAAATTGGGGTTTCAAGAATGAGGAACGAGTAATTTAATGACAAGTAAATTAAATGGTAATTGAAAAATAGATAAATACTGTAAAGCAACTCTTGGTAAGGTATGAGAAATTAAAGGTCCTATCCTAGCTATCCTTATCAACGATGATGATGGTTGAATCTTAATTCCACTTTGTTAACCTTTACTAAGGTAAAGGAAGGTCAAGGGATTAATTAGTTTGATCTTCGAATCCTATTTATTTCCTAACAAAAAGATTGGGATTATGGAAGTTCAATGCAATTAACAAAGATAATAATTATCAATTATGCTGTTAAATTGGATAACTCCTGAGTTACTGATTTCTTAACCAAGACCAAGAGGAGAAAAATAAATCTACTTGGAATAAAAATGTCTTCAGAGTAAAAATAACAATAGCATGAATAAGAGTAATCAATATTAAACTGAAATACCTCAAATAACATTAATTCAAATAATCTGTAACATGAAAGGATTCATAAAGTAGCTTGCAAAAGTAAATAAAAGGAATATTGAACCTGATCAAAAGAGTTAATCCTGAAAGTGAATGAAAAATCCTAAATCTAAATCCTAATCCTAAAGAGAGAGAGAGAATCTCTCTCTCTAAACTAAATCTAATTCGTGGAAAGTAAAAATTGGCGAGCTCTCCCTGAATGGATGCATTCCCTCACTTCATAACCTCTGGTCTATGCCTTCTGGACTTGAATTTGGGCCAAAAAGGGCTTCAGAAATCGCTGGGAGCGTTTTCTGCAATTTTTGGTGTGTGGCCTCTGTCACGCGTCCGCGTGGGTCACGCGGTCGCGTCATTCGGAGCTTTTCTCGCCACGCGGTCGCGTCAGTCATGCGACCGCGTCATGTGCATTCTGCTTAAGGCGCGCGGTCGCGTCAGTCATGCGGCCGCGTCGCTGCTTCTTCGCGCTTGGCACGCGATCGCGTTGTCCATGCGATCGCGTGGATGCCAGTTTCTTCAAGGACTCCGTTTTGTGCTTTCCTTCCATTTTTGTATATTTCCTTTCCATCCTTTGAATCATTCCTGCCTTAGAAGATCTGAAATTACTCAACACACTGATCACGGCATCGAATGGAATTAAAGGTGATTAAAATAATTAATTTAAAAGCATAGGAAACATGTTTTTTCACATACATCACATAATAAGGAAAGGAAGGTAAAACCATGCAATTAACATGAATAAGTGGGTGAAGGATTGAATAAATCTCTCAAATTAGGCACAAAATACATCTTAAAATATGGGTTTATCAATAAGCAAGGGGGTATGGTGACTCTCCGGATTGCCACCTTCAGTTGGTGGGTCAACCGGTTGCTGCGTGTTCTTTCTTCCCGCTTCCGTCTTTTTTTTTTTGCTTATGACAAATCATCCTGAAAGATAGAAAACAGGACAGTAAGACAAGTAAATGCACAAGCAAGGAAGCATAGATCATTGGGGTGAGGTGATGATCACTAGAATGAGTGAATTAGTGTGACATTGAAGAAAATGGTTTGTAGGTTCTAAGATTGCTCATGGTTTAGAATACACACACCATCATGAAAAGCTATGTCACAATTACATAAAAGAAGTGTGCACTTCACTCATCCTAGTATGCTTGAAATACTTCAAAGAAAACTTTTAGGTTAAGACAACGAACAAGCAATAAAGAAGCATAAAAGTATTCAAGCAATTAATCAAGCAATTGTGAATTGGATAATGAATGGACAGTGATTAATGTGTAAGTAAGCTTAGTGAACCAATTGAAATATAGAGCTCACTGGTGCACGAAATTGTGATGTCCAGGCTCAAACAATCCCTGGCAACGTGAGCAACTTGGTACGCGCAATCGTGATTACACTTTAATTATATAAAATTCATGGCTCTTTCTTTCCCTGGCAATGGCGCCAAGAACATGGTGCCAATACCATGGTTCACAACTTCGATACAACTAACCAGCAAGTGCACTGGGTCGTCCAAGTAATACCTTACGTGAGTAAGGGTCGAATCCCACGGAGATTGTTGGTATGAAGCAAGCTATGGTCACCTTGCAAATCTCAGTTAGGTAGATATAAACTGATAATGGTGTTTTCGAAATTAATTAATAGAATAGGGATAGAAATACTTATGTAATTCATTGGAGAGAATTTCAGATAAGCGAATGGAGATGCCTTCGTTCCTCTGAACCTCTGCTTTCCTACTATCTTCATCCAATCAGTCTTACTCCTTTCCATGGCTGGATTTATGCAAGGGCATCACCGTTGTCAGTGGCTACATCCCCTCCTCTCAGTGAAAAATATGCTCACATGCTCTGTCACAGCACGGCTAATCATCTGTCGATTCTCGATCATGCTGGAATAGGATTCACCCTCCTTTTGCGTCTGTCACTAATGCCCAACAATCGCGAGTTTGAAGCTCGTCACAGTCATTCAATCATTGAATCCTACTCGGAATACCACAGACAAGGTTTAGACTTTCCGGATTCTCTTGAATGCCGCCATCATTCTAGCTTACGCCACGAAGATTCCGGTTAAGAGATCTAAGAGATATTCATTCTAGCTTATTTCATGTAGAACAGAAGTGTTTGTCAGGCACGTGTTCATAGGGGAGAATGGTGATGAGCGTCACACATAATCATCACCTTCATCACATTCTTGGGTGCGAATGGATATCTTAGAAGCGAAATAAGATGAATTGAATAGAAAACAGTAGTACTTTGCATTAATCTTTGAGGAACAGCAGAGCTCCACACCTTAATCTATGGAGTGTAGAAACTCTACCGTTAAAAATACATAAGTGAAAGGTACAGGCATGGCCGAGATGGCCAGCCCCCTAAAACGTGATCACAGGATCAAAATACAATCCTGGATGTCAAATACAATAGTAAAAGGTCCTATTTATAATAAACTAGCTACTAGGGTTTACATGAGTAAGTAATTGATGCATAAATCCACTTCCGGGGCCCACTTGGTGTGCGTTTGGGCTGAGCTTGAGTGTTGCACGTGTAGAGGTCTTTCTTGGAGTTGAACGCCAGCTTTTGTGCCAGCTTGGGCGTTCAACTCTGGTTTTGGCTCCTTTTCTGGCGCTGGACGCCAGATTTGGGTAGAAAGCTGGCGTTGAACGCCAGTTTACGTCGTCTATTCTTTGCCAAAGTATGGACTATTATACATTTCTGGAAAGCCCTGGATGTCTACTTTCCAACGCAATTGGAAGCGCGCCATTTCGAGTTCTGTAGCTCCAGAAAATCCACTTTTAGTGCAGGGAGGTCAGAATCCAACAGCATCAGCAGTCCTTCTTCAACCTCTGAATCTGATTTTTGCTCAAGTCCCTCAATTTCAGCCAGAAAATACCTGAAATCACAGAAAAACACACAAAATCCTAGTAAAGTCCAGAAATGTGAATCTAACATAAAAACTAATGAAAACATCCCTAAAAGTAACTAGATCCTACTAAAAACATACTAAAAACAATGCCAAAAAGCGTATAAATTATCCGCTCATCACTCACACCTCAAACAATGACACATATTAAAGTTTGTTTGCAACACCTAAGTGACATAAGGGTGGAAGACATGGGTGCTATGGAACTTAGGAAAAAGAAGATAGAAGCAAAAATCAATCACATAGCAAGCATGGTCTACAAAGCTTTACAAAGCTCGAATATATGTCACTAGGTAAGCTTTCGATCCAATTCCACAATTCACAAATCTCAATGCATGAAATAGGATGTGAAAAAGGATCAATCATAAATAAGCATCACCTAACAAAAAAAATGCATTGACAATATACAATTGCCCCATCATAGATAATGAAATCAAATTACATGCTGGCCAAAACATGCAATTCAAAAGATTTGTGAAGCTTGAAGGCAATGTACAAGTACTTGGTATGCACAAAATTAAGCATTAAGAACTCAAAACTAAGCAACAGTTTAGAACCTCAATAAAGAAATACAACAATGATGTTAAAAGAACATCTTCAGTAATCAGCAGCAATAGATAGCAAACAAGGTTGATAATCTAACATTTATAATGAAAAATAGAAAAAATAAACATAAATCAAACTAACTAAATAAATAAATAACTAACTAACTAACTAACTAAAAGAGTTGGTGATAGATGGTGATTGGTAGTGTTGGATGATGGTTGAAGGAGGGAAAGAAAAGAGGAGAAGAGAGAAGAAGGAAAGAAATGGAATGAAGAGAAGAAAAGAATATGGGTAAAACAGGGCAGTAAGTCACACGTACGCTTCATGTCACGCGTACGTGTGAGAAGAAGAAGTGGCGTGCGTCGCGTACACATGGGTCGCACGTATGCGTGATGGTCAAATCAGAGAGGGGCGATGCGCATGCGTGAGGTGACGCGTACGGCAAAAAATTGATGGGAGAATTATTGTCGGTCTAGAATTTCATCAATAGAAAATCAAATCATGTCATAGTATAGTCCTAAACCAACATATGATCCTCTTGGTCAAATTTTGATTTGGTTGTCACAAAGTCAACCCCAATAAAAAGTAACCGAGAGTATTAGTCTCGAGTCGTCCTCAAGGAATGCATATTTCAAGTGAGAAGGTACAGGCTTCAATTCAGTTTTTGCTTCAATTTGAGGTTATTTTTCACCATGATCATGAAGCTCATCCTCATTGGATTTCTCTTGTTTATCCTCATGTTTATCCTTCCCTTCAATAACAGGATAGTACAACCTGTTGTAGTCTTCTCTTTGTATCTCCGCTACTATATCATCAATGACATCACAATGGAAGACGGAGTGCTCTTCAGGTGGATGTCTCATGGCCTCTTCCAAGTTAAACTTAATGGTCTTGTCACCTACCTTAAAAGAGTATGTACCGGTAAAGGCATCCAATTTAAATTTAGAGATCTTCAAGAAAGGTCGACCAAGAAAAATGAAGGAAGAACTTCCATTATCCATTAGAGGCATTTCAAGGATATAAAAATCAACCAGAAACACTAAATCCTTGATTGTCACAAGCACATCTTCCGCTATCCCTACTACGGTGATCACACTCTTGTCAGCTAAGACAAATTTGGCGGTTGACCTTTTCAATGGAGCTAAATTCAACCTTGCAAATATAGAGAGTGGCATGATACTCACATAAGCCCCAAAATCACACATACAATCATAAAAGGTAACTCCCCCAATCCAACAAGATACTAAATGTAAGGACTGCGACTAATTAATTGTTTAAGTAAATAATTAATATTACCCAAAATAGGATCCAAAAATTTGGAATGAGAATTTGAGGATTTAAATATGATTTTTGGACTCAGTGGATTTTTCTGAGTCAGAAAATATATTTTCAGCGAAAAACCGAGAAAAACCGCGAACCGACAGCTGAACCGGTCAAACCGATTTAAGTCTGCCCGATACTGCGCGAGAAAATTAAAAACAGTCAAAAACCTTAGAAAAATATTAGAAATGGAAAACTGGGCGTTAATTTTAAAGGTTTGGCCCAAAGTTGGGCCAAACGGACTAAAAACGCTAACGGGTTGGACCAGCCCCAAGTTGGGCCCAAGCCCAACATATATAAGGGTTCATTACGTGAACCCATCAGCCATAACACTCTTACAAACATAACACACGCCAAAAATTGAGGGAAGAAGGAGAAGAGAGAAGAAGCACTATTCACATATCACTTCAAACTGCGATATCTTGAGCTACAGTGCTCCGAATCGCATGCCGTTAGTGGCTACGTGAAGCTCTCACTGAGTCCGTCACTTCTATCTAAGCTTTGTGGTAAGTTTCTAGAAATTTCCCTTCCTTCTTGCAGCCTTGAGAAATTCGAGTTTGATGAGTGATGATTTTGAGAAAACCTTGTGTTTTGGTTGTTTAGGTGCTACTCCTTAGTGAGGAAATGTTGGATTCTAGCCCAAATTTCAGTGGATGAGATAAGATTCTCAAGAACCCCAGTAAAATGATTAATTGTGAGTATTAGGTTTTGATTTATATAAAATGTGTGGTATTAGCTTGAATATTGGAGCTTGTTGGTGATTGTTGATGCTTGTTGGAGATTCTTAGTGACTTGGATTGTGATTGGAAGCTCGTTTTGCACTCAATTTGATTTTTGGAACATATTGGGAATCGACCAAGGTATGGTTTCGGTTTCCTCTATGTAGTATATAATATTTCTGGATACTTAGGCTAGTGACCCATAGGATAGGATTAAATTAAATTGGTTATTGGAAATTATGGTATGATGATGTGTGGTAATTTATTGATTTGGGATTGATGATGAATTGATGAGTTTTGGCTATTTTGATGAATTGTGATGTAATGTTGATAAAGTGATGTTGAAGAATGAGATGGAGGTTGAATGAGTTTAATTATGATGACTGATAATGATATGATGGTGATGAATGATTGTGTGGATTAAAAAATGATTTAGTATGATATAAGTGATGTTGAGGTTGATGATATGGTAATGTGGGCGGAAAATTTGAATGAGGGGTGAATTATGACAAAAACGGGTAGGTTTTGATGTAAAAATTGAATTTAAAAGGGTTTTGGTTTGATTTTGGTTGAGGATTGTGGAAAATTAAACTTTGTGAACTTTTGGTAAAATTAAAATTTTGGTGAACTTCCATGAATCATATCTTGAGCTACCTTGCTTGAAATTCAATGCTTTTTATACCAAATGAGAGATGATTGAACAAGCTTCAAAATGGTTTAAGTGTGGAAATCTGATTTTGGTAGAGGAAGATATGATCGTGGGAAGTTTAGTGTCAAAATTTGAAATTCTACAATGTTGTAGAATTTTGTGATTTCTGGTATGTGCGCACGCACACCCCTGTGATTTTTCGAACCTGCGCGCACGCACAGCCTTATGCGTACGCACACACAGGGGAAGGCTTTCTGTTTAGAGCGCTAGCATAACCTGTGCGCGCACATAACCAATGGAATTTTACAACCTGTGCGCACGCACAGCCCTATGCTACCCACACGTTTGAAGGTGCGTTCTGTTGAGGGCGCTAGCACACCTTGTGCGAGCAAACAGAATTGCAAAATTTGGTACTTGTGCGTACACACACCCCTATGCGTATGAACACTTTTTGAAAATCTCCCCGGGAGTGTGCACGCACACCCCTGTGCGTACGCTGATAAGAAGATTTTTGATGGTATAGAATTTCACAATAAATTCTCGTTGCTAGTATAGTTTCTAAACCAAACAACAATCCTTTCATACAAAAATTTGGTTGTCACAAGTAACAAATCCCTATAAAAATAACCGAAGTATTCAAATCTCGGGTCGTTCTCCCTAGAAATTACAATAGAGTGTTCTTGTTATTGGTTATGAAGTATGTTTAGGGTTTTTGAGGAAATTGACAAGAAATATAAATGGCAAAAGAAATAAATTAACAACTAGAAAAGCTCTTAGAAAGGTATGAGAACAAGAAGTCCTATCCTAGCTATCCTTATCAAATATGATGAGAATTGTCCATTGCTTCCACTTAGTTAACCTCTTACTATGAAGGAAAGTCAAGTGGACGAATTAACTTGATTTCACAAGTCCTAGCCAAATCTTAATGAAAAACTAGCTTTAGTGGCATTCAAGTCAATTAGTAACTTCTAATCATCAATCAACAAAAGAATTAGATAACTCAAGAGTCACTAATTACTCTACCTAGGCCAAGAGGAAAAAAATCTAACTCATAACTAAAAGAAACATTTCATCAAATACATAAAAGGCAATAAAGGTAAACACATGAATTACAAGAAATAAAGAGAAATCTAATCACAATGGCAAGAGATCAATAACAAAAAACCAAATCAAACATGAAAAAGCATGGAAATCATGAATTGCATTGAAAGGTAAATGGAGATCTACATAAGAATTCATAAAGCAAAAGGAAAATTGAAGCAAGAGAAGAAGTAGATCTAGATCTAAGAAATTAACCTAAACCTAATCCTAATTCTAGAGAGAAGAGACAATTTCTCTCTCTAGAAACTAACTTTCCCTCTAAAAACTAAACTAAAACTAAACTAATTGGTAACTAGCTTCAATGTGTTGATTCCCCTTCAATCCTTGGGTTAAATATCATCAGAGATGAGTTGGATTTGGGCCTGGGAAGCCCAAAAATCGCCCCCAGTGTATTCACTTTAAGTGGGTCACGTGCGAGCACCGACGCGTACGCGTACATCACGCGAATGCATCGCTTGACAAATTGCTATCCACGCGTGCGCGACATGTGCGCATACGCGTCGCCATGCGACCTCATCGTTTCACGTGTACACGTCTGCTGTGCATGCACGTGGAGTGAATTTCTCCCTATCCTTGATTTTCCATATATTCTCCACTTTGCATGCTTTTCTCTCCATTCCTTTGATCCATTCCTAGCCTTTCCAATCTGAATTCACTAACAAACATATCAAGGCGTCTAGTGGAATCAAAGGTGAATCAAAATTAGCAATTAAGGGCGTAAAAAGCATGTTTTCATAATTAAGGACAAATTAGGAGACCGTCATGAAATCATGCTATTTCCTTGGATAAATGTGAGAAAAGGGTGATAAAATCCCCTAAATTCAGCATAAGATGCACCACCAAATAGCGGTGCATCAAATCTCCCCACACTTAAACCAAGCATGTCCTCATGCTTAAACCAAGAAGGAGACTAGGGCATCATCATTTATTGAATGCAAACTAACTAAATGCAATCTACCTAAATGCAACTATCTAAATGAATGCAATTGCTTGGTCAAAATAAATCAACTTCCAAGAAAATCAATATAAACATAAGGTCTAAAGGTATTAACAACCAAGCCAAACCCACAATTGAATTGAGTTATTAAAGATTTTACAAACTTGCAAGAAGAGTGATGATCATAGGTGGAAACATGTAATTGAGCAATTGAACCCTCACCGGATGTGTATACGCTCTATTCGCTCAAGTGTATAGGGTCGCTTCACTCAATTCTCCCCTAATCATGCTTTCCAAGATTTGTTTTTCATTTAACAATCAACAAATATTTCGTGCATGCATACAATTATCATGAGGTCTTTTCATAGGTTGTAATGGGGCTAGGTCAAAGTAGGATTATATATATGGCCAAGTGGACTAAAGATTTGAATCTTTGATCAACTTAAACTTCTCACCTAACCTATGACAACCTATATAATTGAAGTACTATCCTAGCTACCCATTCTTCACTTTTTCACATACTCATGCATTCTTCTTTTTTATCACAACTCATTTGCATTGATTTTATTGAGCTTCACTTTGCTTTGGGGAATTTTGTCCCCTTTTTATTTCTTTCTTCTTTCTTTCTTTTTCTTTTCTTTCTATTTTTTTCTTTTTTTTTTGTTTTTCATATATATATATATATATTCTCTTTTTTTTATCATTCATTTTTTTTCTTTTCTTTTCAAACTAAAATATATAAAAGAGCATCAATGCATATGGTTTTACATTTAATTAACACATGAGTATGTACCCAATTCCCAAATATAGAAATACAAAATAAAACACCCTTTTCTCTCAACCAATGTCCCAAGTTTTTTCACACTTGAATGACACACACACACACACTAGCCTAAGCTAATCAAAGATCCAAATATTAGACCATTATTTTTTTTCACTTTAAGGCTTGTAATGTGCTAAATTAAAGAACAAAGTGGGTTAATCGTAGGCTCAAAGTTGGCTAACAATGGAAGATGAAAGGTAGGCTATTTGGGTAAGTGAGCTAATTGAAATGATGGCCTCAATCATATAAATGTATGTCTACACAAAATAATGGACATAAAGAATCAAACAAATCAAAGATTACAATCATAGAAAGAGAATAATGCACACAAGAAGGAAGATAAGTGGTTATAAGATGTAACTACACCATTAGACTCAAAACTCACAAGCTTGTGTTCTTAGCTCACTATTATGTTCCACAATATATATAATTCAAGCAAGTTCAATGAAAAGTTTTCACTCAAATTAATTGGGAAATGCCCTATAGATAGAATTCTTGAAAAATTTCATTATTTTGACTAAGCTTATTATGTATACTAGCGGCTCAACAGGCACTAACGTGTCTGTTTAGCTGCTTTTCTATTGTTCTGAAGAAATTAATTTTATTTTTAAAATATATTATTCGTTCTTTAAATTTATTAGATGATCTTTTTTTAACTTTAATATTGACGTGATCTTATTTATATTATATTTTAGTGTTGGTGTTAATATATCATTTACCATTTAAATTTGTTAGATAAGTGTTTTTCTCATCATTTTAAAATTAACGTAGCATTTTATATATGATATTTTGTTGAGATTAAAATTATTATAAAAAAACCTTTATTAAAATGCTAAATTATAAAAGCACACAATAAAGATATATGTATATATTATCAGAAAAAAGGTATAGTTCAAGAAATAACGGCAAAAATATTATCCTAATTTAAAAAGAGTATATCTATAAACCCAAATTCATGTTAGTTATTTACAAAAGATTATTTTTGCCTAAATATCATGGATATTTATGTTTGTCTTCTTCTTTTTTAAGTGGTAGGCCAAAATATGATTCTGAATCTGAAGAGGCCTTCATTTTCCTACAAATAGTGGAAGGACAGAAGAAATGAATATGCTTATAAATTTCGTTTTTAAATATCAAAGTATAAGAGTATTAATGAAAAAATGAGGAGAATAGAAAGATTGTGTACCTGGAAAAAATCCTTCGTAATTCATCATACATCTCCTTGTCAATAACTTCTTGCATCTTGAAAAACTGTCAGATTTTGTTTACCATAGAAAAATCATATAAAAGCTTCAGGTTATTCAATTAAATTGATTGCTTATTATACAGAAGAATTCAATTAAAACCTGTAGAATTGTGATATCTTGTTTTGCATTGAACTTTCTGAAAGGACAAAAGAAATGAAATTAATCCTTGTTTATCATTGACAAAATATAAATTAAATGATATTACATCTTTTTTTGTTAGGAAATTTATTTTTTAATAACAATTATCTGCAATGATATTGTTCTGTATCGAGATGAGTTAGCTGTGTTCTTCTAAGTTCATGGCTGAAAAAAAAGAGTCAAAGGTTTAATATAATTAGTATATAGGACGAAATAGACGGAAATATTTATTATATAATAAAAGTTTATTGCATTAGCTTTTATTTTTTTGATCTAATATTTCTCTTTTTACCATCTTCCATAATTGAGTTTTGCTGCTTTAACTGTACCTCTCCAACCAATAGAATAAATTTTGATTGGATGAACCTGAGTCAATTTCACGTTTGATCAATAACACTAAAACAAAAATATGTATCATCAATGCAGTTGTCCCTGTCATCAATGCTGTAATCCTTACTTTATTGTCGATTGGTCTCATTGATGCAATTGATTACTCATCCTTCCATGTACTCCATAATTATTGGAATCCTGTTTCCTGTAATTTATTGCATATATGTATCACAATATATTTCAATAGTGTTATATATATTACTTTAGGATTAAGTAATGATACATCCCAAATAAGACATACGTCTACCTTTTACTGGTTTTAAAATTTTTTATAATTTTATTGCTAAAATTATAAAATTGATAGCAACATTTAAAGAAATCAAATTTTAAAATTTTTTCAAAGTAAATATAAACATTGCAAACTATAATTTCTTAAAAAATCAATAATGATATATTTTAAGGATGTATGTTTATTAATTTTTATAATTTATGTGAATCGTAGTTGGTGCATACCTGTTGGGTAAAGTAGAGGTTCCAATTCCTTTCGCTTATCTCTTTGAATATGATGATGAGCTCTCTTGATATCAATTTATCTGTTAAAAATCTTAGTCGTTAGTTATTGAAATTAATGAACAAAACTATCTACTCCAATGTTGATATTGTAATGATAAAATTACATAATACACGGATTATACTTGTAAAAAGGCTCACGTATTTGCTAAGCACATAAATTACCTGAGGTGCAGGTAACAAAATTTCTTTGAACACCACATTCTTTGTGAATTGTCCTCTTTTTCCATCTACTGTTCCTTCTTTGACTAAGATTTTTGTGGTTGACTGAGAAACACTTCGAGATAGAGCAACGTATAATTGACCATGGCTGAACACATGTTTAGGGAGATAGATCCCTACCTTAGGGATAGTTTGCTCTTCTGATTTATTTATCGTTAAGGCAAAACTCAACCTTATAGGAAATTGCTTTCTAATAAGCACAAAGGGTAATCCTGAGTTCTCAGTTGTTTTGTGTTTTATCCGAGGCAGAAAAGCTCTTTTTCCAGAGTAATGCCCTGTTAAGATTTCCACGTCTAACATGTTTTGAAAAGTTCCTCGACATAGTAGCCTTGTGCTATTGCATAAGCCTGCCTTAGGATCTATGTTTCTTAGTAGCATCAGAGGAGCATCTTTTTTTACCTTCAACATATGAGGTGGCAATCCACCCGTGGAGAACGAGTTAAGATATTCTTGTTGATACAGATTATTTATATCTCCTTCTACTTCATCAAAGGATGCTAAAATTCGTTCGTCTCTCGAAAATTGGTTAATGACTA
This sequence comes from Arachis hypogaea, assembly GCF_003086295.3. NCBI lineage: Eukaryota > Viridiplantae > Streptophyta > Magnoliopsida > Fabales > Fabaceae > Arachis > Arachis hypogaea. The sequence goes on along the minus strand of NC_092052.1, from coordinate 96,583,047 downwards.
TATCATTAAGCTGTTGCACATCATGATTCTTGGGTGTCAATATCGCTCTCTCCACCATATAAGATGCATCCCACCCATGAGATTACAAATTTGGAAAGGTTTCTTTTAATAATTTGTGTAATGATGCCTCACCTTCCTATGGTATTGCCATGTGTGCTTTTATTTGTACCAAGTCTTCACATATGGTAGGCTCAACTCCATCCCCTATGCGCATAAGATACTCCACAAAATCACGATCATTAAGAGATCGCATATTTTGTTGCAATTGGAGAATTTTGGTGAAGGCCACAAATGTGATTTAACAATAGAAGCTGAAATCATTTGCGACTTACTTCCTTTCGGCACAACAGGTAGTACTTGGCGAAAATCCCCTCCCATAACCATCACCTTCCCTCCAAATGGATTATTGTTTTCTAAGATGTCTCGCAGTGTACGGTCCAATGATTCCATTGTCTCTTTATTAGCCATTGGCGCTTCATCCCAAATTATCGCTGTCATCTGCCTAATCAATTTTGCGAGATCAGATTGTTTACTTATATTGCACGTGGAGGATGGCTCTGCATTGATTGGGATCTTAAATCTAGAATGAGCTGTTTGACCACCAGCTAGTAAAGTTGCAGCTATCCCTGAGGATGCAGTTACCAGGACAATATGCCCTTTACTTCTTAAGTCTGCAATTATAGCTCTGTAAAGAAATGTCTTACCTGCTCCTCCTGGTCCATCAAAGAAGAACACTCCACTTTTTCTTCTATCAACTGTATTCATAATGCACCTGAAAGCTGCAGACTGGTCATGATTCAATCTTTCTATAGAACACATGTCTTCTCGAGGAACTTCGATGGACATTTTTTCTTGAATAATTCTAGGCATGAAGTTGTCATTGTCGTTGTTTGAGGTTAGAGCTGGTAAATCGTATTGTACAATATGTTTTCCATGCTGTAGGAGGATGTCATTTAAATCCCTAAGCAAACGATTTGTCACCTCATTGCAGGTTGTAGTGCTTGTTGATGCGTAATCATCCACCATACATGAAAGAAACTCGTCCCACAGACTTCTTACATCTGTTGGCTCATAAAAAATTAAAATGGTGGCAAACAACCTTCTTAAAGCACATGGCATTCTTAAAATGGATGCCTCAACCAAACATGATCTTATACTACTATCACTCTCCAACAGTCCTCGATGCTGAGCGGATTGCCTGAAGGACGAATATTGGACACCATCAACTGCTAGCAAATCATCCTAACCAGTTGGACCTCTTACATTTGACAACAGAATACACAAATAGAAATTTTCACCTTCTGTTGGTGAAACGGTATAGATCCGACCGATAGCTCTCTTTTGTGACCTGCGTCGATGCCATTCTTTTTTCTTGTTGTGCCAACTATAATATTCTGGGATTTCTCTGTACAAAAGATGCCTAGATTGTTGGTCATCGGCCCGATTAAGTGCAAAGAATTCAGTGAGCATTGTTCTTGAGAAATAGTCATTATTAACTATTTCAGAAATAGTTTGGTGCTCATAAAAGCTCATTTGATGTTGATTTGGCAAATGAACTTGCAACCTCTCAACTGATGGGTACATTCGGTAAAGGTTGAATCGAAATATCCTCCAGCATGCCTCTGGAGCGGCAATCCATCTTGCATCAATAAACTGTGCACCTCATCATAATGAGAACTTCTGTGAACCTCCATTGCCACACGGTCTGGTTCCTTATAGCAATACTTGTATAGATATTTTATGCTCTTGATACTGCTACATATCTCTATATTGATATGGCAATCATACTTCAGTAGTAGCCAAGGGTTGTACGGAACCACCCATCTATTGTCAATTGTGACATTTTGGTTGATAGGGACTGGAGTATCAAATCGCCTCCTATATTGAGGATGTGAGTCATCACCTCGTCGTGTCTCTGGTACGAACTCTTTTGGGTAGTTGCATTTACATTGACCATTCTTCATGCACGGTGAAGATTGATTTAGTGTTCCGCAAGGACCATGGACCATATGCCTTAGCACTGCCTCATGTAAGTGTGGTTCTGTTTCTTTACATGGTATTTCCGCTCGGACCAAACTATCATATTGGTCAGGATCACTCAACTTGTCATTGTTTTATAAGATTAGCAACATATGTACGTGTGGCAATCCTCTTTTCTGAAACTCGGTGACATAAATATAACTTTTCACCTTTCTCAATACACTTTTGGTAATAACATCCTTCTTTAATTGTTCGAACTTGGCTCTGAAAATCCTAGTTGTTAGATCTGGACGATCTTGTGGAGTTTGAGTAGGACTGAGTTTTGAAGCTATTTCTGACCATGATGGATTGCATGTCATAGTTAGAAAGATATCCGGTTTTCCTTCTTTAAGAACAATAGCCATTCCATCCTCGTACCGTTGAGTCATGTCTCGACGACTGCCAACGAACGACGATGGTAATATCGTTCTTCTTCCAACATTTTCTAAAACCAATTTTAGAGAAAAGTATTATTAGTTTTAAAGTTTAAATTCAGGAACACATAATGATCAATCGTGTGGCTATTAAATTGAATAATTACATGCATTATTCTCTCCTATGTGCAAAGCATCTTGTAAGCCTTGATACAGTTCAGCTCGAAGTTCTTTTTGTCTTTGTCGAACCCATCTTAACTTGCCTGTTTCCATTTTCACATAGTTGTCAACAACATATTGTTGAAGAAGTCGCCCCGCTTGTAAAACTGTTGAGTGATCATTGGGGCAGATCTACGAATATCGAGGATTATAGAAAATTGTTAGAAATTATGAAATGATGTATTGGTACAAATTATCATCTACAGAATTCTATAAATGATATAGAAAATATAGGAGTTTGTACCTGGAGCATATAGCTATAATATGTCCGGCATGATACTTTGTTTTCACGTTGAGTTCGAGTATTTATATCCCATCCATGGGTTCCAAATGGAAAAAGAAGAGGATATTGTAATGGATCATAATACCCAACAAACTCCTAAATCCTTCTGAGGTTACCAGCATGAGTTTGAACCTTGATATCTCATCCGCGCACCATTGTTTCAATATCATCACCGGCTATTATGGCTGCTACTTGTGAAGCAGTTGGGAGACTGTATTGTGGTTGATTAGCAGGTTGCTCTCTGATCACCAAACTACACTCTTGCACATTTAGTATTTGTGCAAGCTGGCGGAATACATGGATAAAAGGATTATATCGGTGCAACAATTGTTGTAGCTTCAAAACCAAACTTTCATGTAGTTGGGTGTTCTCTAGCATCCTATTTTGTAACTCGTGCTCAGTATCATATATATACAGTTGCAAGAAGCGTGGTCGCGCCCCTTGATCTGGATGAAATCCTCCTATACTGTGGTACATTGATCCTTGAGCACGAAATGTATATATACCATGACTTGCTGTAGCTAATTGTTCGTCTATGTGTACACCACATGAAGTGAATGAAAAAATATGATTGTAACCACGAATGTGTTTCCTGAAATGGTTGCCTTCCGCATAAGGGTCTAAGAAGATTTCAAGTAATTCCCGAGGAGCATTTACTTGGGGTAAAGAGACTTTTCCTCCATTGCAACACGTGTCAAATGTTTCATGGTGAAACGGACGTGCATTACAGTGTGTACATGTCCTTGTAGGAGGTAGTGTAGTTTGAAGCACTGTTGTATTCTCTTGAAAATTTCGAGCACAATTGTGGGATGTTCGGACATGGTGTCTAATTTCTGTACTCGCATAGGAATATTAAAATATTATGTTATAGATTTCTTTTTCCTACATGTGCCAATAATTGTTGGTTAGGTACTCGGGTAGAATTCATTAATTATTTCATATTATTTTAGATAGTGAAATTAAGAGTGAACAAAGAATATGTATACAACTTCTCAATTGAGGTTTGTTTTTTGAAAAATAAACATAATTTTTAACGATGTAGTGTCTTTTTCTAGATTTTTCTGTTGCCTAAGCTCATATAAGATTGTCAAGGTTTGTAGTTCTAGGTAATATATGAGGTTAAATATATATTTAATAGAGCAAATTTTTATTCTAAGTTATACTGAAATATACAAAGAATATTTTTAAAATGATATGATTCTATTGTGTTTTTGTTTGCTTTTCAATTTTATGAAAGTTTTGAATGTTGCCCAGAAATTTGTAATAATTTTAATTATATTTTTTAAAATTTTTATGATAAATTAGCAGTACAGTAAAAATTTTATCCATTAAAATTGCATAAATATTTTTTATGGTTTACATGCATGGTGTACTTTTATTTTGTTATTTCAGTTGGTGTTTATGTTAATAATATTTTCTATATTATTAGATTTTAATTTAATAATCTTGTTATCATCAAGGGTTTATTCCGTAGTTACGGTAATGATGTTAAAATTTATTTTTCATCACTAAATAATATTTTGTGTCTCATGATTTTTGCTATTGTATAACAATTGTAGTAGCATTTTTTTAGTTAGTATTTAAATTAGTGATTCATTAAAAAGTATTTTTGTAGCTCATAAGAATGTAAACACCATTATCTATGTTTTTAATTTGAGGTCTACATTATTTAGTTATTTATTGACTTGTAACTTTTAATATAATATTTAATTTTTTTATTTTAAGAAATCAGATCCATGGTGCCATTAGTAAATTTTACCATTTATTAAATGCTTAATTTGTTAATAACTTTATAATAAAAAGGACCCATATAATTTGTACAGTTTATTTTTAAATACATGAGATAGGACATCAATATCTTTGTAGTATCTGTTAATTGTTTTTTTTTGTTTAATTTTTTTTGTTCAGTTTTTTCTTTAATTTTGAAAGATATATGCTGTTACGAAGATTTTATTTTAAAGTTATTCTTATTATTATTAGCTTCATGAATGTTTCAACTATTTTAAATGTTTTATTTTTTAAGTATTTATTTTAAATTTTTTTATTAAATTCAGAATTTTGTTTACAATATATAGTAAGCATAATTTAAAAAGCAATACAGATAATCTATAATAACAAAAATTCATTTGATATTATGATAACTAATAAGCATAATAATACAATAAGTTTAACCAAACACATTTTATATAGTAATGTATATTAATAAAATTTTATATTTAGTCAATATAATAAATGTTTTAAATGATTATTATACGATGATGATAAAATATTAAAAATATAAATAGAGTACTCACCATTCATATTTGCATGGCTTCTAGTATTGTTTGTAGTTGGTTCATAAGAAGCAATTGGTTGAGAAATTGAATTAGTAATGGTGTCTCGACGTACACCTATATTTAAAAAATTTGCAATTTTTAAATGTTATATACTTTTTTGAAAAAATAAAAAATTAGCGCTTAGCAATAAAATAAAGCGTGTTAATTAAGTTGGTTAATTTTGTTAATATTCTACGTTAAGAATATTTAATGTGCAGACAAAATAACTTATATCGATGTATTTACATGTTTAAAGCATATGAAGATACTAACCAGGTGATCTATTACTTGGACCAGTTCCGTTATCATGTATTTTTGTACCTATATTTTTAAAGAGCAATATAAAAAATAAACATAAATTAAACTAATAAGAGAAGAATTAATTATAATATATTATATTAATTAATTTTGATTTCGTGAAACAAAATATCGGTAACTTTAAATATTTTAGAATTAATAAAAAAATTAGTGCTTAGCAATAAAATAAAGTGTGTTAATTAAGTTGGTTTATTTTTTTAATATTCTACGTTAAGAAGATTTAATGTGCAGACAAAATAACTTATATTAATGTGTTTACATGTTTAAAGCATATAAAGATACTAACCATGGGATCTATTACTTGGACCAGCTCCGTTACCATATATTTTCATACCTATATTTTTAAAAAGCAATATAGAAAATAAGCATAAATTAAACTCATAAGAGAATAATTAGTTATCATAATATTAGTTAACTTTGATTGCGTGAAACAAAATATCGGTAACTTTAATTATATTAGAATTGATTTATGTTTCTTTATTATAATACAAATAATTTTTTCTATGCTTCTATTATAATTTTTTTATGGTATTTTTTTTCAACGGTTTGAATCTCGTGCATTAATGTTTGAGATATTTTAATTTGTTTTTTTAATTTGTTACCATAAATTGATGATATGATGAGTATTTTATCAATTAAGACAATTAAGAATATAACGATATGTTTTAAAAATAATTTATTTGCTATACTGTAATGTATTGTTGTTTTTTCGTGTTTACGTTGATAATAAAAGGAATTAATCTTTATTTATGCAGTGCTTTTTTAAATCTTAGGGGATAAAAAATAATAGCTCTTGTAATTTTCTTAACCGTTATGTATAGTTCATTATATTATATATTGGTACAGAATTGATTAATGAGTACACTTTTATATATAATATTTTTAAAAAATAAATATTGGACATAAAAAATATGTAAACCATGTGTTGTAGATTTAATTATTCTAATGACTTTAGTTAATAACTATTGTCTCATTGAAATAATTATTAATAAAATAATTATATTTTATATACTATCAGTTATTGTACTATAATAATATATTGATCACTTATATACTATTGTATTATGAGCTATTATGTATAAAAAATATTAATAAAAATAATAAATAATTTATATTTTGTTGACATAATTTTATTTACATCATTATATTATGATTATAGTATAATGTTATTTATATTAATTATTTATATTTTAATAATTTTTTAAAAATATCATGAAAATTAAAGATAAAAATATAATTAATAGATTTAATTTTAAAATATATCATGTATCCGGAGTACGTATTCTTTTTTAGAAGTGGTTCAGTTTTAAATTCTGTCGTGGGTAAACCCATTTTTGTAATAAAAAAGAAACAGGGACAAAAGAGGAAAAAAGAACTGCATACTAAACCTGTGTATCTCCATTATATATTGGTATTTGTTGACGTAATTTTATTTATATGATTATTATGATTATAGTATAATGTTATTTATATTAATTATTTATTTTGAAATAATTTTAAAAAAATATTATGAAAAATTAAAGAAAAAAAATATAATTAATAAATTTATTTTATATTCTATTTCTTTATACGTTATTTATATTAATTATTTATATTTTAATAATTTTTAAAAAATATCATGAAAAATTAAAGATAAAAATAAAATTAATAATTATTTATGTATCCTGAGTACATGATGTCAGTTTTTTTATTAGGAGTGGTTCAGTTAGGGGTGGTTCAGTTTTTTAATTCTGTTATAGGTAAACCCATTTTTTAATAAAAAAGAACAGGGGAAAAAGAGAAAAAAAGAATTGGATACCAAACCTGTGTATCCCATTATATATTGGTATAGTATTGTATTGGTATAAACTTGATTAATGAGTACAATTTTAGATGTAATTTTTTTAAAAAATAAATATTGGACAAAAAAAATATGTAAACCATATGTTGTAGATTTAATTAATAAAATAAATATATTTTATATACTATCAGTTATTGTACTATAATGATATATTGATCACTTAAAAATATATCAGTTATTTTATATTCTATTTCTTTATACGTTATTTATATTAATTACTTATATTTTAATAATTTTTAAAAATATCATGAAAAATTAAAGATAAAAATAAAATTAATAATTATTTATGTATCCTAAGTACGTGGTGTCATTTTTTTTTATTAGGAGTGGTTCAGTTAAGAGTGGTTCAGTTTTTTAATTCTATTATAGGTAAACCTATTTTTTAATAAAAAAGAACAGGGGCAAAAGAGGAAAAAAATTGGATACTAAACCTGTGTATCCCCATTATATATTGGTATAGATATATGCAAAATTAAGAAACTACAACTAGAAGTCCTAAAAGACCAAAAAATGAAATGCAAAAGTGTTGGGATTAGAAACATGTCATCCAAAAGCACCGATTCGGTCGGACGACCTCCCCACACTTAAAAGTTTGCACCGTCCTCGGTGCATTCTGAGATGAGCAAGGGGGTACAGTGACTCTCCGGATTGCCACCTTCAGCTGGTAGGTCAACCGGTTATTGTGTGTTCTTTCTTCTGCTTTCGGTTTAGCTTATAATGACTCATCTTGAAAATAGAAGGCAGGAGAGTGAGAAAAGTAAGTGCAAAAGCAAGGAAGCATACATTGTTGGAATGAGGTAAAAACCACTAGAATTGAGGGAGTGAACTAATGTGACATGGACAAAAGTAAATGTGCATTCCAAATTGTGCGCGGTTTAGAACACACTCTAGCATAAAAAGCGATGTCACAAAAGAGGCATGCACTTCACTCATCCTAGTGTGCATGAGATGCTCTAAACTTGTAGGTGAAGATAACCAAATAAGCAATAAAGAGGTATGAGAGCATTCGAGCTAAAAACATATGGATGCATATGATCAAGAAACACAATGCATTAAGATAAATGCAAAACATCCAACAAGAGATTGCCTAATCAAAGAAAAGGATTCAAATCACATGGTGGCCAAATCATGTAATTCAAAAAATTTAAAAAGCTTGAAGGTAAAGTCATTCACTTGGTATTCACAAAAGTTAAGCATGAAAGAATCAAAACCAGGTAGCAAAATATAACCTCAACAATAGAATCCAACAACGAATGACAAAAATGATTATGCTAAAATAGCATTCAATTAGTAATAAGCAGCAGTATATAGGAAACAAAATCAATAATCCAACACTTATCATGAAAATGGAAAATTAAACAAAATTTAAACCATCAAAATAGCTAACTAACTAAACTAACTAATGGTTGATGGTGTATGCTAGTGTTGGATGAGGTATAGGAGGAGGGAAGAAGAGAGGAGAAGAGAAGAAATGTAAAGATGATGAGAAAAGAAGATGGATGAAATAAGGCCACGCATGCGCGTGGATTGGCCGATGGCTTATATCACGCGTGCGCGTCGATGGCTTATATGGAGAGCGACGCGCACGTGTCGTGTACACGTACGTGTGAGTAGCTTTGTGCCAAAGGCACAATGTTCGCGCGATGTAGGCACAACTCTCGCGAAAATGTATGGAATGTGAAATTTTGTATCCACGCGTACGCGTGCATCACGCATGCGCGTGGATTGGCCGAAAATCTTGGGGCATGCGTACGCGTGGGTGATGCGTACGCGTGGGTTGATGCTCTGTTTTTCAAAATTTTTCTATGTTTTTGCACCAAACCAAGCATTCCAAACCTCCAAACAGCTACCAAAATACCATAAAACCTTATTTAACATACCAAACTACTAAATAAACTCAACAAACCAATCAAAACATGAAATTAAACTAATTTTACCAATATTTACAAAAGAAAAAATGAAAAGATGTTACGATGGTGGGGTGTCTCCCACCTAGCACTTTTGTTTATTGTCCTAAAGTTGGACTTATGGGGAGCTCCTCATCAAGGTGGCTTGTGCTTGAAGCTATCTTTGAACATCCACCAATGCTTCAATCTCCAGTAAGCTCCATTCTTCAAAATCAATAGCTCCAAGCTTTGATGGAGTTCTTCACAAACCATGAGCTCCCGAAATAGATCCCCCTTGTGTGATCCGGGATCCCACACTTTGTTTTGACACCCGTCTTCAAGTTGATCATCATTATTCCATCCGGGTGGTTTAGCCTTGGAATTCTCAAAGAAGCCTCCAAACAACTTCCTAGACCCATGCAATTTAGTTCTATACCAACCATTACTGTTCAACTTTGATCATGCAACCATCATGAACTTAGAGTGATGTTTTCAACCACTACACAACTCTCTCCCACTCTTAACTCCACAAAGAGCTCTAAGTTGACCATCATTTTCAATCAAACCATATTCAAGTGAGAAAGTAAATCTTAGGGATAAGAATTTTACCCACTTGAATGTTGTGTAGGATGGTGACTTAGGAGAGGGTGGTCCCAATGATCTTGCAAGTGCCACTCCCTTGTGCTCTTCTTTGACTACCTCCACCTCTTGGCAAGCTTCTTGAATGTCAATTCCTTCTTCACCAACTTCTTCTATACATTCCTCAATGCCCAAGTAAAGTGTTGGAGATTGTGCACTAGTCTCCTCAATTTCACAACACAATGAGGAGTGTTCAACAATCTCACAGAGCACATTAGTTGGTGTGGAATTAACTTCAACAATAGGACTTATTGCTTGCTCAACTTCCTCCAATTTTTCATATTCCATAATATGTGTAGGAAATTGTATATTGTCCTCCTCAACATCAATTTCAAGTTCAACGGAAGAATGTTCAACAACTTCCACAAAATCATCAACAACATTGCTTGGTGTGGAACTGTTCTCAAGCTTGAAATCCACCTCTTGTTCAACTTCACCTACATCTTCAACCACTTCGTCCTCTTCTCTAACCATCATAGCTTCCTCCGATTGTTCTAACGCAAAGCAACATTCCTCATTTTCCACCGGAGTTCCCAATCTCTCATTCATGCTATGCTCTTCACTTGATTCTCCACATGTGACCATAGGAGTTCTTTGAGTGCTCAAGCATTGGGAGGCTAATCGGTTTACCATCTCATTCAAGACAGCTATAGATTCTTGATAAATGGATTTTTGTGTGTTTAGAATTCACAAATGAAATATCGTCGAAGTATGGTTTCTAAACCAACAATAATCCTTTCATGCAAAAATTTGTTTGTCACAAGTACAAACCCCTAATGAATCTAATAACCGAAGTATTTAAATCTCGGGTCATCTCTCAAAGGAATTGCAGGGTAGTGTTCTTGTTATTGGCTATGGACATGTAAATTTTGGGATTTTGGATGAGAAACAAGAAAAATAAATTGCAAATAAGTCAAATGATGAAAAGGTCTTGGCAAGGTTTGATGGTCAAGGATATCTATCCTTATCACTAACCACAATATGATAATTGCAAGGATCAATCCCACTAAGTCATCCTCTAACAAGTGAAGGAAAGTCAAGTGAGCTATATCAATCCAAGTCCATAAGTCCTAGCTATTCACTAATTGAATTAATGAGAGCTAGAGTCAATGGCTACCAACTATCAATCACTTGGACATTAGCAACTCAAGAATTCCTAAATTACCTTCCCAAGCCAAGAACATAAAATTCTACTCTAACATCCTTTCAAGCATTTTGACAAACACTTAGAAGATATAAAAGAAAAGCATAGTAATTTGACAACTAGAATGAAATCTAACAACAACTTATTGCAAGGAATTAACAACAACAATCAAAGAAAGCACAATTAACATGAATCACCCCAAATTGCATTAAAAGAAAGTAAAAGGAACAAGAGTAGATCAACAACAAAGTATAGAAACAAACTAGAAGAAATTACAATAAGAGAATAGAAGAACAAGATATAACAACAAAGAATTGAAAGGTAGAAGTGGATGAAAGCATGAATTAAAACCTAGATCTAAGCTTATTAACCTAAACCTAATCCTAATTCTAGAGAGAAGTGAGAGCTTCTCTCTCTAAAACTAACACTAAAACTAGATCTAAACTCCTAATGATTCATGATGCATTCCCCTTCAATCCTTGGTCCATTTAAGTATTTTGGTGCCAAAGTTGGTTTAGATTGGGCCCCACAGTCTCTGTGAATTTGCTGGGCACATTTTCACTTAAAAATCACATGCCAGCACCGACGCGTACGCGTACAGCATGCGTGCACGTCCATGGGGTTTTTACGATCCACGCCTGCGCGTCTGTTGCTCGTGCGCGTGGATGAGCGCAACCAAATCTTTGGTTTTTCCATGTGTTCTCCACTTTACATGCTTTCCTTTTCACTCCTTTGATCCATTCCTAGCCTTTTCAACCTGAAATCACTTAACAAACAAATCAAGGCATCTAGCGGAATCAAAGGTGAATTAAAATCATCAAATTAAAGGTCTAAAAGCATGTTTTCATACTTAAGCACAAAATGAGGGAGTATCACTAAACCATGCTATTTCATTGAATAAATGTGAGAAAAGATTGATAAAATGCTCTAAATTCAACACAAGATAAACTATGAAAACGGGGTTTATCAACCTCCCCACACTTAAACCATAGCTTGTCCTCATGTTAAACCAAGAAGGAAACAAGGGGTATGACATTTATTCAATGCAATTAAACTATATACAAACTATCTAAATGCAACTACCTATATGAATAAAATTGCTTGGTCAAAGCAAAGCAATCCTCCAAGAGAACATATGTAAGCATAAAGGTTAAAGCAATAGGAATCAAATCCAACCCACAATTTTATTGAATTATCAAAAAGATTTACAAACTTACGTGAATAAGAATGATTATGGTGAAAACATGTAATTGAGCAATCGAACCCTCACTGGATGTGTATCCACTCTAGTCACTCAAGTGTTTAGGGGTTGATTCACTCAATTCTATCCTAATCATGCTTTCCAAGATTTGTTCATCATCTAACAATCAACAATTATTCAATGCATGCATACAATTATCATGAGGACTTTCTCAAAGGTTGTAATGGGGTTAGGGTCAAGGTAAGGTCATATATGGTTAAGTGGAGTAGAATTTGAATCTTTGATTAACCTAGACTTTCCCACCTAACCTATGTAACAACCTATACAATGAAGTTTTAACCTAACTACCCATTTTTCACTTTTTCACATACTCATGTATTTTCTTTTCATTTCACAATACTTATGCATTGATTCTTATTGAACTTTGCTTTGGGGCATTTTGTCCCCTTTTTATTTCTTTCTTTTCTTCTTTTCTTTCTTTCTTTTTCTATATAAATATTTTTTCTCTTTTCTTTTCCATATTTTTTTTCTTTTTTTTTTGTTTTTCTCATTTTTTCATTCTTTCAAACTATATACAAGAACATCAATGCACAAGATTTAACATTTGATTAATACATGAGTATGCACCCAATTCCCAAATATAAAAATACAAAGCACCCTTTTATCCCCACCAATGTTCCCAAATCTCCCCAACTTGAATAATGAACACTCTCACTAGCCTAAGCCAATTAAAGATCCAAACAAGAGACTTTTATTGTTTTTCACTTTAGGCTTGTAATGTGCTAAAATAAAGAACAATTGGGTTAAGCATAGGCTCAAAATTGGCTAACAATGGAAGGTAAAAGGTAGGCTATTTGGGTAAGTGAGATTTATGAAACAATGGCCTCAATCGTATAAATGCATGAATACAAGGAATAATGGACATATAGAATTAAACAAATCAAGGATCACAATCATAGAAAGAGAATAATGCACACAAGAAGAAAAATAAGTGGTTATAAGATGTAACCACAACATTAGGCTCAAATCTCACATGCTTGTGTTCTTAGCTCAAAAATCATGTTTCACAATATATAATTCAAGCAAGTTCAATGAAAATTTTTTCTCAAATCAATTGAGGTGCGCTATAGATAGTTTCTTTGGAAATTTCATTGTTTGATTAAGCTTCTTCTAGATGCAATGTTGTGATTGAGAAAGCTAAAAGTTCCTTAGTTTATCCCCTTTTTCAATCAAAACAAATTTCTTATCTAAAAAGGGTCAACTTAGGTTTCAACAATCCAGCGTGTTTTTCTAATCACAACCAAAAAAAACTAAACCAACTACATAAAGAAAATCTAACTAAAAGTATTAAATATCTATCAACCAAGGTGCGAAATGCAATAACTAAAATAAAAGTACCAAAGTAAAAAATATATACAATAATCCCAAAAGTGCAGTAAAAATAAAGTACAAAGTACTAAAATAACACAAAATAAGTGATAAATGTCCGAAATTGTGTTCACCCAAAATAGCCATCCACCGACGATGACGACGGTGACCTCCCCACACTTAGAATGGAGTATCGTCCTCGATGCTACTGCTCGGGCTCGAGGTGGGGGTCAACTGTCACATCTGGCTGGGCTGAGGCTGTGGCTCCTTGGGGGGCTGTATCTGTAGAGGTGCCTCTGGCTGAGCCTGCTCCTCTTCATACCCCTCCTCCTCCGAAGAAAAAGGGTCGGCAATAGGGGGCAACTCGACGCCAAGTGCTACAAATATCTGATCTACTCTATCAAGATGTCGCATGATGCAGCGCTCACTACGCTCCATGAAGCAGAACAGAAGCTGTACCAATAGATATGTCGGCTGGGGTGCTGGTGGTGGTGCTATCGGTGCTGCTAGTGCTGATGGACCTGCTGCGGCTGAGGAAGATGAGTGGCCAGGTGTCGCTGCTACTATGACTCTAGCTCTAGAGAAACACTGAGATGGAGGCTTTTCATTCACCCATGTCTCCCACGGAATCACTTTCTCCTTTCTGTGGATTGGGAGCGGTGACTCATCATCCGCTCTCCATGGAGCATCGGCTCGCTCAGCCATCTCGGTGACCAAAATCGAGAATGGGAATGTGCCACGGACATGCCCTCGCCACATAAATCTCCTGATCAATCGGGGGAAGTACACCTCCTTCCCTTTCATGATACAACTAATCAGAACGAACATGTCCACCGAAATCTCAATAAAATGGGTGGTCGGCATGACATAGTGTGCAAGGATTTGCTGCCATGTCCGAACCTCCCTTGTCAGATGAGTAAATAACATCCCCTTGGGTTTCCTGTTGTTAGCATCCATCTCCTATGGGGAATCCGGGGTAGCAACAATACTCCTCAAAGCATCATAATCATACGTCATACAATGTATCTCGACTCCAGCCTGTACATACGCATCTGTGTCACTGGTCTTAGGTAGATAGCCGAGTACATCCTCAATAGCCACCTCTGTAACCAATATCCTTCCGCTCCGTAGGTAAACCGACTCAAGGTTATATCTGAAAAATTACAGTAAAACTTTTGAACCCATGAGGTGTTTACCCTACCCAGCTCCCTATCAACAAAACCTAGACCCATTCCTCAATACGGGCATGAATGGATTACCTCAGGTCAGTGGGAATGGCCAGTTTCTTCTCAATGTTGAGGGTCTTAGGCCGGTAGTTCGGGAAACGGAGCTCACAGTATAGGTTATGAAACCGGTGAGCATCGGTAGGCGGCAGTTGCTGGTATGCTTTGTCCTTTTCTGAAAGGGGGTTCTTAGCATAATCTGTGAAAGGTGAAGCAGCAGAAGATTGAGGTTTCTTTCTCTTTTTAGAGGTGACATTAGCTTTCCCTCTATTAAACATCCTGAAAAAAAACAAATATGACAGGATATAAACAATTAAACCAAGTAGAGGAATAGAAAGCAAGGCATGAAGCACATAGAGAAGGCAAGAGGAATGACGCGTAATCATGAAGTGAGCTAAAGAGAAGAATCCTTGGAGTACAAGAAAACAGAAATAAAAAATTAATTAAAGCCATAAACCAAGAAGTCAAGCAATATGTGCACAATGCTTGTCTATTAAGCACAATAATTGTCATATCCAAAAGAATGTGAAAAGGTATTTTGAAACAAAAAATAAAAGTTAGCAAGTCAAGCAAGTCAGAAGTTAGAAAAGCAATTCCAAAATTAGTGGTATGACAGTTATTGGCTCAATCAAGAGAAATTAAAAAAGTATAGAAAATAAGCACACTCACATTCATGAGGACAATGTAAGTCATTGATGATGAAATATGAATTGCATAGAGCAAACAATGGAAAGCAAGACATCAACAATGCACGAGGTCACTAAGTTTGGAGTAATTGGTGTTGAAAGAAGTGAAACATGCACTGTGTGTAACCAAAAGCAAGTTGAAAACAATTTCAAAGTAAAAGGGTTACACTTGTGGAAGGCACCAATTATAACAAATGAATGAACCTTATTCAAAAAAAAAAAAAATACAAGTTAAGATCAAATGGTGAGTGTAGCCTTGGTTTCATTCGTCAAGTAAGCTGAAAATGGAACATTGACCAAGAAGTCATAAGGCAATTGACTTAACTTGAAATGTGGAAGCACAAGAAGGTTCAAACTGATGAGTTAGGTAAGGTACTATTCGACACAGAAATCCGACAAATAAGTCCTTGAACTAGCATGTTTTCAGTACGTATCAACAGGAATCAAAAGAAAAATGGAAACGCCAACCAAAGTGGCCTAAGAATTGAACTTGGCGTAAGTGAAGTAAATATCAATTTTGAAAATGTCAAGTTCAGTTCCTAGGTTGGAAGTTTAAGAATTAATACAATTTTCAGAAAATTTGGCAGCATTCCGGCAGTAATTCGGAGGTTCCCGGATAGCAAAAAGTAGCAATTTAACACATATGAATCCATCAAGCGAGTTCATATGGTTTAGACATCAGGTAAAATTACTCAGCAAGGTAGCAGTGAAACAATATATATCAACTACAAAACCATCACAACAGTGACAAGAATGCACAGAGCATCATACCATTATCAATCAGCAAAGTGAATAATGGATTTTTGTGTGTCTAGAATTCACAAATGAAATCTCGTCGAAGTATAGTTTCTAAACCAACAATAATCCTTTCATGAAAAAATTTGTTTGTCACAAGTACAAACCCCTAATGAATCTAATAACCGAAGTATTTAAACCTCGGGTTGTCTCTCAAAGGAATTGCAGGGTAGTGTTCTTGTTATTGGCTATGGACATGTATATTTTGGGGTTTTGGATGAGAAACAAGAAAAATAAATTGCAAGTAAGTCAAATGATGAAAAGGTCTTGGCAACGTTTGGTGGTTAAGGATCTCTATCCTAATCACTAACCACAATATGATAATTACAAGGATCAATCCCACTATGTCATCCTCTAACAAGTGAAGGAAAGTCAAGTGAGCTATATCAATCCAAGTCCATAAGTCCTAGCTATTCACTAATTGAATTAATGAGAGCTAGAGTCAATGGCTACCAACTATTAATCACTTGGACATTAGCAACTCAAGAATTCCTAAATTACCTTCCCAAGCCAAGAACATAAAATTATACTCTAACATCCTTTCAAGTATTTTGACAAACACTTGGAAGATATAAAAGAAAAGCATAGTAATTTGACAACAAGAATGAAATCTAACAACAACTTATTGCAAGGAATTAACAACAACAATAAAAGAAAGCACAATTAACATGAATCACCCCAAATTGCATTAAAAGAAAGTAAAAGGAACAAGAGTAGATCAACAACAAAGTATAGAAACAAACTAGAAGAAATTACAACAAGAGAATAGAAGAACAAGATATAACAACAAAGAACTGAAAGGTAGAAGTGGATGAAAGCATGAATTAAAACCTAGATCTAAGCTGATTAACGTAAACCTAATGCTAATTCTAGAGAGAAGTGAGAGCTTCTCTCTCTAAAACTACCACTAAAATTAGATCTAAACTCCTAATGATTCATGATGCATTCCCCTTCCTTGGTCCTTTTAAGTGTTTTGGCGCCAAAGTTGGTTTAGATTGGGCCCCAAAGCCTCTGTGAATTTGCTGGGCACGTTTTTACTTAAAAATCACGTGTCAGCACCGACGCGTACGCGTACAGCACGCATGCGCGTCCATGGGGTTTTTACGATCCACGCGTGCGCGTGGATGAGCCCAAGCAAATCTTTGGTTTTTCCATGTGTTCTCCGCTTTGCATGCTTTCCTTTTCACTCCTTTGATCCATTCCTAGCCTTTTCAACCTGAAATCACTTAACAAACAAATCAAGACATCTAATGGAATCAAAGGTGAATTAAAATCATCAAATTAAAGGTCTAAAAGCATGTTTTCACACCTAAGCACAAAATAAGGGAGAATCACAAAACCATACTATTTCATTGAATAAATGTGAGAAAAGGTTAATAAAATGCTCTAAATTCAACACAAGATAAACCCTGAAAATGGGGTTTATCAACCTCCCCACACTTAAACCATAGCATGTCCTCATGCTATACCAAGAATGAAGTAAGGGGTATGATATTTGTTCAATGCACTAAACTATATGCAACCTATCTAAATGCAACTATCTACATGAATGCAAATGCTTGGTCAAAATAAGTCAATTCCTAAGAGAACATATATAGGCACAAGGGCTAAGGCAATAGCAAATCTAATCCACAATTGAATTGAGTTATTAAATATTTTTATAAACTTACAAGAAAAGATGATTGTAGGTGAAAACATGTAATTGAGCAATCGAACCCTCACCGGATTTGTTTGCACTCTAGTCGCTCAAGTGTTTAGGGTTGATTCACTCAATTCTCCCCTAATCATGCTTTCCAAGATTTGTTCTTCATCTAACAATCAACAATTTTTTAA
Organism: Arachis hypogaea; assembly: GCF_003086295.3. Lineage (NCBI taxonomy): Eukaryota > Viridiplantae > Streptophyta > Magnoliopsida > Fabales > Fabaceae > Arachis > Arachis hypogaea. The sequence goes on along the minus strand of NC_092052.1, from coordinate 96,564,904 downwards.
TGCATGCATACACATATCATGAGGTCTTTTCATAGGTTTTAATGGGGCTAGGGTCAAGGTAGGATGCATATTTGGTCAAGTGGACTTGAGATTTGAATCTTTGATTAACCTAGACTTTCCCATCTAACCTATGATAACCTATACAATTAAGTTCTAACCTAACTACCCATTCTTCACTTTTTCACATACTCATACATTTTCTTTTCATTTCACAACACTTATGCATTAATTCTTATTGAACTTTACTTTCGGGCATTTTGTCCCCTTTTTATTTCTTTTCTCTTTTTCTATATTTTTTTGTTTCATTTCTTTTCTTTTCATATTCACTTTTCTTTTTCTTTTGTTTTTCTCATTTTTGTTTTCTTTTCTTTCTTTCAAACTATATACAATATCTATGCATAAGGTCTAACATTTGATTAATACATGAGCATGCACCCAATTCCCAAATATAGAAATACAAAACACCCTTTTATCCCAACCAATGTTTCCAAATCTCTCCAAACTTGAATAATAAATACTCTCACTAGCCTAAGCTAATCAAAGATCCAAACAAGGGACATTTATTATTTTTCGCTTTAGGCTTGTAACGTGCTAACATTAAGAACAATTGGGTTAAGCATAGGCTCAAAATTGGCTAACAATGGAATGTAAAAGGTAGGCTATTTGGGTAAGTGAGCTTTATGAAACAATGGCCTCAATCATATAAATGCATGAATACAAGGAATAATAGACATAAAGAATTAAACAAATCAAGGATCACAATCATAGAAAGAGAATAATGCACACAAGAAGAAAAATAATTGGTTATAAGATGTTACCACATCATTAGGCTCAAATCTCATATGCTTGTGTTCTTAGCTCAAAACATGTTCCACAATATATATATGATTCAAGCAAGTTCTATGAAAAATTTTAACTCAAATCAATTGGGGTGCCTTATAGATAAATTTCTTGAAAAATTTTATTATTTTGACTAAGCTTATTTTGTATACATGCAAAAATAAGAAAATACAACTAAAAATAATCCTAAAAGACCTAAAAAATGAAATGCACAAGTGTTGGGATTAGAAACTTGTCACCCAAAAGCACCGATTGGTCGGACGACCTCCCCACACTTAAAAATTTGCACCGTCCTCGGTGCATTCAAAGATGAGCAAGGGGGTACGGCGACTTTCCGAGTTGCTACCTTCAGCTGGTAGGTCAACCAGTGCTGCATGGTCTTTGTTCTGCTTCCATTTTTGCTTGTGGTGCATCGTTCATAAAAAATAGAAAGGAACACTGTAAGATGAGAAAATACAAAAGCAAGGAAGCATACATTGCTGGAATGAGGTAATAATCACTAGAATGGAGTGAGTGAATTGGTGTGATATTAAGGAAAGTAGGTGTGTGAATTCTAAATTAGGCGCCCTTTAGAACTCACACTAGCATATAAAGCTATGTCACAAGAGAAGCATGCACCTCACTTATCCTAGTGTGCTTGAAATGCTCTAAACTTGTAGGTTAAGACAACCAAACAAGCAATAAAGAAGCATGAAAGCATTCAAGCCAAAACATACGGATGCATATGTTCAAGAAGCACAATGCATTAAGATAAATGTATAACATCCATCAATTAATTGCCTAATCAAAGAACAGGATTCAAATTACGTGGTGGCCAAATCATGCAATTCAAAAGACTTACAAGCTTGATGGCAATTCTCATTCACTTGGTACTCACAAAGGTTAAGCATGAAAAATCCAAAACCAAGTTGGGAATTGTAACCTCAACAAAAGAATCCAACAGTGAAAATCAACAATGATGTTAAACTAACATCTCTGCAGTAATTAGCAGCAATTAGTAATCCAACACTTATCATTAAAACCAAAATTAAACAAAAATGAAACTACCTAGACAACTAACCAACTAAAAAGGGTGGTTATAAATGGTGTTTGGAAGTGTTGGATGAGGGGTAAGAGAAGGGAAGAAGAAAGAAGAAGGAAATAAATAGAAAGGATAGGAGAAAAGAAATGTGTGAGAGAAGGGCATCCACGCGTACGCGTGCACGAAGCGTGTGCATGGGTGGAATGAATCCATATATCATAGCCTATGCATCAAAAATATTGGATGGAGCCCAATCCAATTACACTACCACCGATAAAGAACTATTGGCTATTGTTTTCGCTTTGGATAAATTCCGAGCTTATCTACTTGGTTCTAAGGTGGTAGTGTACTCGGATCATGCGGCGTTAAAATATCTGTTGGATAAAAAGAATCCAAACCGAGATTGATTAGATGGGTTTTATTATTGCAAGAATTTGACATGGAAATCAAAGATAGGAGTGGTTCACAAAACCTAGTGGCGGATCACTTAAGTCGCCTTGAACACACCAAAGGTGATTCCACTCCTATTAATGATTCTTTCCCCTTTGAGGGCTTGCATGCAATCTCGGAAGTCACTCCTTGGTATGCACCAATAGCCAATTACTTGGTATCCCGCACCTTTCCTCCTAATCTCTCCAAGCATCAAAAGGATAAGCTAAAAAGCAAATCTAACTACTATGTATGGGATGACCCATACCTTTGGAGATGTGGTGCGGATCAAGTAATTCGGAGGTGCATTCCACAAACTGAATTCCAATCAATCTTGGAAACTTGCCACTCCTCCGAAGGAAGAGGCCATTATGGACCTCAAAGGACAGCAAGAAAGATCCTAGATTGTGGATTTTGGTAGCCAACCCTTTTCAAGGACTCTTCTCTCTTTTGTAAATCTTGTTCTCAATGTCTTAAATTTGGTAATATCTCCAAGAAGGATGAGATACCCCAACAAACCATGCTATTTTGTGAGATTTTTGATGTATGGGGTATCGACTTCATGGGGCCATTCCCAAACTCTAATGGTTTTCTCTACATTCTACTAGTCGTTGATTATGTGTCCAAATGGGTGGAAGTGATACCCACCCGGACGGACGATGCTAATGTGATCCTTTCTTTTGTGAGGAATAACATAATTTGTCGCTTTGGGTCCCCACGAGCAATCATGAGTGACCAATGTTCACATTTTTGCAATAAGAGAATTGAAGGACTCATGAAGAAATATGACATCATACATAAAGTAGCCACGACCTATCACCCCCAAACGAACGGCCAAGCTGAGGTTTACAATCGGGAGATTAAACGTATATTGGAAAGGATTGTGAAACCTCATAGAAAGGATTGGAGTGCTAAGCTCACCGACGCATTATGGGCCTACCAAACGGCTTATAAGCCGCCAATTGGTATGAGCCCCTTTCGGTTGGTCTTTGGCAAAGCTTGCCACCCACTGGTGGAGATAGAGAACAAGGCATATTGGGCCATTAAGGAGTTCTGATAAACCACTATTTTATGGTTTATCTTGTGCTCAATTGAGTGGATTTTATCAATCTTTCATACACTTGTTCATATAAAATGCATGTTTTACATTCTCCTTCCTGATTTTGTGCTATGATTGAAAACATGCTTCTTTGGCCTTATATTTACTAATATTAATCTTTTCTTATTACCATTCGATGCCTTGATATGTGTGTTAAGTGTTTTCAGAGATTATAGGGCAGGAATGGCTCAGGGGATGGAAAGAAAGCATGCAAAATTGGAAGGAATACAAGAAGTTGAAGAAATTGCTAAGCTGTTTAGCTTGACCTCTTTGCACTCAAACGGTTATAACTTGAGCTACAGAGGTCCAAATGAGATGGTTCTAGTTGCGTTGGAAAGATAACGTCCAAGGCTTCACAACGATATATAATTTGTTATAGCTGCCTGATGAGCGGATAATTTATACGCTTTTGGGAATTATTTTTAGTATGTTTTTAGTATATTTTAGTTAGTTTTTATTATGTTTTTATTAGTTTTTAAATAAAAATCACATTTCTGGATTTTACTATGAGTTTGTGTATTTTTCTATGATTTCAGATATTTTCTGGCTGAAATTGAGGGACCTGAGCAAAAATCTGATTCAGAGGCTGAAAAAGGACTGCAGATGCTATTGGATTCTGACCTCCCTGCACTCAAAGTGGATTTTCTGGAGCTACAAAAGCCCAATTGACGCGCTCTCAATTGTGTTGGAAATCAGACATCCTGGGCTTTCCAGCAATATATAATAGCTCATACTTTGCTTGAGATTTGATGGCCCAAACCGGCGTTCCAAGTCAGCATAGAAATTCTGGCGTCAAAACGCCAGAACTGGCATAAAAGCTGGAGTTAAATGCCCAAACTGGCACAAAAGCTGGCGTTTAACTCAAAGAAAAGCCTCTACATGTGAAAGCTTCAACGCTCAGTCCAAGCACACACCAAGTGGGCCCTGAAGTGGATTCTGCATCATTTACTGATTTCTGTAGACCCTAGGTTACTAGTTTTCTACAAATAGGACCTTTTGCTATTGTATTTAAAACACTTGATCATACTTTTGATCTTGGTTCTTCTAGTTCCCTCTTATGGGCCGAAGCCAATGATCACCATTATCACTTTTATATTTTCAACGGTGGAGTTTCTACACACCATAGATTAAGGTATGGAGCTCTGCTGTTCCTCATGAATTAATGCAAAGTACTATTGTTTTTCTATTCAACTCAAGCCTATTTCTATTCTAAGATATCCATTCATTCTTCAACATGATGAATGTGATGATCCGTGACACTCATCAGCATTTTCACCTATGAACACGTGCCAGACAACCACTTCCGTTCTACATGCAAACAAGCTTGAATGTGTATCTCTTGGGTTTCTAATCTAAGATTAAAACCTTCGTGGTATAGGCTAGAATCAATGGGCGGCCATTCCTGAGATCCGAAAAGTCTAAACCTTGTCTGTGGTATTTTGAGTAGGATCTGGGAAGGGATGACTGTGACAAGCTTCAAACTCGCGAGTGTTGGGCGTAGTGACAGACGCAAAAGGATCAATGGATCTTATTCCAACATGATCGAGAACCAACAGCTGATTAGCCGTGCGGTGACAGCGCATTTAGACCATTTTCACTGAGAGGACGGGAAGTAGCCATTGACAACAGTGATGCCCAACATAAAGCTTGCCATGCAAAGGAGTATGAATGATTGGAAGAAGGCAATAGGAAAGCAGAGGTTCAGAAGGAACAAAGCATCTTCATATGCTTATCTGAAATTCTCACCAATGAATTACATAAGTATCTCTATCCTATTTTATGTTTTATTCATATTTTAATTATCAATTCTCCATAACCATTTGAATCTGCCTGACTGAGATTTACAAGATGACCATAGCTTGCTTCAAGCCGACAATCTCCGTGGGATCGACCCTTACTCACGTAAGGTTTATTACTTGGATGTCCCAGTGCACTTGTTAGTTAGTTGTACGGAGTTGTGACAAAGAGTTGAGATTACAATTGTGTGTACCATGATGTTGGCACCATTGATGATCACAATTTCGTGCACCAAGTTTTTGGCGCCGTTGCCGGGGATTGTTCGAATTTGGACAACTGACGGTTCATCTTGTTGCTCAGATTAGGTAATTTTATTTTATGTTTAAGCTTTTTACCTTTTAATTTTCAAAAAATTTCAAAAAAAAACTTGTATTTCTATTTTGTTCTTCAGAATTTTTAAGAATGAATTCTAGAGTTTCTTGATTTGTTGAAGTCTGGCTGGCTGAGAAGCCATGTCTAATCTTTTGGACCGAGGTTTCAACTTATCATCACAAGGGCTTGTTGATTTCTATCAATCTTGCTGTTGATCGTAATGATTTGCTAAAGCTTGGCTGGCCATTGGCCATGTCTAGTGTTTTGGACCAAAGCTTTCACTAAAAGCTTGGCTGGCTAGTAAGCCATGTCTAATTCCTGGAATTCTCATTAAGAATTTGGAAGTCCTTTTTTCTCTTTTTTCCACTTAATTTTTGAAAAAATTACAAAAAAAAATTTTATAAAATCTTAAAATAAAAAATATTTTATGTTTCTTGTTTAAGTCTAGTGTCTAATCTTAAGTTTGGTGTCAATTGTATTCTTCTAATTTTTGAAAATTACATGCATTATGTTCTTCATTGATTTTCAAGTTGTTCTTGATGATTTCCTTGCTCTGATCTTTAAATTCTCTTGTTTTGTGTCTTTTGTTGTTTCTCATATACATTTTCAAATTGTTATAGTCCTTAGTATACAAACTTCTAAGTTTGGTGTCCTGCATGCATTATTTGTTTAATCTTAGTTTTCCAACCATGTCTTTTCAAGTCAATAATACAGAGAATTGAAGATTCAGAACATGCAGCAGCGGAATTACAGAGAAAAAGGTGGGCGTTCAAAACACCCAGTGAGGAAGAAAACTGGCGTTTAAACGCCAGCCAGGGTACCTGGCTGGGCGTTAAACGCCCAAAAAGGTAGCATTTTGGGCGTTAAACGCCAGAATGGATGCCATTCGGGGCGTTTAACGCCAGGAGGACACTAGAGGGAATATTTTATTTTTAATTCAAATCTTTTTCAAATATTCATAATTTTTCAAAATCAAATATTTTTCAAATCATATCTCTTCAATCATATCTTTTCAAAATCAATTTCTTTCTATTTTTTAATTATTATTATTTTCAAAAATCCTTGCTACAATTAATGATTTAACTCAAAATTTTCAAGTTATTACTTGCCTATTAAGAAAGGATCAAATTTTAATTCTAGAATCATATCTTTTAATTTCCTGTTAGTCAAGTAATCAACTTTAATTTTAAAAATTTCTCTTTTTAATTTGATTCTCAATCATATCTTCTCAATCATATAATTTCAATCACATCTTTTCCAAAATTAATTTTCAATCATATCTTTTTGATTTCTAATTTCAAAATCTTTTCCAAAAATCACTTAATTTCTTTCCCAATCTTAGTTTTCGAAAATCATTTACGAAATTTTCAAAATTTCTTTTAATTATTTTAAAATATTTTACTTTAATTTCGAAAATTCTTCTCCTCTTCCCAAATCCTTCTATTTAAAGGACTAACACTTCTCCGTTATCAGCAATTCGAACTTTGTCCCTCTTGATAAGTTCGAATTCTCTCTTCTCTACCTCATCCTTCTATTTTTATTTTCCTCTGACACCTCAAGGAATCTCTATACTGTGACATAGAGGATTTCATATTTTCTTCTCCTCTCTTTTCATATGAGCAGGAGCAAGGACAAGGGCATTCATGTTGAAGCTGATCCTGAACCTGAAAGGACCTTAAAGAGAAAGCTAAAAGAAGCTAAAGTACAACTCTCTATAGAGGACCTAACAGAAACTTTCAAACAAGAAGAAGCCATGGCAGCCGAAAACAACAACAATGCCAACAATGCAAGGAAGGTGCTTGGTGACTTTACTACACCTACTCCCGACTTCTATAGGAGAAGCATCTCCATCCCTGCCATTGGAGCAAACAACTTTGAGCTTAAGCCTCAATTAATTTCTCTGATGCAACAGAATTGCAAGTTTCGTGGACTTCCATTGGAAGATCCTCATCAGTTCTTAGCTAAATTCTTGCAAATCTGTGACACTGTCAAGACCAATGGGGTTGATCCCGAGGTCTACATGCTTATGCTCTTTCCCTTTGCTGTAAGAGACAGAGCTAGAACATGGTTAGATTTACAACCTAAAGAAAGCCTGAACTCTTGGGAAAAGCTAGTCAATGCCTTCTTGGCAATGTTCTTTCCACCCCAAAAATTGAGCAAGCTTAGAGTGGAAGTCCAAACCTTCAGACATAAGGAAGGTGAATCCCTCTATGAAGCTTGGGAAAGATACAAGCAATTGATAAGAAGGTGTCCTTCTGACATGCTTTCAGAATGGAGCATCATAGGTATCTTCTATGATGGTCTGTCTGAACTGTCCAAGATGTCATTGGACAGCTCTACTAGAAAATCTCTTCATCTGAAGAAGATGCCTGCAGAAGCTCAGGAAATTATTGAAATGGTTGCAAATAACCAATTCATGTACACCTCTGAAAGGAATCCAGTGAATAATGGGACAAGTCAAGAGAAAGGAGTTCTTGAGATTGATACTCTAAATGCCATATTGGCTCAGAACAAAATATTGACTCAGCAAGTCAATATGATTTCTCAGAGTCTATTTGGAATGCAAGCAGCAATAGTCAGTACCAAAGAAGCTTCATCTGAAGAAGAAGCTTATGATCCTGAGAACCCAGCAATGGAAGAGGTGAATTACATGGGAGAATCCTATGGAAACACCTATAATCCTTCATGGAGAAATCATCCAAACCTCTCATGGAAGGATCAATAGAGGCCTCAACAAGGCTTCAACAACAATAATGGTGGAAGAAATAGGTTTAGCAATGGCAAACATTTTCCATAATCTTCTCAGCAACAAACAGAGAATTCCAAGCAGAACCACTCTGAATTAGCAACTGTAGTCTCTGATTTAATTAAAACCACTCAAAGTTTCATGACTGAAACAAGGTCCTCCATTAGAAATTTGGAGGCACAAGTGGGTCAGCTGAGTAAGAAAGTTACTGAACTCCCTCCTAGTATTCTTCCAAGTAATACAGAAGAGAATCCAAAAAGAGAGTGCAAGGCCATCAACATAACCCACATGGCCGAACCTGGAGAGGAGGAAGAGGCAGTGATCTCCATTGAGGAAGACTCAATGGACGTCCACTGGCCTCCAAGGAGTTCCCTAATAAGGAACCATGGGAATCTGAGGCTCACACTGAGACCATAGAGATTCCATTGAATTTACTTTTGCCATTCATGAGCCCTGATGAGTATTCTTCCTCTGAAGAGGATGAATATGTTACTGAAGAACAAGTTGCTAAGTACCTTGAAGCAATCATGAAGCTAAATACCAAGCTATTTGGTAATGAGACTTGGGAGGATGAACCCCCTTGCTCACCAAAGAACTGGATGACTTGACTAGGTAGAAATTACCTTTGAAGAGACAAGATCCTGGAAAGTTCTCAATACCTTGTGATGTGTGGAAAACGATCCAACACAAAACTCACCGGCAAGTGTACCGGGTCGCATCAAGTAATAATAACTCACGTGAGTGAGGTTGATCCCACAGGGATTGAAGGATTGAGCAACTTTAGTTTAGTGGTTGATTTAGTCAAGCGAACAAGAGTTGAGTTGAGTAATTTGTATCCAACAGAAGCTAAATTGCATGAAATTTAAAGGGAGAGGGAAAATTGACAAGAATTTAAAGTGCAGAGAAATTAAAGAGGCTGAATCTTAAAGTGCAAGAAATATAAATTGCAGAAACTTAAATTGAAAGAAATGTAAATGACTGAATCTTAAAATGCAAGAAATGTAAATTGCTCGAATTATAAAAGGATTTGGGAATTGGGATTGCAGAAATTAAATAGAGAAAAGTAAATTGCAACAAGTAGGAAAGTAAAAGATGAATTGATCTAAATCAGATCTCTAACAGAAAATGTAAATTGGCTTGAAGAAGCATTCAACAGAAGAATTAAAAGGAAATTTCAGATCTCAGGGGTCAAGAGACTAGAAAACCAAGTCTAGATCTCACTACCTTCCTTGATCCAATTCAGAAAGCAATTGCAACAAATTAAAGATCAAAACAGTAAGAAAACTTGAATTTAAATCTCAATTCTCCAATGGTGCAGTGAAAGAAACAAAAAGAGATCTCAAGGTGAGATTGAGATAGAATTTTCTCAATTCTCAACACCCAAGACTCAAGCAAGAATTGCAGTAAAGAAAGAAAGAAATCGAAGAGGAAGAGAATTGAATTCTCTTCCAGGATCCAAGTTACAGTAAGAAAAATCCTCCAAAGAGGTGTGAATTCAAAAGTAAAAGTTCACGTCCTTCTTAAATCAAACTAACTTTTTACTTATACACTTTCTTCTAATGGTCTTGGAGCCTTGAATTTGGGCCTTGGACTTGATGGAACTGGATTGAAGATAGCCTTAGTTGATTACTCTTGGACTTTGAGAGAAAACCCTTTTGCAATTTGGACTCTGAGCCTTTAAGTTTGAGTCAAAGTTTGAGGCAAACTTCAACTCAAACGTTGGATTGCTGAAATTGTGCAGAAAGGTATTTGTCTGTCATTCACGTTTGAGTTCAAGTTTGGGGTTAAACTTGAACTCAAACGTGCTCCTTCCAAGATCACATTTTGCACCAACATTTGCCTCCAAGTTTGAGGCAAACTTGGATGCAAACGTGGCCTCCCCTGGGTATATATGTTATGCCAATGTTTGCCTCCAAGTTTGAGGTAAACTTGGACGCAAACGTGGCCTCCCCTAGGTATATATGTTATGCCAACGTTTGCCACCAAGTTTGAGGCAAACTTGGACGCAAACGTGGCCTCCCCTGGGTATATGTTATGCCAACCTTTGCCTCTAAGTTTGAGGCAAACTTGGTCACAAACATTGGCCTCCCCTGGTACGTATGCAATGCCAACGTTTGCCTCCAAGTTTAAGGCAAACTTGGTCGCAAACGTTGGCCTCCCCTGGTACATATACTATGCCAACGTTTGCCTCCAAGTTTGAGGCAAACTTGGTCGCAAACGTTGGCCTCCCCTGGTACATATACTATGCCAACGTTTGCCTCCAAGTTTGAGGCAAACTTGGATGCAAACATTGGCTTCCTCTAGGGCTAGTTTTTGCACCAACGTTTGTCTCCAAGTTTGCGGCAAACTTGGGCGCAAACTTGGGCTTCTCCAGGGTATAATTTTCAACTCTTCCCAGGGTGGTTTTGCTGTCTTCTGCCATCCCCTTTCTTCAATCTTCCTCCAGCACTTTTGATCACCTGTCATCAATCAACAAATGCATCAAATCTATGCTCAAATCATGAGATTTATTATCATCCTTGATATATAAGCAATTATAGCACAAAACCTCATGAAAATGCATCAGTTTACTCATGGTTAATTGAATTCAAATACATATGAATTTCTACCCAAATGGCTTACTTGTTACTCAAGAAAGTGTATAAAAACTATTAAAACAAAGAAAAAGACTAGTAAAAGTAGGCTAAGATGCCTTGGCATAGGGGACAAAGCATGCGTGTAGTCAAGTAATAATAACTCACGTGAGTGAGGTCGATCCCACAGGGATTGAAGGATTGAGCAACTTTAGTTTAGTGGTTGATTTAGTCAAGCAAACAAGAGTTGAGTTGAGTGATTTGTATCCAACAGAAGCTAAATTGCATGAAATTTAAAGGGAGAGGGAAAATTGAAAAGAATTTAAAGTGCAGAGAAATTAAAGAGGCTGAATCTTAAAGTGCAAGAAATATAAATTGCAGAAACTTAGATTGGAAGAAATGTAAATGACTGAATCTTAAAGTGCAAGAAATGTAAATTGTTCGAATTATAAAAGGAATTGGGAATTGGGATTGCAGAAATTAAATAGAGAAAAGTAAATTGCAACAAGCAGGAAAGTAAAAGATGAATTGAATTGAATCAGATCTCTAACAGAAAATGTAAATTGGCTTGAAGAAGCATTCAACAGAAGAATTAAAAGGAAATTTCAGATCTCAGGGGTCAAGAGACTAGAAAACCAAGTCTAGATCTCACTACATTCCTTGATCCAATTCAAAAAGCAATTGCAACAAATTAAAGATCAAAACAGTAAGAAAACTTGAATTTAAATCTCAATTCTCCAATGGTGCAGTGAAAGAAACAAAAAGAGATCTCAAGGTGAGATTGAGACAGAATTTCCTCAATTCTCAACACCCAAGACTCAAGCAAGAGTTGCAGTAAAGAAAACAAGAAACCGAATAGGAAGAGAATTGAATTCTCCTCCAGGATCCAAGTTACAGTAAGAAAAATCCTCCAAAGAGGTGCGAATTCAAAAGTAAAAGTTCACGTCCTTCCTAAATCAAACTAACTTCTATTTATACACTTTCTTCTAATGGTCTTGGAGCCTTGAATTGTGGCCTTGGCCTTGATGGAATTGGATTGAAGATAGCCTTAGTTGGTTGCTCTTGGACTTTGAGAGAAAACCCTTTTGCAATTTGCACTCTGAGCCTTTAAGTTTGAGTCAAAGTTTGAGGCAAACTTCAACTCAAACGTTGGATTGCTAAAATTGTGCAGAAAGGTATTTGTCTGTCATTCACATTTGAGTTCAAGTTTGGGGTCAAACTTGAACTCAAACGTGCTCCTTCCAAGATCACATTTGGCGCCAACGTTTGCCTCCAAGTTTGAGGCAAACTTGGACGCAAACGTGGCCTCCCCTGGGTATATATGTTATGCCAACGTTTGCCTCCAAGTTTGGGGCAAACGTGGACACAAACATGGCCTCCCCTGGGTATATATGCTATGCCAATGTTTGCCTCCAAGTTTGAGGCAAACTTGTACGCAAACGTGGCCTCCCCTTGGTATATGTTATGCCAACATTTGCCTCCAAGTTTGAGACAAACTTGGTCGCAAACGTTGGCCTCCCCTGGTACGTATGCTATGCCAACGTTTGCTTCCATGTTTGAGGCAAACTTGGTCACAAACGTTGGCTTCCCCTGGTACATATACTATGCTAACGTTTGCCTCCAAGTTTGAGGCAAACTTGGTTGCAAACGTTGGCCTCCCCTGGTACATATACTATGCCAACGTTTGCCTCCAAGTTTGAGGCAAACTTGGACGCAAACGTTGGCTTCTTCCAGGGCTAGTTGTTGTACCAATGTTTGCCTCCAAGTTTGCGGCAAACTTGGGCACAAACTTGGGCGCAAACTTGGGCTTCTCCAGGGTATAATTTTCAACTCTTTCCATGGTGGTTTTGCTGTCTTCTGCCATCCCCTTTCTTCAACCTTCTTCCAGCACTTTTGATCACCTATCATCAATCAACAAATGCATCAAAGCTATGCTCAAATCATGAGATTTATTATCATTCTTGATATATAAGCAATTATAGCACAAAACCTCATGAAAATGCATCAGTTTACTCATGGTTGATTGAATTCAAATACATATGAATTTCTACCCAAATGGCGTACTTGTTACTCAAGAAAGTGTATAAAAACTACTAAAAACAAAGAAAAAGACTAGTAAAACTAGGCTAAGATGCCTTGGCATCACCTTGTACCATAGGCACCATGACCTTTAAGAAGGCTCTGTGTGACCTAGGGTCAAGCATAAACCTCATGCCTCTCTCTGTAATGGAGAAGCTAGGGATCCTTGAGGTACAAGCTGCAAGAATCTCACTAGAGATGGCAGACAATTCAAGAAAACAGGCTTATGGACTTGTAGAGGATGTCTTGCTAAAGGTTGAAGACCACTACATCCCTGCTGATTTCATAATCCTAGATACTGGGAAGTGTATGGATGAATCCATCATCCTTGGCAGACCTTTCTTAGCCATAGCAAAAGCTGTGATTGATGTTGACAGAGGAGAATTGGTCCTTCAAGTGAATGAGGAATCCCTTGTGTTTAAAGCTCAAGGATCTCCTTCTGTAACCATGGAGAAGAAGCATAAAAAGCTTCTCTCAATACAGAGTCAAACAAAACCCCCAAATTCAAACTCTAAGTTTGGTGTTGGGAGGCCATCATCATGCTCTGAGTTTGGTGTTAAGAGGCCATCATCATGCTCTGAGTATCTGTGAGGCTCCATGAGAGCCCATTGTCAAGCTACTAACATTAAAGAAGCGCTTGTTGGGAGGCAACCCAATTTTACTTATCTATGTTAAATTTCTATTTTCTATTGTTATTTTATGTTTTCTGTAGGTTGATAATCATGTGAAGTCACAAAAACAATTGAAAAAGCAAAAACAAACTGAAAAACAGAATGAAAAATAGCACACCCTGGAGGAGAAGCCTATTGGCGTTTAAACGCCAGTAAGGGCAGCAGAATAGGCGTTAAACGCCCAGTCTGGCACCATTCTGGGCGTTTAACGCCAGAAATGGGCAGCAACCTGGCTTTTAACGCCAGGATTGGCAGTAAAGGGCATTTTGCAAGCCTAATTGGTGCAGGGATGAGAAATCCTTGACACCTCAGGATTTGTGGACCACACAGGATCCCCACCAACCTCAACTTACTCTCTCTCTTCTTCACACCTTTTCATAATACTCTTCCCTAAATACCCTTCACCAATCACCTCAATATGTCTTCCCCAAAAACCCCTCACCTATCAAATCCTACCCTCTTCTCCATAAACCCTTCACCAATCCACATCCATCCATCATAAATCCCACCTACCTCACCATCCAAATTCAAACCACTTTACCTCCCAAACCCACCCATACATGGCCGAACCTTACCCTCTCCTCACTCCTATATAAACCCTTCATTTTCACACATCTTAAACACTACTTCTCCCCCTTGGCCAAAACACTAACCCCCCTCTATCTCCTCTATTTCTTCTTCCTCTACTCTCTTCCTTCTTCTTTTACTCGAGGACGAGCAAACCTTCTAAGTTTTGTTTGGTAAAAGCGTTGCTTTTTGTTTTTCCATAACTATTTATGGCACCTAAGGCCGGAAAAATCTCTAGAAAGAGGAAAGGAAAGGCAAAAGCTTCCACCTCCGAGTCATGGGAGATGGAGAGATTTTCAAGGGTACATCAAGACCACTTCTATGAAGTTGTGGCCAAGAGGAAGGTGATCCCCGAGGTCCCTTTCAAGCTCAAAAAGGGTGAATACCCGGAGATCCGACATGAGATTCGAAGAAGAGGTTGGGAAGTTCTCACCAACCCCATTCAACAAGTCAGAATCTTAATGGTTCAAGAGTTCTATGCCAATGCATGGATGAAGAGAAGAACTTTTGCGTGGTCTATAATTCAGAATAAATTCCCGTTGCAGGTATAGCTTTTAAACCAACAAAAGTCCTTTCTTACAAACGTTTTGGTTGTCACAAGTAACAAACCCCTAAATAAATTGATAACCGAAGTATTTAAACCTCGGGTCGTCTTCTCAAGGAACTGCAGGGAGGTATGTTCTTATTATTGGTTATGAGTTTTGTAAATTGGGGGTTTTTGAAAGTAAGGAGCAAGTGATTTAAATGACAAGAAAAATAAATTAATAATAATAAAATCTCTTGGCAAGGTATAAAAATTTGGAATTTCTATCCTAGTTATCCTTATCAGGTGTGATGAGAATTGGATTTTAATCCCACTTAGTTAAGTCAATCCCTGTGGGAAGACTAGCTTTAGAGCGATCTAGATCAATTAGGAATCTGCCAATTTTAACCACTGCTGAGTTTGACAACTCAAGTGTTACCAATTACTTAACCAAAGCCAAAAGGAAGAAAATATCTAAATTAAATTAAAAACATTCATAAATAGAATAAAGCAATCATAAACTGAAATACCTCAAATTATATTAAATAGAAAATCAAATCTAAACATGAATGGTTTATAAGCCAATTTGGCAACAAAAGTAATTGAAGGAAAGCTTTAAAAGATCTGAAAGCAAAAGAGAAATATAAAGCAAAAGGAATATTGAACCTATAAAGAGTCGGAATACTAAATTGAATTAACAAGAAATCCTAATCCTAAAACCTAAGAGAGAGGAGAGAACCTCTCTCTCTAAAAACTATATCTAAACTATGAAAAGTGAATAATCAGAGATCTCCCTCTGAATGGATGCATTCTCCCACTTCATAACCTCTAATCTGTGCTTTCTGGAGTTGGATCTGGGCCAAAAGGGTTTTGGAAATCGCTGGGAGCATTTTTTGTAATTTCTGGTACGTGGCGTCTGTCACGCATCTGCGTGGGTCACGCAGTCGTGTCATCTGGAGTTTTCTTTATCACGCGTTTGCTTCGGTCATGCATCCGTGTCATCTGTGTTCTGCTCATGGCGTGCGTCCGCGTTAGTCATGCGTTCGCGTCGCTGCCTTTTTGCACTGGGCATGCGGCCGCGTCGTCCATGCGTTCGCGTCGCTGTCAGTTTCTTCAAAAACTCCATTTTGTGTTTTCCTTCCATTTTTGTATGTTTCCTTTCCATCCTTTAAGTCATTCTTGCCTGAGAAGATCTGAACTACTCAACAGATAAATCACGGCATCGAATGGTAATAAAGGGTAATTAATAATAATTAATTTTAAAGTATAGGAAACATGTATTTCACATATATCACATAATAAGGAAGGGAAAGTAAAACCATGCAATTTACATGAATAAGTGGGTGAAGGATTGAATAAATCTCTTGCATTGAGCACAATATATATAATAAAATATGGGTTTATCAACCTCCCCACACTTAAACAATAGCATGTCCTCATGCTAAGTCCAAGATAAAGAGTAAGGTAAGGTTAAAGTGGTGGAATCTCATGCAATGCAATCTATCCTAAATGCAACTACCTAAATGAGTCATGCAATTCTAATTTTTATTTACTTGTATATAAAACTTACATGTAGTTAAATTAATTCACATTCTCAAGGAATTATATATGCATAGCCAAACCCTACATAATGTGAAAGCATTTTTACAATTGAGATGGGTAAAAATATTTTTCAATCTTGCAAGACAATTAACAATTCAAGCAGAGATATATGTTGATGAGGTATTGAACCCTCACTGGATTTTGTGTTTACCCTCCAGTCACTCAGTATTTATTGGGTTAATCACTCTGTTCTTCTTTTTATCCTTACTTTCTATAACTTTGTTCTTCATCTAACCAATCAACAATTATAGAATACAGACATACAAAAATCATGAGGTCTTTTTCAAGGTTGTAATGGGGCTAAGGTAAGGGTAAGGATATATGTATAAGGTTAAGTGAGCTAATAAGTGAATCCTTGATTAGTCTAAGATCTCACCTAACATACATATTTTGTGATTCAAAGTTTCTTAACCTATTTGCCCAACTTTTCTCACTTTGTATGGCAAGCTTATGCATTAACTTAAAATTTATCCCATGTGCATTGATTCTTTTTATTTTGCAATTGGGGGATTTTTGTATCCATATTTAAATACTGAAAATAAACTTTTTTTTAATGCACATGGTAATTTAATTGTTTTGATTTCACATGAGCATGCTTTCCCAAATTTTCATTTTGAAATATCTTTATTCTTTTTAACTTTCCTACTTGTTTTTATCATCCATGTTCCCATAGAGTTTCCCACACTTAAACAACACACAATTTCTATCTTAAGCTAACCAAGGATTCAACTTGGGATTTTTTTTATTTTGTTTTTCTGCTTAAGGCTAGTAATGTGGTTTATAGAATAAGAGGAGATTAAAAAGCTCAAGGGGGCTAACAAGGGTGATGTAAAGGTAGGCTAATTTGGGATAAGTGAGGAAAATTCAAATGATGGCCTCAATAATCTCTTAGTATGTATCTATACTCTATAAATGGACATATAAATTAAAACAAAGTAAAGAACATCAGAATAAAAAAGAAGGACGAAACATACAGGAATGAAAATTATGTTTTGAATGTAACCATATAATTAAGCTCAAAACTCACAGGCTGTGTGTTCTCTAGCTCAAACATCATACATCAGTTATACATGTCATGCAAGTAGAAATTAAGAGTTCCCATTATTCTCAATGTAAAATTTTTTGTTTTGGGTGGCTTTAAAGTTTTAGTGTTCCTCCTTGATGGAATGTTGTTAACTAACTATCATGTTATGTTCTATATACAAGGTGTGGATTGTTTTTTATTATGTTAAAGTCTCTAGTTTACTTCCTTTTTTATTTTCAATTTCAACCAAACTATCATATGCTAAAAGGGGTAAACTATACTAATTAATCCATATATTCTATAACTAATAAGTTAGAATTGCAAACTAAACTAAATGGCTAAAATATGAACTAAAGTGCAAAATGCAGAAATAAAGTAAAAATATAGCAAAATAATAATGTATAAGTACTGAAAAGTAAAAATAAAAATAAAGATAAAAATACAGAAAAATAAAGAAAATAAAATATAAGAGTCTGTAGTGGTTCACCAAAATATGCGCCAGAGATGGCGACCTCTCCACACTTAAAATAAAGCATCGTCCTCGATGCTCACTCAAGCTGGTGTGTAGGAATGTCATCACTGGAAGGATGGGCTGCTGGAGTCGCGGTGGTGACTTGAGGATCTGCAGACTGGATGTGGGTAGGAGGGTCTGTCTGCTGTAGTGGAGGCTCTGACTGGATAGGAATCTCTGGATCTATGGCCTAAATCTGGTGTGGCTCCTCCTGCTGTGGCGCAGCCTGCTCTGGTCCTGTCTGTGCAGCCTGGGTGGGTGTCTCTTCCTCGTGATCGTCCTCCTCCACCTCAGACATATCAAAAAGGGTGTCAGGCTCGGAGGGGATGTCGCCACCAGAACGGATCATCAACTTGACGTGCTCATAGCGTCGCAACATATGATCCAAGCGGGCGAAGAGTCGATGCACCAAATGGTAAATAGGCTCAGGAGCAGCTAGAGGTAAAGTGGGTGGGGCAGGTGCAGCAGTGGAAGAAGAGGGGGCAGCTGAAGGTGTGGTTGTCTCATCAGAAGCAGTAAGGAATGGAGGTCTGTAGCCTAAAGCCAGAAAGTTCCTGCTGTGAGGAATGATCTTCTTGCAGTACGCAGCAGGTGGCTTCTCATCAGCATCCTCACAAGGCACGTCAGCTCGACGGCCTAGCTGGGTGACCAGGTAAGGGAAAATGAGGGTGCCTCTGACATGGACCATGGCCATATAGTGCCGGATGAAACGAGGCAAATACAGGTCCTTACCCTCCAGCACACACCGTAGAAGGGTGATCATAGTGGCAGGCAGCTCTGTCTCATGAGTGCTCGGCATAATAAAGTTACTCAGGATCTGGTGCCAGAGCCGAGCCTCATTATTCAAGTATATCTGCTTGATTCCTTTAGGCATGGTGGTGTTCTTACCCATGACCCATGGGATAGTAGGGTCAAGGGCTATCCTCTCCTTGACAGCATCCCAGTCAAATCTCAGAAAGTGCATGTCCTCTTCAGCCTTTTGGTAACCGTCAGGCTGATCTGACTTAGGCTGCAGGCGCAAAATATCCTCAATGGCCTCTTCAGTGACCGGTATCTGTTTCCCTCTGAGGTGCACTGCATCCAGGGAAGTCTTGAAATAATTGTAGTAAAACTCTCTTACCCAGGAAGCATTGACCTCAGTCAAATTTCTCTCCAAGAAGAACCAGCCTCTTTGTTTGATCTGATCGGAGGTGTACTGCTGTAGTTCTTCTGGAATTTTCAAAGTCCTCTCCAGGTACAGATTTCTGGAGGTAGCAAACACTGGATACTTTAGCTCACAGTATCGGTTTGCAAATTTGATTGGATCATTGGCAGGGAGGAGCTGGTCAGCCTTCTCCTGTGGGGTAAAGTGCTTTTCCCGTCAGGAGTCATCATGCATAAGCTCCAGGAGAGACATAGAGGATTCACCTCTTTTTCATTTTCCAGTTGTTACTTTGCCCTTTCCTTTACGATGAGGGTCAGACATCCTGAAAAATTGAAATCTAAGATATAATAAAAGCAGGAAAACAAGTAGGCAAATAACAGGATAAGCACAAAGTGTCAAAGGAGCAGTAGAATGATGAAATGAGTTAAAGAAATGTATATTTTGGATTGTTTCGAAGTTAAAAAGCTGAGATGAGAAATTACAATCCAAAATATGTTATAAGTAAAATACCTGTTAATTAGGAAAAACAATAATCATGCCATGAAGTAAAACGTTGAAGGAATTAGTTAAAAAGCAAAGAGGTAAGTTTAGAAAGTTAAAAGTGGTTAAATTTGAAAAAGAGGTTAGAAAGCGGAAATCAGTGAGTTAGTAAAAAGAAGCTTGAAGTAAGTGGCATTGAGAATCGGTTTCTAAGTAACAAGAATTTCACAATTTTAAAAAATTCAACTCATATTCAAGCAAGGAAATCATGTTGTTGAGGATTCATAGTAAAATTGAATCATCAAAAGTACAATTTATTAACCAGGAAATGAAAGGAAGGAGAATGCTGGCCCATGCATTCATGAAGTGGTTTGGAAAAGCTAAGGAATGCCAAGTTCAAATTGCCAAAACCAAAACAAGAATGAAAATCAAAACAATTTACAGAAAGTTGGGCAGTATTCCGGCTAAAATTGGATGTTCCCGGGTAATAAACTGCAAGCAGAATAGTTCATATGAATTAAAGTAAAGCTGCAATTACATATACGGAATATGAATCATGAAAAAGTAGTGTAAAAAGCAGCATGAAATAGGAAAGAACAGCATATGAACAGTACTAACATCACAGCAACAGCAGAATTGCGAAAATGATAAAACAAGTAGCAAGAACAGCACAATTAAACAGGCCTAAATCCACTAACCACATCCTAGCTACCTAACCACCTAGAATCCACTACAACATAACTGAAAAAAATATGCAAATAATTATGAATAAAAGAAGGGTGGCGTGCGGCGGAACCTGGTAGGCGTATGAACTAAGCTAGGGAACTGAGAGATGGCGGGCGTGTGGTTGTGGTGGTGCTGGGAGGGGCACGGTGGCGTGGTGGCGGTACAGGGCTGCGCGGTGGTGGTGGTGGCTGTTTGTGGTGGCGGGGGGGAATTCGGGTAAGGTGACTGGTGGAGGGTGGTTGTGGAAGAAGAATGGGGGTAAGGGTGGTGGTAGTGGGATCGGCAGTGCTGTCGCGGTGGCGGTGGTGGTTCGGTGGTGGTGGTGGCCGCGGAGGGGGCAGTGGTGGCGGAGAGAAGAAGAGAAGAGAAAGAGAAGAAAGAGAGGGAAGGAAGAAAGGGGGAGTGGCGTCGCGGTCGTGGCTGGGTGGTCGAGGGTGGTGCGGCGGTTGGAGGTGGTTGGCTGGGAGTGGTGGTGGTTGGGGGGTGGGTTGTAGAGAAGAAAGGAAGAAGAAAGGAAATGGGGGGAGCGACGGGTAAGGTTTCGCATCACTGGGGGTTAGTAAATTTGAATCCACGCAAACGCGTGGGGCACGCGGTCGCGTGGCTAGGGTGGAATGGGGTTGACGCGATCGCGTGAGTGATGCGATCGCTTGGAATGGGTATAAGGATGAATGACGCGGTCGCGTGAGGCACGCGACCGCGTCGCTGGAATTTGTGCTAAACACACAATTCCAACGTCGTTTCAGCGCAACTCTTTGTCTCCTTTTACGGTGTTGTGCAATCCATGCGACGCGAATGCGTTGCTCATGCTTTCGCGTGGAATGGGTGTTTTGCAAGTGATGCGTTCACGTGATGGACGCGAACGCGTGGGCCCTTTTGTGCCAAACGCACAACAGCCGCACGATTCCAGCTCAGATTTCTGGGCGTTGGATTTTTACGCCGATTTCCAGATCACGCGTTCACGTGATTGACGCGGACGCGTGGGAGGTATTTTTCGCAACTGACGTGAACGCTTTAGCGATGCGGTCGCGTCGCACGCCTCTCTTCTTTTTTTTTTTGATATGCAATTATACAGTTATGCAGTATGTAATGCTAATGCAAATGCTTACAAATACTATCCAGGTTCAATGAAAATAAAACAAGATAAAAATAAACAAAAATGAAATAAAATGGAAACAGGAACGATCATACCATGGTGGGTTGTCTCCCACCTAGCACTTTTGGTTAAAGTCCTTAAGTTGGACATTGGATGAGCTTCCTGTTATGGCGGCTTATGCTTAAATTCATCCAGAAATCTCCACTAATTTTTGGAATGCCAACAGCCTCTAGGGTCCCAAACTAGGCATGTGATGCCTTTGAGTAGCTTCAAACAGGTTTTCAGGCTCCCCGGGGTGATGAATATTAGAATATTTTCCAGGATCCCAAACTTTTCTTTTAAATCCACCTTTGTCTTGATCTATATTCTTCGATTTGGGCGGTTTAGAAATTGTATTCTCACCAAGATGACCAAACGTTTCCCGAGATCCATTCGATTGAACATGATACCAATCCGTGCACTTCGAGTTGAAGCGTGGAACCTTATTGAACCTTGTGAACCAGCTCTGAGTACGAGCCATTTCCCTTTTACTCTTAAAGCCACAGAGAGCTCTAAGCTGGCCATCTGTTTCAAGCAAACCATATTCAAGTGGAAAAATAAAGTTAAAGGTTAAGGATTGTACCCACTTGAAGCTTGTATTGGGTGGTAATGGCCTTGGGATAGGTGTTTCCAGTGGTTTTGTAAGTTTTACTCCCTTGTAATCTTCTGTGAATTCCTCCATTTCTTTGCAAAATTCTTCAAATGCAACCACGTCTTGATCAAAGTCTTCGACATCTTCCACATCACTCAAGTCATAAGTTGGAGGTTGAGAAAAATCTACCTCAACATCATCTTCGTATTCACTTGGATAAGGTTCTTCAATCTCAGAGAATTCACTTGCGGATGCAAGTTCATTACTAGGAGAACTTGACTTGAGACTATCATCATCAAGGAAACGTACGTCTTGGGTTATTCCGTCTAGTTCTTCATGAAATACCTGCTTTGGGGGTTGTGCACTACCCTCCTTAGCATTAATTGTAACGTCCTTGACGGAATTGTTCACAACTTTGGATTCCCATGGAGGTTCAGCATCTCCTAAATCTTCAATTAGTACTTCTTCTTCTTGGATAATTTGAGCTTCCTCCAATTATTCCAGAACAAAGTTATGCTCATTACTGCCCACTGGGGTTTCTAGTGTCTCCTTCATGCTACGTTCATTATTAGATTCTCCACATAAAGCTATTGGAGTTCCTTGAGGATCTAAACGTCTGGAAGATAATTGATGTATTGCTTGCTCCAGCTGATGAAGGGTTGTATGAAGTTGATCTACTGTTTCCTTGAGGTGAACCTGTGATTCTCGAGGTGATGGATTTGGACATGGTATATAGAGAAGTGGTGATGTTTGGGAGTATTTGGGTTGGAATTGGGGTAAATAAGGATCGTATGGTGGTGAATGGTGAAAAGGAGCTTGTGAGTGTGGTGGTTCAAAGTTATGTTGAGAGGATGGTCTATAGGCACAGGGTGGGGCTTGTTGGTAGTTACAAGGTTGTCCACCATATCTATTAGCTTGGTATGTATTGTAGAATGGTCTTTGTCCATGATATCTTGGAGGGTGTTGTTGCCTAAAGGGTTGATCAACTCCTCTTGGCTCCATCCATCTTTGATTTCTCTGATCTTGATGCATGTTCCTGCTATAACTTCTGTTCCCTTAAACAATATTAGAACCAAAATCAAAGCGAGAGGGGTGAGAATTCATAGTAGCTAATAAAAAAAGGGAAAAACAAATAAACAAATAAACAAATAAAAGAAAAAATATTTACAATAACCAATAATAAGGCACACGTTTGTAGTTCTCCAGCAACGGCACCATTTTGAAGAGAAGAACTTTTGCGTGGTCTAGAATTCTGAATAAATTCCCATTGCAAGTATAGCTTCTAAACCAACAAAAGTCCTTTCTTACAAATGTTTTGGTTGTCACAAGTAACAAACCCCTAAATAAATTGATAAATACCGAAGTATTTAAACCTCGGGTCGTCTTCTCAAGGAACTGCAGGGAGGTATGTTCTTATTATTGGTTATGAGTTTTGTAAATTGGGGGGTTTTTGAAAGTAAGGAGCAAGTGATTTAAATGACAAGAAAAATAAATTAATAATAATAAAATCTCTTGGCAAGGTATAAGAATTTGGAATTTCTTTCCTAGTTATCCTTATCAGGTGTGATGAGAACTGGATTTTAATCCCACTTAGTTAAGTCAAGTGGACTAATTAGCTTGATCCTCAAGTTCTAGTCAATCCCTGTGGGAAGACTAGCTTTAGAGCGATCTAGATCAATTAGGAATCTGCCAATTTCAACCACTGTTGAGTTTGACAACTCAAGTGTTACCAATTACTTAACCAAAGCCAAAAGGAAGAAAATGTCTATATTAAATTAAAAACATTCATAAATAGAATAAAGCAATCATAAATTGAAATACCTCAAATTATATTAAATAGAAAATCAAATCTAAACATGAATGGTTTATAAGCCAATTTGGCAACAAAAGTAATTGAAAGAAAGCTTTAAAAGATATGAAAGCAAAAGAGAAATATAAAGCAAAAGGAATATTGAACCTGATAAAGAGTCGGAATACTAAATTGAATTAACAAGAAATCCTAATCCTAAAACCTAAGAGAGAGGAGAGAACCTCTCTCTCTAAAAACTACATCTAAACTATGAAAAGTGAATAATCGGAGATCTCCTTCTAAATGGATGCATTCCCCCACTTCATAACCTCTAATCTGTGCTTTCTGGACTTGGATCTGGGCCAAAAGGTTTCAAAAATCGCTGGGAGCATTTTCTGTAATTTCTGGTGCGTGGCGTCTGTCACGCGGTCGCGTCATCTGGAGTTTTCTTTATTACGCGTTCGCTTCGGTCATGCGTCCGCGTCATCTATGTTCTGCTCATGGCGCGCGTCCGCGTCAGTCACGCGTTCGCGTCACTGCCTTTTCGCACAGGGCATGCGGCCGCGTCGTCCATGCATTCCCGTCGCTGCCAGTTTCTTCAAAAACTCCATTTTGTGTTTCCTTCCATTTTTGTATGTTTCCTTTCCATCCTTTAAGTCATTCCTGCCTTAGAAGATCTGAACTACTCAACACACAAATCACGGCATCGAATGGTAATAAAGGGTAATTAAAAATAATTAATTTTAAAGCATAGGAAACATGTATTTCACATATATCACATAATAAGGAAGGAAAAGTAAAACCATGCAATTTACATGAATAAGTGGGTGAAGGATTGAATAAATCTCTTGAATTGAGCACAATATATATCATAAAATATGGGTTTATCAATGGATCACCAAGAACCATGATCAAAGTGTGAACCCAGACCCAAAGAATTGGCTTACAATGGTTCGGGGGAAATACTTAGATTTCAGTCCGGAAAATGTAAGGTTGGCATTCAACTTGCCCATGTTGCAAGGAGATGCACGCCCCTACACTAGAAGGGTCAACTTTGATCAAAGGTTGGACCAAGTCCTCATAGACATTTGTGAAGAGGGCGCTCAATGGAAGAAAGATTCAAGAGGGAAGCCAGTTCAACTAAGAAGGCATGACCTCAAGCCCGTGGCTAGGGGATGGTTGGAGTTCATCCAACACTCAATCATTCCCACTAGCAACCGGTCTGAAATTACTATAGACCGGGCTATCATGATCCATAGCATCATGATTGGAGAGGAAGTAGAAGTTTATGAGGTTATATCCCTAGAACTCTATAAGGTGGCAGACAAGTCCTCTACTTTGGCAAGGTTAGCCTTCCCTCATCTCATTTGTCACCTCTGTAATTCAGCTGGAATTGACATAGAGGAAGACATCCTCATTGATGAGGACAAGCCCATCACTAAGAAAAGGATGGAGCAAACAAGAGATCCCACTCATGGACAAGAGCATGAGGAAATTCCTCATCATGAAATCCCTGAGATGCCTCAAGGGATGCATTTTCCTCCACAAAATTATTGGGAGCAAATTAACACCTCCCTAGGAGAATTAAGTTCCAATATGAGACAACTAAGGGTGGAACACCAAGAGCATTCTATCCTCTTTCATGAAATTAGAGAAGATCAAAGAATCATGAGAGAGGAGCAACAAAGGCAAGGAAGAGACATTGAGGAGCTCAAGCACTCCATAAGATCTTCAAGAGGAAGAACTAGCCGCCATCACTAAGGTGGACTCGTTCTTTAATTTCCTTGTTCTTTATTTTCTGTTTTTTGAATTTTTATGCTTTATGTTTATCTATGTTTGTGTCTTTATTACACGATCACTAGTGTCTTAGTATCTATGTCTTAAAGCTATGAATGTCCTATGAATCCATAACCTTTCTTAAAAGAAAAATGTTTTAATCACAAAAGAACAAGAAGTACATGATTTCGAATTCATCCTTGAAACTAGTTTAATTATTTTGATGTGGTGACAATACTTTTTGTTTTTTGAATGAATGCTTGAACAGTGCATATTTTTGAATTTGTTGTTTATGAATGTTAAAATTGTTGGCTCTTGAAAGAATAATGAAAAAGGAGAAATGTTATTAATAATCTGAAAAATCATAAAATTGATTCTTGAAGCAAGAAAAAGCAGTGAAAAGCTTATAGAAAAAAAAAATGAAAATGGCGAAAAAATAAAAGAAAGAAAGAAAAGAAAAAAAAAGAGCAAGCAGAAAAAGCTAATAGCCCTTTAAACCAAAAAGCAAGGGTAAAATAAAAAGGATCCAAGGCATTGAGCATCAGTGGATAGGAGGGCCTAAAGGAATAAAATCCTGGCCTAAACGGCTAAACCAAGCTGTCCCTAACCATATGCTTGTGGCGTGAAGGTGCCAAGTAAAAACTTGAGACTGAGCGGTTAAAGTCGTGGTCCAAAGCAAAAAGAGTGTGCTTAAGAGCTCTGGACACCTCTAATTGGAGACTCTAACAAAGTTAAGTCACAATCTGAAAAGGTTCACCCAGTTATGTGTCTGTGGCATTTATGTACCCGGTGGTAATACTGGAAAACAAAATGCTTAGGGTCACGACCAAGACTCATAAAGTAGCTGTGTTCAAGAATCAACATACTGAACTAGGAGAATCAACAACACTATCTGAATTCTGAGTTCCTATAGATGCCAATCATTCTGAACTTCAAGGGATAAAGTGAGATGCCAAAACTGTTCAGAGGCAAAAAGCTACTAGTCCCGCTCATCTAATTGGAGCTAAGTTTCATTGATATTTTGGAATTTATAGTATATTCTCTTCTTTTTATCCTATTTGATTTTCAGTTGCATGGGGACAAACAACAATTTAAGTTTGGTGTTGTGATGAGCGGATAATTTATACGCTTTTTGGCATTGTTTTTAGTATGTTTTTAGTATATTTTAGTTAGTTTTTATTATGTTTTTATTATTTTTAAATAAAAATCACATTTCGGGAATTTACTATGAGTTTTTGTATTTTTTTTGTGATTTCAGGTATTTTCTGGCTGAAATTGAGGGACCTGAGCAAAAACTAATTCAGAGACTGAAAAAGGACTGCAGATGCTGTTGGATTCTGACCTCGCTGCACTCGAAGTAGATTTTCTGGAGCTACAAAAGCCCAATTGGCGCGCTCTCAATTGCTTTAGAAAGTAGACATCCTGGGCTTTCCAGAAATATATAATAGTTCATACTTTGCCCGAGATTTGATGGCCCAAATCGGCATTCCAAGTCAGCATAGAAATTCTGGCGTCAGAACGTCAAAATTGGCATAAAAGCTGGAGTTAAACGCCCAAACTGGCACAAAAGCTGGCGTTTAACTCAAAGAAAAGCCTCTACACGTGAAAGCTTCAACGCTCAGCCCAAGCACACACCAAGTGGGCCCTGAAGTGGATTCTGCATCATTTACTCATTTCTGTAAACCCTAGGTTACTAGTTTTCTACAAATAGGACCTTTTGCTATTGTATTTAAAACACTTGATCATACTTTTGATCTTGGTTCTTCTGGTTCCCTCTCTGGGGCCGAAGCCAATGATCACCATTATTACTTTTGTATTTTCAATGGTGGAGTTTCTACACACCATAGATTAAGGTGTGGAGCTCTGTTGTTCCTCATGAATTAATGCAAAGTACTATTGCTTTTCTATTCAACTCAAGTCTATTTCTGTTCTAAGATATCCATTCGTTCTTCAACATGATGAATGTGATGATCCGTGACACTCATCACCATTCTCACCTATGAATGCGTTCCTGACAACCACTTCCGTTCTACATGCAAACAAGTTTGAATGTGTATCTCTTGGGTTTGTAATCTAAGATTAGAACCTTCGTGGTATAGGCTAGAATCAATGGGCGGCCATTCCTGAGATCCGGAAAGTCTAAACCTTGTTTGTGGTATTCCGAGTAGGATCTGGGAAGGGATGACTGTGACGAGCTTCAAACTCGCGAGTGTTGGGCGTAGTGACAGACGCAAAAGGATCAATGGATCCTATTCCAACATGATCGAGAACCAACAGCTGATTAGCCGTACGGTGACAGCGCATTTGGACCATTTTCACTGAGAGGACGGGAAGTAGCCATTGACAACGGTGATGCCTAACATAAAGCTTGCCATGGAAAGGAGTATGAATGATTGGAAGAAGGCAATAGGAAAGCAGAGGTTCAGAAGGAACAAAGCATCCTCATACGCTTATCTGAAATTCTCACCAATGAATTACATAAGTATCTCTATCCTATTTTATGTTTTATTCATATTTTAATTATCAATTCTCCATAACCATTTGAATCCGCCTGACTGAGATTTACAAGATGACCATAGCTTGCTTCAAGCCAACAATCTCCGTGGGATCGACCCTTACTCACGTAAGGTTTATTACTTGGACGATCCAGTGCACTTGCTGGTTAGTTGTGCAGAGTTGTGACAAAGAGTTAAGATTACAATAATCGTGTGTACCATGATGTTAGCGCCATTGATGATCACAATTTCGTGCACCACTGCCCCGAAGCCAGGCGACGCAAACGCATGACCTGGCGAAAACCCAATCCGCGCGAATGCTTGGACGATGCTTCCACGTCACTTTCCCGCGACTTGTAAGTATCAGAAATCGCCATCTGGCCTGTTTCTGACCTAGTTTTTGGCCCAGAAAGCATAGATTAGAGGCTATAAAGTGGGGGAATCCATTCACTCATAAAATAAGATGCCTTCCATTATTCACTTTTCATAATTTAGATGTAGTTTTTAGAGAGAGAGGTTCTCTCCTCTCTCTTAGGTTTTAGGATTAGGATTCCTCATAAAGGATTTAGGATTTCTTATTATTTCAACTTACAATTTCTTTTGAGTTCCAGGTTCAATGTTCCTTTTACTTATTTTCTCAATTTAGTTTATAAACTCTTTATGTTTGGATTGATTTTCTTTTATTAATGCAATTTGAGGTATTTTAGAATGATGATTGCTTTCCTTTATTTACCTAAATAATTTAGATTTTTCCCTTTTGGCTTTGGTTGATTAATTGGTAACTCTTGAGTTGTCAAACTCATCGTGATTGATAATTGTTATCTTTGCTGATTGATTTAAATTCCTATAACTCTAGTCTTTCCTTAGGAGTTGACTAGGACTTTAGGTGTTAAATTTATTTATCCACTTGACTTACCTTCATAGTTAGAGGTTGACTTAGTGGGGAGCAAAATATAATAATCATCACCATTGATAAGGATAACTAGGATAGGACTTCTAATTCTCATACCTTGCCAAGAGTTTTATTAATTATTAATTTATTTTTCTTATCATTTAAATTACTTGTTCAAACCTTTTAAAAACCCAAAATTCTACCTTTTCCATAGCTAATAATAAGTCATACCTCCGTGCAATTCCTTGAAAAGACGACCCGAGGTTTAAATACTCGGTTATCAATTTTATTGGGTTTGCTTAAGTGACAAATAAAACTTTTGTAAGAAAGGAATTCTTGTCGGTCTAGCAGCTATACTTACAACGCGATTATATTTTTGTGAAAATTCTAGATCGCGCGAGAGTTTCGTTCTTCAAGTGCGATTCAAGTTTGGGAGGGGCCGGAATTGAGAGAAAGCTACAATTAGTGGAATTGGAATTATGAGAACTCTAGACTCTACAAGGAGAGGATGAAAGTCGTGCATGATAAGAACATAAGAGGAAAGGAATTTAGAGCCTGAGACCTAGTCCTCATCTACAATTCAAGATTGAGGTTGATACCCAGAAAGCTAAGGTCAAGATGGGAAGGACCCTATAGAGTAGAAAAGGTGGAGCCGTATGGGGTCTATCATTTGCGCCATCCTTCAAGTTCCGACATTTTCAAGGTTAATGGGCATCAGCTAAAGTTGTATCATGGTGGAAAGACGAAAAGCAACAAGGAGATTGAGGTGTTGCTTTTGGAAGATGCACCTAATGGCAGCAAGAATTGAGCTAATGACCGTCCAACTTAAGGATGTTAAACAAAAGTGCTAGGTGGGAGACACCCCACCATGGTGAGATCTACCCTTTTGCCTCTTTTGTATATACTCTTGAACTCTTGCTTGATTTGGTGAATGCTTAGTTTTTGAGATTGTTTAGATAGACTTTATTGTGCTAGTTGTGATGTTCATGAAGATTTGCATTGATCATAGTTAGGTTGGATTATTAGTACAAATAGAAACACCCCATTTTTAAGTGTTGCATAGAATTTTTGGTGTTTTCAA
Source organism: Arachis hypogaea (assembly GCF_003086295.3). Lineage (NCBI taxonomy): Eukaryota > Viridiplantae > Streptophyta > Magnoliopsida > Fabales > Fabaceae > Arachis > Arachis hypogaea. The sequence continues at coordinate 96,535,000 of NC_092052.1, read as the reverse complement.
ACCCTTCAACTTGAAGGCCTACAAAATTTATGATGAAACTACATTCCTTCATGTATATATATATATATATATATATATATAAAGAGGGAGATCCACGCGTGGGCGTATGAGACACATCCGCGTCGTTTGCCTTTCGCAACTCCTGGTTCATTTCCAGAGTTATGCGAGAATTGAGCCTGCACTAAGCCCCGCACCTAACCCCAATCACGCGTGCGTGCACATGACGCGTACGCATCCTTGAACTGGATCGCTCGATCCACGCGCGAGCGTCTTCGACGCATACGCGTCGGCTGTGTTTCTCAGTCTCTGGTACATTTTTCCAGAGAGTTATGCGAGACCTGGGCCAATACTGCGCCCTCAGCATAACTCGTGCCACGCGTGCGCACACATGCCGCGTCTGCATCCCTCTGCGGCCCTGCGCATCCACGCGTAAGCGTGCATGACGCGTCCACGTCGATTGTGCAATCCCAACTCTTGGTACTTTTTCCAGAGAGTTGTGAAAACATCACACGACCACTATGCTGGGAGCACAACCCCCTCCCACGCGCAAGCGTTCCTGACGCTTCTGCATCAATCTACTTTCTGCTAAATTCGCGCATGCGCACACCGTGTGTGTGTGCGTCGATATTCCCACTACCAACTCCAGGTACTTCGACTAGAGAGTTGTGCAAGATCCATGCTGACATTGTGCTACTGGCACAATCGCCTCCCACGCGTGCGCGCATCTTACGCGTCCGCGTCCCATCTTCTGCTGAAGCCCACGCGTCCGCGCGCTGTACGCGCACACATCTTTGCTTCTTTTGGTCCATCCACGCGTGTGCGCACCGTGCGTGCGCGCATAGATCTCGCGACATCACTTACCTGCAGCGGACCTATTTTCAATTTCTCTCCCTTCTTCTTCTTCTTCTTCTATTCCACTCTTCTTTTTCTATTTCCACCTTTTCTTCTTCTCCACCCACCTCTACCACCCTTTCTCAACCTCTTCCACTAGCGGCACTGCCACCGGTGACCACCACCTCCGAAGGTCCCACACCTTTCTCTCTCCTCCCTTTACTCACATTCCTCATTTCCTCTTTCCCATTGCATTTTCCACCACTTTCTTTCCAATTTCAAGGTACTACTTACCTTTCTTCCTCTTTGTTTTGTTCCCATTGTTCACTCTTTAGTTATATTTCTTTGCACTCCTTCTTAGTTAGATTCTCATTCATGCATTTTTGTTTATTTGTTTGCTTCTTCTTTTATATTTGCCATGGGTGTTGACGGTGGAGTTCTCTCTCGCTTTAGTGGGTTATTGTACTATGTTTTGAATTTTTTATGCTATGTGGTGCTATATGATGATTGATAATGCCTTATGGGATGCTACATTGTTACATTTCCTCCAATTGCTTATTGCTTTAACCTTGTACACCAAGTGTTTGATGAAAGGCACCTATGAGTTCTTGTTTCAAATTTGACATAATGCTTTCGAATTAATGCCCTTTCTCATTCCCTTGCTTCTTCTTATGTGCATCGAGCCTATTGTTCCTCATGTTTTCCATTCATATGCTCGTTCTTTATGACTTGCTTCTTGTTATTGATGCTTGGGTACATACTTCTCATGCCTTTTCTTTGCATTCTTATACACCTTTTGCTTCACATGCTAAGTGACTTGCCCATTATCTCCATTATCATCTTGTTTACATGTTGCAGCTGTCATGTTTACAAGACACCTATTCTTTCGTGGCTTTCTCTATCACTTGCATGATATTATCCATATGTTATTTCTTTGAGTTTAATGTATGCTCTTTTTCCCTTTTTAGGATGGTTATCACAAAGGATAAAGGAAAAGAACCAAAGAAGCTGGCTACCAAGAAGGCACCTCAAAGATCCACCAAGGCGCACCAAGCACCAAAAGCCAAGCCACTCCTCAAGAAGGCGAGAAGCATCATTAATATTGATGAACAAGAGAAGGAGAACTCTGCGAGGGATTCTACTAAGTTTCCCAACCGATATTGTGAGCTGATGTTCCCCCTTCTGGCCGAAAAGAACTATCACCCCGAACCTCTTCTCGCCCCTCTGGCCCATATTTTTGAGTTTGTCATACCCCACATCAAGCAGCAGCAGTGGGGGCTTCTCATGAGAAGACTACAGGAGGCCGATCTGTCATGGGTAGTAAAGTTTTACTCCAACTACTATTCACCTTCTCTCACATCAGTTTTCGTGCGCCAGAAGCAAGTGCCCATATCGGAGGGAGCTATTCAAGGAGTGCTTAAGACCAGACCATTGGCGAATGGGATCGACGCTTATCAAGAGGTCTTGAAGTAGCGTTGTGAATATGGTTTCGATTGGGATGCCATTCTCCGGGTCATTGCCGCACCGGTATCATTTTGGATCCGAGGAAGAATGAGACCCTGGCCCAAGGGCATTGATGCGCATTTTCTCACTGTGGAGACTTAAGCATGGGCCCAAATTTTATCCCATTATGTGCTCCCAAGCACCCACGGATCATCTATCATCGCGGAGCTAGCCCTATTGGTTTCATGCATACTTACAGAAAAATCGGTCTATGTCCCTCTTCTCATCCAACAAACCATGGGTCGTGTCCATGCTAGAGGAAACCTACCCTTTCCCACTTTGGTGATCGAGTTAGTTGCTGCCGCTGATGTCCCTCGGGAGACCAAGGATCAGAATAATTCTGGTGGATGGCAATGTCGTCCCATCCGGAAAATATCTCAAGCTTCTGCCGATCACCGGAAACCTTGACATAGCTATTCTCGTGGGCATTCCCACTGCTTCATCTGCACCACCTAGATCATCCCACCAACGCCTTGAGGATATCCATAAGAAGATGGACCGATATGATCGGCGAAACCAACACCGGTTTGCTTATGTAAAGAAGCTTTTGAGTTTTGTGACCCCACCTATGGAAGAACTGAAGATTTCTACTTCCACCTCAAACTTGAGTGAAGATAGCATGGATGGTAGGGATAATGGAAGCCCCAAGGCTGATCGCCCCTTGCGCCTCACCAATAGCACCGAGGACGATACAAATTTTTAAGTGTGGGGAGGTCATTCGACCGGTCTACGTAGGTAACACCCAAATAAACTTTGATTTTCTTTAGTCATAGTCAATTAGGATAGATTTCATGATTAGGTTTTGTGTTTGAATACCTTTTGCATGATAGTTATTTCTTGTTAGGTCGACTTGGTTAGTATAACGATTTCCTCTCCAAGAAACTATAATTTTTGGGTAACTCTACCAATTTGAAATTTTTTGTTGCTAAACATGCTTGAGGAATGTATTTTGGAACATGGTTTTAGAGTTGAGAACACAAGCAAGTGAGACTTGAGCCAATTGCGTGGTTACATCTTACAACCACTTATCTTCCTTCTTGTGTGCATTGTTCTCCTTCTATGATTGTAATCCTTGATTTGCTTGACTCTATATGTCCATTATCGTGTGTATGAATGCATGTATGTGATTGAGGCCATCATTTCACTTAGCCACTTACCCAAATAGCCTACCCTTTATCAACCTTTGTTAGCCAACTTTGAGCCTACGATTAACCCACTTTGTTCTTAATTTTAGCACATTACAAGCCCAAGGTGGAAAACTATAAATGTCCTTATTTGAATCTTTGATTAGCCTAGGCTAGTGTGTGGGTGTCATTCAAGTGTGGGAAACAAGGGACATTGGTTGGGGTAGGAGCATGTTTTTGTTTTTATGGAAAATATTGGGAAGTGGTACATACTCATGTGTCTATTGAATATGTAAACCATATGCATTGGTACTTTTGTATATAGGTATGTTAGAAAATAAAGAGAAAGAGAAAAACAAAAAGAAAAGAAAAATGAACAATGAAAAGAAAAAAATAAAAATATAGAAAGGAAAAAGAGAGAAATAAAAAGGGGACAAAATGCCCCAAAGTAAGATTCAACAACAATCAATGCATATGTGTAGTGACCAAAGGAGAATGCATGAGTATGTGAAAAAGTGAGGACTGGGTAGTTAGGTTAGTACTTAATTGTATAGGTTGTATATAGGTTAGGTGGGATGCTTAGGTTACTCAAAGATTCAAATTTTAGTCCACTTGGCCATATATATAACCCTACCTTAACGCTAGCCCCATTACAACCTAAGAAAAGACCTCATAATATATGTATGCGTGCATAGAATAATTGTTGATTGTTAGAGGAAGAACAAATTTTGGAAAGCATAAAATAGAGGAGAATCGAGTGATCAACCCTATACAACGAGCGAATAGAGTGTAAACACTTTTGGTGAGGGTTCGAAGCTCGATTCTGTGTTCTCGGCTCTCGCGAGCATTCTTCATGCAAGTTATGCGCCCTTCACCTTGATGATTGGAATTGGTAGAGTTCATATATTGTTTATCATTTTGCCCTACGCCCTTATGTATATTCTTTGGAGATTGAATTGCTTTTGACCAAGTAGATAGTAGCATTCATTTTAGTTGCATTCATATTGGTAGATTACATCTTATAAATCCCGTTCTCTTGCGATTCTTTGGTCTTTGGCTTTCTTTTAAGCATGAGGACATGCTTGGTCTAAGTGTGGGGAGGATGATAAATCCCGTTTTTAGGGTTTATCTTGTACGAATTGTGAGGGTTGTATCAATGATTCTTTCACACTTATTCATAGAAATTGCATGGTTTTGTGTCTCCTTCCCGATTTTGCTTCATGGATGAAAACATGCTTCTTTTACACTAAATATGCCATATTTGAATCCTTTCTTATTATCATTCGATGCCATGATCCCTCTGTTAAGTGATTTCAGAAGTTATAGGGTAAGAATGGCTTAGAAGAGAGAAGGGAAGCATGCATGAATGGAAGGAGCATGGAAAATAGAGCTTTGGAGCTTGAGCAGCGACGCGCACGCGTACCTTGTGCGTACGTGTGGATGCGCGCTACAGGTTCGGCGCGAGGAAGTCAAAGCTGGAAGCCGGCGCATCTGCGTGGCTGGGCCAGAGCCTCATGGACGCGCACGCGTGCTTTACGCTTGCGCGTGGATCGTAAAAACCCTGAGGACGTGCACGCGTGCTGTACGCGTACGCGTCGGTGTTAGCACATGATCTTTTAGTGAAAATGTGCTGAGTGATTTCGCAGGAGCTGTGTGGCCCAATTGGAACTAATTCTGGTGCCAAAACCCATAAGAAGACCAAGGGATGAGGGGATTCTCATTCATTCACACATTTAGATATTTTTAGTTAGTTTTTGGAAGTTACATTTTGTAGAGAGAGAAACTCTAGCTTCTCTCTAGGGTTTGCTTCTCAAATTGGAATTCTCTTGTATCCATTGGTGAGATCTATTGTCAATTCAATTCTACATTGCTTGAAGTTGTAGATCTAGATTTTGCTACTCTCAATTTAGTTCTTGTTGTTCAAGTTACTTGTGGATCTTAGCTTTTGGATGTTGTTACTTCTATTTCCATTAATACATTGAGGTAATTCATGTTCTTAGTTTTCAATTGTTTGATTGTTGTTAATCTCTTGTAGTGGATATCTTTGATTTCAAATTTATTCTCAATTTTACAATGTCTTTCATCATTGCTCTCCAAGTGTTCGAGAAAATGCCAACTTTAACTATGGAGTAGACTTTTCATACTTGGCTTGGGGGTTGAGATATTGGAGACACTTGAATTGTCAATAGCATTTGTTGATTAACGATTGGAAATTGCTAATTCGTTTGCATGTCACTAAAGCTAGACTTTCCTAGGGTTAGACTAGGATTTGTGAACTCAAATTGATTACTTTCACTTGACTTTCCTCTTGTTAGTAGAGGTTAACTAGGTGAAGCAATAACTAATTGTGGTCACAATTGATAAAGATTATGATGATAGGAAGTCCAATTCTCACTCCTAGCCAAGGCTTTTATATAACTTAATTTTCATTCACACTATTAGCTTGCCTTAAACTCCAAAACACCAATACAACTTTTAACCAATAATGCGCATCATTGGAGCACTCCTAGGGAGAATGACTCGGAAGTAATACTCTCGGTTATTTGATTCATTAGGGGTTTGTACTTGTGACAAACAAATTTTTGCATGAAAGGATTATTGTTGGTTTAGAAACTATACTTCGACGAGATTTCATTTGTGAATTCTAAACACACAAAAATCCATTCATCAAAATGACTACGGAGGCACCTTGAGTGTTCAAGCATTGGTAGGCTAAAGTATGCACTACCTTGGTCAAGTTAGTCACAAACTCTAGGGTGTTCCTTTGCATTTCCACTTGTCCTTGAAGTAGCAAGGTAAGAGAATCATCTATTGGGGCTTGGGCTTGGAGAAAGGGTTCATAGTAGGATGGTGGTTCTACTTGGTAAGGGTATGGAGATAGTGAGTATTGAGGTGGTTCATGGTAGTAATCATGAGAGGGTTGTGGTGGTTCTAAAGGTTTTTGCTCATAATGGTCACAAGGATATGGTATGGGTGATTAGTCATATGATGGATATGGGTTATGTGAAGGTACTTGATAAAAAGGGGTTCGTGAGTAGGGTTGACGGTCATGTTGAGGGTAAGGTTTATAGGATTATGATGGTGGTAATTGATTGTCACAAAAAGATTCACCATAGCCATTGAATTGACATGCATTAGGATGGTGATTATACCTTTAAGTATTCGGAGGTTGTTGCCAATAGGAGTGATCAATTCCTTGAGGCTCCTCCCATCTTTGTTGGTTCCATCCTTGATACATGTGGTCATTGAAGTTCACATTTCCTACAACACAATTAGAACCAAACTCAAAGCCAAAAGGGTGAAAATTCATAGTGGAAACAAAAACAAAACTAACAAAGTCCTAAAGCTAACAAAAACTAACAAACAAGTAAAAGACAAACATATTCACAATATTCACATATATACAATAACCAATAACAAGGCACACAATTGCAACTTCCCCGGTAACAGCGCCATTTTGATGAATGGATTTTTGATGGTTTAGAATTCCTCAATGAATTCTCGTTGCAAGTAAAGATTCTAAACCAACAATAATCCTTTCATACAAAAATTTGGTTGTCACAAGTAATAAACCCCTATAAAAATAATCGAAGTATTCAAACCTCAGGTCGTTCTCCCTAGAAATTACGATAAAGTGTTCTTGTTATTGGCTATGAGGTATATTTTGGGGTTTTGGATAAGAAACAAGGAAAGTAAATTGCAAAGGAAATAAACTAACAACTTAGAAAAGCTCTTGGCAAGGTATAAGAACTAGAAGTCCTATCCTAGTTATCCTTATCAGTTGTGATGAGAGTTGTCCATTGCTCCCACTTAGTTAACCTCTAACTATGAAGGAAAGTCAAGTGCATGAATTAACTTGATTCCACAAGTCATAGCCTAATCATGATGAAAGACTAGCTTTAGTGGCATTCAAGTCAATTAGCAACTTCTAATTATCAATCAACAAAGGATTTTGATAACTCAAGAGTCACCAATAACTCTACCTAGGCCAAGAGGAGAAAAACCTACTCTATAATCTAACCAAGCATTTTGTCAAACACTTGGGATGCATAAAAGGAAAGTAAAATCAAATTGCAAGAATTATAAATCTACAACTACTAATTGCAAGGAATTAAACAATAAAGGAGTGATTCAACAATAAAGGAACATGAATCATAAATTACATTAAAGGAAAATGGAAGAACAAAAGTGCATCAACATAAAAGTAGAGAATTACAAGAATTAAATGCTAAACTAGAGAGAGGAGACGTAGAAGAACAAGAATTACAAAATGAAAAGTAAATCAAAGCATGAAATTAACCTAGATCTAAGAAATCCTAATCTATCTCTAACCTAATTCTTGAGAGAAGAGAGAGCTTCTCTCTCTAGAAACTAACTTTCCCTCTAAAACTAAAGTAAACAAATTGGTAACTTACTTGTTGATCCCTCTTCATTCCATGGGTTAAATAGCATCAGAAATGAGTTGGATCTGGACCTGGAAAGCCCAGAAATTGCCCCCAGCGGATTGCCTTTAAGTGAGTCACGTGCGAGCATCGGCGCGTATGCGTGGGTCACGCGTACGCGTCACTTGACAAATTGCTATCCACGCGTATGCGTCACCAATATGTCATGATCGTACCAAAAGTAAGGCGTTACTGACCTGTTTTTCTTGTTAACTATTTACTATTAAGCCTTTAGTTCGATCAATTATTTCTAATTTAAATTATAAAATGAACAAGTTAATTATATTTTGTAAAGTACAATTTAAATTCAAATATCAATTTTCTAGATTAAATCATACAAATCTCTATTATTTTTCTATCTCTGAAACTTTAATTTTAATTTATAAAATAATTAATTATAATATAAATTGTACATAAATGTTAATTGACTTAAACTTAAAGTATTTATAAATATCAATCTAATCATTTCTAATAAAATAATTTCTAGGAGTTCAAATTAATAACATATTTCATTGAAAATAGAATTTATTTAAATCAAATTATACAATTCTTCTTATTTTTCAATTATCAAAATTATAATTTCAATTATACCAAATATCTAATAAAATTTATATGAAAATTCTAATTAATTTAAACTCCAATTATCATGAAACTCCATTTAATTACCTTTAGCAAAATAATTTTCTTAAAATAAATCACAAATAATTAATTATTTGATTTTCAAAAATTATGGTTGTTACACGTCATGTATGCGTATGCGTCACCATGCGACTTCACTTTCCACGCGTGCGCGTCTGCTGCGCGTGCGCGTCGATCTCAGCATCCAAAATCCTTTTTTCTTCATGAGTTCTCCACTTGCATGCTTTTCCTTTCCATCCATTTGATCCATTCCTAGCCTTTCCATCCTAAATTCACTAACAAACATATCAAGGTGTATTGTGGAATCAAAGGTGAATCAAAATTAACAATTAAGGGCCTAAAAAGTATGTTTTCACACTTAAGCACAAATTAGGAGACAATCATGAAACCATGTTATTCTAGTGGATAAATGTGGGAAAAGGGTGATAAAATCCCCTAAATTCAGCATAGGATGCACTACCAAATAGTGGTGCATCAATTCTAGTGCCTCCTTTTGCATTTCTCTTTGTCCTTGAAGTTGCAAGGTGAGAGAATCATCATCCATTCGGGCTTGGGGTGGATAGGTGGGTTCATTATTTTGGAGAAAGGGTTTATAATGGGAAGGTGGTTCCTCTTGGTAGGGTTGTGTGGGTTCAACACTCTCCACTTTTTCCACTCGTTGCACAACATGCTCCATAGTTGCTTGAAGTTGATCCAATGCTTCCTTGAGAGGATCCCTTGACTCTTGTTCCGCTTGGATAACATGATTAGGATCATATGGCTGTTGGATCAATGGACATGAATATTCTTCCATGGGAGGTTGTGGTAGAAAATAGAATTCATTTTGTGGTTGAGGTTGGAATGGTGGTGGTTCTATGTATGGTTCATATGGCTCATATGGTTGTTGGTATGGTGGGTACGGATTGGGGTCATATGAGGGTGTTTGGTAAAAAGGGGCTTGTGAGTATGGTTGAGGGTTATGTTGTGGAGGGGATTCATAGGAATATGATGGTGGTTGTTGATAGTCACAAGAAAATTCACCATAGCCATTGAATTGACATGCATTACGACGGGAATTATATCTATTAAGAAACCGGGGGAGGTTGTTGCCAAGAAGGTTAAGCATATGCTTATGGCTCCTCCCACCTTTGATTGTTCCATTCTTGATGCATATTCTCATTGTAATCTCCATTTCCTACAACATAATTAGAACCAAACTCATAGCCAAAGTGAGAATTCATGATAGCAAAAGACAAAAACAAGGAGGTAAAATCTAACTACTAAATCAAACAAGCAAACCAACAAAAGAGCAACTATTCATAATATTAACATATGTACAATAACCAATAACATAACACCATTGCGATTCCCCGACAAGACACCATTTTGATGAGAAGATTTTTGATGGTATAGAATTTCACAATAAATTCTCGTTGCTAGTATAGTTTCTAAACCAAACAACAATCCTTTCATACAAAAATTTGGTTATCACAAGTAACAAACCCCTATAAAAATAATCAAAGTATTCAAACCTCAGGTCATTCTCCCTAGGAATTGTAATTGAGTGTTCTTGTTATTGGTTATGAAGTATGTTTGGGGTTTTTGAGGTAATTGACAAGAAATATAAATGGCAAAAGAAATAAACTAACAAGTAGAAAAGCTCTTGGCAAGCTATGAGAACTAGAAGTCCTATCCTAGATATCGTTATCAATTGTGATGAGAATTGTCCATTGCTCCCACTTAGTTAACCTCTAACTATGAAGAAAAGTCAAGTGGATGAATTAACTTGATTCCACAAGTCCTAGCCAAATCATAATGAAAGACTAGCTTTAGAGGCATTCAAGTCAATTAGCAACTTCTAATCATCAATCAACAAAATAATTAGATAACTCAAGAGTCACTAATTACTCTACCTAGGTCAAGAGGAACAAAATCTAACTCATAACTAAAAGAAGCATTTTATCAAACACATAAAAGGCAATAAAGATAAACACATGAATTGCAAGAAATAAAGAGAGATCTAATCTCAATGGCAAGAGATCAATAATAGAAAACCAAATCAAACATGAAAAAGCATGGAAATAATGAATTGCATTGAAAGGTAAATGGAGATCTACATAAGATTTCATAAAGCAAAAGGAAAATTGAAGCAAGAGAAGAAGTAGATCTAGATCTAAGAAATTAACCTAAACCTAATCCTAATTCTAGAGAGAAGAGAGAGCTTCTCTCTTTAGAAACTAACTTTCCCTCCAAAAACTAAACAAAAACTAAACTAATTAGTAACTAGCTTCAATCTGTTGATTCCCCATCAATCCTTGGGTTAAATAGCATCAGAGATGAGTTGGATTTGGGCCTGGGAAACCCAGAAATCGCCTCCAGCAAATTCACTTTAAGTGGGTCACGTGCGAGCACCAACGCGTACGCGTACATCACGCGTACGCGTCGCCATGCGACCTTATCGTTTCACGCGTGCGCGTCTGCTGTGCGTGCGGGTGGAGTGAATTTCTCCCAATCCTTGATTTTCCATGATTTCTCCAATTTGCATGCTTTTCTCTCCATTTCTTTGATCCATTCCTATCCATTCCAATCTGAATTCACTAACAAACATATCAAAGTATCTAGTGGAATCAAAGGTGAATCAAAATTAGCAATTAAGGGCGTAAAAAGCATGTTTTCATACTTAAGCACAAATTAGGAGACATTCATAAAACCATGCTATTTCCTTGGATAAATGTGAGAAAAGGGTGATAAAATCCCCTAAATTAAGCATAGGATGCACCACCAAATAGCGGTGCATCATACTCACATGCCTTGTTTTTCAATTAAATATTTGTTTTCAACTATTTCACCTTCCAAACAAGCTTGTAAGCTTCTGTGACACCTTTTTAAGACTCTTGGGATTATTTTTGGGTATAAAAACATGGGAAAAGTCTTTGGTGGAATTAATTGGTAATTATTTCAAAAAGTTAGAGAACGGAGGCTTAGGTTTCTGGTGTATTGAGGATGGGTCTGGTGAAATGAGAAAGGAGAAAGATACCTGAATTGAGAAATTTACGAACTAATGAGTTTGGAATGGAAATGTTGAATTGACAGTGGTTGAATTGAGTCGAGGACTCGGGATGAAATGATGGATCCATGATGTACTGAAAATGTTTTCTGAAAACCACTGAATTACTGTTTTATATTGAGATTGTTGAAACGCTATGCGCTTGGCAAGGAGGTGGTTAATCCCGCCTGTCGAGGTAGCTGTGGCGGTGTAAGGACGGTGGTTAATCCCACTTACGTTGAAATGTGAGGTCTGTGGCAAGAGTATCCCGCTCGCATCCCTTTGGATCAATAGAGTATGCAGGCACAAAATCCTGGATGGTGTTCTGAGCACCATATCTCGGGGGTTCCCAATGATGATTCCGAAGGGCGACATCTCCATGGAGATGTGTCGGGTTAGCAGTAGAACCGACAATGTGATATCATAGCCAGTAGGACAGGCATTCATCATGTGCATGTTCTATCTGTTTGTATTCTTTGCTGACTTGTAATTGCTTGCCTATTTGTATAACATGTCTAATTGCCTACTTGAATTACTTGATATATATGTCTATACCTGTGTTTTACATGTATTGCAATTAATTATGTTTTCTACTGGGATTGAGGAGGTTCGGAAGGCGGTGGCGATGGGATCGCATGGAAGATATGTTGGTGAAGGCTGTGAGACAGCGGAAAACTGTTAGAGTAGAAATCCTTTAAGTTAGATTACCCTCTTGTTATGTTAAGTTTTAAGTTATGCTTTATTATTTTTGTTATGCTTTAAGATGAATCCTGTGATGGATATGAAGTTCTAGGATTGCCTCTGGCATCACGGAGTCTTATATCTTACATAGTGGGCACTGTTACCATACTGAGAACCTCCGGTTCTTATACCATATTTCTGTTTTGTTTTTCAGATGCAGGTCGCAACCCACCTCGGTGAGTTGCTTGGATGGTGACAGAAGCGGAGGATCCTTATTTGTTTTAGATGTCATTTGATTATTTTGTTTATATCTCTCAATTTTGTATTTTACTTTTGCCTAGAGGCTTGTTTTGAGAGAAAAATTTTGTATAAGCTATTTTAACTTCCAAAGTTCTGTATGATCTGTATATGTAGTAAGCCGGCTTAAACTCCACGAGCCATGGCTAGATCCTTATGTTAGTATACTCTTATCTTTTGTTATAATATAGATATATCTGATGCGGGTGCATCATTGCCTGTTTTTTTATAGTTATTTCAGTAGGTTTTAGTTAGTTTTCATACAAATTTTGCCAATAAATGAGTAATAGCATGAAAAATCTCTTCATGAAACAATCTCAAGCATAGGTGAATTTTAGTTAATATATAGGGTAAATATGATAAAATAGATCACACTAAGTGAAGTTTTGATTTTAAGTATTATTAGCACACTTAGTATATAAAAATCATCTTGTATGTTACCTTGATGCACTTTGTTGGTTTGATTTCAGGCCAAAAGAAGCAGAGAAGAGCCACGTTAGAGCTACTAACGTGGGCACTAACGTGGAAGGAAGGAAAGTTTGGAACGTTAGTGGGAATGTTAATGGCATTAACTTTGAAAAAGGAGTAGCGTTATTGGCAAAAGTGAGTGCCAATAACGCTAGCGCAGCAAAGGAAGACCCACGTTAATGGCCACGTTAGTAACACTAACGTGGGCATTAACGTGGAAGAAAGGAGGCAGCTGTGAAAGTTAGTGGAAAAAGTGAACGCCATAACGTTTGCGAAGCAAAGAAGGCCTATGATAGCGGCCACGTTAGTGCCACAAACGTGGACACTAACGTGGGCAAAATCCCACCCGGCAACCTGACCATGCCTTCTTCAAACAAGAATAACTTGAGCCACAAAACTCCAAATGAGGTGATTCCAATGGCATTGGAAAGTAGGAATCTAGAGCTTTCTAAGCATATATGGCATTACATGGTGGACACTAAATTTAATGGAGAAAACATGCCCCGAAAGTGTAAAGATGAACATGGTATCAACCTGTAGTAAGGCCAGCTGACCTCTTCACCTTCCAAGAAGGGTAACTCGAGCTGTAGAGCTCCAAATGATGCGCTTCCAAGGCGTTGGAAAGTAGACATCCAGAGATTTCCAACAATATATAATAGTATGGGGTACACATTAAGTTTGAGCTCCAGAACCTGGCAATATTAATCCCCTGAACGCGGATATTATTGGCACTCACTTTTTCCAATAATGCCAACGACTATGCCAGCGACCCTGTCCTCGTCAAAGGAGCATAACGTGAGTTACCAAGGTCCAATTGAAGTGATTCTAGTTGTGTTAGAAAGCTGACATTCAGAGCTTTCTAACGATATATAATAATTCTAGAGGGCATGAAATTAGAGCACAAATAAGAGGCATCTTTTAAGCCCCAAAAACACCAACTGGGTAGTAAGTGTGACGTTAGCCACACTAACTTCAGCACTAACGCCACACATGTAGCATTAGTGTGGCTAACGGTGGCACTAATGATTAGCACCTGGACTTCAACTTGATTCACTTCTTTTTCAAGGACCACCCAACCTCAAGAAAGCAAGCCCACAAGTGTCAACCAATCAAGGCCACAAGAAGCATCTAGAATATTTAATTTTCATTTCATTGTAATTTGCTTTTAATTTCATTTCATTTTGAAGTTTAGGAGAGCCTATAAAAAGTCCTTAGTTTCTACATTGAATTCATTCTGGAAAGGTGGAAATTGAAGGAAGGGGGAGAGAGTGAAGACCAATTCGAACTTCTGTGAATTGGCACACTCCAAGGGGAGTAGGTCTTCAGACCCCTCCCCTCCTACACTCTTCTTCTTTTTCTCTTATTTTCCTTTTCTAAGGAGTAGTTTCATTTTAGTTGTAATTTTCATTTATGAATTTTGAAGTTTCAATTTCAGTTTTAATCTTCATCTTTAGTTTTCTGCACTTTCTTTCTTTTCTATTTTGGTAGAGCAATGATCAACTAACTCTTTTCATTGGGTTAGAGAGCTCGATTGTGATTCAATGGATCAATTGTAGTTCTTATTCTTCTTCTTCTTTCTTTTCTCTTGATTTTACTAGAGAGCTTTCAATCTTCATCCAATTGGGTAATTGTCTCAAAAGAGAAATTGCTCATACTTGGATTTCTTCTGAACCTTGGAAGAGGAATGAGGAAATCATGCTAGAAATGCTCTCTCACATTGGATTAGGTTGGGGTTTGGATGGATATTGTGACATTTAATCCTACTAATACTTTGATCTATGAATGTGTGTGGTATAATCAGTGACCAAACTTCATCTATTCCCATGAGCAATTAAATCAAGGAATTGGGAAATTGTTCAAGCTTAGAGAGATTGGATTGCCAAGGAATTAGGATCCAATCACTTAAGATTGCCAAGGAGATCAATGAATGCATTGATTGAGGAAGAGATGAGAATGAACATGATCTGGAAGATTGCAATATCTCTTGATCCCTATGTTCATTTTATTTTTAGTTCTTACATTTACTTTTCTTGCCATTTTACTTTTCTGCACTTTATTGCTTTTCCTTTCTTTTCTGTCAATTTACAATTCCTGCTGCTTATCACTTTAATCTGGATCATCTGATTAGGATAATTAATCAACTATTGATTGCTTAATCCGATAATCTCTGTGGGATTCGACCTCGCTCTTTTGTGAGTTATTACTTGATAATAATTCGGTATACTTGCCGAAGGAAAATTTGTTGAGAGACAAATTTCCGTGCATCAAGTTTATTGAGCTGTTGCTGGGGATTAATTGTGATTAACAAACTACCGGTTGATTGATTTACTAGATTAGATACTTTTCTTTTGTCTTTGTTTTCTTTTATTTCTTATTTTCTATGCTCTGTAACTGTTTGTGTTAATGCCTCACCAAGAAGCCCCTGTTCGTGACAGCTCTGGCTCTTGATGATTTTGTTATTAATACAACAGTTTCTTTTATTTAGCTTCTTTTCAAATAAAATTGGCATATGATCACATTCTAAGTTTGTTGTTGCCCTGCAACAATCTTTTTTCAATCTTTCTGGGTAATTGAATCAATTCTAAGAGAAAGTGTCACACTAAGTTTGGTGTGCCACTTATATTTCTATGCAATGTACCCAGCAACACCACTTATTTGTACAATCATAGTGCCTTTGCTTCTTAGGCCTGTAGTGTCATTTTTAACCAATCTTGCTTAATTTTATGCGTTACTCATAGCTTGTTTCTCTTTTTTTTGACATTCATAGTTGAATCACAATCTCAACACCACTGCTCCTACTTGTTGCTTGCCGGCAAAGCACTTATTCTAAGATGGTGATTGGAGGGAGGAAGTCTGCAGGAAGGGATAACAGGGGCGAAGATGAGCTACAGAGGTTGTAAAGTTCCTTTCCTTATCATTTACTCCAAGTAGACTTAATTGCAACCATGAATGTCTCTTGTTTTGAATTCTGTGGTCTACCTCTGTTATGTTAAGTTGCTTTTAGTAATAAGCATGGTTCACTATTTATCATTGCACCTTCATCTTTAATTTGCTTCCACCCATTTAAAAATGCATCGAAGAAATCATTCTTTTGAAAGGAAAGTGTTGAGAATTTTATCAATTTTGAGGTAAGCTAAAGATTAAGAGAAATAGACTGATTGCATGATTGTGTATTGAGGTTACATGTTTGTGAAAACTTGCATGGGAGCTCATAGACAGGAATTGAAATTTGGAGAAGTGTTATGGAAATTCTCAAAAATCTATTGATCCAAGAAGCAGTAAACCAAAGAAAACAAAAGAAAAAGAAAAACAAGGAAAAAGCCCAAGGCTCTGAGCATCAATTACTAGGATGAAAAAGAAAGATACAAAAACTCAAAGAGTTATTGTCCTAGTTACATGCTTGTGGTGAATTTGTGTCAAAGAAAGAGGCCTGAGCAAGTAAATCCTAAGGGGTGCTTCATCACCTAATACCTTAACCCAACTGGGTTGGGAGTATTGATTGAAAACTTATCCTAAAGGGCCGCTTTGAGACATGACACCTAGAGTCGAAGCCAAGACAAATAAATACTACTTCAAGGTGATAATCTATAAAGAGGACTCCATAATACCATCTGAATGACACTCCTAAGATCTAAGACTTCCAAGATGTAAGGACTAATGAACACTGGAACTCTTGCATAAGCATATAATTGGAGTTGGCCTTCATTATCACTTAATCACTTTACTCACCAAGGCATCATAAGAGATTCTTTAACACAATCCAATAAAAAGAATCCTTTGTGCATAATTCTTTCCTTGCTTGGGGACAAGCAAGATTTAAGTTTGGTGTTGTGATGCGGGTGCATGATTGCCTATTTTTTATAGTTATTTCAGTAGGTTTTAGTTAGTTTTCATACAAATTTTGCCAATAAATGAGTAATAGCATGAAAAATCTCTTCATGAAATAAAATCTCAAGCATAGGTGAATTTTAGTTAATATACAGGGTAAATATGATAAAATAGATCACACTAAGTGAAGTTTTGATTTTAAGTATTATTAGCACACTTAGTATATAAAGATCATCTTGTATGTTACCTTGATGCACTTTGTTTGTTTGATTTCAGGCCCAAAGAAGCAGAGAAGAGCCACGTTAGTGGCTACGTTAGTGCTACTAACGTGGGCACTAACGTGGAAGGAAGGAAAGTTTGGAACGTTAGTGGGAATGTTAATGGCATTAAATTTGAAGAAGGAGCAGCGTTATTGGCAAAAGTGAGTGCCTATAACGCTAGCGCAGCAAAGGAAGACCCACGTTAATGGCCACATTAGTTACACTAACGTGGGCATTAACGTGGAAGAAAGGAGGTAGCTGTGAAAGTTAGTGGAAAAAGTGAACGCCACTAACATTTGCGAAGCAAAGAAGGCCTACGATAGTGGCCATGTTAGTGCCACTAACGTGGACACTAACGTGGGCAAAATCCCACCCGGCAGCCTGACCATGCCTTCTTCAAACAAGAATAACTTGAGCCACAAAACTCTAAATGAGGTGATTTCAGTGGCATTGGAAAGTAGGAATCCAGAGCTTTCCAAGAATATATGGCACTACATGGTGGACACTAAATTGGAGGGAGAAAACCTGCCCCAAAAGTGCAAAGATGAACATGGTATCAACCTGTAGTAAGGCCAGCTGACCTCTTCACCTTCCAAGAAGTGTAACTCTAGTTGTAGAGCTCCAAATGATGTGCTTCCAAAGGCGTTGGAAAGTAGACATCCAGGGCTTTCCAAATATATATAATAGTATGGGGTGCACATTAAGTTTGAGCTCCAGAACCTGGCAATATTAATCCCCTGAACACGGACGTTATTGGCACTCACTTTTTCCAATAATGCCAGCGACTATGCCAGCAACCCTGTCCCCTTCAAAGGAGCATAACTTGAGTTACAGAGGTCCAATTGAGGTGATTTCATTTGTGTTAGAAAGTTGACATTTAGATCTTTCCAACGATATATAATAGTCTATAGTAGGCATGAAATTGTAGAATAAATAAGAGGCATATTTTAAGCCCCAAAAACACAATCTGGGTAGCAAGTGTGACGTTAGCCACACTAACTTCAGCACTAACGCCACACATGTAGCATTAGTGTGGTTAAAGGTGGCACTAATGATTAGCACCTAGACCTCAACTTGATTCACTTCTCTTTCAAAGACCACCCAACCTCAAGAAAGCAAGCCCACAAGTGTCAACCAATCAAGGCCACAAGAAGCATCTAGAATAGTTAATTTTCATTTCATTGTAATTTGCTTTTAATTTCATTTCATTTTGTAGTTTAGGAGAGCCTATAAAAAGGCCTTGGTTTCTACATTGAATTCATTCTAAAAAGGGGGAAATTGAAGGAAGGGGGAGAGAGTGAAGACCAATTCGAACTTCTGTGAATTGGCGCACTCCAAGGGGAGTGGGTCTTCGGACCCCTCCCCTCCTACACTCTTCTTCCTTTTCTTTTCTTTTCCTTTTCTTAGGAGTAGTTTCGTTTTAGTTTTAACTTTCATTTATGAATTTTGAAGTTTCAATTTCAGTTTTAATCTTCGTCTTTACTTTTCTGCACTTTCTTTCTTTTCTATTTTGGTAGAGCAATGATCAACTAACTCTTTTCATTGGGTTAAAGAGCTCTATTGTGATTCAATGGATCAATTGTAGTTCTTATTATTCTTCTTCTTTCTTTTCTCTTGATTTTACTAGAGAGCTTTCGATCTTCATCCAATTGGGTAATTGTCTCGGGAGAGAATTTGCTTATACTTGGATTTCCTCTGAACCTTGGAAGAGGAATGAAGAAATCATGCTAGAAATGCTCTCTCACATTGGATTAGGTTGGCGGTTGGATGTATATTGTGACATTTAATCCTACTAATACTTTGATCTATAAATGTGTGTGGTATAATCAGTGACCAAACTTCATCTCTTCCCATGAGCAATTAAATCAAGGAATTGGGAAATTGTTCAAGCTTAGAGAGATTGGATTGCCAAGAAATTGGGATCCAATCACTTAAGATTGCCAAGGAGATCAATGAATACATTGATTGAGGAAGAGATGAGAATGAACTTGATCCGGAGGATTGCAATATCTCTTGATCTCAATGTTCATTTTATTTTTAGTTCTTACATTTACTTTTCTTGCCATTTTACTTTTCTGCACTTTATTGCTTTTCCTTTCTTTTCTGTCAATTTACAATTCCTGCAGCTTATCACTTCAATCTGGATAGTCTGACTAAGATAATTAATCAACTATTGATTGCTTAATCCGTTAATCTCTGTGGGATTCGACCTCACTCTTTTGTGAGTTATTACTTGACGACAATTCGGTATACTTGCCGAAGGGAAATTTGTTGAGAGACAAGTTTCCGTGCATCAATATCTTGTCCTTTAAGTTAGTAGCTTAGTGAGTACATTTTATGCTTTTCAAATCCTATTTTTGAGCTATATCCTTCATCGGGCTTCTAGAATACGTTACTTGTTCTATATATTATATGTACAAGATTTAGAACTATCGTAACCTTTGATTAGCCTTTGCTTTACAACGCGAGGTAAGGCTTAGGGTAATTAGGGTATTACACTAAACATGGTCCGGGGTCACTACACTTTTTCATAATGGACTTCATCAATGAGGAAATGGAACTACCCAAGGACAATGGTTCCAACTCACCAATCTTATCTTTGTGTGTGCACAAGTCCTTTAAAATATTAGCATACTTCAAAATTTGTTGAATGGCATCAAGAAGTGGAATGGTTACATCAACCTTCTTGAATTCTTGAAGCATGTTTAGATCAAACTCCGGAGTTTTCTTGGCCTTCTTTACCATGGAAGGAAATGGAATAGGAATAGATTCATCCATTATGGCCTTCCTCTTGGGTTCCTTAAGGCTCACTTCTTCTTCCTCTTGCTTTGTGTCTCCCTTATCTTCCTGATGTTGAACTTCAACAACCACTTCCTCCTCATGGATGTCTTCCATGGCCCTTGGAGGTATTTCCTCCAATGTAGTTCCCGACCATAGAATAATGGCGTTGAGACCTTCCTTTGGATTCGGAAGGGGTTGGGATGGAAGTTTAGAAGAGCCTGAGGCTTGGTTGGTGTTGGTATTATTGGAAGGGCGTAGCGACAACCTTGAGAGCATTTCAGTTATATTGGACAATTGACTCCTAGTGTTCTCTTCATTTTTCTCTATCATAGCCCAAAGTCTCTCTTGTTCTTGGTAGATTGAACGGAAGGCATCTTTATTTTGGTTTGTGGAAGAGGAGGAAGGTTGATTGGTTTGTTGTCTTTGGTGAGGTACTTGGTATTTATGGTGGTTTTGTTGTGAGTGTTGGTATGATTGGTTATGGTGGTTTTGGTTGGCTTGGTGGTTATTGTTGTGGTATTAGGAAGAAGATTGGTGGTTATTGTGGTATTGAGAAGATGAGTTGCCTTGGTTCCATCTTTGATTGTGGTTGTTTTCTTAAGCATTGTCCCTCCACCCTTGATTGGAGCTATTACCATGAGAATAATTGTTTTGACCTTGAGATTGATAAGGTGGACAGTTGTTGTAGTTGTTGGCTACCGCAAGAGTATAATCCTCTTGGACTTAATGGCATTGGTCGGTGTAATGTGTAGTACTAGAGCATAAACCACATATTCTAAGAGGTCCTTCAAGTTGGAGGATTTGAGGTGGGGCTTGGATGGCTTGGATTGATTGAGATGCCTTTTGTCCTTGGTGAATCTCCTTAAGGAGAGCGATCATTTCTCCAAGCGCTTTAGTCAAAGCCAATTTGGAAGGAGGTGCTTCCACCACACTCTTGGGAGGATTGTTCCTCACTCTCACATGTTGGGTAGCGTCGGCGACATCATTGATCAATCTCCATGCTTCCGCCGCCGTCTTGTTATTAGAAAGGGAACCACCACTAGAGGCGGTGAGCAATCTCTTATCCGCAACACAAAGACCTCCAGTGAAATAGCTAATGAGCAAATGAGTGTCTAACCCATGATGTGGACAAGATTCCAACAACCTCTTAAATCGAGTCCAATATTCATAGAGTGTCTCGTGGTCTCTTTGCATTATACCAGAAATTTCCTTCCAGATGTAGTCAGTTTTCTCCGGAGAAAAGAACTTATCTAAGAACTCTCTTCTCAATAGGTTCCATTAAGTCACCACTTCATCAGGTTTGGAGTAGAACCACTCTTTTGCTGTCCCCTCAAGAGAGAAGGGGAAAGCAAAAACCATGATAGCAATCTCATTGGCACTATGCCTTCGAGCCGTAGAACATGCTACTTGAAAGTCTCTCAAGTGCCTAATAGGGCCTTGGCCTGGTAGTCCATGGTACTTAGGCAGCAAATTAATCAGACTATTCTTCAGCTCAAAATTAGGATCAAGATTCGAATACCTAGCTTGCAACGGTTGAAGAATGAGATCCGGTGCTCCTTTTTCGTGCAAGGTAATCCTATGTGGCTCCGCCATGTGGTTTTCACCTGTAGTATGCAAAGATGTATCAGTAGTGCCAACAGAGGAATAGGAAGTTCCTTCGTTGAATGTGGACTCTAGATCACTCTTGGTTCTGTCTAGTATTTCGGAAGGTTCCTCAAGAAAGGCCGAAGCACTAGCCGTGTAATCCAACCGCCGCCTAGCCTGCCGAGTATATAGTAAAGTTCTTTCAATTTCAGGATCAAACTCGGCTAAGCTAGGATTCAGTTGAGACCTAGTCATTCAACTTAGAAGTCATAGCTCATGGATTAAAGAAAATCTAAACTAAAAACAAACTAATGAAAGCAAGTAAACTATCTACAATATTCACATATTTACATAACCAATATCAAAGCGCACATTGCAACCATTCCCCGACAACGGCGCCAAAAAATTGATGGGAGAATTATTTTTGGTCTAGAATTTCATCAATAGAAAATCAAATCATGTCATAGTATAGCCCTAAACCAACATATAATCCTCTTGGTCAAATTTTGATTTGGTTGTCACAAAATCAACCCCAATAAAAAGTAACCGATAGTATTAGTCTCGGGTCATCCTCAAGAAAATGGGCAAACATATGCATCAATATTGGTTAGAATTCCGAGGTTGAGAGTCATAAACAAGAATTTAAACTACTAAAGCTTAACATGCAAGAAATCTAAAGTGCAAGAAACTAAATCAAAGCAATTAAAGCGAGGTATGAGTAAATGTAATCTACCAAGGCAACATATAAATCTATTTCTATTCTAAAACTAAGTAAACAACTAAACTAACTATAGCAAGAACCAAGAAATGGGGATTTTCGGGTTTCAAGTATGA
This sequence comes from Arachis hypogaea, assembly GCF_003086295.3. Lineage (NCBI taxonomy): Eukaryota > Viridiplantae > Streptophyta > Magnoliopsida > Fabales > Fabaceae > Arachis > Arachis hypogaea. The sequence goes on along the minus strand of NC_092052.1, from coordinate 96,512,703 downwards.
ATTATAAAATGGACTCTTGGCTAAGGCATAACAATTGGGATCACCATCCTTGTCTAATAACCATATATTGACAATTATGAGGAACCAAGCCCATTAAGTCTACTTCTACAAGTGAAGTATGTCAAATGGCTTGGTCAATTTCAACTTATAAGTCCTAATCCAACTACTAATTGGTTTAGCAGTAGATTAGTGTCAATGGGTATCAATTTGACCACTAAGGATTCTCAAATCACCAATTCAATTAGACACAATAACTCATGGTCACCCAATTCCCTTTGTCAAGGCGAAGAGTATAGAAAACTACTCCATAATCAAAGGAAATATTTCATCAAACACATGGTATGCACTAACTAAAGACATATTTAAATTGTAAATTAATTGGAAATTACAAGTATCTATTAATAATTATCAATAGAAAATAACTCAAATAACACTATCAATCATAGAAAACATCAATGCACTAATAGAAATTCAAAATCCACAAAGTTCATAAAATGAGAAGAAAAGGGGAAATGATAAGAAAACACAATTCTGACACAAGATCTACACAAAATTATAACTAGAGAACTCAAAATAAGTAATTGAAACTAAAATTAACAAGACCCAATTCAGAAATTCAACAAAGGAAGATCAAAACAAACTAAATCTAGAGAGAAGTATGAGTTTCTCTCCCTAGAAAATAAGAACCTAAAACTAGCTAAAATTATGTGTATGGTGTAAAATGAGTGAGTCTCGCATTCGCCCTTGGTTCCTTGGGTCTTTTCCATGCAGAATTGAGCTCAGATTGGGCCTGGAGCCTCCCAGAAATTGCCAGCCACGATTTCATTAATGAGGTCAGGTGCTGGGCATCACGCGTGTACGTCGGCCACGCGTGCGCGTCATATGAATTCTGCGAGCCATGTGTACGCATCAAGCATGCGTACGCGTCGGTAGGATTTTGCATCACCATGCGAATGCACCAGTTTTTTCACGCCAGTCCTAGCTATATGCGGCCACGCGTGCGCGTCACCACCAATTCTCCAAAGCTTCATTCTTCATGTCCCTTCCCCTTGTGCATGCTTCCTGGTGCGTACGATCCTCACACTTTTGTATAGCAGTACCAGCAAGTACACTGGGTCGTCAAAGTAATACCTAAGCGAGTCAGGGTCAATCCCACGAGGATTGTTGGCTTGAAGCAAGCTATGGTTATCTTGCAGGTCTTAGTGAAGCAGATCAGAAGGTTGTTCATTTGAAAGATGGAATTACAATGTTTAATTATAAGAATAGGAATATGGTTAAGGATTGGAGTTGCTTTGCCTTTCTGAATTAACTTCGGTATTACTGCTCTCTTTGCTTGTGAGTGATTTCTTCAACGGCAGGCTATATGTGATTGACACTGGTTTGAGCAGCTGCCAATACTCCTCCAGATCTGAACCCCAGGTTTAGTGTGGATCCATTCTGATTGAGAGTGAAGCTCGTACAGTTCATTCTTCTTAATGATCCTACTCAAAACGCCACAGACAAGGTCAGATATTACGGATCAGAGAAGGCTACACTTGGGTTCTAGCCTCTACCATAGAGACCCTAATCTCCCCAGAAATTGGCTAAACTAATGTCTCGAGGAGTCCTCAACGAAGTCGTGGATTAGCCGTCTGAGAGATATATAAACATAGCTGTTGGTTCGTCCTTGTCCGATGAAAGACGCATTCTGAACCCAAGTTGACGCGGGTGTTTGTCAGGCAAGTTTGTCTTAGTGTGATGAACAGAGCTAATTTGTCAACTCATCCTATTCACCACGATGAAGACCAAATATACATCTTAGAATTAATCAAACACGGATCGAAGAGAAACAGTAATACTTTTATTAATTCATAGGACTCAGCAGGGCTCCGCCTCTCAACCTAAGAGATTTAGAAACTTATACTGAAGGTAAAATACAATGTAAAACTCGAAAATAGCATAAAGAGGTCCGGTGTTGTTATGTGTTGTTCGAATGATTATGTAAAATACACTTTGAATACTAAACAGATGACTAGTTAGGGTAAAACAGTCTATCTAGTACTAAAATTCACTTCTGGGGCCAACTTGGTGAGTGTTTGAGCTGAGTTTTGATGAGATCCACGAGCTATGAGGTCTCTTGGGTGTGGAACACCAGCTAGGGGATCCTCTTTGGGCATTTGTACATTGGTCTCTGCTCTTTGGGCGCTGGACGCCTGGAAGGGGGCAGGTAACCGGCGTTGGACGCCGGTTTTGGGCCTTCTAATCCGAAATAAAGTACGAACTATTATATATTGCTGGAAAGCTTTGGAAGTCAGCTTTCCATAACCCTTGAGAGCACTCCATTTGGACTTTTTTAGCTCCAGAAAAGCGTTTCTGAATGCAGGCAGGTCAGATCCGAACAGCATCTGCAGTGCTTTCTCTGTCTCTGAATTAGACTTTTGCTCCAGTTCCTCAATTTCAGCCATAAAATATCTGAAATTGTTCAAAAACACAAAAACTTATAGTAGAATCCAAAAATGTGATTTTAACACTAAAACCTATAAAAACTTAATAAAAACTAAATAAAATATACTAAAAACTATATGGAAATGATGTCAAAAAGCGTATAAAATATCCGCTCATCACAACACCAAACTTAAACCGTTGCTTGTCCCCAAGCAACTAAAAATGCAGTAGGATAAAAAAGAAAATTAAGACACAAATAAATTTCTAAGTTTCCAATGAAGCTTAGTAACAATCAGATGAGCGAGACTTAGTAGCTTTTTGCTTCTGAATAGTTTTGGCATCTCACTATCCATTGAAACTCAGAGATGTTGGCATCCTTAGAAACTTAGAATCTAGATGATATTATTGACTCTCTTAGTTAAGCTTATTTTGATTCTTGAACACAACTTTAAGTGTCTTGGCCGTGACCCTAAGCACCTTATTTTCCAGTATTACCACCGGATACAATAATGCCACAGACATTTTAACTGGGTGAGCCTTTTCAGATTATGAATCAGCTTTGCTAAAGTCCCCAGAAAGAGGTGTCCAGAGTTCTTAAGCACACTCTTTTTGGTTTCGACCATGACTTTAACTACTCAGTCTCAAGCTTTTCCCTTGACACCTTCACGCCACAAGCACATGGTTAGGGAAAGCTTAATTGAGCCGCTTAGGCCAGGATTTTATTCCTTTGGGCACTCCTATCCATTAATGCTCAAAGCCTTGGGTCCTTTTATACCCTTGCCTTTTGGTTTAAAGGGTTATTGGCTTTTTCAATCTACCCTCCTTTTCCTGCATTTTTGGACAGTAATGGATTTTTCTATTTTTTATTATTTTTTTCTTTTTTTCGCCATTTTCTTTCTTTTTTTGAATGCATATGTAATTTTTTTTTCTTTTGCTACATGCTTTTTCTTTTTCTTTTTGCTGCTTTTTCTTGCTTCAAGAATCAATTTTCAGATTTTTTAGATTATCAATAATATTTTTTCTTTTTCCTTATTCTTTCAAGAGCCAACATTCTAAAATTTTAACTTCAAATATGCACTATTTATTACTACATTCAGAAAACAAATGCAAATGACACCACATCAACATAAATAAACTATTCTTATAGACTTGAAATTCATGCATCTCTTAATTCTTTTAAAAAAATTATTTAAGCAAGGTGAGAGATATATGGAACATTTTACAACTTAAAGACATCAATGCAAATGAGCATGCATCTAGAACAAGGGAACAGATAAATAAACAGACAGAAAATAGAAAAATAATAGGAAAAGGGGTATAAAAGAGAACGAATCCACCTTTAATGGTGGCACCTAGTACTCCTCCTTGAGGATCCAATGTGATGCTTGATCTCTTCTATGTCATCCCTTTGCCTTTGTTGTTCTTCCCTTATAGCCCTTTGGTATTCCCTTATGGCTCTTTGATCTTTTCTGATTTCATTGAGGGTGGTAGCATGCCCTTGATGCTCCATCCTCAATTGCTCCATGTTAGTGCTCAATTCTCCAAGAGAAGTTTGCCATTGATCCCAATAGCTTTGGGGAGGAAAATACATCCCTTGAGGTATCTCAGGGATCTCATGTTGAGGCTGCTGCATGTGCTCTTATGCAGGCTCTCTGGTTTGCTCCATCCTCCTCTTGGTGATGGGCTTGTCCTCCCCAATGGAGATATCTCCATTTATGACAATTCCAGTTGAATTGCATAGATGACAGATGAGGTGTGGGAATGCCAACCTGGCATTAGTGTGAGGCTTCTCAGCTACCTTGTACAATTCTTGAGGAATCACCTCATGTACTTCCACCTTAGTTCCAATCATGATGCAATGGATCATGATGGCTCTGTCAACAGTCACATCTGACCGATTGCTAGTGGGGATGATGGATCTTTGGATCAACCATCCTCTAGCTATGGGCTTTAGGTCAACCCTTCTTAGCTGAATGGGCTTGCCTTGGGAATTCCTTTTCTATTGTGCTCATTGATGAGCGGATAATTTATACGCTTTTTGGCATTATTTTTAGGTAGTTTTTAGTATGTTTTAGTTACTTTTTATTATATTTTTATTAGTTTTTATGCAAAAATCATATTTCTGGACTTTACTATGAGTTTGGGTGTTTTTTTGTAATTTCAGGTATTTTCTGGCTGAAATTGAGGGACCTGAGCAAAAATCTGACCCTCCTGCACTCAAAGTGGATTTTCTAGAGCTACAGAAAGCTAATTGGAGCGATCTTAATTGCGTTGGAAAATAGACATCTTGGGCTTTCTAGAAATATATAATAGTCCATACTTTTCCCGAGATTTGATGGCCCAAACTGGCGTTTAAATGCCAGCCAGAGACCCCTTTTCTAGCATAAAACGTCGGAACTGGCACCAGAACTGGAGTTAAACGCCCAAACTGGCATCCAAGCTGGCGTTTAACTCTAGAAAAGGCCTATGCACGTGTAAAGCTTAATGCTCAGCCCAAGCACACACCAAGTGGGCCCCAGAAGTGGATTTCTGCACTATCTGCACTTAGTTACTCAATTTTTGTAATCCTTAGTAACTAGTTTAGTATAAATAGCACTTTTTACTATTGTATTTGAATCTTTGGACTTGGCAAGCTTATGCCATTTTTCACATTGGGAGGCTGGCCATTCGGCCATGCCTAGACCTTTTTCTCTTATGTATTTTCCAACGGTGGAGTTTCTACACCTCATAGATTAAGGTGCGGAACTCTGCTGTTCTTCGTGAATTAATGCAAATACTATTGTTTCTCTTTCAATTCACACTTACTTCTTCTCCAAGATATACTCTCATACTTAAATCAGTTAAGTCAGAATGAAGGGGTGACCCGTGACAATCACCCACTATCTTCGTTACTCGCTTAGCCAAGATCCGCGTGCCTGACAACCACAAGCGGTCTACATGATGTTTAACGTAGTCATTGGACGACAGCCAGAGTATAATCTCTTGGGTCTCTGATCCACGGATTTGACTTGCCTCTCCTGACAACAGAACATTCGAATCCATGAGATTTAGAACCTTCGTGGTAGAGGCTAGAACCAATTGGCAGCATTCCTGAGATCTAAAAAGTCTAAACCTTGTCTGTGGTATTCCGAGTAGGATCTGGGACGGAATGACTGTAACGAGCTTCAAACTCACGAATGTTGGGCGTAGTGACAGTGTGCAAAAGGATAGAGAGATACTATTCTGACACAAGTGAGAACCGACAGATGATTAGCCGTGCGATAGATGTGCCTGGTATTTTTCATCCGAGACGAGAGATCTAACAGTTGATTAGTGAAGAACCGAAGATTGATGGTTCAGAGGTTATAAAAACTCTCGTTGTAAGTATAGTTACTAAACCAAGCAATCAACCTTTCTTACAAACGTTTTGGGTGTCACAAGTAACAAACCCCTTTAAAAATTGTTAACCGAGTATTCAAACCTCGGGTCGTCTTCTCAAGGAACTGCAAGGAAGTATGTTCTTATTACTGTCTATAAAGGTTGTAATCGGGGTTTAGAAGGTGAGAAGCAAGTGATTTAAATGACAAGTAAAGTAGATGGCAATTGAAATAAATAAACACTATAAAGCAACTTTTGGCAAGGTAAGAGAAATTGGAAGTCCAACTTGGTTATCTCCCTCAACAATAATGAAAGTTGAATCTAAATTCTACTTAGTTAACCTTTACTAAAGTAAAGGAAAGTCAAGGGACTAATTAGTTTGACCTTCGAATCCTATTTATTTTCCTAAGAAAAAGTTGGGATTATTGAAGTTCAGTTCAATTAGCAAGATAACGATTATCAATTATGCTGAGTTTAATAATGTTGAGTTACTGATTTCTTATCCAAGACCAAAAGGGAAAAAGTAAAATTGTTGGAATAAAAATGTCCTTAGATGGGAAGCAATGGTAACACAAATTAAGGAGAAAGCAATCAATAACTGAAATACCTCAAATAATCATTAATTCAAATCATAATATGGGAAGGATTCATAAGTCAAGTTGGCAACATTTATAGGTACGAATAAAAGCATTAAAGTAAATATTAAACCTGGATCGAGAGTCATTCTTACAAACTAAGAGAAGTCCTAAATCCTAATCCTAATCCTAAGAGAGAGAGGAGAGAACCTCTCTCAAACTAAATCTAAATCATGGAAAGTGAAAATTGGCGAGCTCTCCCTGAATGGATGCATTCTCCCACTTCATCACCTCTGGTCTATGCCTTCTGGACTTGGATTTGGGCCAAAAAGGGCTTTAGAATTCACTATGAGCATTTTCTGCAACTTTTGGTTCGTGGCCTCTGTCACGCGTCCGCGTGGGTCATGCGGTCGCGTCAGTCATGCGACCACGTCATGTGCGTTCTGCTTAAGGCGCGCGATCGCGTCAGTCATACGACCGCGTTGCTGCTGATTCGCGCTTGGCACGCGATCGCTTCGTCCATGCGATCGCGTGAATGCCAGTTTCTTCAGAAGCTCCGTTTTGTGCTTTCCTTCTATTTTTGTATGTTTCCTTTTCCATCCTTTAAGTCATTCTGCCTTAGAAAATCTGAAACTACTCAACACACTAATCACGGCATCGAATGGAAATAAAGGTAATTAAAATAATTAATATTAAAGCTTAGGAAACATGTTTTTCACATACATCACATAATAAGGAAGGGAAAGTAAAACGATGCAATTAATATGAATAAGTGGGTGAAGGATTGAATAAATCACTCAAACTAAGCACAAAATAACTCATGAAATATGGGTTTATCAACCTCCCCACACTTAAACAATAGCATGTCCTCATGCTAAATCCAAGGTAAAGAATAAGGTAAGGTTAAAGTGGTGGAATGTTATGCAATGCAACCTATTCTAAATGCATCTACCTAAATGAGTCATGCAATTCCAATTTATCCACTCATATATAAAGCTTACATGTAGTCAAATTAATGCACATTCTCAAGGAGTCATATATATATATATATATATAGCCAACCCTTAAATAATAAAGCATTTTAGCAAATGAGATGGGAAATATTGTACAAACTTGCAAAACAATTAGTAATTTAAGCACAGATATATGCTGATGAGCTATTGAACCCTCACTGGATTTTGTGTTTATCCTCTAGTCACTCAGTGTTTGTTGTGTTTATTAACTCTACTTTTCTTTTTATTCTTACTTTCTATCACTTTGTTCTTTATCTAACCAATCAACAATTATAGAGTACAGTCATACCAAAAGTCATGAGGTCTTTAATTAAGGTTGTAATGGGGCCAAGGTGAAGGTAAGGATATATGTATAAGGCTAAGTGAGGTAATAAGTGAATCCTTAATTAGACTAAGATCTCACCTAACATACATATTTAGTAGAACAAAACTTTTTTTACCAATTTTCCCACATTATCCCACTTGTTGTTACATGCTCATGTTTTAATTTTATTTTTATCCCATGTGCATTACTTTTATTTTGCAATGGGGAATTTTTTTGTATCCCCTTTTATTGAATGCTGAAAAATAACTCTTTTTTTTTATGCACATGGTAATTGAACCACTTTGATTTCTCATGAGCATGCTTCCCAAATTTTATTTTATTTCTTTTAACTTTTCTACCCTTTTGTTTCTATCATCCATGTTCCCAATAGGTTTCCCACATTTTAATCTATTTATAATTTTCTATCTTAAGCTAACCAAGGATTCAACTTGGGATTTTATTTTGTTTTTCTGCTTAAGGCTAGTAGTGTGGCTAAATAGAATAAAAGGGATTTTAAAGGCTCAAGGGGGCTAACAATGGTGATGTGAAAGGTAGGTTATTTTGGTAAGTGAGCCAAAATAAAATGATGGCCTTAATCATTCTTTTGGCATGTATCTATATTCTATAATTGGACATATAGATTAAAGCAAAGTAAAGAACATCAGAATAAAAAGAAACGAAACACACAGAAATGAAATTATGGTTTGAATGCAACCATACAATTAAGCTCAATACTCACAGGCTGTGTGTTCTCTAACTCAAGCATCATATATCATTCATATATGTTATGCAGGTTTAGTTAAAAATTCCCATTATTCTCATAAAAAATATTATTTAGGGTAGCCTTTAAAGTTTTAATGTTCCTCCTTGATGAAATGTTGTCAGCTTAACTATATGATATAATGCTATATATACAAGGTTTATGGATTAAAATCTGTTATGTTCAATTTCCTAGCTTACTTCCTTTTTATATTTTTTTAATTTAAACTATGCTATCTTATGCTAAAAAGGGTAAACTATACTAATTAATCCACTAATAAGTCATAGTTGCAAGCTAAACTAAATAACCAAAAATATGAACTAAAAATGCAAAATGCAAAAATAGAGTAAAGATACATAAAAGCAGCAATGTATAAGTACTCAGAAAAAAAATACAGAAAAATATCCAAAATAAAAGAAAAAGAGATGTAGTGGTTCACCAAAATAAAAACGCCAGAGATGGCGACCTCCCCACACTTAAAATGAAGCATCGTCCCTTATGCTCAGTCAAGCCGAGTGTGAAGGGGTGTCATCACTGGTAGGGATGGTAGCTGGAGGCTCTGTGGTGGTAGTGGGCTGAGGGTCTGGCTGCTGTAGAGGCAGTGCTGACTGGATCGGGATCTCCGGATCTGCAGCCTCTATCTGATGCGTAACCTTCTGATGTGGGGCAGCCTGCTCTGTGTCTGCCTGCTGATGGGTCTCCTCCTGGAAGTGAGTCTCCTCCTCGTGCTCATCCTTCTCCTCCTCTGATGGCTCTGATGGTGTGTCGGGCTCAGAGGGGATGTCACCACCCTGTCGGATCATCAACTTCAGATGTGAATAGCGTCACTGGCTGCGCCGCTCCAATCTCTCATACCGGCGCTAGTTACGGTGCTCCATCTGATCAAGCTGTTGGAATAGGCGGTGCACGAGGCAGTATACGGGCTCAGAGGCAGGTGGAGGTGCAGTGGCAGCTGTGGATGAAGAGGGTCCAACAGACGGTGGGGCTGTCTCATCAGTAGCAGTGAAGGGTGGTGGTCTGTAGCCCAAAGCAAGGAAGTTCCGGCTGTGAGGAATGATCTTCCTGCAGTCCGCCGCTGGTGGTCTCTCATCGGCATCCTCCCATGGCACGTCAGCTCGACGGCCTAGCTGTGTAACTAGATACGAAAAAGGGAGGGTGCCACGGACATGGACCCTGGCCATAAAATGCCGGATAAAGCGTGGTAGATAAAGGTCCTTACCCTCCAGTACACACCATAGGAGGGTGATCATAGCAGCTGGGATCTCCGTCTCGTGAGTACTCGGCATCACATAATTACTCAAGATCTGGTGCCATAACTGAGCCTCATCATTTAAGTATGCCCTTTTGATCCCTCTAGGCCTGGTGGTGTCCTGACCCATCTCCCAGGGAACAGTCGGGTCAAGAGCTATCCGTGCCTTTACAGCATCCCAATCAAACTGCATCAGGCGCATGTCCTCCTCAGCCTTTGAATAACCATCAGACTGATTGGACTTGGTTGGGAGCTGGAGAATGTCCTCTATGGCCTCCTCAATGACTAGAATTTGTTTTCCTCTCAGGTTCACTACATCTACGGTGGTGATGTAGTAGTTGCAGTATAATTCCCAGACCCAAGATGCATTGACCTCTGTCAATGTTCTCTCCAGAAAGAACCAGCCTCTTTGCTTGATTTGCTCAATGGTGTACTGCTGGAGTGCTTCTGGAATCTTCAGAGTTCTCTCCAGGTATAGATTCCTGGAGTTTGCAAATACCGGATACTTCAGCTCACAGTACCGGTTTGCAAATTTTATGGAATCATTTGCAAGGAGTAGCTGGTCAGCTTTTTTGTGCTGTGTAAAGTTCTTCTCCCGCCATGAGGAATCATGCATGAGGGCAATGATGGACTGGGAGGAATCTCCTCTCTTGCGCTTGCCAGTAGCCTTGCCTTTTCCTTTCCTTTGTGAGGTAGACATCCTGAAAAATGGGAAACCAGGAGATGGATAAAAATAGGGAAGCAAATAGGCAATTAAACAAAGAAAACTCAAAGCGGCCAAGGAGAATTAGAATGAGGTAAATGAGTCAAGTAAATGTGCATTAAGGATTGTTTAGTAGTATAAAATTTGGAAAGGAAGAATTGACAATCCAAAATGTATCAGAATTCAAGTTAAATAGAAAAAAAAATCAGTATGCCATGGTTAGAAAGTTAGAGGAAAGTAAAAAAAATCAAAAAAGAGATTTTGAAAAGGTTAGTATGGTTAGAATTTGAAAAAGAAGTTAGTAAATTAAAATTAGTGAGTCAATAAGTGGCATAAAGAAAATAGTCCATGTAACAAGGATTCACAATTATGACTAAAAATAACTCAAAACCTAACAAGGAAAATAGGGTGATGTTGATTCAAAGAGATATAAAGAAAAGCAAGAATTGGAATCAGAATATCATAGATGTAGTTTATAAACCAGGAAATCAAAGAGGATAGGAAAGTCTGCCATAGCATTCATGAAATGGGTTGGGTAAGGCAGAGGACAACAGAGTTTAGATTGCCAAACCAAAACATGAATGAAAACAATTTACAAAAAATTTGGGCAGCATTCCGGCTAAAATTGGATTGTCCCGGAAAGTAAACAGCAAATAAGGCAGTTCATACAAATTAAAAAAACTTGCTGCAGTTACCTATAATTAATAGAAACAGGAAAATTCAGAGTAACAAGCAGCAAATGCAGGAAATCACAGCATATGAACAAGGTCAAAGGAACAGCAGAATTGTAGTTTGATAAAACAGAAGCATGAACAGTGCAAGTAAACAGACCTAGATCCACTAACCACAGCCTAAGCTACCTAACAACCTAAAAATCCACTACAGCATGCATTTCTATCTATCCTAATTAAGAACAAAAATAGAAAAAAAAATTGTAAGATAACTGCGAAGGACAGAAAGGTGGCGTTCATCGGAACCTGGTAGGCGTGAGGAGTAGAATGGGGTAAGAAAGCAGCTGGGTGGTGGCTGCGGTGGCGTCCGGCGCGGTGGAGGGGTACGGCGGCGCGGTGGCGGCTGAGGGGGCAGTGGAGAAGGGGGTAATAGGGATAGGGTTTAGGGTAATTGATAGAGGAAGGGAGGGGGGTTGCTTGTGGGTGGCGGAGGGTGCGCGGCTGGGTTGGGTACGGCAGTGTGAGGTGGGCAGTGGCGGAGGGCAGTGGCGGAGAAGGAGGGAGAAAGAAGAAGAAGGAGAAAGAAAGAAGGGGAGGGAGGAAGGGGGTCGGTGGCGGCGGCGTCTGGGCGACGGTGGCGACTAGGTGGTGGTCGGGGCGGCGGCAATGGTGGTTGGGTGGTGGTTGAGAGAAGAAGGGCAGAGAGGGAGAAGAGGGTTGGGGGGGAGGGGCTGCGCGACTGATAGGGTTCGCGTGGCTGGGGGGGTTATATTTTCGAATCCACGCGGCCGCGTGGGGCACGCGGTCGCGTGGTTGGGGTGAAAATGGGAGTGACGCAATCACGTAGGTCGCGCGATCGTGTGAGAGGGGTACGAGAGGGGGTGACGGGATCGCATGGGTCGCGCGATCGCGTCGCTGGAATTTGTGATAAATGCACGACTCCAGCACCGTTTCAGCGCAACACTCTGTCTCGTCCTAGGCTGTTGTGCAATCCATGCGACGCGATCGCGTCGCTCACGCGGTCGCATGGGATTGGTGTTGTGCAAGTGACGCGATCGCATGGGGCATGCGATCGCGTGGGCCAATTTGTGCAAAACGCACAAGGGCCACACGATTCCAGCCTAACTCTCTGGACGTTGGATTTTTTTTTTGACGCCGATCTTCAAGGCACGCGGCCGCGTGGATACGCGGTCGCGTGGATAGTGTATTCGCAGTATGACGCGATCGCATGGGGCATGCGGTCGCGTCGTGCATCCCCTTTTTTTTTTGAATGCAGAATGCAGTATGCAGAATGCAATGATTAATATGAATGTTATGCATGATTCCAAGTTCAATAAAATGAAATAAAATTCAAAAACAAACAAAACTAAATAAAATTAAAATTGCAAAAGGAACGATCATACCATGGTGGGTTGTCTCCCACCTAGCACTTTTAGTTAAAGTCCTTAAGTTGGACATTGGAGGAGCTTCCTGCTATGGCAGCTTATGTTTAAATTCATCCAAAAATCTCCACCACTGCTTGGTATGCCAATAGTCTCCGGGGTCCCATACTAGGCATGTAAAGCTTCTGAGCAGCTTCAGACAAATTTTTAGGCTCCCGGGGTGACAAATGTCAGAATAGATTCCAGGATCCCAAGCTTTGCTATTAAATCCGCCTCCGTCTTGATCTATATGTTTCCATCCGGGCGGTTTAAAAAGTAAAATCTCACCATGGTGACCAAACGTTCTCCGTGATCCATGCAATGGAGCATGATACCAATCCATGTACTTCGAGGTGAAGCGTGGAACCTTATTGAACCTTGTATACCAGCTCTGAGCACGAGCCATTTCCCTCTTACTCTTAAAGCCGCAAAGAGCTCTAAGCTGGCCATCTGTTTCAAGAAAACCATATTCAAGTGAATAAGTAAAGTTAAAGGTTAAGGATTGTACCCACTTGAAGCTTGTATTGGGTGGTAATGGCCTTGGGATAGGTGTTTCTGGTGGTTCTGTAAGTGCTACTCCCTTGGGTTCTTCTGTGAATTTCTCCACTTCCTCGCAAGGTTCTACAATTGTATCTGTGTCCTGGTCAAAGTCTTCTCTGTCTTCCTCGTCACTTGAGTCATAGATTGGAGGTTGAGAGAAATCTACCTCCGCATCATCTTCATATTCACTTGGGGAAGATTCTTCGATCTCAGAGAATTCACTTGCGGATGCAAGTTCATTACTAAGAGAATTTGACTTGTGACTATCATCATCAAGGGAATTTGTGTCCTGGGTTATTCCGTCTGATTCGTCATAAATAACTTGCCTTGGAGGTTGTACAATATCCTCCTTATCATCAACTGTAGCGTCCTTGACGGAGTTCTTCTCAATTCTGGATTCCCATGGAGGTTCAGCATCTCCTAGATCTTCAACCAACACTTCTTTTTGAACAATGACAGCTTCTTCTACTTGTTCTAGTACGAATCCATTCTCTGTCTTGTCCACTGGAGTTTCTGGTATCTCCTTTATGTTACGCTCTTTGTTAGACTGTTCACATGGGGCTGTGGCTGATCCTTGTGTATTTGAGCGCCTAGAAACCCATTGAATTACTACTTGCTCCAGTTGTCGAATGGTTGTTTGAAATTTATTTACTGTTTCCTTTAGGCGAACCTCTGCTTCTCGGGTTGCCGGACTTGGGCATGATACATAGGAAAGTGGTGGTGATTGGGAGTGATTGGATTGGTACTGGGGTAAGGAAGGATCATATGGTGGCGAATGGTGAAGAGAAGCTTGTGAGTGTGGTGGTTCGAGGTTATGTTGAAAGGATGGTTTATATGCACGGGGTGGGGCTTGTTGGTAGTTACAAAGTTGTCCACCATATCTTTCAGCTGGGTATGCACGGTAGAATGGTCTTTGTCCAGGATATCTCGGAGGGTGTTGCTGCCTAAAGGGTTGATTAGATCCTCTTGGCTCCATCCATCCTTGATTGGTCTGACCTTGATGCATATTCCTGCTGTAACTTCTATTTCCTTCAACAAAGTTAGAACCAAACTCAAAGCGAGAGGGGTGAAAGTTCATGGTAGCAAATAAAGATAAAAAGGAAAAACTAAAATAGAGAAACAAGCAAAAGAAAAATATTTACAATAACCAATAATAAGGCACACGTTAGCAGTTCTCCGGCAACGGTGCCATTTTGAAAAACCGAAGATTGATGGTTCAGAGGTTATAAAAGCTCTCGTTGTAAGTATAGTTACTAAACCAAGCAATCAACCTTTCTTACAAATGTTTTGGGTGTCACAAGTAACAAACCCCTTTAAAAATTATTAACCGATTATTCAAACCTCGGATCGTCTTCTCAAGGAACTGCAAGGAAGTATGTTCTTATTACTGGCTATAAAGGTTGTAATCGGGGTTTAAAAGGTGAGAAGCAAGTGATTTAAATGACAAGTAAAGTAGATGGCAATTGAAATAAATAAACACTGTAAAGCAACTTTTGGCAAGGTAAGAGAAATTGGAAGTCCAACTTGGTTATCTCCCTCAACAATAATGAAAGTTGAATCTAAATTCCACTTAGTTAACCTTTACTAAAGTAAAGGAAAGTCAAGGGACTAATTAGTTTGACCTTCGAATCCTATTTATTTTCCTAAGAAAAAGTTGGGATTATTGAAGTTCAGTTCAATTAGCAAGATAACGATTATCAATTATGTTGAGTTTAATAATGTTGAGTTACTGATTTCTTAACCAAGACCAAAAGGGAAAAAGTAAAATTGTTGGAATAAAAATGTCCTTAGATGGGAAGCAATGGTAACACAAATTAAGGAGAAAGTAATCAATAACTGAAATACCTCAAATAATCATTAATTCAAATCATAACATGGGAAGGATTCATAAGTCAAGTTGGCAACATTTATAGGTACGAATAAAAGCATTAAAGTAAATATTAAACCTGGATCGAGAGTCACTCTTACAAACTAAGAGAAGTCCTAAATCCTAATCCTAATCCTAAGAGAGAGAGAGGAGAGAACCTCTCTCAAACTAAATCTAAATCATGGAAAGTGAAAATTGGCGAGCTCTCCCTGAATGGATGCATTCTCCCACTTCATAACCTCTGGTCTATGCCTTCTGGACTTGGATTTGGGCCAAAAAGGGCTTCAAAATTTGCTATGAGCATTTTCTGCAATTTCTGGTGCGTGGCCTTTGTCACGCGTCCGCGTGGGTCACGCGGTCACGTCATTCGGAGCATTTCCTTGCCACGCGGTCGCGTCAGTCATGCGACCGCGTCGTTGCTGATTCGCGCTTGGCACGCGATCGCTTCGTCCATGCGATCGCGTGGATGCCAGTTTCTTCAGAAGCTCCGTTTTGTGCTTTCCTTCCATTTTGGTATGTTTCCTTTTCCATCCTTTAAGTCAATCTGCCTTAGAAAATCTGAAACTACTCAACACACTAATCACGGCATCGAATGGAAATAAAGGTAATTAAAATAATTAATATTAAAGCTTAGGAAACATGTTTTTCACATACATCACATAATAAGGAAGGAAAAGTAAAACCATGCAATTAATATGAATAAGTGGGTGAAGGATTGAATAAATCACTCAAACTAAGCACAAAATAACTCATGAAATATGGGTTTTTCAATTAGCCGTAGAGAAACCTACCTGGACCATTTTCACTAAGAGGACGGATGGTAGTCATTGACAACGGTGATCTACCAACATATAACTTTCCATGGAAGGGAGCACGCATGATTGGATGAAGACAATAGGAAAGCAGAGGTTCAGAAGTAACAAAGCATCTCTAAACACTTATCTGAAATTCCCACCAATGAATTACAAAAAAAAAATTAATAAAATCATAAAAACCAAAAAATTTTATGTTTCTTGTTTGAGTCTTGTGTCAAATTTTAAGTTTGGTGTCAATTACATTTTTTTTTAATTTTTTTAAAATTTTCGAAAATTCATGCATTATGTTCTTCTTTGATCTTCAAGTTGTTCTTGATGATTTTCCTTGTTTGATCTTTAATTTTTCTTGTTTTGTGTCTTTTCCTATTTTTCATATGCATTTTTGAATTATTAGTGTCTAAAGTTTAAAAATTTTTAAGTTTGGTGTCTTGCATGTCTTTCTTTTCTTAAAAATTTTCAAAAATATATTCTTGATGTTCATCATGATCTTCAAAGTGTTCTTGGTGTTCATCTTGACATTCAAAGTGTTCTTGCATGCATTATTTGTTTCATTTTGTTGTTTTTCTCTCTCCTCATTAAAAATTCAAAAGTCAAAAAAATATCTTTTTCTTATTCTTCTCATAATTTTCGAAATTTTGAGTTGACTTGGTCAAAAATTTTAAAAAATTTAGTTGTTTCTTGTTAGTCAAGTCAAAATTTCAATCTAAAAAAATTTTATCTTTTTAAATCTTTTTCAAAAATCAAGTCTTTTTCATTTTTCTTCTTAATATTTTCAAATTTCTTAAATAAAATTTCAAAATCTTTTTCTTATTTTTATTTCATATTTTCGAAAACTTTACTAACAATTAATGTTTTGATTCAAAAATTTCAAGTTTGTTACTTTCTTGTTAAGAAAGGTTCAATCTTTAAATTCTAGAATCATAACTTTTAGTTTCTTGTTAGTCAAGTCATCAACTTTAATTTTAAAAATAAAATCTTTTTAATTTCTTTTTCAATTCTTTTTCAAAATAAATTTCAATCATACCTTTTTTAAATTTAATTTCAAAATCTTTTTCTAACTTCTTATCTTTTCAAAATTTATTTTCAAATCTTTTTCAATTAACCACTTGACTTGTTTGTTTTAATTTTAAAAAAGTTTACTATTTCTTATCTTTTTCAAACCCACCTAACTACTTTTCTCTCTCATTAATTTCGAAAACTAACTAACAAATTTTTCAAAAAACTTTTTAATTAATTAATTTATTTAGTTTTCAATTCGCTTTTATTTCTTTTCTTAAATTTCAAATTCTAACTTATAATTAAAATAAAAACAAAAATATTTTTCTTTTCTTTTAATTAATATTCGAATACTCTCTCTCTCATCTCTTTCTATTTATTTTATTTATTCACTAACACTTCTCTTCTACTCATCTAATAATTTGAACCCTCTCTCTCTCTTTGTGTTCGAATTTCTTCTTCTTCCTTCTTCATTCTATTCTTCTTTTCCTCTGACACATAAAGGAATCTCCATATTGTGACATAGAGGATTCCTCTTCTTTTCTGTTCTCTTCTTTTTCATATGAGAATGAACAGGGATAAAAACATTCTTGTTGCAGCTGATCCTGAACCTGAAAGGACTCTGAAGAGAAAGCTAAAAGAAGCTAAAGCACAACACTCTGGAGAGGACCTAACATAAAATTTTGAAAAAGAAGCAGACATGGCAGCCGAACCCAACAACAATGCTAGAGATCCAAGGAAGATGCTTGGTGACTTTACTGCACCAACTTCCAACTTCTATGGAAGAAGCATCTCAATTCCTGCAATTGAAGCAAACAACTTTGAGCTTAAGCCTCAATTAGTTTCTCTAATGCAGCAGAATTGCAAGTTTCATGGACTTCCATTGGAAGATCCTCATCAGTTCTTAGCTGAATTCTTGCAAATCTGTGACACTGTTAAGACCAACGGGGTTGATCCCGAGGTCTACAGACTTATGCTTTTCCCTTTTGATGTAAGAGACAAAGCTAGGATATGGTTGGACTCACAACCTAGAGAAAGCCTGAACTCTTGGAAAAAGTTGGTCAAAGCTTTCTTGGCCAAATTCTTTCCACCTCAAAAGATGAGCAAGCTTAGAGTGGAAGTCCAAACCTTCAGATAGAAGGAAGGTGAATCCCTCTATGAAGCCTGGGAAAGATACAAGCAATTGATCAGAAGGTGTCCTTCTGACATGCTTTCAGAATAGAGCATCTTATGTATATTCTATGATGGTCTGTCTGAATTGTCCAAGATGTCATTGGACCACTCTACTGGTAGATCTTTTCATCTGAAGAAAACCCCTACAGAAGCCCAGGATCTCATTGGGGTAGTTGCAAATAACCAGTTCATGTACACTTCTGAAAGAAATCCTGTGAATAATGGGATAACTCAGAAGAAAGGAGTTCTTGAGATTGATACTCTGAATTCCATATTGGATCAGAACAAAATATTGACTCAGCAAGTCAATATGATTTCTCAGAATCTGACTGGAATGCAAGCTGCATCCGGTAGTACTAAAGAAGCCTCCTCTGAAGGAGAAACTTATAACCCTGAGAATCCTGCAATGGAAGAGGTAAATTACATGGGAGAATCCTATGGAAACACCTATAATCCTTCATGTAGAAATCATCCAAATTTCTCATGGAAGGATCAACAGAAGCCTCAACAAGGCTTCAATAATAATGATGGTGGGAGAAATAAGTTTTGCAATAGCAAGCTTTTTCCATCATCTTCTCAGCAACAGACAAAGAATTCTAAGCAGAGCCTCTTTGACTTAGCAACCATAGTCTCTGATCTATCTAAGACCACTATCAGTTTCATGACTGAAACAAGGTCCTCCATTAGAAATCTAGAGACACAAGTGGGTCAGCTGAGTAAAAGAATTACTGAAACTCCTCCTAGTACTCTCCCAAGCAGTACAGAAGAGAATCCCAGAAGAGAGTGCAAGGCCATAACTATATCCAAAGTGGCTAAACCTGGAGAGAGTAAAAAGGTAGTGATTTCCAATGAGGAGACCTTGATGGACATCCACTGACCAATAAGGAGTTCCCTAATGAGGAACCAAAGGAATCTGAGGCTCATACAGAGACCATAGAGATTCCATTAAATTTATTGTTGCCATTCATGAGCTCTTATGAGTATTCTTCCTCTCAAAAGGATGAAGATATTGTTGAAGAGCCAGTTGCTCAGTATCTAGGAGCAATCATGAAGCTAAATGCCAATTTATTTGGTAATGAGACTTGGGAGGATGAACCTCCATTGCTCATCAATGAACTGAATGCCTTGGTTCAGCAGATATTACCTCAGAAGAAACCAGATCCCGGAAGGTTCTTAATACCTTATACCATAGGCACCATGACCTTTGAGAAGGCTCTGTGTGACTTGGGGTCAGGAATAAACCTCATGCCACTCTTTGTAATGGAGAAACTAGGGATCTTTGAGGTACAAGCTGCAAGAATCTCACTAGAGATGGCAGACAGATCAATAAAATAGGCTTATGGACTTGTAGAGGATGTCTTAGTGAAGGTTGAAGGCCTGTACATCCCTACTGACTTCATAATCCTAGACACTGGGAAGGATGAGGATGAATCCATTATTCTTGGAAGACCCTTCCTAGCCACAGCAAGGGCTGTGATTGATATAGACAGAGGAGTGTTAGTCCTTCAATTGAATGAGGACTACCTTGTGTTTAAGGATCAAGGATCCTCTTCTGTAACCATGGAGAGGAAGCATGAAAAGCTTCTCTCAATACAGAGTAAAACAGAGCCCCCACACTCAACTTCTAAGTTTGGTATTGGGAGGCCACCATTAAGCTCTGAGTCTCTGTAAAGCTCTCTAAGATCTCACTGTCAAGCTATTGACATTAAAGAAGCGCTTATTGGGAGGCAACCCAATGTTATTTAATTATATTTATTTTTTTTATAGTCAATTGTTTTCCATTTCCATGTTATGTTTTCTTTAGGTTGATGATCATGTGGAATCATAAAAACAGCTGCAGAATTAAAGCAAAATCAAAAACAACATAAAAATAGCACACCCTGGAGGACAGGCTTACTGGCGTTTAAACGCCAGTAAGGATAGCAGAATGGGCATTTAACGCCTATGCAGGCAGAATTCTGGGCGTTAAACGCCAGAATGGGTAGCATTCTGCACGTTTAATGCCAGAAATGGCAGCATTCTGGGAGTTCAGAAAAATGCCCAATAAAGAAGGATTCCTGGCGTTTAACGCCAGCTAGGGTATCTGGCTGGGCGTTAAACGCCCAAAGAGGCAGTCAAGTGGGCGTTAAATGCCAGAATGGATAGCATTCTAGGCGTTTAACGCCAGGATGACACAAGGGAGGTAATTTTGTTTCCAATTCGATTTTTTTCAATTTTTCATGTTTTAATTCATAATTTTTTGCATCAAACATATTTTAAACGTTCATCTTTCAATTTCTATTTTCAATTATTTTGATGTGGTGGCAATATTTTTTGTTTTCTGAATAAATGCTTGAACAGTGCATATTTTTTATAGTGAAGTTTATGAATGTTAAAATTGTTGGCTCTTGAAAGAATAATGAAAAAAGAGAAATGCTATTGATAATCTGAAAGAATCATAAAATTGATTCTTGAAGCAAGAAAAAGTAGTGAAAAACACAAAGCTTGCGAAAAAAAATGCAAAAAATAAAGAAAAAAGAAAGAAAAAGAAAAAACACGCAGAAAAAGCCAATAGCTCTTTAAACCAAAAGGCAAGAGAAAAAAGCTAATAACTCTTTAAGCTAAAAGGCAAGGGTAAAAAGGATCCAAGGCTTTGAGCATTAATGGATAGGAGGGCCCAAAGGATTAAAATCCTGGCCTAAGCGGCTAAATCAAGTTGTCCCAAACCATGTGCTTGTGTCATGAAGGTCCAATTGAAAAGCTTGGGACTGGGTGGTAAAAGTCGTGATCCCAAGCAAAAGGGTGTGCTTAAGAACTCTGGGCACCTCTAACTGGGGACTCTAGCAAAACTGAGCCACAATCTGAAAAGGTTCACCCAGTTATGTGTCCCTGGCATTTATGTATCCGGTGGTAATACTGGAAAACAAAATGCTTAGGGTCATGGCCAAGACTCATAAAGTAGCTGTGTTCAAGAATCAACATACTAAACTAGGAGAATCAATAACACTATCTGAATTCTGAGTTCCTATGGATGCCAATCATTCTGAACTTCAAAAGATAAAGTGAGATGCCAAAACTATTCAGAAGCAAAAAGCTACTAGTCCCGCTCATCTAATTGGAACTAAGCTTCATTGAGATTTTGAAATTTATTGTATTTTCTCTTTTTTTATCCTATTTTGTTTTTAGTTGCTTGGGGACAAGCAACAATTTAAGTTTAGTGTTGTCATGAGCGGATAATTTATACGCCTTTTGGCATTGTTTTTAGGTAGTTTTTAGTATGTTTTAGTTACTTTTTATTATATTTTTATTAGTTTTTATGAAAAATCACATTTCTAGAGCTTACTATGAGTTTGTGTGTTTTTCTGTAATTTTAGGTATTTTCTGGATGAAATTGAGGGACCTGAGCAAAAATCTGATTCAGAGGCTGAGAAAGGACTGCAGATGCTGTTGGATTCTGACCCTCCTTCACTCGAAGTAGATTTTTTAGAGCTACAGAAGCCCAATTGGCACACTCTCAATTGCATTGGAAAATAGACATCTTGGGCTTTTCTGTAATATATAATAGTCCATACTTTTCCCGAGATTTGATGGCCCAAACTGGCGTTTAAATGCCAGCCAAAGACCCCTTTTCTGGCGTAAAACGCCGGAACTGGCACCAGAACTAGAGTTAAACGCCCAAACTGGCATCCAAGCTAGCGTTTAACTCTAGAGAAGGCCTATACACGTGCAAAGCTCAATACTCAGCCTAAGCACACACCAAGTGGGCCCCGGAAGTGGATTTTTGCACTATCTGCACTTAGTTACTCAATTTCTGTAATCCTCAGTAACTAGTTTAGTATAAATATCACTTTTTACTATTGTATTCGCATCTTTGGACTGGGGAGGCTTATGCCATTTTTCACATTGGGAGGCTGGCCATTCGGCCATGCCTAGACCTTTTTCTCTTATGTATTTTCCAATGGTGGAGTTTCTACACCTCATAGATTAAGGTGCGGGGCTCTGCTGTTCCTCCTGAATTAATGCAAATACTATTGTTTCTCTTTCAATTCATGCTTACATCTTCTCCAAGATATACTCTCGTACTTAATTTAGTTAAGTCAGAATGAAGGGGTGACCCGTGACAATCACCCACTATTTTCGTTACTTGCTTAGCCAGGATCCGCGTGCCTGACAACTACAAGCGGCCTACATGATGTTCAACGTAGTCACTGGACGACAGTCGGAGTATAATCTCTTGGGTCTCTGATCCACGGATTTGACTTGCCTCTCTTGACAACAGAGTATTCGAATCTGTGAGATTAGAACCTTCGTGGTAGAGGCTAGAACCAATTGGCAGCATTCTTGAGATCCAGAAAGTCTAAACCTTGTCCGTGGTATTCTGAGTAGGATCTGGGACGGGATGACTGTGACAAGCTGCAAACTCACGAATGTTGGGTGCAGTGACAGTGTGCAAAAGGATAGAGAGATCCTATTCTGACACAAGTAAGAACCGACAGATGATTAGCCGTGCGGTAGCTGTGCCTGGTATTTTTCATCCGAGACGAGAGATCCGACAGTTGATTAACCGTACAGAAACTGTACCTGGATCATTTTCACTGAGAGGATGGATGGTAGCCATTGACAACGGTGATCCACCAACATACAGCTTGCCATTGAAGGGAGCACGCATGATTGGATGAAGACAATAGGAAAGTAGAGGTTCAGAAGCAACAAAGCATTTCCAAATGCTTATCTAAAATTCCCACCAAAGAATTACATAAGTATCTTATTTTATTTTATGTTTTATTTATCTTTTAATTATCAAAACCTCATAACCATTTGAATCCGCCTGACTAAGATTTACAGGATGACCATAGCTTGCTTCAAGCCAGCAATCTCCGTGGGATCGACCCTTACTCGCGTAAGGTTTTATTACTTGGACGACCCAATGCACTTGCTGGTTAGTTGTACCGGAGTTGTGAAAAGTATTATCACAATTCCATACACCACTCCTTCTACACAGATGTCTGAGAGTACTTGATCCAATCTCTGATCAAAGTTAACTCTTCTAGTGTAAGGATGAGGATCTCCTTGCATTAGAGGCAAGTTGAACGCCAACCTCACACTTTCCGGGCTGAAATCTAAGATTCTTCCTCGAACCATGGTGATCCAATTTCTTAGATTTGGGTTTACACTAGTGTCATGGTTTTTAGTAACCCATGCATTAGCATGGAAGTCTTACACCATGAGAATCTCAACATCATGAATGGGATTAGTTAGGACTTTCCAACCTCTTCTCCGGATCTCTCTTCGGATTTTCGGATACTCATTCTTCTTGAGCATGAAAGGAATCTCAGGGATCACTTTCTTCTCAGTCACTACTTCATAGAAGTGGTCATGGTGGGCTTTGGTGATGAATTTCTCCATCTTCCAAGATTCAGAGGGAGTGGCTACTGCCTTTCCTTTCCTCTTTCTAGAGGAGTCTCTAGCCTTGGGTGCCATGAATGATAATGGAAAGGAAAATAGCTATGCTTTTCCAACACCAAACTTAAAACTTTGCTCGTCCTCGAGCAAAATTAAAGAAAGGAGAAGAATGGAGTAGAAGAAGAAAATAGAAGGATAAAATGGGAAACAGAGCTTTCAGCCTTGTGGGGTGTAGTAGGGTATGAGAGGTGTGTGTATGAAAGGTTATGGAGAGGGTTATTTATAGGAGTGGGGAGTGGGTAGGTTTGGCCATAGGGTGCGTTTTGGGTGGAAAATTTGATTTGGAAATGGGTGGGGATAGGTGGGAGTTATGATGGTCATGGGGAAGTGGTATGGATGTGATTGGGCTAGGGTTTATAGAGAAGTATGTATGGGGAAGTGTGAAAGTAGGTAGGGTTAAGTGGGGTAGGTGATTCACTCGAAAACCGACTCTCAACAATTTCCTTCCAGCAAGTGCACCAGATTTTCGTCAAGTAAAAACTCACTGTAGAGTGAGGTCAAATCCCACAGGGATTGGTAGATTGATCAATATTAATTGGAGAATTGTTCTAGTTGAGCTGAATCAGAATTGAATTCGAATTGTAGAATGTAAAATTGGCGGGAAACTTAAGTTGCAAGAAATTAAAGAGACAGAAATTAAATTGCAGAATATAAATGGCAGAATCTTAAATTTCAAGAAATTAAATGAGAATGGGGAATTAAGAATGAAATTAACAAAGCAGAATGTAAAAGAACGGGTAGATCAGAGATGGGGAAGTTCATTGGGGTCAGGAGATGTGAGAATTCTCCGGATCAAATTCATTTTCATCTTTTTGATGCCAGGGCATTTTGGCCAGTTTCACTGACCTTTTCTTTACTGTTTTTAAGGTAGTTTCATGCATTTTCTTAGAAAGTAAGCTAGTTTTGGGTAGATATTCATTTACATCGTGATTCAAGCATACATTGTGCACTTTACATGATTTCATGAGAATTTTGCATCAATTATATGACAAATTGGATGATGCATGACTCATGACTTGGACTAGAACTTTGATGCACTTTATTGCTTGATTTCAGGACAAAGGAAGCAAGAAAGAACCACGTTAGCAGCCACGTTAGTCTAACTAACGTGACCACTAACGTGGAATGGGAGCTAGCTTGCAACGTTAATGAGAAAAGTAATCGCCAATAACACCCTCGAAGCCATTATAACCCACGTTAAGAGTCACGTTAACTAAGTTAACGTGAACTCTAACGTGGAAGAAAGAAAATGGAGCCAACGTTAGTGACACTTACCTTTGTCACTAACGTTGGACCAAGCTCATAAGTGGCCACATTAAGAGCCACGTTAACTTAGTTAACGTGGACTCTAACGTTAAGAAGCAAAAGAGAAGCCAACGTTAGTGACATTCACCTTTGTCACTAACGTTGGCCAAGCCTCCATAAGCCACGTTAACTCACACGTTAACTTAGTTAACGTGGAAGCTAACGTGGAGAGAGAAATTGATAGCCAACGTTAGTGACACTTACCTTTGTCACTAACGTTGGGGTGAACCACCAAGAGCCACCATGAGCAACGTTAACTCCCACGTTAACTTAGTTAACGTGGAAGCTAATGTGGATAAAGAGATGATGAGCCAACGTTAGTGACACTCACCTTTGTCACTAACGTTGGAGATGGCTAGCATGACTACGTTAGAAGCCACGTTAACTTAGTTAATGTAGACTCTAACGTGGGAAATAGGGGCACATTGGAATGTTAGTGACAAAGGTAAGTGTTACTAACGTTCTCGAAGAATTGGCACTGCTACGTTAGAAGCCATGTTAACCTAGTTAATGTGGAGTATAACGTAGGGACAAGGGAGGACTCTCCACGTTATTGGAAAAGGTAAGTCCCAATAACGTGTGCGAAGGACCAAGAGGCAACGTTAGTGGTCACGTTAGTGCCACTAACGTTGAAGTCAACGTGATCATATTTTGGTTAGGAACGTTATTGAAAAAGGTGATTGTCACTAACGTTCTCGAACCCACACTTTCACTTAACGTTGACACCACTAACGTCCTGAGCCAAAGTCCCTGCCTACTTCACCTTTTCTCTTTGCAAGCAAAGCTAAGCCCAATGAAAAGGATAACTGCTTCAAACTGAAGATTCAGAGGCCCATACCCAAGACTTGAAGAGCCAACTAGAAGATCGGAAGAGTAGTATATATAGGAGTAGCTTTGAATTAGTTGGAGAGTTAGAAACTTTAGGGAGCCTTTGGCATAAGAACTACTCTCTGTATTTACTTTCTCTGCACTTCTAGTTTTACTTTCATCATGTATTCTCCATCTTGGTTTACATTTTCCAGAGCTATGAACAACTAAACCCCATTCATCGGGTTAGGGAGCTCTGTTGTAATTTGATGGATCAATATTAGTTTTCATTCTCCTTCTTCTATCTTTTCTCTTGATTTTACTAGAAAGCTTTCGATCTTCATCCAATTGGGTAGTTATCTTGGAAAAGAAGCTATTCATACTTGGATCTCTTCTGAACCTTGAAAGAGGAATGAAGAGATCATGCTAGAAATGCTTTCTCATGCTGGACCAAATTGGGTTTGGATGGATATGTGATTATAATCCTACCAATACTTGATTTGAGAAATGCATGTGGTATAATCAGTGACCATACTTCATCTCTTCTCATGAGCAATTGACCAAGGAATTGGTTATTGATCAAGATTTGAGAGATTGAATTACCAAGAAATTGGAATTCGATCACTTAAGATTGCCAAGGAGATCAATGAATGCATTAATTGAGGAAGAGATGAAAATGAACTTGATCCGGAGAATGCAACATCTCTTGAGCCCAATGAACTCCCCATTTCTGATCTTACCCATTCTCTTTAATTTCTGCCATTTACTTTTATGAGCAATTACCCCATTCCCTTTTAAGATTCTGTAATTTACTTTCCGCATTTACATTCAGCTCTTTATTTCTAGCATTTACTGTTTCTGCTATTTACTTTCCCGCCATTTAATTTTCTGCAAATCTCAAATCAAATTCTGGTTCGCTCAACTAGAACATTCCTCTAACTAAAGTTGCTTGATCAATCAATCTCTGTGGGATTCGACCTCACTCTATTGTGAGTTTTTACTTGACGACAAATTCGGTACACTTGCCGAAGAAAATTTGTTAAGAGACAAGTTTTGTGCGTATCAAGTTTATGGTGACGTTGCCGGGGATTGATTTTGTATCAACAATGATTAAGTCGGAGGATCACTAGATTGAGCATTTGTTACTCTGTTGATTTAAATTTCTGTTTGAGCATTTTACTTTCGGTTTCAGTTGTTTTGCATTCCCATCTCTTTAACCCCTTTATTTCAGTTGTTTACACTCTGTTTCACTCACCCACTAACTGTTTGATATATTGCATCACTGACACTAACAACAATTTTTTTAGAATAGTTTCTGGATCTATTTCCTTGCTTGTACCTTGTTGGTTGTATGACAGGGAGGAGAAGCGGGACTTCAACTTCCTTTGATTCTGAACCTGAGAGGACCTTCCTTAGACTAAGGAGGGAAGCAAGAGGAAAAAGAGTAGTGGGTGCTGAGGAAGAGGAAGAGTACTTTAAACTAGACATGAAGGAGAATATGGAAAACCATCATGAAGAAGAAGCTCACAACCATGGTAGAGAAGGTCTAGCAAATCATGCTGGGCAAGAGAGAAGAGTTCTAGGCTCCTACATCAATCCAAACCCAGGAAACTGTGGGAGTAGCATTCAAAAGCCAACTATACATGCCAACAACTTTGAACTAAAACCACAGCTCATCACCCTTATTCAGAACAACTGTTCATTTGGAGGAGGCGTCCAAGAAGACCCCAATCAACATCTAACCACCTTGAGGATATGCGATACTGTGAAGTCTAATGGTGTTCATCCTGACACCTATAGACTACTTTTGTTCCCTTTCTCACTCAAGGATAAGGCATCTAAATGGCTGGAATCCTTCCCTAAGGAGAGTTTGACAACCTGGGAAGATGTGGTGAACAAATTTTTAACCAGATTCTATCCTCCTCAAAGAATCAACAGGCTGAGAGCTGAGGTTCAAACTTTCAGGCAACAGGATGGTGAGACCCTATATGAAGCATGGGAGAGGTTTAAGGACCTAACAAGGAGGTGTCCACCAGATATGTTCAATGAATGGGTGTAGCTACACATTTTCTATGAAGGCCTTTCTTATGAATCAAAGAAAGTAGTAGATCACTCATCCGGGGGATCTCTGAACAAGAAGAAGACCATTGAGGAGGCCATAGATGTCATTAAAATTGTAGCAAAGAATGACTACTTCTTTGCCTCCGAAAGAGGGAACACTAGAGGAGTGATGGAGCTAAACAATGTAGATGCTCTGCTGGCCCAAAACAAGCTCATAACCAAGCAATTAGCTGACCTCACCAAGAAGATGGAGAAGAACCAAGTAGCAGCAATCACCACCTCATCAACAACCCAAGAGGGAGTGAATGCAGAGGCAGAGAGTGAGCAGGAGCAAGCCAACTACATTGGGAATTCACCTAGACAAAATCATGACCCATACTCCAAGACCTATAACCCTGGTTGGAGGAATCACCCAAACTTTGGGTGGGGGAATCAACAAGATCAAGCCCAAGATCAGAGACGTCACAACCCCAACAACAATGCAGCCCACCAACAATTCACACAGAGAACATATCAACACCACCGTAACAACACCTCTCCACGCCCATATCAAAACCAAAATAACACTCCTCATCCTTCTACCTCCAATCCCAACCTACCATCATCTAATGACAGACTCTCAAGGATTGAGAACCTGCTTGAAGGCATATGCCAAGAGATCCAAGACAACAAGGTGTTCAAGGAGGAAGTGTGAGCAAATTTTAAGAACCAGGGAGACACCATCAAGAGGTTGGAATCTCAAGTGGGGTATCTCTCTGAGCATATTCCCAAACCTACAGATGGATTCCCAAGTGACACAGAGAAAAATCTGAGAGGTGAAACAAAGAAAGTAAGATGGGAAATTGCAAGATGGTCACTATAAGTGGTAAGGAGACTGAGGACAAGCCAAACAAGCCGTCAGAACAACCTGGAGATACCTCAGCAGAGAAGAAGGAAAAAGATCACCAAGAACCAAAAATCTCACAACAGGAGCTGCTGAGACTCTATGCACCCTTTCCCCAACTACTCAATGGTGCTGTGGAGAAGAGAATATACTCAAGATTTCTTGACTTGTTTGCATCTCTGCATGTAAACATACCATTCATTAAGACCATCCAACAAATGCCTGCATACATCAATTATATGAAGGAACTGCTTTCTAGGAAAAGCTCACTCAAGGGAGGCCAAACTATAGTGATGAACAAGGAGTGCAGCGCCCTCATTCAACCAGAGTTGCCTACAAAAAGAAAGGACCCAAGGAGTTTTCACATCCCCTGTGCCATAGGAGAAACAATGTTTGATAAAGCACTCTGTGATTTGGGAGCAAGCATCAACTTAATGCCTTTATCCCTTATGAAGAGGCTGCAGATCAATGAGATAATGCCCACAGATGTAGTCATCAGGCTAGCTGATAAAACTCAAAAATAAGCAATAGGAGTGGTGGAAAATGTGTTGGTAAAGGTTGGGAAATACTTCCTCCCAACATACTTTGTCATATTGGACATGGAAGAGAGTCACACTCACCCAATCATATTGGGAAGACCATTCCTAGCTACAGCCAGAGCACTCATAGATGTAGAGCGAGGGGAGCTAATCTTGAGTATCCATGATGAACAACTCAACTTTAATGTCTTCAAACTCTCACAAGAAACAGATCAAGAGAACAAGGAACCAAGGAAGAATCACAGTGAGATACTGAAGGAAGAAACAAGCACTGAAGCACAACCAGCATATCTGGGAACTCCCTTGATTGATGAACAAGGCAAACAGCAATTGCCACAGCTCAAAGAAAATCAGGAGGAACCCAAACCACCAGAAGCATATAAGACCAGTAACCACATTTCCTTAGAGGAGGAGGTCACAAAGAGTAAGACAACATCACAAGGAACAAAGAAGAAGGTACCAAGGAGGTGGAGGAACAAGAAGATCCCTACCGAGGACTTCTCTCCAGGGGATAAAGTGATCTCAGCTTACTTCCCAAATATCCCCCCTGATCTCCCCACTGTACCATCTCAGTTACCTAAGGTCTTCACTATCAACAGAGTTCTATCTTTGGAACATGTAGAGATCATTGATACAACCAATGGATATAGGTCCACAGCTAGAGGGGAGGACTTGAAGCATTATCAACCTCCCTAATGAAGGAGTAACGTCAAGCTAGTGACGCTAAAGAAGCGCTTTATGGGAGGCAACCCATGTTTTATATGCTTTTAGAAAATAGTGAATAAGTCAATATTCATGAATTCTAACCCAAACTTGACAAACACTTGGTGAAATCCTTATTATGCAATATATAGTGAAGAATAAGTGGTGTTCAAAGCATGCCGAGAGATGCATGAATGCAAACCAGAGCATGTTAATCTTGGAGCCTTAAACAAAACTTTTTCATCACAGTGCTACAAACTAAGTTTGGTGTCACCCAAGGTGCTACCAATGTGCATATAAGGATACACAGTTAGTTAGTTAGTTGGTGTTCATGAATAAACAATCTAGTTCTTTTTCTTTATTATTCTAGCCATAAAGTTTAATTTCTCAATGATATTAATTTTTCTTATTTTTATAGGAAAAGGGAGGGATGCATTGGAAAGTGATGCCATGCAACATTGAAAAGAATGAGACCCTCAAAGACCGGGCAACACCCTTCATAAAGTTGATGATCCTTGTCCTTTCTCCATGCTGAACCCCATCCGTCCATCTCACACTCAAATCATCTATCTAAACCCTTCATTTGCCCATCACTTCCATATATAAGTAGCTCTCCCTCCATACCCCCTTCACATTCCAAACGCCTAGCTTAACATCTTCTTCTCAGAACCAAACCATTCTTACCACATTAAAAACATTCCACTTCACTCCCTTCATTACACTCAATCCTAAACAACCAAAAGTCTCCACACCCTTACCACCTTCACACATTAACTCCCATTCATGGCATCTTCGAGCTCTAAAAGAAGGAAGGGAAAGGAACCTATGGAGCAACACCCGTATGATGAAAAGAAATTTAGAAGCTTGCACCATGCATTGCAGTACGGGTGGATGGTTGATAAGGAAATAATTTATGAACTTGGATTTCAGGTCAGAAAGAATGAGTGTCCGGAAATCACGACGAAGGTAGAAAAGAGGCGATGGGAGCTCCTCACTGATCCGGTGGTTAAGGTAAATGCAAATCTTATAAGAGAATTCTATGCAAATGCAGTCCGATATGATAAGGAAGATGAGTCATATACAAGCTTTGTGAGAGGAAAGATTGTGGATTTCAGTCCCACGAGTGTCATGAGAGCATTAAAGCTACGGTCCATATCGTTTGAAGAAGAGAGTTATCATTCAAAAATGGACAACAGCCCCAATTATGACCAGATTGTGCAAGATATTTGTGTACCCAGAGCTGACTGGGAAAGATATGCGGATAGGAGACCAAGGTTCATCAAGAGAGTAGACCTCACTCCGGAAGCAAAGGGGTGGTTCGAAATTGTAAGGAGGTCCATCCTCCCAGCAGGGAACAACTCGGAGGTGAATCTCAAGAGAGCCACAATAGTGCACTGTATACTCAAAGGAGGAGAGATCAAGGTACATGAACTCATAGCCGCATGCATTAGAAAGATGGCAGAGAAAAGCGACTCAAGAGGAAAGTTAGGTTACCCCAGCACTATTTACCGACTATGCAAGAAAGCTAGGGTGGTGTTTGAAGATGAGGACCCCGTGTGGATAAAAGAGGGCATTCCAATAACCATTCGACGGATGCATGCTGCCGCATCCCCCCTGCCTTAACGTAAGCAAAGGAAGAGGCCAGCCCCTCAAGTAGTAGAAGGACAAATCTTAGAGGGGCAAGCACCAGCCACTTTGGATATGCACCAACTACAGGAAGCCATTGATGGCCTATCTAGACAATATTTGGAAAGCCAAGGAGCACAGAAAGAGCTTCAACTACAGATGATGGGGCAGCAAGAGGAATCACTCTCAAGATGGATGACTCAACAAGGGGAGTGGCAAAAGCAAATGATGGAGCAGCAACTGAGTCAAGGACAACAATGGAGTGAAACATTCCACAGGATAGAACAAAGGCAAAATGAACAACAAGAATCCATCCAAAAGCTAATTAACATCCAAAGACATCAAGGTGCACACATACATGAGATGCATCGAAGACAAATAGAACAGGCAGAACCATTGGACGAGCAAAGGGCATTCGCAGAAGGAGTTTACATGAGCGAGACTGGGCATCATATAAACACTCAAGACAGGCTCGGATACTTAGTAGGACAGCTGCCTATATTGCATCCGGGAATCGCAAGGTATGAAGAAATGAAGGATGAATTAGCACAAGAAGAAAGACAAAGGGTGGAAGAGAGTCATGAATCAGTGAGGAAGGCACTTGAGGAGTGGAAGCAAGCAAGATTGGAACGGATGCGAGGAAATACAAGAGGACACAAGGAAGACAAACAAGGAGGGGAGCATGGGCAACCACATGAATAAAAGGTGGTGGAGTTCCTTCTTTGGTCCATCTTTTTCAATGCTTTAAATAAGGAAGATCTTGTATAAAATAGAACATGCTTCCATGTTAGTTTGAACCTTTTTCAATTCTGTCTTTTAAACTTTTTGTTGATTAGGGCTGTGTTTTCTAGTCTGAATGTCATTACTGCATCATTCCCTTACTTAATTATATGCTTGTTCTTTTGAATCAAATGAAAAGAGAATAAGTGTTTTATAAAAGACTAGAGTGGAGTTCATACTATGGAGTAAGTTCCTGAGTTTGTGGTGTGGTCATAAGTTAGCTAAGTTGGTTCAACCACAAGGTGGGAAGACAACTATCTGTCATGAATCATATGCTTGAACACACCCCATGAGACTAGCTAAATAACAAGATCCTAATAAGAAAAAGGGAAAAAACAATCAAAGTTGAAGAATAAAGGAAAAATAGCAAGAAAAAAGGCTAGGCACCAACGGTTTAAGTCTTGAGGGATGTGTCTGTGGTGTTCCTGTACCAAGGATCTGCTTGGATTACTAAGCTCTCAGGGGTGCTTTATCACCTGGTAACTTGGGTTAACTAACCCGGGATTATCAGCTGAAAGTCCACTATCAAGAGCAATCTTTGCTACAGAACATTTAGTAACCCAAAGAGGTGCTGGACACCAAGACCTTAAGGAAAGAAAATAAATAAACCATGTGCCTGTGGTGTGTATGTATGGGGGAGAGACTTGAGGAAGTAAGTCCTTAGGGGTGCTTCAACACCTAGCACCTTGAACTAACTGGTTCGGGAGTGTTGGCTGAAAGCTTATTCTAAAGAGTTGCCCCCTTACAGAGCACTTAGCCTAAGAACACAAATAAGCCCTAAAATGACAACAAAAGGATCAATGAATAAAAGTCTCATGGGATGCAATCAAGTGAGTATTCTAGAACATGATAAAGGTCTGAAAGCCAGTGAAGGAATGAACCTAAGTTGCTATGCATGGAACCACCATAAAACCAGGAACATGACTTCCACAAGAATGACTCATTTCTCTTGGCATTCCATTCATCATTCTCTTGTTCCAGTACTTGCTTAGGGACAAGCAAGCTTTAAGTTTGGTGTTGTGATGCCAGGGCATTTTGGCCAGTTTCACTGACCTTTTCTTTACTGTTTTTAAGGTAGTTTCATGCATTTTCTTAGAAAATAAGCTAGTTTTGGATAGATATTCACTTACATCTTGATTCAAGCATACATTGTGCACTTTACATGATTTCATGAGAATTTTGCATGAATTATATGACAAATTGGATGATGCACGACTCATGACTTGGACTAGAACTTTGATACACTTTATTGCTTGATTTCAGGACAAAGAAAGCAACGAAGAACCACGTTAGCAGCCACGTTAGTCTAACTAACGTGACCACTAACGTGGAATGGGAGCTATCTTGCAACGTTAATGAGAAAAGTAATCGCCAATAACGCCCTCGAAGCCATCATAACCCACGTTAAGAGTCACGTTAACAAAGTTAACGTGAACTCTAACGTGGAAGAAAGAAAATGGAGCCAACGTTAGTGACACTTACCTTTGTCACTAACGTT
The DNA here is from genome assembly GCF_003086295.3 of Arachis hypogaea. Taxonomy (NCBI): domain Eukaryota; kingdom Viridiplantae; phylum Streptophyta; class Magnoliopsida; order Fabales; family Fabaceae; genus Arachis; species Arachis hypogaea. The sequence goes on along the minus strand of NC_092052.1, from coordinate 96,479,192 downwards.
GGACCAAGCTCATAAGTGGCCACATTAAGAGCCATGTTAACTTAGTTAACGTGGACTCTAACATTAAGAAGCAAAAGAGAAGCCAACGTTAGTGACATTCACCTTTGTCACTAACGTTGGCTAAGCCTCCATAAGCCACGTTAACTCACACGTTAACTTAGTTAACGTGGAAGCTAACGTGGAGAGAGCAATTGATAGCCAACGTTAGTGACACTTACCTTTGTCACTAACGTTGGGGTGAACCACCAAGAGCCACCATGAGCAACGTTAACTTAGTTAACGTGGATTAGTGACACTTACCTTTGTCACTAACGTTGGGGTGAACCACCAAGAGCCACCATGAGCAACGTTAACTTAGTTAACGTGGAAGCTAACGTGGATAAAGAGAAGATGAGCCAACGTTAGTGACACTCACCTTTGTCACTAACATTGGAGATGGCTAGCATGACTTTGTTAGAAGCCACGTTAACTTAGTTAACGTGGACTCTAACGTGGGAAATAGGGGCACATTGGAACGTTAGTGACAAAGGTAAGTGTCACTAACGTTCTCGAAGAATTGGCACTGCTACGTTAGAAGCCACGTTACCTAGTTAATATGGACTCTAACGTAGGGACAAGGGAGGACTCTCCACGTTATTGGGAAAGGTAAGTCCCAATAACGTGTGCGAAGGACCAAGAGGCAACGTTAGTGGTCACGTTAGTGCCACTAATGTTGAAGTCAACGTGGTCATATTTTGGTTAGGAACGTTAGTGAAAAAGGTGATTGTCACTAACGTTCTCGAACCCACACTTTCACTTAACGTTGACACTACTAACGTCCTGAGCCAAAGTCCTTGCCTACTTCACCTTTTCTCTTTGCAAGCAAAGCTAAGCCCAATGAAAAGGATAACTGCTTCAAACTGAAGATTCAGAGGCCCATACCCAAGACTTGAAGAGCCAACTAGAAGATCGGAAGAGTAGTATATATAGGAGTAGCTTTGAATTAGTTGGAGAGTTGGAAACATTAGGGAGCCTTTGGCATAAGAACTACTCTCTGTATTTACTTTCTCTACACTTCTAGTTTTACTTTCATCATGTATTCTCCATCTTGGTTTACATTTTCCAAAGCTATGAACTACTAAACCCCTTTCAACGGGTTAGGGAGCTCTGTTGTAATTTGATGGATCAATATTAGTTTTCATTCTCCTTCTTCTATATTTTCTCTTGATTTTACTAGAAAGCTTTCGATCTTCATCCAATTGCATAGTTATCTTGGAAAAGAAGCTATTTATACTTGGATCTCTTCTGAACCTTGAAAGAGGAATGAAGAGATCATGCTAGAAATGCTTTCTCATGTTGGACCAAATTGGGTTTGGATGGATATGTGACTATAATCCTACCAATACTTGATTTGGGAAATGCATGTGGTATAATCAGTGACCATACTTCATCTCTTCTCATGAGCAATTGACCAAGGAATTGGCTATTGATCAAGATTTAAGAGATTGAATTACCAAGAAATTGGAATTCGATCACTTAAGATTGCCAAGGAGATCAATGAATGCATTGATTGAGGAAGAGATGAAAATGAACTTGATCCGGAGAATGCAACATCTCCTGAGCCCAATGAACTCCTGATGCCCAGAAAACTTGTCTCATAACAAATTTCCTTCGGTAAGTGTACCGAATTTGTCGTCAAATAAAAACTCACAATAGAGTAAGGTCGAATCCCACAAGGATTGATTGATCACGCAAATTTAATTAGAGGCATGTTCTAGTTGAGCGAATCAGGATTTGAGTTTAGAATTGCAGAAAATAAAATGGCGGGAAGGTAAATGACAGAAAAAGTAAATGCTAGAATTAAAGAACTGAAAGTAAATGACTGAAGTAAATTGCAGAATTGTAAATGGGAATAGGGGAATTGCTCATGAAAGTAAATGACAGAAAATAAAGAGAATGGGTAAGATCAGAAATAGGGAGTTCATTGGGCTTAGGAGATGTTGCATTCTTCGGATCAATTTCATTTTCGTCTCTTCCTCAATCAATGCACTCATTGATCTCCTTGGCAATCTTAAGTGATTGAATTACAATTTCTTGTAATTCAATCTCTCAAATCTTGATCAATAGCCAATTCCTTGGTCAATTGCTCATGAGAAGAGATGAAGTATGGTCACTGATTATACCACATGCATTTCCCAAATCAAGTGTTGAGAGGATTATAGTCACATATCCATCCAAACCCAATTTGGTCTAGCATGAGAAAGCATTTCTAGCTTGATCTCTTCATTCCTCTTTCAAGGTTCATAAGAGATCCAAGTATGAATAGCTTCTTTTCCAAGATAACTACCCAATTGGATGAAGATCGAAAGCTTTCAAGTAAAATCAAGAGAAAAGATAGAAGAAGAATAATGAAAACTAGTATTGATCCATCAAATTACAACAGAGCTCCCTAACCCAATGAAAGGGGTTTAGTTGTTCATAGCTCTGGAAAATAAAAACAAAGATGGAGAATACATCATGAAACTAGAAGTGCAGAGAAAGTAAAATACAGAGAGTAGTTCTATGCCCAGAGGCTTCCTATATTTTCCAACTCTCAAAATAATTCAAAGTTACTCCTATATATACTACTCTTCTACTCTTCTAGTTGGTTTTTCAAGTCTTGGGTCTGGGCCTTTGGATCTTGAGTTTGAAGTAGTTATCTTCTTCATTGGGCTTGGCTTTACTTGCAGAGAGAAATTGTGAAGTGGGAAGAGACTTTAGCTCAGGACGTTAGTGGTGTTAATGTTCAGTGAAAATATGGGTTCGAGAACGTTAGTGACATTCAACTTTTTCACTAACGTTCCTTACCCAAGTAAGAGCCACGTTAACCTCAACGTTAGTGGCACAAACGTTGCCACTAACGTTGCCTCTTTGTCCTTCGCGCACGTTATTGGGACTCAACTTTCCCAATAACGTTGAGAAGCCTCCCCCTTCCCAACGTTAGAGTCCACGTTAACTTAGTTAACGTGGCTCTTTTAACGTAGGCTTGCCAACCTTCGAGAACGTTAGTGACACTTAACATTGTCACTAACGTTCCAATGTGCCCCTTAGCTCCCACGTTAGAGTACACGTTAACTAGGTTAACATGGCTTCTAACGTGGCCTATGATAGCCATCTCTAACATTAGTGACAAAGTTGAGTGTCACTAACATTGGTTCAACATTCCCTTATTCACGTTAGCTTCCACGTTAACTAAGTTAACGTGGGAGTTAACGTGGCTCATGGTGGCATGTGTGGGCTCCTTCCAACGTTAGTGACAATGTTGGGTGTCACTAACGTTGGCGTCACCTCCCTTCCTCACGTTAGCTTCCACGTTAACTAGGTTAACATGGGAGTTAACGTGGCCTACTGTGTCTTGGCCAACGTTAGTGATAATGTTGAATGTCACTAACGTTGGCTTCCCCCCTTTCTTCTTAACGTTAGAGGCCACGTTAACTAAGTTAACGTGGTGACTAACGTGGCCACTTATGAGCTTGGTCCAATGTTAGTGATAATATTAAGTGTCACTAACGTTGGCTCCATTTCCTTTCTTCCATGTTAGAGTTCACGTTAACTTAGTTAACATGACTCCTAACGTGGGCAATGATGGCTTCGAGAGCGTTATTGGCAATCACTTTTCTCATTAACTTTGCAAGTTACTCCCATTCCACGTTAGTGTTAACGTTAGTGTAACTAACGTAGCCACTAATGTGGTTCTTCTTTGCTTCCCTTATCCTAAAATCAAGCAATAAAGTGCATCAAAGTTCTAGTCCAAGTCATGGGAAATGCAACATCCAATTTGTCCTTAAATTCATGCAAAATCCTCATGAAATCATGTAAATTGCACAATGCATGCTTGAATCAAGATGTAAGTGAATATCTACCCAAAACCAGCTTATTTCCTAAGGAAATACATGAAACTACCCTAAAAACAGTAAAGAAAAGGTTAGTAAAACTGGCCAAAATGCCCTGGCATCACAACACCAAACTTAAAGCTTGCTTGTCCCTAAGCAAGTACTGGAACAAGAGAATGATGAATGGAATGCCAAGAGAAGTGAGTCATTCTTGTCGAAGTCATGTCCCTGGTTGTATGGTGGTTTCATGCATAGCAACTTAGGTTCATTCCTGGCTTTCAGACCTTTATCATGTCCTAGAATACTCACTGTGATTGCATCCCATGAAACTTTTATTTATTGATCCTTTTGTTGTTATTTCAGGGCTTATTTGTGTTCTTAGGCTAAGTGTTCTGTAAGGGGGCAACTCTTTAAAATAAGCTTTCAGCCAACACTCCCGAACCAGTTAGTTCAAGGTGCTAGGTGTTGAAGCACCCCTAAGGACTTACTTGCTCAAGTCTCTCCCCCATACATACACACCAAAGGCACATAGTTTATTTATTTTCTTTTCTTGAGACCTTGGTGTCCAGCACCTCTTTGGGTTACTAAATGCTCTGTAGTGAGGGTTACTCTTGATAGTGGATTTTCAGCTGATAATCCCGAGTTAGTTAACCCAAGTTACCAAGTGATTAGGCACCCCTAAGAGCTTATTCATCCAAGTAGATCCCTCACACAGGAGCACCACAGACACATGCCTCAAGATTAAAAACCATTGGTGCCTAGCCTTATTGCTTGTTCGTTTTCTTTTATTCCTCAACTTTGATTATTCTTTCCCTTTTTTTCTTATTAGGATCTTCTTATTTAGCTAATCTCATGGGGTGTGTTTCAAGCATAGCATTCCTGACAGATAGTTGTCTTCCCACCTTATGGTTGAACCAACCTAGCTAACTTATGACTATACCATAAACTCATGAACTTATTCCATAGTATGAACTCCTCTCTGGTCTTTAAAAATACTCATTCTCTTTTTCATTTGATTTAAAGGGACAGGCATACAAGTAAGTAAGGAAATGATGTAGTAACATAAAGACTAGCAAACATAGACCTATTCAGGAAGAAAACTTTAAAGACAGAATTTAAAAAGTTCAACTAACATGGAAGCATGTTCTATTTCATACAAGATCTTCCTTATTTAAAGCATAGAAAAAGATGGACCAAAGAAGGAACTCCACCACCTTTTACTCTTGTGGACGTCCATGCTCTCCTTCTTGCTTGTCCTCCTGGTGGTTTTCTTGATTGCTTGTGCTCCCACTTCCCTTGCCTTTTCCAAGCAGCTTCTTCCAGAAACCACCATTTTCCATCCTCGTCTTGAGTGTTTCCTTCTGCTATTTCACCTTCCTCTCTTCTTGTTCTATAAAATCGTTTTGGACCTCATCATATGTAGGGATGGCATAGTGTAGATGATGCATATTACTGGACATGTAGTTCAACTTGGCTTGAGTGTTGACGTTGAACTCCTCCCTATGTAGTTGCTGTCCTTCATTAAGTACAGTGAACTCATTGAATGCTTTCATCTGGGCTATTTGTCGCTGATTGAGTTCCTGCAAATGCTTATCTTAACGTTCTTGCCTCTCAGTAACTTGGTGGATGGTTTGAGTGAGCTGGGAGTATTGTTCCTGTTACTGCTCCATTTGTTGTTTCTGCCATTCTTCTTGTTGCCTCATCCGGTTTAGTATTTGCTCTTGTCCTTCCATATGTCTCATCCCCAAATCTTCAATATCTCTTAGAAGGTGATTCATATTAAAGTCAGCTGGGTAAGGATGCTCTCCTTATTGATATTCTTCCTGATGAGACTCCTCTTGGTGAGCTCCTTCTTTTGCTTTTAGTTTCCCTATTTGTGGCCTTCTTTGTTGCTGAGCAAGTGTAGTATAGGCCATACGCTGGGTTGTCATTAGCCTCCCAGGATTCACCCAGTCTGGATTGCTATCCTCAAAGACTACCTTGGCCTTTGTGCACAATCGGAGAATGGTGCTAGGGTACCAAAGCCTGGAACCTGATTCAAGTTTCTCAGCTGAATCTTGAATTCCCTCATATATAAGTTCATGCACATTGATTTCTCCACCTTGTACTAGGCAATGTACCATAGTTGCTCGATTAATATTTACCTCTGAATTATTTGCAGCTGGGAGAATAGACCTCCTCACGAGTTCAAACCACCCCTTGGCTTTTGGGCTAAGGTCTCCCCTCTTGATGAATCGGCGTCTCCCATCTCCATACCTCTCCCAGTCAGCTGCTATAACACAGATGTCAGTCACGATCTCAGTGAGATCATCATTGTCTTGGCTCTTACTTATCCTTGCATGATAGCTGGGCTCATCAAAATGTGGTGATTTCAGGTGAAGAGTTCTTATTATAGCATTTGGGCTGAAGTCCACCTCCTTTCCTCTTACATAGCTTTTGAAGGTTGGGGCCCTGGTTTTGTCTTCTCTGACCACATTTGCATAAAACTCTTTGATGAGGGTTGCATTGATCTTCCCCTCTGGATTGGTGAGCATTTGCCACCCTCTTTCTTCAATCTTCTCTCGAATCTGTGGGCAGTCGTCTTCATTGATTTGGAAGGTTAACTCGGGCAGTATCTTTTTGAGCTTTATCCGCTCAAATTCTCGTTCATGGAAGGCAGTCTTGTATCTCTTCTCGTTGAAATGAATGTTCTCCATTGGTTCCTTCCTCTTCTGCCTCTTGGAGCTTGATGATGCCATGAATGAAGTTAATGCGAAAAGGGTGTAGTGAAGGGAAGAATTGTGGGATTTAGAGAGTGGGAAGTTGAAGAACTAGTTGCTGGAAAGTGAAGTGCAAGGGATATGAATTTCGAATGTGGAGATGGTGCGGATTGGATCCACTTAATAGAGAAGTGATGAAGATATGAAAGGTGTGGATTGATGGGGTTGGTGTATGATGAACGGATGGGGTTTTGCATGGAGTAAGCACGAGGATTACCAACTTTATGATGGAGTTGGTTCAGTTTCCAAGTTTGTTCTTCCTCCAATGTTGCATGGCAACCATTCCCAATGCATTCCCCCTTGAGGCATGTGTGTAGTACCCCTCTTCATGAAGTGGCCGAACCTTTCTCATTAAATTGTCCAATCAATCTCCTTCAATGCTCCTTTCTCTTCCCTATAAAGATCAAATAAGAAAAGTAAGAAATATATAAAAAAAATCAATTTAAATTTTATGGCTAGAATAATAAAGAGAAGAAAAGATTTTGTTTATTCATGAACTCCAACTAACTAACTAACTGTGTATCCTTATATGCACATGGTGCCACCAAACTTAGTTTGGAGCATTGTGATGAAAAGTTCTGTTCAAAGCTCCAAGACTAACATGCTCTCAGTTGCATTCATGCTTTCTTGGCACGCTTTGAACACCAAACTTGTTCTTCACTATATACTGCAATATAGCAAGTTTGGGTTAGAATTTATGAATATTGACTTATTCACTAGTAAAAGCTAATAAAACATGGGTTGCCTCCCATGAAGCGCTTCTTTAGCGTCACTAGCTTGACGTTTCTCCTTCATCAGGGAGGTTAATAATGCTTCAAGTACTCCCCTCTTGCCTTGGACTTATATCCATTGGTTGTATCAATGATCTCTACATGTTCCAAGGAGAGAACTCTGTTGATGGTGAGGACCTTAGGTAACTGAGATGGTACAGTGGGGAGATTAGGGGGGATATCTGGGAAGTAAGCTGAGATCACTTTATCTCCTGGAGAGAAGTCTTCTGTAGGGATCTTCTTGTTCCTCCACCCCCTTGGTACCTTCTTTTTTGTCCCTTTCGATGCTGCCTTGCTCTTGGCGACTTCTTCTTCTAAAGGAATTTTGTTGTTGTCTTCACATGCCTCTGGTAGTTTAGGTTCCTCCAGCTTCTCTTTGAGCTGTGACAATTGCTGTTTGCCTTGTTCATTATTCAGTGGGGTTCTCAGATGTGTTGGTTGTGCTTCAGTGCTTGTTTCCTCTGTTAGCATCTCATTATGATCATTGCTTGGTTCTTTGTTTTCTGGATCTTCTTCTTGTGAGAGTTTGAAGACATTAAAGCTGAGTCGTTCATCATGGATCCTCAATATTAGCTCCCCTCGCTCCACATCTATGAGTGCTCTGGCTGTAGCTAGGAATGGTCTTCCCAATATGATTGGGTGAGTGTGACTCTCTTCCATGTCTAAGATGACAAAGTCTGTGGGAAGAAAGTATTTCCCCACCTTTAACAACACGTTTTCCACCACTCCTCTTGCTTGTCTTTGAGTTTTGTCAGCCAGCCTGATGACTATATCTGTGGGCAATATCTCATTGATCTGCAGCCTCTTCACCAGGGATAAGGGCATTAAGTTGATGCTTGCTCCCAAATCGCAGAGTGCTCTATCAAACATTGTTTCCCCTATGGCATAGGGGACATGAAAACTCCCTGGATCGTTTCTTTTCGTAGGCAACTGCGGTTGAATGAGGGCACTGTACTCCTTATTCATTACTATAGTTTGGTCTCCCTTGAGTGAGCTTTTTCTGGGAAGCAGCTCCTTCATATACTTGATGTATGCAGGCATTTGTTGGATAGTCTTGATGAACGGTATGTTCACATGAAAAGATGCAAACAAGTCAAGAAATCTTGAGTATATTCTCTTCTCCACAGCACCCTTGAGCAGTTGGGGAAAAGGTGCATAAAGTCTCAGCAGCTCCTGTTTTGAGATTTCTGGTTCTTGGTAATCTTTTTCCCCTCCTCTACTGAGGTATCTTCAGGTTGTTCTGATAGCTTGCTTGGCTTGTCCTCAGTCTCCTTATCACTTATAGTGATCATGTTGCAATCTTCCCATCTTACTTTCTTTGTTTCACCTCTCGGATTCTTCTCTGTGTCACTTGGAAATCCATCTGTGGGTTTGGGAATTTGTTCAGAGAGATACCCCACTTGGGATTCCAACCTCTTGATTGTGTCTCCCTGGTTCTTGAAACTGGCTCGCACTTCCTCCTTGAACACCTTGTTGTCTTGAATCTCCTTGCTTATGCCTTCAAGTAGATTCTCAATCTTTGAGATTCTTTCATCAAATGATGATAGGTCAGGCTGAGGAGGGTTATTCTGGCCTTGATATGAATGTGGAGAGGTGTTGTTATGGGGGTGTTGATATGGTCTAGATGTGAAGTGTTGGTGGGCTGCATTGTTTGGATTCGGGCGTCTTTGATCAAGGCTTTGGTCTTGTTGATTTCCCCACCCAAAGTTTGGGTGATTCCTCCATCCAGGGTTGTAGGTCTTGGAGTATGGATCATGGTTTTGCCTAGGTGAATTCCCAATATAGTTGGCTTGCTCCTGACTATCCTCTACTTCTTCATTTACTCCTTCTTGGGTTGTTGATGAAGTGGAGATTGTTGCTACTTGGTTCCTCTCCATCTTCTTGGTGAGGTCAGCCAGCTGCTGAGTAATGAGCTTGTTTTGGGCCAGCAGAGCATCTACATTGTTTAGCTCCATTACTCCTCTTGTGTGCTCTCTTTCGGAAGCATAGAAGTAGTCATTCTCTGCTACAGTTTCAATGACATCTATGGCCTCCTCAATGGTCTTCTTCTTGTTCAAAGATCCTCTGGATGAATGGTCTACGGCCTTCTTTGACTCATAAGAGAGCCCTTCATAGAAAATGTGCAGCTGCACCCATTCATTGAACATATCTCATGGCCACCTCCTTGTTAGGTCTTTAAACCTCTCCCATGCTTCATATAGAGTCTCACCATCTTGTTGCCTGAAAGTTTGGACCTCAGCTCTCAGCCTATTGATTCGTTGAGGAGGGTAAAATCTTGTTAAGAATTTGTTCACCATATCTCCCCAAGTTGTCAAGCTCTCCCTGGGGAAAGACTCCAGCCACTTGGCTGCCTTATCCTTGAGTGAGAATGGAAATAAGAGCAGTCTATAGGCATCAGGATGAACACCATTAGACTTCTCTGTGTCACATATTCTCAGGAAGGTGGTTAGATGTTGATTGGGGTCCTCTTGGACACTTCCTCCGAACGAACAGTTGTTCTGAACAAGGGTGATGAGCTGTGGTTTTAGTTCAAAATTGTCGGCATGGATGGTTGGCTTTTGAATGCTACTTCCACAGTTTCCTGGGTTTGGATTGATGTAAGAGCCTAAAACTCTTCTATCCTCCCCATCATGATTTGCTCGACCTCTTCCGCCATGGTTGTGAGCCTCTTCCTCACGATGGTTTTCCATGTTTTCTTCCATGTTTGGTTCAAAGAATTCCTCAAAGTGTTCCTCCTCTTCTTCAGCACCAACTACACGTTTTTCTCTTGCCTCCCTCCTTAGTCTAAGGAAGGTTTTCTCAGGTTCAGAATCAAAGGAAGTTGAAGCCCTGCTTCTTCTCCCTGTCAAACAACCAACAAGTACAAGCAAAGAGAATAGGTACAAAAAGTATATCTATCAGAATTACTGTTAGTGTGAGTGATGCAATATATCAAACAGTTAGTGGGTTAGTGAGATGAATAGTAAATAACAAAGAAAATTAAATCGGGGAAAGGGAAGAAATTAACTAAAACAAGAAGTAAATGACTCAAACAGAAAATTAAATCAAACAAAAATAAAATGCTCAATCTAGTTATCCTCCAATCTAATCATTGTTGATGCACAATCAATCCCCGGCAACGGCGCCATAAACTTGATGCACGGAAAACTTGTCTCATAACAAATTTTCTTCGGCAAGTGTACCGAATTTGTCGTCAAGTAAAAACTCACAATAGAGTGAGGTCGAATCCTATAAGGATTGATTGATCAAGCAACTTTAATTAGAGGTATGTTCTAGTTGAGCGAATCAGGATTTGAGTTTAGAATTGCAGAAAATAAAATGGCGGGAAGGTAAATGACAGAAAAAGTAAATGCTAGAATTGAAGAACTGAAAGTAAATGACTGAAGTAAATTGCAGAATTGTAAATGGGAATGGGGGAATTGCTCATGAAAGTAAATGACAGAAAATAAAGAGAATGGGTAAGATCAGAAATGGGGAGTTCATTGGGCTTAGGAGATGTTGCATTCTCTGGATCAATTTCATTTTCATCTCTTCCTCAATCAATGCACTCATTGATCTCCTTGGCAATCTTAAGTGATTGAATTACAATTTCTTGTAATTCAATCTCTCAAATCTTGATCAATAGCCAATTCCTTGGTCAATTGCTCATGAGAAGAGATGAAGTATGGTCACTGATTATACCACATGCATTTCCCAAATCAAGTGTTGAGAGGATTATAGTTAAATATCCATCTAAACCCAATTTGGTCCAGCATGAGAAAGCATTTCTAGCTTGATCTCTTCATTCCTCTTTCAAGGTTCAGAAGAGATCCAAGTATGAATAGCTTCTTTTCCAAGATAACTACCCAATTGGATGAAGATCGAAAGCTTTCAAGTAAAGTCAAGAGAAAAGATAGAAGAAGAATAATGAAAACTAGTATTGATCCATCAAATTACAACCGAGCTCCCTAACCCAATGAAAGGGGTTTAGTTGTTCATAGCTTTGGAAAATGAAAACAAAGATGAAGAATACATCATGAAACTAGAAGTGCAGAGAAAGTAAAATACAGAGAGTAGTTCTATGCCCAGAGGCTCCCTATATTTTCCAACTCTCAAAATAATTCAAAGTTACTCCTATATATACTACTCTTCTACTCTTCTAGTTGGTTCTTCAAGTCTTGGGTCTGGGCTTTTGGATGTTGAGTTTGAAGCAGTTATCTTCTTCATTGGGCTTGACTTTACTTGCAGAGAGAAATTGTGAAGTGGGCAGAGACTTTAGCTCAGGACGTTAGTGGTGTTAACGTTCAGTGAAAATATGGGTTCGAAAACGTTAGTGACATTCAACTTTTTCACTAACGTTCCTTACCCAAGTAAGAGCCACGTTAACCTCAACGTTAGTGGCACAAACGTTGCTACTAACGTTGCCTCTTTGTCCTTCGTGCACGTTATTGGGACTCAACTTTCCCAATAGTGTTGAGAAGCCTCCCCCTTCCCAACATTAGAGTCCACGTTAACTTAGTTAACGTGGCTCTTTTAACGTAGGCTTGCCAACCTTCGAGAACGTTAGTGACACTTAACATTGTCACTAACGTTCCAATGTGCCCCTTAGCTCCCACATTAGAGTACACGTTAACTAGGTTAACGTGGCTTCTAACGTGGCCTATGCTAGCCATATCTAACGTTAGTGACAAAGTTGAGCGTCACTAACGTTGGTTCAACATTCCCTTATTCACGTTAGCTTCCATGTTAACTAAGTTAACGTGGGAGTTAACGTGGCTCATGGTGGCATGTGTGGGCTCCTTCCAACGTTAGTGACAATCTTGGGTGTCACTAACGTTGGCGTCACCTCCCTTCCTCACGTTAGCTTCCACGTTAACTAGGTTAACGTGGGAGTTAATGTGGCCTAGTGTGACTTGGCCAACGTTAGTGATAATGTTGAATGTCACTAACGTTGGCTTCCCCCTTTCTTCTTAACGTTAGAGGCCACGTTAACTAAGTTAACGTGGTGACTAACGTGGCCACTTATGAGCTTGGTCCAACGTTAGTGATAACGTTTAGTGTCACTAACGTTGGCTCCATTTCCTTTCTTCCACGTTAGAGTTCACGTTAACTTAGTTAACGTGAATCTTAACGTGGGCAATGATGGCTTCGAGAGCGTTATTGGCAATCACTTTTCTCATTAACTTTGCAAGTTATTCCTATTCCATGTTAGTGTTATCGTTAGTGTAACTAACGTAGCCACTAATGTGGTTCTTCTTTGCTTCCCTTGTCCTGAAATCAAGCAATAAAGTGTATTAAAGTTCTAGTCCAAGTCATGGGAAATGCAACATCCAATTTGTCCTTAAATTCATGCAAAATCCTCATGAAATCATGTAAATTGCACAATGCATGCTTGAATCAAGATGTAAGTGAATATCTACCCAAAACCAGCTCATTTCCTAAGGAAATGCATGAAACTACCCTAAAAACGGTAAAGAAAAGGTCAGTGAAATTGGCCAAAATGCCCTGACATCAACTCCCCATTTCTGATCTTACCCATTCTCTTTAATTTCTTCCGTTTACTTTTATGAGCAATTACCCCATTCCCTTTTAAGATTCTGCAATTTACTTTCCACATTTACATTCAGCTCTTTATTTCTAGCATTTACTGTTTCTGCTATTTACTTTTCCGCCATTTAATTTTCTGCAAATCTCAAATCAAATTCTGGTTCACTCAACTAGAACATTCCTCTAACTAAAGTTGCTTGTTCAATCAATCTCTGTGGGATTTGACCTCACTCTATTGTGAGTTTTTACTTGACGACAAATTCGGTACACTTGCCGAAGAAAATTTGTTGAGAGACAAGTTTTGTGTGTATCATTCTTCCTCAATCAATGTATTCATTGATCTCGTTGGCAATCTTAATTGATTAGATCCCAATTCCTTGGCAATCTAATCTCTCTAAGCATGAACAATTGCCCAATTCCTTGATTTAAGTGCTCATGGAAAGAGATAAAGTTTGGTCACGGATTATACCACACAAATTCATAGATCAAAGTATTGGTAGGACTACATGTCACTATATCCATCCAAACCCCAATCTAATCCAATGTGAGAAAGCAATTCTAGCATGATCTCCTCATTCCTCTTCCAAGGTTCCGAGGATATCCAAATATGAATAGCTTCTTTCCCAAGATAACTATCCAATTGGATGAAGAACGAAAGGTTTCTAGTAAAATCAAGAGAAAAGAAAGAAAAAGAAGAATGAAAACTAGTATTGATCCATTGAATTTACACAGAGCTCCCTAACCCAATGAACGAGGTTTAGTTGTTCATAGCTCTCAAAATGGAAATTGGAATCTAAAGATACATTATTAAAATGAAACAGAAAAGTGAAAAATGCAGTAAAGAGTAATATCCGATCCACAAAAAAGTAAAAAGTCCTCTCTAACTTAAATTCTAAGCTATTTATACACTTTCTTCCATTGATCTTCAATCTCTGAATTGTGCTTTTGGCCGTGATGGAATTGGATTGAAATGGCTTCCAATTGGTTTCCTTTACTGTTGAGAAGAGATCTGTTTGAATTAGAAGTTCTGGTGCTTCAAGTTAGAGTCAACGTTTGAGGGCCAATGTTGACTCAAACGCCTTTCAATAAAACCAAATGAATTTGCTGTCATTGGCGTTTGACTCAACGTTGGGGGGCCAATGTTTTCATATCCATGTATACGTGCCTTGCGCATTTGTGCCCATCGGGAAAAAAGGCTCATCCACGCGTGCGCGTGCTGTACGCATGCGCATTGATGCAAAAATATCATTTTCCAGTTTTAAACAAAGGTAGAAGAGCGTTGGACTTAGCATTGGACCTCCAACGTTCCCTCCAACGTTAGCATATCCACGCATGCGCGTACACCACGCGTATGCGTGAAGGGTGTGATTTTGCTTATTCACGCGTGCGCGTACACAACGCCTACGCGTGAATTGCCCTTTTTCCTATCGACGCGTATGCGTCACTGGCGCGTACGCGTGGATTCAAGTTTTTCAATTCCAAATTCTGGGATTGGCATTGCGAACGTTGGAGGCAGCATTTCAGGTAACGTTGGACCTCCAACGTTCGTTTGGTGACGCGTACGCGTGACCTACGCATACGCGTGACCCACGCATACGCGTGGATGGTCAATTTTGCCATTCCACACGTGCGCGTGACTCACGCTTGCGCGCGGATATAGAAATTTTCTTGTTTGACGCATACGCGTCATAGACGCGTACGCGTCGCTCAAAAATTCTTTAGCTCCAGAATTGAACATTTTATCACAAATTTGGGGGTAACGTTGGCTTGCCAACATTGGCTTGCCAACGTTACCACAAACGTGAGCACCAGCACATTATGCAGAGAATTGTTCTTCTCCCTTCCAACGTTTGAGGCAACGTTGGTGGTCCAACTTGGCCACCAACATTGCTTCTTCTTCATCTCTTCTATGCTCCTTCTTCAACTTCCTTCCATGCCTTTGATACGTAAAAAAAATTAATTTCACGTAATTACCGGCAAGTATACCGGGTCGTATCAAGTAATAAAACTCACTAAGAGTGTTGTCGATCCCACAGAGATTGGTAGATTAAGCAACTTTAGTTAAATGGTAGATTTAGTCAAGCAAACATGGTTTTGATTTCAAGAGATTTGTGATTTTTGGACATAATTGCAAAAATTAAATGACAAGGAATCTAAAGAATTGCAATGAAGAAAGAAAATAAAAGTAAATGACTAAAACTTAAAGTGCAAGAAACTTAAATGACATCAAACATAAATTGCAAGAAAGTAAAGGTTGCACAAATTTAAAGAACATAAGAGTAAATGTCAAGAAATTGAGAAACAGAATGTAAATGACAAGAATAATAAATTGCAAGAATGTAGAAGGGAATTGGGTAATGGGTATTCAAACAACTAAAGAACAAAAGAGATGAAACTTAATGATGGGAAGATCATTAGGGATCGGAGATGCAAATTTTCATGAATTGATGTTGATCAATTCCTTCTCAATCATGGGTATAAATCCATGGCAAATTGTGGATAATTGGATCCCAATCTCTTGGTGATCCAATTTCTCTCAACATAACCAATTGCCACTCATGTGATCTAATTGTTCATGAGAAGAGATGAAGCTCAATTTCTAATCCAAGCCACACAACTCCCATAATCTCAACCAAGGAAGGTTACATCTCACATACCAACCAAGGTGTATTGATTAAGGAAATCATGAAAGGATGAACTCTAAACTGAATTATGTGGCTCATTCCTCAAATTCACCACACAATTCATATAGATTAACCCCTCTCTCGATGGTGATTGAATCTTTGAAGAGCAAGAGTTTCCTCTTTAGATTAACCACTTGAATTGAGAAGGAAAAGAGGAGTTCATCAATTCAATCCAATAAACAGAGCTCCTCCCCCTAATGAAAGTGGGGTTTAGTGAATCATAGCTCAAATTTCAACAACAAGTGCAAAAGTAAACATGAGAATTGAGTAGAGAAGAATGAAGAAGATGATGAAAATTCCTAAAACTGAAATTCAAAATTACAAGAAAAACAAAATAGAAAACCGGTGAGAAAATGTCTATGTGTCCAAAAAGATCTCAAAACAAATCAAAAATAAAAAGTAAAGTAAAATTCCCTCTAAGTATCAAACTTTTCTCTATTTATACTACTCCTAGAACTCCTTCAGAGATCTTTAATTTGGGCTAGCAATGTGGGCTTTCTCTTTGTTGAATTCCTGGTTCAATGGAAGAAGTTGCTGGCCTTTGTGAGGAACAGAGGAAGCAGAGCAAGTTGTCATCAATTCTGGCCCATTGAGGGGCGTTGTTGGTAATAACGCCAGGCATAATGCACGTTGGCAACGTGCAAGTGACTTTCCTGGAAGTGAGCTTTGAGACTTGGGCGTTGTTGGCCCAAGTTGTTGCTAACAACTTGCTCTTCTTCTTCTTGACTCTTCTCTCATGCCTAATGTTGCCCAGAATTTGAGTATCAATCCTCTGCTTCAATATGAACTATCATACATCATTGGAAAGCTCAGAGTGTCTTCTTTCTAATGCACTTGGAATCATCTCAATTGGATTTTTCTAGCTCAAGTTATGCTTCCTCAAAGAAGGTAAGGTCAAGCTGCCAAGTTGTTGTGGATAACGCCCCCTCTCTCTCAAGTTGGCAATGTGCCAAGCCTCCCAAGGCTGCAAAAATGGGCTGGCGTTATTGCCAACAACGCCCCCTTTACAGCACGTTGCTAACATGCTCGACTCTTCTCCAGGGTTGCCTTGTAGCTTCCTTCAATTCCAACCTCATTTTCTTGTTTTCGGGGCCTAAAGATGACTCTGATTCAAGCTTCCATTTCATGCTTCACTATGGACTATCATATATGGTTGGAAAGCTCTGAATTCCAGCTTTCCAATGCAATTGTAATCACTCAATTTGGATATCTGTAGCTCAAGATATGCTCGTTTGAAGGAGACAGGGTCGGGCTGCCAAAATCGCACACGTTTTTGGTGAAAACGCCCTTGTTTCCAGCGTTGGTAACGCCAGCTTTTGAAGCTTCAAAATGAATGCCAACCCCATACTATGATATATGGTTGGAAAGCTCTGGATGTCTACTTTCAAATGCCGTTGCAATCACCTCATTTGGAGTTTTGTAGCTCAAGATATACTCCATTGAAGGAGGTAAGGTCAGGCTGCCAGCTTATTGGAGTTGTTGTGGATAACGCCCCTATATCTCCAAGTTGGCAACGTTGGCTCCTTTTCCTGGACATCCTCCATGCTTGGGCGTTGTCACCAAACACTCTAGCTCTCCCTGGAGTTGGCAACGTGCTCGACTACTCTTCAAGGCTCCATTCTTCCATTCTTGTTGCTTGGCGTTGCCTTGGATAACGCCTATGGTTCCTGGCGTTGGCAACGCCAGCTCCTCTTCCTCCTGGGCCAAGCCTTGCTTGTGTGCGTTGCCAAGGAACACGTCCCTTGTTTCTGGCGTTGGCAACGCCCTCCACTTTCTCCTTGGCTCAGCTCCTTGCTTGCCTGCATTGCCATCAAACACTCACTCCTTTCTCCAAGTTGGCAACGCCAACATTTGCTCTCCAAGGTGCTTGGCGTTGCCTTCAACAACTCACCCTTTCTCCAAGTTGGCAACGCCAACATTTACTCTTCTTCTTGCCCAACTTGCTTCTTGAGTTGTTGCCAAACACTCCAATGTAACTCCAAGTTAGCAACGTGCATAGTCTTCATAGGAAACCACTTTCTTGCAAAGTTGCTTGTGCTCTTCCTCAAGTGGGGCTTCATTGGCGTTGGCAACTTGAATTCCAAGTTGCCAATGTGCTAGTTGCTAGTCCTGAAGGCATTGTTGGCCACTTGCTTGCTTCATTCTTGCTTCCATGCTTTCTAGCTTCATCACCTAACATAAACAAAAGAAACTTCCTCAAAGTCTTGCCATCTTATGCAATAAATTTCAAGGGAATCATTCACATCAACTTGTTTATAAACTTCTTAATTCATTTGCATGAAAAATGCCAAATTTCACCTAGTTCTTGGTTTATGAATGCATGTAGAGAAAACTCACAAAATTGCTTGTTTATTCTAGTAATAATAAATGAAATTAAGCTAAAACCAACTAAACTAACTAGTTAATATAGCAAATATGCGAACGCATCAGCCTTCTGATAAACCCCATTTGTAGGGTTTATCTTGTGCATAATTTAGGAGATTTTATGACCTTTTACCCACATTTATTCAATAAAAAAGCATGGTTTTATAAATTCTCCTTTAATTGTGCTTAAGAGTGAAAACATGCTTTTTAAGTCTTAAAATAGCTAAATTTAATTCACCTTGATTCCATTAGATGCCTTGATATGTTTGTTAAGTGATTTCAGATTTAGGAGGTAAAGATTGGATTGAGGGATGAAGGAAAGGCATGTAGAAATGGAGAACTCATGAAGAAATGAAGGAATCGCAAAAGCTATCAAGCCGACCTCTTCGCACTTAATCGACCATAACTTGAGCTACAAAGGTCCAAATGATGCGGTTTTTGTTGCGTTGGAAAGCTAACATCCAGAGCTTCGAAATGATATAAAATCTATTGTAGTTTCATCGCGTTTAGGGGTGTGCATGTGCACTATACGCGTACGCACCGATGTTGCACGTGACCCACTTTAATGCAATTCGTGGCCAGCGATTTCAAGTGAATTTTGGGGCCCCATCCAACCCATTTCTGATGCTATTTAACCCAAGGATTGAAGAGGAATGAGACATCTAGGTAGTTAGTGAGTTTTTATTTTAGTTTTTATCATGCTTTAGTTAGTTTCTAGAGAGAGAAGCTCTCTCTTCTCGCTAGAATTAGGAGTAGGTTAGATCTAGATTAGGAATTCTTAGATCTAGGTTAATTTCATGCTTAGATTTACTTTTCCTTTGCAATTTCTTCTTCTTCTACATCTCTTCTCTCTAGTTTAGCATTTAATTCTTGTAATTCTCTACTTTTATGTTGATGCACTTTTGTTCTTTCCTTTTCCTTTTAATGCAATTTATGTTTTCATGTTTCTTTATTATTCAGTTGATTTGTTGTTGTTTAAATTTCTTGCAATTGAGTAGAATAGATTTACTTTCCTTGCAATTTTACTATGCTTTCCTTTTGTGCCTTCCAAGTGTTTGATAAATGCTTGGTTGGATTTTAGAGTAGAATTTTATGCTCTTGGCTTGGGAAGGTAACTTAGGAACTCTTGAGTTACTAATGTCCAAGTAATTGATGATTGGGAGCCATTAACTCTAGATCTCACTAATTGATTTGATGGAGAACTAGGACTTATGGACTTGGATTGGTATAGCTCACTTGACTTTCCTCTACTATTAGTTAGGGAATGACTTAGTGGGATTGATCCTTGCCAATTCTCATGTTGTGGTTAGTGATAAGGATAGAGATCCTTGACCACCAACCTTTGCCAAGACCTTTTTAGTTGTTAGTTTATTTTCATTTCCATTTACATTTCATGTCTCTTGTCCCAAAAACCCCAAAACATACCTCATAACCAATAACAAGGACACTTTATTGCGATTCCTAGGGAGAACGACCCGAGGTTCCAATACTTCGGTTTATAAATTTAGTGGTTTGTTTTAGTGACAAACAATCTTTTGTATGAAAGGATTATTTGTTGGTTTAGAAACTATACTTGCAACGAGAATTCATTAGAGAAATTCTAAACTACACAAAAATCCGATCATTAAAATGGCGCCATTATGGGAGAATTGCAATGGTGTTATGTTATTGGTTATTGTACATATGTGAATATTGTGAATAGTTTGCTTGTTTGATTTAGTAACTAGATTTTATCTCCTTGTTTTTGTGCCTTTTATTTTTTGTGTTTGCTATCTTGAATTCTCACTTTGGCTATGAGTTTGGTTCTAATTGTGTTGTAGGAAATGTGAACTTCAATGACCACATGCATCAAGGATGGAACCAACAAAGATGGGAGGAGCCTCAAGGAATTGATCACTCCTATTGGCAACAACCTCCGGGTACTTATAGGTATAATCACCATCCTAATACATGTCAATTCAATGGCTATGGTGAATATTCTTGTGACAATCAACAACCACCATCATATGCCTATGAATCTTATCCTCAACATGAACCTCAACCATACTCACAGGCCTTTCCATACAAAACATCTTCCTATGATCCATATCCATCATATGACCAACCACCCATACCACATATTAATGAAAATTTTGAGCAAGAAAATTTGGAACAACCACAACCTTATCATGACTACTATGAAGAACCACCTCAATACTCACCATCTCCATACCCCTACCAAGAAGAACCACCTTCCTACTATGACCCCTTTCTCCAAAATAATGAACCTTCCTACCCACCCCAAGCCAAAATAGATGATTCTCTTACCTTGCTACTTCAAGGCCAAGCGGATATACAAAGGAACACCCTAGAGTTTGTGACTAACTTGACCAAGGTGGTGCATACTTTAGCCTACCAATGCTTGAATACTCAAGGTGCTTCTGTGGCCACATATGAAAAAGCAAAAGAAAAGAAAAGTATGAAGGAGAAATTGGAAAATCCGGTGGAGAAGAAGGAAGAGTCGAATTTTGTGTTGGAACAATTGGAGAAGCCTATGGTTATTGAAGAAAAGGAAGAATTGGTTAAAGATTTAGGAGATGTTGAAAGTCCATGGAAATGTAGCATCATGGAGCACTCTTCCAAGAGGCTTCATATTGATGTTGAGGAGGGTGCGCAACCTCCAAGGCATATCATAGTTGGAGACTTTGAAGAGGTCCGTCAAGAGATGGATTCAATCATGGATAAATTTCTATCTACAATTGAATCCTCTTCCATTGGACATAAAGTTGAGATTATAGAAGAATGTGCACAACCTCCCATACCCTTGGTGAGCAATGAGAAAGAGAGTGAATCGAAAGAGAGCTACCAAGGGGAAAAAGTTAAAATGGTGTATATCAAAATTGAAGAATATGAAGAGGTTGATCAAAAGATGGATCCATTCATCAATGAATTCCTATCCAAAATTGAATCACCTTCCCTTGGGCAAGATGAAGTTCTTGAAGACAACTCCAAGCCAAGTGATAAAAGGGAAAAGGTTGAAATTGAAGAAGCTTGCGAAGAGGTTGAGATAGTCAAGGAAGAGCACAAAGGAGTGGAGCTTGCAAGATAATTAGGACCACCCCTCCCTAAGTCACCATCCTACAAAACATTCAAGTGGGTAAAATTCTTATCCCTAAGCTTTACTTTCTCACTTGAATATAGTTTGATTGAAAATGATGGTCAACTTAGAGCTCTTTGTAGAGTTAAAAGTAGACGAGAGTTGTGTAGTGGTTGAAAACATCACTCTAAGTTCATGATGGTTGCATGCTCAAAGTTGTATAGTAATAATTGGTGGAAAACCAAATTGCATGAGTCTAGGAAGTTGTTTGGTCGCTTACATGAGAATTCTAAAGTCATGCCACCCGAATGGACTAATAATGATCAACTTCAAGACGGGTGTGAAAATAAAGTGTGGGATCCCGGATCACACAAGGAAAATCAAATTTGGGAGCTCATAGCTTGTGCGGAACTCCATCAAGGCTTGAAGATATTAACTTTGAAGAATGGAGTTTATTGGAGATTCAAGCATTGGTGGATGTTCAAAGATAGCTACAAGCACAAGCCTCCTTGATTAGAAGCTCCCCATAAGTCTAACTTAAGGACAATACATAAAAGTGCTAGGTGGGAGACATCCCACCATGGTAAACTCTTTCCATTCTCTTGTATATATACTTAATAAGTGATTTGAGTTGCCATCATAGGTAGTTTTCTTCTTTAATATACTCTTATACACTTTGTTTTAATTGATAGGTTATTGTAGTGTGTTTTGGTTAGTTTAGATTGTTGTTAAAGTAGGTTACTTGAAGTACAAGTTTTGTATGTTTTGTCTTTGAAAATTTTTTCAAAAACTTAAAGATTTTTATTAAATTTGAATTTTACTTGCTTTAGAATGTTTATAGGTTAGGAGAGTGTTAAATTTTGTTTTTATGCTTCCAAAAAAAAACAAAAACTCAATCCGCGCTTAAGCACGCATGGCGCGTACGCGCGGATTGCACTTCTGTAACTCCTGGTAAAAAACCCGAGAGTTGTGCGAGCATTGTGCTAAAATTGTGCTGGGAGCATAATCTCAATCCGCATGTAAGCACGCATGGCGCTTACGCGCGGATTGCTCCTGCCGCATCCACGCGTAAGCACGCATGGTGCTACGCGCGGATTGTCCCTGCTGCATCCACGCACAAGCACGCATGGCGCATATGCGCGGATTTGCTCCCTGCTTTTCTCCTTTCTCCTTTCTTCTTCTTTCTTCTTTTCTTCTTCTTTCTTTCTACCTTTCTTCTTCCTCTCTTGAAAAAAAAATATATTTTTTAATAAAATAATATATATATATAATAAATAAAATACTAAAAATTTTTTTTCCTTTTCTTCCATTTTCTTTTATTGCATTTGCTTACTTTCATTCATTGCATTTTAATTTTGTTTTTATAGCTTGTTGTAATTTTCTTTTTTTTAAGTTTCTTATTTTAATAATGGTGTTGAATTTTCTTACTCAATTGTTGAGACTTTCTTGCATTATTTTGGTGCCTCTTGACTTGTTTGATATTGTTGGGTGATGAAATTTTTAAATCAATGCTTCATCTTGTATGACTCTTGTGTCTTTGTGCATTGATATGACCTCATATTGTCTATCATGACCCACTCTTTCTTGTTTGAACTTGATGCTCCATATGCTCTTCATGCTTCGATTTTACTCTTGCATCAAGTATTAGTTGATATGCCCTTTCCCTATATTGCTTTCTCACTTATATGCGTAGCTAACATGTAGTGAGAACCCTAGTTTTATTTGGCATTAGCCCCCTCTATGTTTTATTTGTTTTGATATCTTTTTCATGGGCTTAATGTTCCTTTCCGTTTCTTTCCTTTTAGGCTGGCCACGAAAGAGGGAGAAAAGAAAAGTTTTTAAATGGGGCAACGAACAAGTCATCCGTACAACCCTTTGAAGAAGCTCATCAATTGTAGCAACCCATCCACCTTGCTCTTCTTTGCATGCACCGAGGACGGTGCAATCTTCAAGTGTGGGGAGGTCGTCCGACCGATCTCCATGGGTAACAATTTCCATTTTCAACACCAATTCTTAGTTTTCTTTGTTAGATAGTTATTGCATTGCATGATAGGTTGCATGTTAGTTAGAATTTGTACATATTTTCACCACTTTTTTCTTGCTAGGACTACTTGGTTAGAGTGATGATTTCTTTTCCAAGAAACTGTTTTAGGGCACCCTACCAATTTGAAAAATTTTTTTGTTGAACTTGCTTGAAAGAATTTATTTTGGAACATGGTTTTTGAGCTAAGAACACAAGCATGTGAGATTTGAGCCTAATTGCATGGTTACATCTTATAACCACTTATTTTCCTACTTGTGTGCATTATTCTCTTTCTATGATTGTAATCTTTAATTTGTTTGATTCTTTATGTCCATTATTTTGAGTATTCATGCATTTATATGATTGAGGCCATCATTTCATTAGTTCACTTGCCCAAATAGCCTTACCTTTTATCTTCCATTGTTATCCAACTTTGATCATACACTTAACCCAATTGTTCTTTATTTTAGCACATTACAAGCCTAAAGTAGAAAACAATAAAAGTCCTTTGTTTGGATCTTTGATTAGCTTAGGCTAGTGAGAGTTCTTATTATTCAAGTTTGGGAACATTGGTTGGGATAAAAGGGTGTTTTGTATTTCTATATTTAGAAATTGGGTGCATACTCATGTATTGATTAAATGTATAGACCGTATGCATTGATGTTCTTGTATGTATCTTGAAAGAAAGGAAAAAAATGAGAAAAAAACAAAAGAAAAAGAAAGAAATAATAAATGTAAAAAATAAAAGAAAAGAAAAAAAGAAAAAAATAGAAAAAGAAAGAAAAAGAAGAAAAAAAACAATAAAAAGGGGACAAAATGTCCCAAAGTGAAGTACAATAAGAGTCAATGCATAAGTGTTGTGAAATGAAAAGGGAATGCATGAGTATGTTAAAAAAAGAGTGAGACAAATGGGTAATTAGGTTAGTTATGAATTGTATAGGATGTCATACATTAGGTGGGAAGTCTAAGCTTATCAAAGATTCAAACTTCAAGTCCACTTGCCCAAATATGCATCCTTACCTTGACCCTAGCCCCATTACAACCTATGAAAAGTCCTCATGATGAATGTATGCGTGCATGAAATAAATGTTGATTGTTAGATGAAAAACAAATCTTGGAAAGCATGATTAGGAGAGAATTGAGAGAATCGACCTTACACACTTGAGCGACTAGAGTGCAAACACTTCCGGTGAAGGTTCGATGCTCAATTCCTTGATTCCCGGCTTTCATGAGCGTTTGATAAATCACTATTTTATGGTTTATCTTGTGCTCAATTAAGTGATTTTTATCAATTCTTTGCTCACTTACTCATACAATTTGCATGGTTTTACATTCTCCGTCCTGATTTTGTGCTATGATTGAAAACATGCTTCTTTGGCGTTATATTTGCTAATATTAATCTTCTCTTATTACCATTCGATGCCTTGATATGTGCGTTAAGTGATTTCAGGCTTTATAAGGCAGGAATGGCTTAGAGGATAGAAAGGAAACATGCAAAAATGGAAGGAGTACAAGAAGTTGAAGAAATTGCTAAGCTGTCCAGCCTGACCTCTTCGCACTCAAACGGTCATAACCTGAGCTACAGAGGTTCAAATGACGCGGTTCCAGTTGCGTTGGAAAGCTAACGTCCGGAGCATCAATTTGATATATAATTTTCCATAGTGGCCATACATATAGGCGACGCGAATGCGTGCTCTACGCGGACGCATCGCGGTGACAAAAATCAGCGTGTTTGAATTCGCAACCAGCGAATTCTGGGCTGTTTCTGGCCCAGTTCTTGGCCCAGAAAACACAGATTAGAGGCTATAAAGTGGAGGAATCCATTCATTCTTTAATCAAGCTTTAATATTCATAATTTTAGGTTTTTAGATATAGTTTTAGAGAGATAGGTTCTCTCCTCTCTCTTAGGATTTAGGATTAGGATTTCTCTTAGGATTAGGATTCCATCTTCTTCATTTACATGTTCAATGTTCCTTTTATTTATCTTCCCAATTTAATTTATAAATTTTTCCATGTTAGATTTGAATGTTTTATTTAATATAATTTGAGGTATTTTAGATTTAAGATTTCTTTCTTTTATTTATGTTACTATTGCTTCCCATCTGAAGGCATTTTTATTCAAGTAGACTTTCTTCCCTTTTGGCTTTGGTCAAGTGATTGGTAACACTTGAGTTATCAAGCTCATTGTGATTGATAATTATTATCTTTGCTAATTAATTTGAATTCCAATAACTCTAGTCGTTTTTTAGGAATCGACTAGGATCTGAGGAATCAAATTAATTCATCCACTTAACTTACCTTCATAGTTAGAGGTTAATTAAAGTGGGAGGAGAATCCAATTCTCATCACACCTGATAAGGATAACTAGGATAGGACTTCAATTTCTCATACCTTGCCAAGAGATTTTATTATTATTAATTTATTTTTTCTGTCATTTAAATTACCTGTTCCTTATTTTAAAAATCCAAAATTATACTGTTTTCTATAACCAATAATAAATCATACCTCCCTGCAATTCCTTGAGAAGACGACCCGAGGTTTAAATACTTCGGTTATAAATTTTATTTGGTTTTGTTACTTGTGACAACCAAACTTTTGTACGAAAGGAATTCTCTGTTGGTCTAGAAGCTATACTTACAATGCGATTAATTTTATAAAATTTCTTTACTAAACAGAAATTCCGATCGTCAGCGTTCTTCTTGCAAGTCTACTTGAACTTCATTTTGATATTTGAATTGGTTGGATTTATAAATCGTTATATGATCTTGGCCCTACTTGTGCTTGTATGTCTTGGAGAATGATTCACTTTTAACTAAGTAGGTATAATCATTCTGCATTTAGTTGCATTCACTTAGATAGGATGCATATAGTTTAGGGTATACGTAGTTAGTTTCCATTGAATAAATGTTGATACCCTTTACTTTCTCTTGGTTTAAGCATGAGGACATGCTTGGTTTAAGTGTGGGAAGGTTGATAAATCCCATTTGTAGGGTTTATCTTGAGCATAATTTAGGAGATTTTATGACCTTTTTCCCACATTTATTCAATGAAAAAGCATGGTTTTGTAAATTCTCCTTTAATTGTGGTTAAGAGTGAAAACATGCTTTTTAGGTCTTAAAATAGCTAAATTTAATTCACCTTGATTCCATTAGATGCCTTGATATGTTTGTTAAGTGATTTCAGATTTAGGAGACAAAGATTCGATTGAGGGAATGAAGGAAAACCATGTAGAAATGGAGAACTCATGAAGAAATGAAGGAATCGCAAAAGCTGTCAAGCCAACCTCTTCGCACTTAATCAACCATAACTTGAGCTACAAAGGTCCAAATGATGCGGTTCTAGTTGCGTTGAAAAGCTAACATCCGAGGCTTTGAAATAATATAAAATTTGCCAAAGTTGCATTGCAATTTGGGGCATGCACGCGCACTGTACGTGTACGCGCCGATGTTGCACGAGACCCACTTTAACGCAACTCGTGGCCAGCGATTTCTAGTGCATTTTGGGGCCCAATCCAACTCATTTCTGATGCTATTTAACCCAAGGATCGAAGAGGGATGGGACATCTAGGTAATTAGTGAGTTTTTATTTTAGTTTTATCATGCTTTAGTTAGTTTCTAGAGAAAGAAGCTCTCTCTTCTCTCTAGAATTAGGAGTAGGTTAGATCTAGATTAGGAATTCTTAGATATAGGTTAATTTCAAGCTTATATTTAATTTTCCATTGCAATTTTTTCTTCTTCTACATCTCTTCTCTCTAGTTTAGCATCTAATTCTTGTAATTCTCTACTTTTATGTTGGTGCACTTTTGTTCTTTCCTTTTCCTTTTAATGCAATTTATGTTTTCATGTTCCTTTATTGTTCATTTGATTTGTTGTTGTTTAAATTCCTTGCAATTGAGTAGAGTAGATTTACTTTCCTAGCAATTTTACTATGCTTTCCTTTTGTGCCTTCCAAGTGTTTGATAAAATGCTTAGTTGGATTTTAGAGTAGAATTTTATGCTCTTGGCTTGGGAAGGTAACTTAGGAACTCTTGAGTTACTAATGTCCAAGTAATTGACGATTGGGAGCCATTAACTCTAAATCTCACTAATTGATTTGGTGGAGAACTAGGACTTATGGACTTGGGTTGATATAGCTCACTTGACTTTCCTCTACTATTAGTTAGGGGATGACTTAGTGGGATTGATCCTTGCCAATTCTCATGTTGTGGTTAATGATAAGGATAGAGATCCTTGACCACCAACCTTTGCCAAGACCTTTTTAGTTGTTAGTTTATTTTCATTGCCATTTACATTTCATGTCTCTTATCCCAAAAACCCCAAAACATACCTCATAACCAATAACAAGGACACTTTATTGCAATTCCTAGGGAGAATGACCCGAGGTTCTAATACTTTGGTTTATAAATTTAGGGGTTTGTTTTAGTGACAAACAATATTTTGTATGAAAGGATTATTTGTTGGTTTAGAAACTATACTTGCAACGAGAATTCATTAGAGAAATTCTAAACCACACAAAAATCCGATCATTACCTTCCTTCACCTGTCATCAACCAGTACATGTATCAAAGCCTTTCTAAAGTTATAAGAATTCTCATCATTGTTAGCATACACGTAATTATAGCATAATTCTCATGAAATTGTATCAAATTAACCATAGTTGGATGAATCTAGGTATGCATGAATTTCTACCCAAATTGCTTACTTATAACTCAAGAAAGTGCATAAAACCTATTAAAAACAAAGAAAAAGGCTAGTGAAACTAGCCTAAGATGCCCTGGCATTACAACACCAAACTTAAATCTTGCTTGTCCCTAAGCAAGTACTGAATTATTAAGAAGAAAGAATGAAACAAAGAGTGATGTTCATATCAGCAAGTTATTATTATTAGTTTATGGGGTTTTATGCAGAAAATGTTGCAGCTCACTTCTTATTATCCTTAGGACTAGAATGTCTTCTTTAAGCCTCAACTAACATACTGTTATGACCTCTTATTATTGACTCATCCTTGGTAATTGCTTTTCTTTGTTTTTCTTTTCCTGTGAGCTTATTTCTCACTTGTAACTTAGTGTCATGTGTTGTAGCAGCTTCTTATCTTATTTTCACTCAACACATATTCACTATAGACACTTGGCTCACAATTCTTCTTAAGACATTGGTGCCCAGCACCACTTTGGGTTACTAAATCACTACAAGAAAAAAGGCCTATGGCCATGCTTTTTCTTGCTACGCTTTAAAAGTGTGGCCAAAAGTGGTCAATGGCCATGCTTTTACGAGGGTGGTGATAGATTAGAGATTTAGCCACTTTTTTTTTGCTACGCTTGAAAAGCGTGGCAAAAAGGGTCTACGGCCACGCTTTTATGAGGGTGACGATTGAATCGAGATTTGGCCACACTTTTTTTTGCCACGTTTAAAAAGCGTAGCCATAGAGAGAAACAGGCACGCTTTAAAGCGTCGAGATAGAATTTCGTTATAGTGACATCTTAAAAGCATGGCCGTTTCCTACAACTCTTTTGGCACGCTTCAAAAGCGTGGCCAAAAAGGTTAAAATTTTTCTTTTCAAAATGGTTATAATTAATTAATTACATTATACACCACGTTTGAAACTCTACCTCTCTCATATCCTAAAACTCTTCCAACCCTTTGTATTCACCTTAAAATAAAAAACTCTTCCAAAGAACCCTAAACTCTTCGAAGAAACCAGTTCTCCGCGACCCCAGCAATCCGGAGAACATCGCCAGTGCTCCCTGTTCCGGCATACTAACCTAACACCCACCACACTCTCCTCCTTTCCCCTTACAATAGCGCCGTAGCCCCACTCCCCCTTTTCCTCTCTCCAGCGCACACAACACAATACACACATGCACCACCTCACCCACACCGAAGAGGAGAGATCGAGGAAGGAGATGCTGCCTTGCTGCCAGCTCCGTTGAAGACCAGCCTACCACCGTTGTTGAGTCAAACCTAAGAGAGAGAGTGTGTGTGACGATGAGAGAGGAGGTGCCGTCACCAAACGCATCGCAACCGCTGGAAGAGCTTCACTCTTCACTGTCGCTGAGGAGGGGAAAGAGGAGCTGCTCCCGTCACACCAGTCACCGTCGTGCTTCCTGGTTGCCGATGAAGGAGCTACGAGAATCGTTGCCGTCACGGAGGAGGGGGACGCGCGAGAGGGAGCCGTCAGTGTTGTCGCCGTCACAGCTGTTAAGTAAATATTCGTGCTTTTTTAGTAAATCTTCGATCATCATTTAACTGAAACCATCTTACAAAATTTTACTAATAGCAAGTTCAAAATGGGTCTACTAATTTTCATTAAATGTTCTGTGTTGTCTGAATTTATGTTTTATTGTTGAATTTTTTGTAGTTCTTAGGAAATCCAAGGAAATCCAAGTTCTGGGTTGATTCTTTTTTAGTTCAGTAAGATGAGTTCTCAGGAAAAGTCTCTTGATTAATTTTTTATGTCTTATCTTTTTTTTCCCTACTCTGACATATCTTTTGATTTGCATGATTAGGCTGCAAGGGAAACTGGTGCACTTCAAGAAGCAAAGGACAAACTTTAAGAAATGGTGGAGGAACTCACCTGGCGTCTCCAACTAGAAAAAAGTTCACGGGTGAGAGTGTTGTTCATTTTGCTGTTAGATATAAGTTGGTGGACTTTGTTATTTTGATATCTTTACAAAATCATGCATACTGTAACTTCAGAAGAAAACTATGTTGAATTCTGCAGACCAACCTCGAAGAGTCCAAAGCACAAGAGATATTAAAACTGCAGAATTCACTGCAGGAGATGCAGGGTAAAGTTGATGAAACCAATGCTCTACAGGGTAAACTTGATGAAACCAATGCTCTACTTGTCAAGGAGCGAGAGAATGTAGAGAAGGTTACCATCGAAGTAACTCCAGTTATCCAAGAAAAGGAGATTATTGTTGAAGACACTGCAAAGATTGATGCACAAACAGTGGAAGTTGAGAGGCTAAAGGTAACCATGTTCAACATTTCAAATCTCTTACTATAGCAAAGATTGTATCTGTTCTGTTTTATTATTAGTTATTATTGTCTAACTTTTTTTTTTTGGAGACTAAATTGTGAATGTGTTGAGATGCTAATTGTCCTTGCTATTTGATTTAGGTTTTGCATTAACGATCCTTGATTATGGGGGATTGGGGGTTCTTAATCCTTTTTTATTTATATCAGTTTCATTTTGTGAAAAACTAAAGTAGACAACTAACTGAGACTTGGGCTAGATGCTTTACTGTGAATTCTTATCCAGATATGTGTTACAGGTTTAGACACAATAGACAATACTAGTAATAGTTGAAAAGTACAAATTGGGAAAAGTACAAATTGTTTCAATTAAATACAAAGCTAATAGATAAGATACTCGTATTTATATGCCTAGGTGCGACGAGATATCCCTTGAGAATTCATTTTGCAAATGTGCTATGGTCACTCGCGGATATAAAATAACAGAGTCACTTGATCCCATTGCTGCAAGTCTCAGTAGTGATGCTTTAGCTAAAATTACTTATTCAAGGCTTTTTGACTGGTCATTTCTCTCTGTTATATATTCTTTCTTTTAGGAGATATGCCTCACCTTTTTTATTGAACTCATACAAATATCTCTTGTTCCAGGATTGTGGACAAGGTTAACAATTCTATTGGGAAAGATCCAAATTCAAAGAACTTAATCGGAGTCTTAGATATATACAGATTTGAAATTTTCAAGACGAACAGGTGCTTAACTAGCTAAGGAACCTAGATGCTCTGTGTGTGTGGATAATGATGTGAAACCTGATCAAGTTCTTAATTTCTTATGTGTGGATTCATATCATTAACTTTTTACTTAAAAAAAATTACACTCTACTAATTGTTCTTATGCAGCTTTGAGCAATTCTGTATCAATTTGACTTATGAGAAATTGTAACAACATTTCAACCAGGTTTAAATTTATCTTTCTCCAAATTTGATCACTTGGTAAAATATTTCAATTGACTTAGCATTTGTAGATGCAAGATAATGGAATTTGACATAGTTACTGTGTTAATTTAGTTGTATCATGTGCATGAAGAGTCCTATTATGTGGACATAAAATTTAATCTTCTTTGGAGTGCTGTCAAAGATAAATCTTTAAATCTTACAACACCCCAGTAATTTTCTAGCCCAAAAAGAAGAAGAGCAAGATCCATTAATGTTATACTTTAAATTTTTCATGCTCACTTCAATTGGAATGCAGGTGGGGATTTCTTCTGGAGCTGCTGCAGCAGCAGCTGCAATAAGGGTTGGAAAGAGACTTGAGAATGCAGGGAAGCTTATTGCGGTAAGTGTATTCCCTCAAATAATAATAAAAATTAACATATGGATGTGTTACAAGGAATTTAATCCACCTCAAATAGGACATATGTTTACTGAATTTACAAAAACATCATACAGATTTATATACGTATGGTTCTGTTAGGGACATGGGTATTATGGGTGCTAAAAGTCCCACATCGAATAGTATCGGATGCTTGATGTTGTATATAAGGAGAGTGGTTCTTCCCCTTTAATAGCTAGCTTTTAAGGTGTGGTTTCCCACTTTCCTTAGATACTTAACAATGGTATCAGAGCGTGGTTGTCGGTGCCATGGAAAGGGCTACCTATAGGCTGGATTAAGGTGAACACCGAATACTGATAGACCGTAGCAAAGTGGCTATCGTTGGGTCAATGTCGATAGAGTGAAGCCGCCGTGGACGTCGGCTTTCCAGGGTAGGTGTATTGTTAGGGACTTGGGTATTATGGGTGCTCAAAGTCCCACATCGAGTAGTATGGGATGCTTGATGTTGTATATAAGGAGAGTGGTTCTTCCCCATTAACAGCTAGGTTTTAAGGTTTGGTTTTCCACTTTCCTTAGATACTTAACAATTATTGTTAGGTATCTAAGAAAAGTGGGAAACCACGCCTTAAAAGCTAGCTGTTAAGGAGGAAGAACCACTCTCCTTATATACAACATCAAGCATCCCATACTACTCGATGTGGGACTTTGAGCACTCATAATACCCAAGTCCCTAACAATACACCAGCCCTAGAGAGCCGACGTCCACGGCGGCTTCACTATATCGACATTGACCCAACAGTAGCCACCTTGCTACCATCTATCAGTATTCGGTATTCACCTTAATCCAGCTTATAGGTAGCCCTTTCCATGGCACCGACAACTACGCTCTGATACCATTGTTAAGTATTTAAGGAAAGTGGGAAACCACACCTTAAAAGCTAGCTGTTAAAGGGGAAGAACCACTCTCCTTATATACAACATCAAGCATCCCACACTACTCAATGTGGGACTTTGAGCAACCATAATACCCAACTCCCTAACAGGTTCCTTTATTGGAACATAGTGTTAAGTATCCATCTGCTTGTACGGTAGCATAATGTTATTTTTTGCATGGGAGAATATGCTTTTGTCCTACTATTTTGGGTGACCATGTTTCTTTTATATTGTGTTGTATCTCCATAACTTGGCTAGCTGCAATTTTTAGTTTTTAATTTGCGTAGAACCTTTCAACATCATGTTTTTGTGATGTTTGTCCCTTTCTCACCTTTTTTCTTTTGGTTCATATTACAAATTTACAACAACTCACTCACACTACACACTTACACACTTACACACAACCCTATAAGGGGTTCACCATCTGTTTGTTCTTTCTTAATTTTTGGTTTATATCTAACATTTAAATGGATCTGTCAATGTGGTGTCATTTACATTATCTGAATATTTTCTGCAGAAATTTTCCATTCAAGCAAGAAAAATGAAATGCACACTAGCGTCACTCATTGATATAATTAGTACAAGAGAAAGCACATAAGTAGGGTAAGCCATAGTTATGACTTCTTTTTATACAGCTACTGTTGTCTATGTTTATCTATTACTTGAAGCCACTATCACTTGGATTTCCTTTTCTAGGCTTGAGTTCTTCATTGGACTAATTTATGCATAATTTAATGGTCTTTAACTTTAGAATCAATAAAGTTCTTAATTTAACACTGTGTGTTTGAATTGTTCAGAGTACTGTGAGAAGTATGCTAAAGCTGAAGATGTAGGAGCTGCACCAGAAGAGAAATCAAGTGATGATGAGGAAATAAGTAAAGATCAATATGATTCAAGTGATGAACAGGTTGATGGTAAAGCAGATCCTTAGCTACTTCAAGTGATGAACTTGGAATTGTGGTCAAAGGGGGAAATGGCCCTTATTGTTGTTCAGTTTCACATCAATGTAAATAATGTACCATTGATTTCCTGATGAAATCTTAGTTTCTTGTTGTGGCTCTTTCAAATTGATGCATTGTGCTTTTTAGCTTAGCATGGTACTACCATAATATGCACAAATACTCTTCCTGTAACTCATTTAATGCAATGTTCACAACTATTCATCTTTTGATCTTTGAAACTTGTAGAAAAGGCTTCAAACAAATTGATTGACAATTGTTGTTTCTTGACCAGTGACTTAGTCATTGTTTAAATTTTACACTTATCTATGAATTTTGTAAGATTTTATTATGAAGATAAAAAAAAAACAACAGAACCTGAATAAACTTATAGCCACGCTTTAAAAGCGTAGCCATATTGTACCGCAGTCATCAACAGCTACGCTTAAAAAATGTAACGATATCTCTCGCTATTGGCACGCTTTAAAAACGTAGCGATATCTCTAGCTATTGGCACGCTTTAAAAGCGTAGCGTTATCTCTTGCTATTGGCACGCTTAAAAAGCGTAGCCATATCCTAGCAATTGGCACGCTTTAAAAGCGTAGCCATATCTATCACATATGGCCACGCTTAAAAGCGTGGCAATAGATAAAAGACTCAGGGGGATAAAACAAGCATTTAACTAGTGGAAGTGAAAACACACACCTCTTGGCTAGCATACTTATTGCAAAATTTAACATAATAGCATGTAAAATGACTTAATTAACAGTTAACTATCGAGAGGGGCATATCCTTGAAGTCCAGTTGCTTCCACTCTGTCATCACCATTTTTGGCTTTTATGTCCTTCTTTTCCTTCTTTAGCTGATGGTGTATATTCCTTCCAAGAGATCGATTGAATTCCTGCAAAGTTATTGGAAGTTGCTTGTTTTCCAAGCACTTGAGAGATTGTTAGCATGCATGTATGCTTGTGATTTTCTGAACATGAATTAGTGTGTGAACACCAAACTTAGTTCCTTGTCTACTGCCGCAAATTGAATACATGCAGAGAACCTCATGTGCTTTTATTCAGAAAATAACTATGAACTCGAAATTAAACTATTGTTAAGTAGTTTCTCTGATTGGTTGGAGCTAGTGACTAGTCATGCTGAGGGTTATAATGTGTTCTTTAATGAAATCTTTGGTGGAACACCAAACTTAGAATTACACATTCACCCTTGGATTGTTTTGGTGTGGAACACCAAACTTAGCTCCATGCAATACAGAGAGTCTACTTAATTTTTTATTGAATTTAACTTGGGAAAGAGAACTACCTTTGGTTGGGTTGCCTCCCAACAAGCGCTCTTTTATCGTCACTAGCTTGACGGTCAGCTTTCTCAGTTGAGTCTATATTTTATCTTGGACTCTTCTCCTATGTCACCCAAGTAGTGTTTGAGTCTTTGTCCATTCACCGTGAAGGTCCGTTGTGATTTTTCTTCTATGATGTCTATGTGTCCATAAGGTGAGACTTTGGTGACAAGAAACGGGCCTGACCACTTTGATCTCAATTTCCCAGGGAAAAGTTTTAGTCTGGAGTCGTAAGGTAGCACTCTTTGTCCTTCCTCAAAGCTTTTTGGTGCCATATTGAGGTCATGTCTTTACTTTGCCTTTTCTTTGTAGATTTTGGCATTTTCATATGCTTGGGATCTGAATTATTCCAATTATTGCAGTTGCAAGAGCCTCCTTTCACCAGCAGCTTGGCTATCAAAATTCAACAACTTGAAGGCCCAGAAAGCTTTGTGTTCGAGCTCTAATGGTAGGTGACAAGCCTTACCATACACCAATTGATATGGAGACATCCCAATTGATGTTTTAAAGGCTGTCCTGTATGCCCAAAGAGCATCATCCAGCTTCTTCGACCAGTCTTTTCTTGAAGCTCCCACCGTCTTCTCCAGGATCCTTTTTAGCTCTCTGTTGGATACTTCTGTCTGGCCATTTGTTTGCGAGTGATAGGGTGTGGCAACCTTGTGCTTCACCCCATATCTCAGGAGGAGGGTCTCTAACGGTGTATTGAAAAAATGGCTTCCTTCATCACTGATGAGTGCTCTAGGAACTCCAAACCAGCTAAATATATTCTTTCTGAGGAAGTTCAGGACCACCTTGTTATCATTTGTAGGTGTCGCAATGGCTTCCACCCATTTGGACACATAGTCCACTGCCACCAAAATGTAATTGTTTGAGTATGAAGTTGGGAATGGTCCCATGAAATCAATCTCCCATATGACAAACAGCTCAAGTTCCAAGATGAATTGCTGTGGCATCTCATTTCTCTTAGGTAGATTTCTAGCCTGCTGACATTCATTACACTTCTTCACTAGCTCTCGTGCATCTTTGAAGATGGTGGGCCAAAAGAACCCACACTGCAAGACTTTTGCTATGGTTCTTTCTCCTCTAAAGTGCCCTCTATAACCAGAACCATGACAATTCCATAGAACATCCCTTCCTTCCTCCTCTGAAATACACCTCCTAAGCAATCCATCTGAGAATCTTTTGAATAAGTATGGCTCATCCTAAATGAAGTACTTTGTATCATTGATGAGTTTCCTCCTTTGATGCTTGTTAATCATTAAAGAAACTTCCTTAGTAGCCTTAAAATTGGCAAGCATTAATTGCTCATCAGGGAAGAATTCATTGACACTTGATTTGTGGTTGCTACCTTCTTCACGAGGAATTCTGGACAAATGATCAGCTACTTTGTTCTCCACTCCCTTC
This sequence comes from Arachis hypogaea, assembly GCF_003086295.3. Lineage (NCBI taxonomy): Eukaryota > Viridiplantae > Streptophyta > Magnoliopsida > Fabales > Fabaceae > Arachis > Arachis hypogaea. The sequence continues at coordinate 96,443,212 of NC_092052.1, read as the reverse complement.
TTGTCTTTAATCTCAATGTTGAATTCCTACAACAAAAAAATCCACCTTATCAGTCTTGGTTTTGACTCTTGTTTTGCAAGTAAATATTTTAGTGCTCCATGATTAGTAAAAACAATAACTTTAGATCCAATGAGATACGACCTAAACTTGTCAAATGCAAATACTATTGCCAGTAGTTCCTTTTTAGTAGTGGTATAATTCCTTTGAGTTTCTTTCAAAACCTTGCTGGCGTAATATATAACATGCACTAAATTGCCTTTGCTCTGCCCAAGCACTGCCCCAACGACAAGGTCTGATGCATCACACATCAGTTCAAAAGGTAAATTCCAATATGGTGGGGCAATAATAGGTGCTGAGGAAAGTTCTCTTTTTAGTGTTTCAAATGCTAGTGTGCATTTTTGATAAAACACAAAAGGTGTATCAGAGACTAATAGGTTACTCAAAGGCTTTGCAATTTTGGAAAAATCTCTAATAAACCTTATGTAGAAACCAGCATGGCCTTGAAAACTCCTAATTGCCTTGACATTACTAGGTGGGGGTAATTTCTCAATTAATTCCACCTTAGCTTTGTCTACTTCTATGCCTTTTTCTGAAATCTTATGGCCAAGGACAATCCCCTCTGTCACCATAAAGTGGCTTTTCTCCCAGTTTAGAACCAGGTTTGTCTCTTAGCACCTTTTTAAAACTAAGGCAAGATGATTTAGGCAATTAGGGAACAAATCTCCAAAAACTGAGAAATCATCCATGAAGACTTCAATGAAATTTTTAATCATGTCTGAGAAAATAGACAACATGCATCTTTGGAAAGTTGCAGGGGCATTGCACAATCTAAAAGGCATGCGCCTGTAAGCAAAAACTCCATATGGACAAGTAAATAAGGTTTTCTCTTGATCTCTAGGGTCAACCACTATTTGATTATATCCTGAGTATCCATAAAAAAAATAGTAATATGCATGTCCTGCCAATCTCTCCAGCATCTGATCCATGAAAGGGAGTGGAAAATGATATTTTCTAGTTGCCTCATTGAGTTTTCTATAGTCTATGCACATCCTCCAGCCTGTTATTGTTCTTGTGGGGATGAGTTTGTTCTTCTCATTGGGTACAACTGTGATCCCTCCTTTCTTTGGAACCACATGGACAGGGCTCACCCATGGGCTGTCTGAAATGGGATAAATTACTCCTGCCTGCCATAGCTTCATAATCTCTTTTTGGACCACTTCCTTCATGACAGGATTCAATCTTCTTTGGGCTTGAATGGAGGGTTTGGCATCATCTTCCAGCAAGATCTTATGCATGCATATGGATGAGCTTATCCATTTTAAGTTAGCAAGGGTCCATCCAATGGCATCTTGGTGCTTTTGCAGCACCTTGATTAATTTCTCTTTCTGTTTTTGACTAAGGGCAGAAGTGATGATCATTGGCTAACTTCCATCACTTCCCAAGTATGCATACTTGAGAGTAGGAGGCAGTGCTTTCAGCTCTAGTTTGGGTGCTTCCTTCTTCTTTTTCTTCTCCTCCAGTGTGCTTAGAATGGACACTTCAGCTGAATCAACATCAGCAACCTCAACATTTAACATGGAATCAACCTCTGTCAATCCTTCAAGTGCTTCTTCAAGGGTTTCTTGCACCACAGTTTCCACTGCATCTAGCCTCATACACTCCCCTAGTGACTCTAGTGGATAGCTCATGGCTTTGAATACATTGAATACCATTCTCTCATCATGCAGCCTAAGTGTAAGTTCACCCTTTTGGACATCAATGATGGCTCCAGCAGTGGCTAAAAATGGCCTTCCCAAAATTATTGAAGCCTTAGCTTCTTCCTCCATATCCAACACCACAAAATCAACAGGGAAGATGAAGTCTCCCACTTTCACTAACAACTCTTCCACTATGCCATGAGAGAATTTGAGTGATTGATCCACCAATTGGAGGACCATTCTTGTTGGTTTGGCTTCTTCAATCTTCATTCTTTTCATCATAGTTAAGGACATCAAATTTATACTAGCTCCCAAGTCACATAAGGCTTTTTCAACTGTTATTTCCCCTATGATGCAGGGAATTTGGAAGCTTCCTGGGTCTTTCATTTTTTGAGGCAGCTTGTGTTGGATGATAGCACTACATTCTTCAGTTAATACCACAGTTTCATCATTCCTACAACTTCTCTTCTTGGTCATTAATTCCTTCAGAAACTTAGCATAGAGTGGCATTTGCTCTAGTGCTTCAGCAAAGGGAATGTTGATCTGAAGTTTCTTGAAGATCTCCAAAAATTTGGAGAATTGGCTGTCCTTTGCATTCTTCATTAGGCGCTGAGGTTAAGGAACCCTTGGGACATATGGCCTTAGGACTTCTTTCTCCTTTGATGGGTTGGGAGCAGGTATTTGTGCTTCTTCCTTGGCATTTGAACTGCCCTCTGCCTTCTCTTCTTGAGTCTTCCTTGAAGTCTCTTTCAATTCTTTTTTGCTTCTGAGGGTAATAGCTTTGCATTCCTCTCTTGAAGTTGTCCTGGTGGCATTACCTGAACTGTGGCCAGGAGCTTGCTTGGACAAGTATCCAATTTGTGCTTCAAGTTTCTGAGTGGCAGCATCTTGGTTTTGTAGATTGGATGTTACTTCCTCCTAGAATTTCTTCATGTCTTTAAACTCCTTGCAAAGGTTTACAAGCATAGCTTCCATTTTTGCCATTCTATCCTCATCATGTGGTGATGGTTGGTTGAAATTGGGGTGTTGAGAGTGGTTATTGTGCCTTTGGTATGGTGGCTATGAATAAGTGTTTTGTGTGGTCTGGTATGGTTTTTGGTTGGAGTTATAGTGAGTGGATTTGTTATACTGGTTTGGATTATGGGGTGTGTGGTCTTGGCCTTGGTTTTGTTGGTTCCCCCACCTTCTTCTATGTCCAACTCTTCTTGGGGTGATGGTTGAGTATGGATAGCTGCAGCCTGATTCTTCTCCATTTGCTTGGTTAATTGAGCCAGTTGCTTGGTGATCATCTTATTTTGGGCTAGAATTGCATCCATATGGTTTAATTCCAAGACTCCCCTGTTGTTGCTCTTGTCTGAGGCATAAAAATACTCATTGTCAGCCACTGTCTCTATAACATCAATGGCTTCTTCAATGGACTTCTTCTTGTTAAGTGATGCGTGATCATCTTTCATATCTTTTTCTAGTGAATTTACATTTAAATTGTTGAGTTTAATCAAGAATTAATTATCTTTTAGCCACTATGAATGCTACTTTGAGTCGTGTGCAATTCTATTTATTTTAGGTAGCATTTGGATGGATTTGATGGTGCTTCCACAGAAAAAGAGAAGAATGCCATATAGGACAGGAATGGCTTAGAGGATGGAGAGGAAGCTTGCACAAATGGAAGGAGCACAAGAATTAAAGGAGATGACTAGCGAGGGTGACGCGCACGCGTACCTGATGCGTGCATGTGATTTGGAGATCTGCACAGCGACGCGTGCACGTACCTGACGCGTACGCGTACCTGACGCGTACGCGTGACATGCGAAGAAGACCATCGACGCGTACGCGTGACTGACGCATACGCGTGACATGCGCCACGTGCAGAAAACGCAGAAAATGCTAATTATTTAATTAATTCTTATTTAAACTTTATTTTTTTAAAAATAGGAAAAGATATTATTTTAGTTTAGAAAATAGATTTTAAATTAATTAGGATTAGATATAAAAGAGAAAAGAAACTTTTCTTCAAAGATTCCAACATTATTCCACTTTTCATTCCACCTCAGCCCAATTTACATTTTACCAGAATCCTTATTTTCTCTCTGAACCATGAGCAACTAAACCTCCACTGTTAAGGTTAGGAGCTCTGTCTATTATATGGATTGATACTATTATTTTTCTATTTTAATTCATGTACTGATTTATATTTCAAGGATTATTTTTGTTCTTTATCTTATGAATTTGGGTGGAACGGAAGTATCATCCTCTTTCTAATTGAGTTCTTGTATAACTTGGAAAAGCTCTTTACTTGAACAACAGCTTGAAAACAATTTCTCCTAAATTCTAATTATTTGGACTTAACGGGATACGTGACATATAATCCTCTTATATTTGGATAATTAGGATTTTTGTGGCATAATAACTAGAATTAAACTTCACCCCCTAATTGGAATTAATTGACCAAGGAATTGGCGGTTGATGAAAGTTAGAGGAGACTAGAAAGGTCTAAGGAATTAAGGTCTAGTCACATATAGTTTGCCATGAATTAAATCTTGCATGATTAAAATAAATTAACAAGAAAAGTCAATCCGGAAAATAGATAACTCTAAAGCCTTAACTGTTTCTCCATACATATTTCACAACCTGTTCACTGCTTGCTTTATTAAATTTCTGAATTATTGTTTAATGCTTTTGAACTCTCAAACACTGTTTTCTACTTGTCTAACTAAGTAAATTAGTCAACCATCGTTGTTTAGTCCATCAATCCTCGTGGGATCGACCCGCACTCACCTGAGGTATTACTTGGTACGACCCGGTGCACTTGCCGGTTAGTTTGTGGTTGTAAATTTCACATCAAGTTTTTGGCGCCGTTGCCAGGGATTGATAGTGATTAACAACTATTAGTTGTTTGATGGCTTAGATTAGGCGTTTTAGTTTTGATTTTATTTGAATTTTGCTTTAGTATTTTAGAAAAAAAAATTAATAAATAAATAGCACTAATATTTTTCCTTAATTTCTGAAATTAAGTTTGGTGTCCCCTATGTATTTTTATTTCAATTTTTCCTTTTTTTTCTTGTAAATTTCAAATTTTTCTGTATTAGCCTAGAAATTTCGAAATTTATTTATTTATTCTATTTAGTAGTTTTTTTTTAATTGTTTACATAGGTTACCACACTGGGAATTCTCTGCACTCTGACGTAGAGAGTTCCATCTTTTCTTGTCTTCTGTCTGTTTATGCACAGGAACAGAGACAAAGAACATCTCTTAGACTTTGATCCTAAACCTAAAAGAACTTTTAGGCAGCATTTGCAACAATCAAGACTTTACAAGGCTACAGAATCCACTATGGATCCTAATAATGCTATTAATGCCAATGTGGCAAATCCGAAAAGGAATGAGCAACAAAGGAGAGTGCTTGGCTCTTACTCTGTTCCTACTGCAGATCTTTATAGGAAAAGCATTGTGGTGCCTCCTATAGCTGCGAACAACTTTGAGTTGAAGCCACAATTGGTCACCCTGATGCAACAAAACTGCCAGTATCATGGTCTTCCCCACGAAGACCCAAATTAATTTATTTCTAATTTTCTACAGATTTATGATACTGTGAAGACAAATGGAGTGAACCAGAGGTGTACAAACTCATGCTCTTCCCATTTGTTCTGAGGGTTGGAGCAAAGCTATGGCTAGATTTCCAACCCAAGGAGAGTTTGGATACTTAGGACAAGGTTGTTACTGAGTTTCTTACTAAATTTTTTCCACCGAAGAAGCTGACTAAGCTTAGGGTGGAGGTTCAGACCTTCAGGCAGAAGGATGGTGATACTCTTTATGAAGATTGGGAGAGATACAAGCTACTGATTAGGCAATGCCCTCCGGACATGTTCTCTGAATGGACCCAACTAAATATCTTTTATGAAGGCTTGGGTGAAATGTCCAAGACGTGCTTAGATAATTCTGCAGGTGGTTCATTGCACAAGAAGAAGACACCGGAGGAGACTATCAAGCTGATTAAATTGGTTGCTAGTAACCAATATTTATACTCATCTAACAGGAATCCTGTGAACTCTGAGGCTCCTCAAAAGAAGGGTGTTATGGAAGTAGAAACTCTTAATGCTATTCTTGCTCAGAACAAGCTTATGTCTCAGCAAATAAATTTACTTACTCAGCAGATGGGTGGCATGCAAGTTTCAGCTATCAACACCCAAAATCAACCTCAAGAGATCTCTTATAACATGACAGGTAATTTTGTTCAAAATAAGAATTATGATTATGCTCAATCTTCTTCTGAATAGGTCAATTACATGGGGAGTGGTCTTAGAAATCCCAACAATGATCCATATTCTCAGACCTATAATCAGGGGTAGAGAAATTACCCAAATTTTGGGTGGAGGGACCAATCTCAGAGACCTCAGAATTTCAACAATAATTCTCAAGGCGGCTTCCAACAGAACAATCACAATAATCGCCAATTTCAATCTCATCAACAACAACCACCTCCGCAGGCAAATTCTAAATTCCAAGAAGATTCTAATTGGGAGATGATGAGGAGTTTTATGCAGGAAACCAGAGCCTCCATTAGAAACTTAGAGGTGCTAATGGGCCAACTGAGCAAGCAAATACCTGAGAGATCTGCAAGTACATTTTCAGGTGATACAGTGGTGAACCCAAGAGAAGATTGCAAGGTTATTCAATTGAGAAGTGGGAAAACAGCTGGCTCTGAGACAAAGGCCAATGAAGAGCTAGTTGAAAAGGAAGCTCTAGAGGAGAAGAAGGAAGAAGTGAAGCACGCCCCTCCAAAGCGTGCAGACAACCCGTTCCCTTACTCACTTGACACTTATCCTATATTGCCAAAGGCTCCTGAATACAAGCCAAAAATGCCATATCCTCAAAGGCGTCAGAAGGCTTCCAAAGAAAAGTAATTCTCTAAATTTTTAGATGTTTTCAACAAGCTACAGATCAACATTCCTTTTGTAGAGGCTCTTGAGCAAATACCTCTCTCTGCAAAATTTATGAAAGAATTGTTGACCCACAAGAGGAATTGGATGGAACAAACAATGGTGGTGTTAACCAAGGAATGTAGTGCCATTATCCAACACAACCTTTCTGAGAAGATGCCAGATCCAGGGAGCTTTGTAATTCCTTGCACCATTGGAGATGTCACCATTCAGAGGGCTTTATGTGATCTTGGAGCTAGCATCAATCTCATGCCACTTTCAGTGATGAAAAAACTTCAAATTGAGGAGGTGAAACCCACTCGTATTTCTCTTAAACTTGCTTATCTTTCTATTAAATTACCTGTGGGTGTTGTTGAGGATTTACTTGTGAAAGTAGGACCATTTTTTTCCTATTAATTTTGTTGTATTAGACATGGAAGAGGAGGTAAAATCCTCTATTATACTTGGTAGACCCTTTTTACCTACAGGTAGAGCCATGATTGATATGCAAAAGGGTAAATTAACCCTGAGGATCAATGAGGAACAGGTCATCCTTAATGTTTTTGAAGCTCTCAAGCATCCTAATGATTCTGAAAGGTGTATGAAAATAGATGTTATTGAACCACTTGTTCAAGGGGTACTGAAAGCTAAGGTGCTTGATGACATTCTGGATCCTATTGCTGAGTATGATTTTGTTGAAGTTGATGATTCACCACCCCAGAAGGCCATGGTTCACACGCCTAAAGCAGAGGAGGAAGCCCCCAAGCTTGAGCTGAAACCTTTACCTCCTTCTATGAAATATGTGTTCTTGGGTAAAAATAATTCCTATCCAGTGATTATTATCTCTTCCCTGAAGCCTGAAGAGGAAGAGGTGCTTATTTCAGTACTCAGGAGCCATAAAATAGCTCTTGGGTGGACCATTAGTGACTTGAAGGGGATTAGTCCAACCACGTGTATGCACAAGATCCTCCTTGAAGATGATGCTAAACCAGTTGTGCAACCACAAAGGAGACTAAATCCAACCATGAAATAGGTAGTCCAAAAAGAGGTAATAAAATTATGGGAAGCAAGTATTATTTACCCTATTTCTGACAGTCCTTAGGTAAGTCCTGTGCACGTAGTTCCCAAGAAAGGAGGGATGACAGTGATCAAGAATGAAAAGAATGAGCTTATCCCTACAAGGACAGTCACAGGTTGGAGAATATGTATAGACTACAGGAGGCTCAACACTGGTACAAGGAAGGATCATTTCCCCCTGCCTTTCATTGATCAGATGCTTGAAAGGTTAGCTGGTCATGCTTTTTATTGTTTTCTAGATGGATATTCTGGATATAATCAAATTGCAGTGGACCCCCTCAAGATCAAGAGAAGACAACATTCACATGCCCCTTTGGAGTATTTGCCTACAGGAGAATCCCGTTTGGACTTTGTAATGCTCTAGCAACTTTTCAGAGGTGTATGCTTTCAATTTTTTCTGATATGGTTGAAATGTTCATTGAGGTATTTATGGATGATTTTTTTGTTTTTGGTAATTCTTTTGAATCCTGCCTTAAGCATTTATCTCTTGTCTTGAAACGGTGTCAAGAATCAAACCTTGTTTTAAATTGGGAAAAATGTCATTTTATGGTTACAGAAGGTATTGTTTTTGGACACCGGATTTCAAGTAAGGGAATTGAGGTTGATAGAGCAACGGTAGAGATAATTGAAAAATTACCACCACCAGCTAATGTTAAGGCAGTCAGGAGTTTCTTGGGTCATGCAGGATTTTATAGAAGATTTATAAAGGATTTTTCTAAAATTGCTAAATGGTGCACGAAATTGTGATCCCTGGGTGAAATTGTTACTCGAACAATCCCTGGTAATGGCTCCAAAAACTTGGTGCTCTAATCTTAATTCATAAATTGTCACAACTTCGATACAACTAACCAGCAAGTGCACTAGGTCGTCCAAGTAATAAAACCTTATGTGAGTAAGGGTCGATCCCACGGAGATTGTTGGTATGAAGCAAGCTATGGTCACCTTGTAAATTTCAGTCAGGCAGATATCAAATGGTTATGGAGTTTTCACTTAAGCAAACCCAATAAAATTTATAACCGAAGTATTTAAACCTCGGGTCGTCTCTCAAGGAATTGCAGGGAAGTATGATTTATTATTGGTTATGGAAAAAGTATATTTTATTTTAGGTTTTTAAAATAAGGAACAAGTAATTTAAATAGCAAAAAAAATAAATTAATAATTAGAAAATCTCTTGGCAAGGTATGAGAACTGGAAGTCCTATCCTAGTTATCTTTATCAGGTGTGATGAGAATTGGATTTTTGCTCCCACTTAGTTGACCCTTACTAAATAAAGGTAAGTCAAGTGGATTAATTAACTTGACTCCTCGGTCCTAGTCAACTCTTATGGAAAGACTAGCTTTAGAGGGATCCAAATCAATCCGCCATCCTAATTTCCAATCAACTACTGAGTTTGATAACTCAATCATTACCAATTACTTAACCAAAACCAAAAGAGAAAATAATTCTAAATTAAATTGTAAGCATCATAAATAGAATAAAACAATCATTAATCTGAAATATCTCGAATTATATTAAATAGAATATTCAAATCATAACATGAAAAGGTTCATAAGCTAAATTGGCAACATAAGTAATTAACCAATAAAAGCATTAGAGTATCTAAAAGTAGAAGAGAAACATAAAGTAAAGGAATTATTGAACCTGGCATTGAAGTAATAATCATAAAATAAAGGGATCCTAATTTAAAGGAACATTGAACCTAGAATCTGAGAAGAAGTTGAAATCCTAATCCTAAAACCTAAGAGAGAGGAGAGAGCCTCTCTCTCTAAAAACTACATCTAAAACCTAAAATTATGTATATTGAATGTTCCCTTCATAAATGGATGCATTTTCCCACTTTATAGCCTCTAATCTGTGTTTTCTGGGCCAAAAACTGGGACAGAAACAATCCAGAAATTGCTGATTGCGAATTCTGTAACGTTGATTTTTGTCACTGCGATGCGTCCGCGTGGAGCACGTGTTCGTGTTGCCTAGCTGTACAGACACTATAGCAAATTATATATTATTTTGAAGCCCCAGACGTTAGCTTTCCAACACAACTAGAACCGCATCATTTGGACCTCTGTAGCTCAAGTTATGACCGTTTGAGTGCGAAGAGGTCAGGCTGGACAGATTTAGCAGTTCCTTCAGTTTCTTGTATTCCTTCCACTTTTGCATGCTTCCTTTCCATCCTGTAAGCCATTCCTGCCTTGTAATCTCTGAAAACACTTAACGCACATATCAAGGCATCGAATGGTAATAAGAGAGGATTAAACATAGGAAATTTAAGACCGAAGAAGCATGTTTTCAATCAAAGCCCATAATTAGGAAGGAAAATGTAAAACCATGCAAATCATATGAATAAGTGAGTAAAGAGTTGACAAAAACCACTCAATTAAATACAAGATAAACCATAAAATAGTAGTTTATCAACCTCCCCACACTTAAACATTAGCATGTCCTCATGCTAAGCTCAAGAGAAGCTATAAGAGAGTGAAGAGGAATGGTAGAGAGTATGAAATGCAACCTATCTATGTGAATGCAACTACATGCAAAATGTTTCTACCTACTTGGTTAAAAGTAAACAAATCTTCCAAGAACAAATATGAACTATATTTCACTAATTCAAATCATAAAAATGAGGTACAAATAGACTTGCAGAAGAAAATAGTTCATGAAAGTCGGGAACAAAGAATCGAGCATCGAACCCTCACAGGAAGTGTATATACTCTAATCGCTCAGGTGTTTAAGGTTCGATCTCTCAATTCTCTACTAACCTTACTTTCTAAGGCTTGTTCTTCATCTAACAATCAACACTAATTTGATGCATAAATACACATATCAAGAGGTCTTTTAAGGGTTGTAATGGGGTTAGGGTCAAGGTAGGATTGTATTTGGTCAAGTGGACTAAAATCTGAATCCTTAATTAACTTAAACATTCCACCTAACTTAGACAATCCATGTAATCACAATACAAAATCTAACTGCCCATTAACCATGTTTTTCACATATTCATGCATGCTAATTTTGAGTACAGTACATATGCATTGCTTTTACCATTTACTTTGGGGTATTTTGTCCCCTTTTATTATTTGCTCTTTTTTCTTTTCTTTTTCTCACTTCTTTTTTTTATATGCCTATTTTTCTTTTTTTTTTTTGTTTTTTCTTCTTTTTTTTCTTCTTTTGTTTTTCTCAATGCATATGATTAAATTATTGAATGCATGAATATGTCCTAAACATTTCTTTCACATTTTCACAAAGATATATAACACCCAATTCTTAAACCAATGTTTCCAAACCCACTTTTCCCCACACTTAATTCATGAGAACTCTCACTAGTCTAAGCTAACCAAGGATTCAAATTAAGGACATTATTGTTTTTTGCTTAGAGTTAGTGATGAGCTAAAGTAAAGAACAAAAGGGTATAATAGGCTCAACATTGGGTTGCAGAGGATAATAAAAAGGTAAGGCCATATGGGTATGTAAGCTCAGTGAAATAAGACCTCAATCATATAAGTGCATGCATACATCAAACAATGGAAATATAGAATTAAGCAAGACAAAGATCACAATTTTAGAGAGAACAACACATACCAAAAATAAAATATTAGTTGATAAAATGCAACCAATTCAAATAGGCTTAAAATCTCACAGGTTTTGTATGTTCGAGCTCTAAACATGTTCCAAACTAATATTTCTTCAACCAAGTAGTGGTAAAATATGCACAAAAATCAAACAATCATGCAATCAAACATGCAACAATGAACAAACAAAGAAAATAAAATATTGGTGTTGAGAAGAAGGTAACTAATCCCTAGAAGTCGGTATTGACCTCCCAACACTTAAAGATTGCACCGTCCTCGGTGCATGCTGAGATGCGCAAGTGGGCAGGTTATTCCAACTGATGCTCTTTCTTTAGTGGATTTTTGGTATGCGAAATTGTTACTCAGGTTGTGAATTATTGTTTGAAATTGATTCCCTGGCGATGGCACCAAAAACGGATGCACAGAACCATGGTCTAAACATATCTTCACAACTTCGCATAACTAACCAGCAAGTGCACTGGGTCGTCCAAGTAATACCTTACGTGAGTAAGGGTCGAATCCCACGGAGATTGTTGGTATGAAGCAAGCTATGGTCACCTTGTAAATCTCAGTCTGGCGGATATAAAATAGTTATGTAGTTTTCGAAATTTAGTAATAAAAGAAGGATAGAAATACTTATGTAAATCATTGGTGAGAATTTCAGATAAGCGTACGGAGATGCATTCGTTTCTCTGAACCTCCGCTTTCCTGCTGTGTTCATCCAATCAGTCTTACTCCTTTCTATGACTGGCTTTATGTAAGGATGTCACCGGTGCCAATGGCTACTTTCAATCCTCTCGGGAAAATGGTCCAAATGCTCTGTCACAGCATGGCTAATCGTCTGGAGGTATCACCCTTGTCATTGGTTTTATCCTATTCCTCTCTGTGAAAATGGTCCGATGCGCTGTCACTGCATGGCTAATCATCTTGGAGGTTTTCGATCATACTGGAATAGAATTTACTATCCTTTTGCGTCTGTCACTACGCCCAGCACTCGCGAGTTTGGAGTTCGTCACAGTCATTCAATCCCAGAGTCCTACTCGGAATACTACGGACAAAGTTTAGACTTTCCGGACTCTCATGAATGCTGCCATCAATCTAGCTTATACCACGAAGATTCTGATTAAGAGATCTAAGAGATACTCATTCAATCTAATGTAGAACGGAAGTCGTTGTCAGGCACGCGTTCATAGGGAATGATGATGATTGTCATGTTCATCACATTCAGGTTAAAGTGCGAATGAATATCTTAGAAGCAAAATAAGATGAATTGAATAGAAAACAGTAGTACTTTGCATTAATCTTTGAGGAACAGCAGAGCTCCACACCTTAATCTATGGAGTGTAGAAACTTTATCGTTTGAAAATACATAAGTGATAATGGAGTTCATTGGTCTCGGCCCCAGAGGGGAACCGGAGTAACCAAGACTACGAATACAATGATAAAAAGTTCTATTTATAATAAACTAGTCACTAGGGTTTACAGAAGTAAGTAATTGATGCATAAATCCACTTCCGGGGCCCACTTGATGTGTGCTTGGGCTGAGCTTGAAGTCTACACGTGGAGAGGTCATTCTTGGAGTTGGACGCCACCTTTTGTGCCATTTTGGGCCTTAAACTCCACTTTGCAACTTGTTTCTGGCGCTGGACGCCAGAATTGGGCAAAGAGCTGGCGTTGAACGCCCGTTTGCGTTGTCTAAACTTGGGCAAAGTATGGACTATTATATATTGCTGGAAATCCCTGGATGTCTACTTTCCAACGCAATTGAAAGCACGCCATTTTGAGTTCTGTAGCTCCAGAAAATCAATTTTGAGTGCAGGGAGGTCAGAATCCAACAGCATCAGCAGTCCTTCTTCAACCTCTGAATCTGATTTTTGCTCAAGTCCCTCAATTTCAGCCAGAAAATACCTGAAATCACAAAAAAACACACAAACTCATAGTAAAGTCCAGAAATGTGAATTTAACATAAAAACTAATGAAAACTTCCCTAAAAGTAACTAGATTCTACTAAAAACAATGCCAAAAAGCATATAAATTATCCGCTCATCACAACACCAAACTTAAATTGTTGCTTGTCCCCAAGCAACTGAAAATAAAATAGGATAAGAAGAAGAGAATATACTATAAATTCCAAACTATCAATGAAACAGAGCTCCAATTAAATGAGCGGGACTTATAGCTTTTTGCCTCTTGAATAGTTTTGGCATCTCACTTTATCCATTGAAGTTCAGAATGATTGGCTTCTATAAGAACTCAGAGTTCAGATAGTATTATTGATTCTCCTAGTTCAGTATGAAGATTCTTGAACATAACTTCTTTATGAGTCTTGGCCGTGGCCCTAAGCACTTTGTTTTCCAGTATTACCACCGGATACATAAATGCCACAGACACATAATTGGGTGAACCTTTTCAGATTGTGACTCAGCTTTGCTAAAGTCCCCAATTAGAGGTGTCCAGGGTTCTTAAGCACACTCTTTTTTTGCTTTGGACCTTGACTTTAACCGCTCAGTCTCAAGTTTTCACTTGACACCTACACGCCACAAGCACATGGTTAGGGACAGCTTGGTTTAGCCGCTTAGACCAGGATTTTTATTCCTTTAGGCCCTCCTATCCACTGATGCTCAAAGCCTTGGGATCTTTTTTATTTGCCCTTGCCTTTTGGTTTTAAGGGTTATTGGCTTTTTGCTCTTGCCTCTTGGTTTTAAGAGCTTTTGGCTTTTTCTGCTTGCTTTTTCTTTTTCTTTCTAATTTTTTTTCACCTATTTTATTTATTTATTTTTTTTCTGCAAGCTTTGTTCTTTGCTGCTTTTTCTTGCTTCAAGAATCATTTTTATGATTTTTCAGATTATCAAATAACATGTTTCCTAGTCATCATTCTTTCAAGAGCCAACATATTTAACATTCTTAAACAACAACTTCAAAAGACATATGCACTGTTCAAGCATACATTCAGAAAACAAGAAGCATTGTCACCACATCAATATAATTAAACTAAGTTCAAGGATAAATTCAAAACTCATGTACATCTTGTTCTTTTGAATTAAAACATTTTTCATTTAAGAGAGGTGATGGATTCATAGGACATTCATAACTTTAAGATAAAGTTACTAACTACTAATGATCATGTAATGAAGACACAAACATAGATAAGCACTTAACATAGAAAACAGAAAATAGAAGAATTCTCCACATGTAGCCACGGGCGTACTTTGAGTGCTCAGATGTTAGGAAGCTAATTGATTTACTACCTCGTTCAAGGCAGTCGCGAATTCTAGTACTCCCCGTTTCATCTCTCTTTCCACTTGAAGAAGAACACCAAGAGTGTCATGCATTGAAGGTTGAGGTGGATATGAGGACTCATTACTTAGGATGAAAGGTTCATGATAAGAGGGTGGTTCATCACTCTCCATCTTTTCCACTTGTTGCACAGCACACTTCAATTCCTTGTTCTCAAGTTGAGATTCTTTAGCCATAAAAGCTTCAGGTGCTATTCGGTTTACCGCTCGGTTCAATTGACGCAGGGTTGCTTGGAATTGATCCATTATTTCCTTGAGATGATCCCTTGACTCTTATTCTGCTCGGATATCATAAGTAAGATCATAAGGCTCTTGGATTGATAGATATGGATGTTGTGTATATGGAGGTGGTGGTCCTTGGGAGTAACTGGGTTGGAATTGGGGTGGATCTATGTATGGCTCATATGGCTCATAGGGTGGTTGATATGGTGGATAAGGGTTAGAATCATGTGATGGTGTTTGGTAGTAGGGGGCTTGTGAGTATGGTGGTCTAGAGTTGTGTTGAGGAGGTGGTTCATAAGCATATGGTGGGACTTGTTAGTAAGGGGGTCCACCATATTCATCATCTTGGTACGCTCCTTGGAATGACTGTTGACCATAGTAATTTGGTGGAGGTTGGTTGTCACGAAGAGGTCCACCATATCTAATGTTTAGGCATGCATTGTAGGATGGTCGTTGTCCATGGTATCTTGGAAGGTGTTGTTGCCTAAAGCATTGATCAGTTCCTCGTGGCTCCTTCCAACTTTGATTGTTCCGACCTTGATGCATGTTCCTGTTATAGCTTCCATTCCTTCCAACAACATTAGAACCAAACTCAAAGCGACTGGGTGAGAACTCATAGTAACTAATAAAAATTAAAAACAAAAAATAAAAACAAATAAACAAGCAAAATAAAATATTTACAATAACCAATAATAAGGCACACGTTTGCAATTCCCCGGCAACGGCACCATTTTTGACGATTGGGATTCGGCTAGTAAAGAATTTTATAAAAATAATCACGTTGTAAGTATAGTTTCTAAACCAACAGAGAATCCTTTCGTACAAAAATATGGTTGTCACAAGTAACAAAACCCAATAAAATTTATAACCGAAGTATTTAAACCTCGGGTCGTCTTCTCAAGGAATTGCAGGAAGGTATGATTTATTATTGGTTATGGAAGATTATCTTTTTTGGGTTTTTGAAATAGGGAACAAGTAATTTAAATGGCAAGAAAAATAATCTTAATTATCATGAACACCAGTGCAAGGTATAAGAACTGGAAATCCCATCCTAGTTATCCTTATTAGGTGTAATGAGAATTGTTTATTGCTCCCACTTTGTTAACCCTTACTAAATAAAGGAAAGTCAAGTGGACTTATTAATTTGATTCCTCAAGTCCTAGTCAACTCCCAATGAAAGACTAGCTTTAGAGGTATCCAAATCAATCAGCAATTTCTAATTTTCAATTAACAGCTGAGTTTGATAACTCAAGTGTCACCAATTACTCAACCAAAGCAAAGGGGGAAAATCTAAATTAAATTGAAAGCATCATAAATAGAAGAAAACAATCGTAAATCTAAAATACCTCAAATTATATTGAATCAAATTAAACACAAGAATTCATAAATCAAGTTGGCAACATCAAGTAATCAACTAAAGTAATAAAATGAATAAAAGTAGAAGAAAAACTAAAGTAAAGAAACATTGAACCTGGAATGAAGAAAACGAAGGAATCCTAATCCTAAAATCTAAGAGAAATCCTAATCCTAAATCCTAAGAGAGAGGAGAGAGCATCTCTCTCTCTCTCTAAAATTACATCTAAACCTAAAATTGTGAATTATGAAAGTTGTTCCCATGAATGGATGGACACCCCCACTTTATAGCCTTTAATCTATGTTTTCTGATACGTACAGGTCGCTGCAAAGTCACGCGGAAGCGTCGTCCACGCGTTAGCGTGGATTGGGTTTTTGCTAGGTCATGCATCCGTGTGATCCACGCGTTCGTGTCACCTGGCTTTAGGGCAGCTATGGCAAATTATATATCATTATGAAGCCCCGGACATTAGCTTTCCAACGCAACTAGAACTGCATCATTTGGACCTCTGTAGCTCAAGTTATGGTCGATTTAGTACCAAGAGGTCAGGTTGGACAGCTTTAGCAGTTCCTTCAGTTTCTTGTATTCCTTCCACTTTGGCATGCTTCCTTTCCATCCTCTGAGCCATTCCTGCCCTGTAAACTCTAAAATTACTTAACACACATATCATGGCATCGAATGGTAATAAGAGGGGATTAAACATAGAAAATTAAGATCAAAGAAACATGTTTTCAATCATAGCACAAAATCAAGAAGGAAAACATAAAGCATGCGAATTGTATGAATAAGTGTGAGAATAATGGATAAAATCCACTCACTTAAGCACAAGATGTACCACAAAATAGTGGTGCATCAAAGACCATCAGTGTTTCGAGAAAGGATTGGTCTAGGAAGCTTGATGATGCTCTCTGGGCATACCGGACAGCGTACAAGACTCCCATTGGCATGTCCCCTTATCAGTTGGTCTATGGCAAAACCTGTCACTTGCCAGTCGAGCTGGAGCATAAAGCTTACTAGGCAATCAGGTATCTGAATCTTGATTCAGAAGCTGTAGGAATTAAGTGAATGCTTTAGTTGAATGAGCTTGATGAATTCAGATATTCAGCCTATGAGAATGCCAAGCTCTATAAGGAGAGAAACAAGTTATTGCACGACAAGAATATTGCCATCAGAGTCTTTGAGCCAGGATAGAGAATGCTTCTGTATAATTCAAGGCTCAAACTCTTTCCCGGGAAGCTGAAATCCGAGTGGTCAGGGCCGTTTGTGGTTACCAGAGCTTCACCATATGGTCACGTGGAAATACAGGAAGAGAATTCTGATAGGAAATTTACAGTGAATGGCCAGAGGTTGAAGCACTATCTTGGAAGAGAGATCGATTGCCAGAGGTCTGCTCATCTGCTGAATTAGCAGAACTGACCGTCAAGCTAGTGACGTTAAAGAAGCGCTTGTCGGGAGGCAACCCGATAATTTTGTATCCTTAGTTATTTTTCGTAGTAGTGATTTTCTTATTTATTTGATTTTTATTGAATTTTTACTGTTTTTCTTTTGTTTTACGTGTGTTCTGATCATGCAGCTATTTTAGAATAGGAACCGAACATTTCGAGAAGGATTATGCCAAAAAAAAGGGGGGGTGTTCGACGAGCAAGCATCCCTGATGCGTGCGCGTCATGTGTAAGTTCGCACCACCAAGGAATTGACCCAAGAGTTGGGCAGCAGTGTCACTGGAACTATACCTTGCGCACAAGCGAGCCCACGCGTACGGGTACCTCACGCATGCGCGTCGTTTGCGCTTTTCGTATCCCACGTGTGCGTGTTACTGACCCGTACGCGTGACCCTGAAAATCGGCGTCAACGAGTGTTCGGGCAAAAAGTTGTGCTGGCTTGGGCCTGGAACTGTACAATAGGCACAAACTTGATCACGCGTACGCGTCCTTGATGCATTTGCGTCGTTTTCCCACAATGGCCATCCACGCGTACGCATCCCTGACGCGTATGCGTCATATGAGAGTTCTGCGTGCACGCAGCTGTCTTCGCGCGATTTGCACAAACCAAGGGCACGCGTACGCGTGCTAGATGCTTACGCGTCATTTTCCAAATCGGGCGACCCACACGTACACGTGCTGTACGCATATGCGTCGCATGCGTCGCACAACTCCACTAGTGCGCTTGTTCTTTTATCCTTTTATTCTTCTTTCATCATACTATTTGTTTTTATTTTCAGTTCTTCTTTGCTTGAGGACAAGCAAAGCTTTCAGTTTGGTGTTGTCCCTTCACTTATGGCTTTTCTGTTTATTTTTATGGTACCAAAGGCAGGTGAATCATCTTCACGGAGGAGCTCATCCTGAAGAATGAAATGGCCACTAGATTCCTTCATTCTATATTCCTTCTCGCTCTTACTATGTTATGTTTTGGTTTTCTACTATTTTGTCTCATTTATTGCATGATCCTATATTAGATAAATTCCTAGGTTCTAGTTTAGTTCTGTTATTTTCAAAATTTCTGTTAGTTGCTTTAATTCTGAAAGGTGCCTCATGTATTGCCCACTGAGCCTGAAATCAAAAAAAGAAAGAAGAAAAGATGTAGTGCATGAGAAATTGAGTTTAATTTTTTAGAGTAGTCTCATTTATTCAAATGTGGTGGTATTTTCTGTGACTCAGAATGCATGACATGAACAGTGCATATTTAAATTTGAATCAAAGAATGTTGATGTACAAGGAACAGGGATTTAGAGAATTATTATGACTTCTCTGAAATAAACAAAAATTTAATCCTTAAAGCAAAAGAAACAGCAAAGAAAAAAAAGATATAAAAGCAAGGTCCAAGGCTCTGAGCATCAATGACTAGGGAGGTCAGACATGATTAAAAGCTCAAAGAGTTGTTTCCCTAGTCATATGCTGGTGTTCTTGTGTCAATTAATCCTTGAGACAAAACATTTAGAGTCGAGATCAATTGTAATTAGCAGAGTATGCCAAAGGCTTTGAGCACCACTGTCTGGGAGTAGCTGAAAGAAAAATCAAAACTTCAAAAAGAGTCCCCCAGTTAAGTGCTTGTGGTGTTTCTGTGTCAAGTGAAGCTTGAGATAAAACATTTAAAGTCACCGCTAGGCTCAAGGAGCAAAGCACCAAAGAAAAGAGAATTAAAGAAAATTTGATGTGTTCAAGGATTAAATTGAAGTACAAAAATTAGAGAATTCATAATATTATCCGGATTCTAATTCCGAATGACAGTGGCATCCTTCTGATTCAAAGGAGAGTGAGATGCCAAAACTATTCAAGATTGCAGTTGTAAACCCCACTATAAGAAGAGACATGAGCTTAATCTAACTCTCATTCTCATGCAAATTCACATTCTAATCCTATATTAGTTTGGCTGCTTGAGGACAAGCAACAATTCAAGTTTGGTGTTGTGATGTGTGAGCATCTTTCCTATCTTTTTCTAGTGAA
This sequence comes from Arachis hypogaea, assembly GCF_003086295.3. NCBI lineage: Eukaryota > Viridiplantae > Streptophyta > Magnoliopsida > Fabales > Fabaceae > Arachis > Arachis hypogaea. The sequence goes on along the minus strand of NC_092052.1, from coordinate 96,423,644 downwards.
TTTGCATTTAAATTGTTGAGTTTAATCAAGAATTAATTATCTTTTAGCCACTATGAATGCTACTTTGAGTCGTGTGTGATTCTATTTATTTTAGGTAGCATTTGGTTGGATTTGATGGAGCTTCTGCAGAAAAAGAGAAGAAGGCCATATAGGACAGGAATGGCTTAGAGGATGGAGAGGAAGCTTGCACAAATGGAAGGAGCACAAGAATTAAAGGAGATGACTAGCGAGGGCGACGCGCGTGCATACCTGACGTGTGCACGTGATTTGGAGATCTGCACAGCGACGCGTGCGCATACCTGACGCGTACGCGTGACATGCGAAGAAGACCATCGACGCCTACGCATGCGCCACGTGCAGAAAATGCAGAAAATGCTGATTATTTAATTAATTCTGATTTAAACTATATTTTTATTTTAAAATAGGAACATATATTATTTTAGTTTAGAAAATAGATTTTAAATTAATTAGGATTAGATATAAAAGAGAAAAAAAAACATCTCTTCAAGGATTCCAACATTATTCCACTTTTCATTCCACCTCAGCCCAATTTACATTTTACCAGAATCCTTATTTTCTCTCTGAACCATGAGCAACTAAACCTCCACTGTTAAGGTTAGGAGCTCTGTCTATTGTATGGATTGATACTATTATTTTTCTATTTTAATTCATGTACTGATTTATATTTCAAGGATTGTTTTCGTTCTTTATCTTATGAATTTGGGTGGAACGGAAGTATGACCCTCTTTCTAATTGAGTTCTTGTATAACTTGGAAATGCTCTTTACTTGAACAACTGCTTGAAAACAATTTCTCCTAAATTCTAATTATTTGGACTTAACGGGATACGTGACATATAATCCTCTTATATTTGGATAATTAGGATTTTTGTGGCATAATAACTAGAATTAAACTTTACCCCCTAATTGGAATTAATTGACCGAGGAATTGGCGGTTGATGAAAGTTAGAGGAGACTAGAAAGGTCTAAGGAATTAGGGTCTAGTCACATATAGTTTGCCAAGAATTAAATCTTGCATGATTAAAATAAATTAACAAGAAAAGTCAATCCGAAAAATAGATAACTATGAAGCCTTAACTGTTTCTCCATACATATTTCAAAACCTGTTCACTGCTTGCTTTATTAAATTTCTGAATTATTGTTTAATGCTTTTGAACTCCCAAAAACTATTTTCTGCTTGCCTAACTAAGTAAATTAATCAACCATCGTTGTTTAGTCCATCAATCCTCATGGGATCGACCCTCACTCACCTGAGGTATTACTTGGTACGACCCGGTGCACTTACTGGTTAGTTTGTGGTTGTAAATTCTGCATCATTAAGGGAACATCCAGATGAGTGATCTACAGCCTTTTCTGATTCATGACTCAGCCCATCATAAAAGATATGAATTTGCACCCACTCATTAAACATATCTGGGGGGCATTTCCTTATCAAATCTTTTAATCTCTCCCTAGCTTCATAATGTGTCTCACCATCCTACTGTCTGAATGTCTGCACTTCAGTTCTCAGCCTGTTTACTTTTTGTGGATGGTAGAACTTTGTTAAAAATCTATTCATTACATCTTCTCAGGTTGTCAAGCTTTCCTTGGGAAAGGATTCCAGCCATTTGGATGCTTTGTCCCTCAAAGAAAATGGAAACAATAGCAATCTATAGGTGTCAGGATGAACACCATTAGATTTAACCGTGTCACATATCCTTTGGAATTTAGTGAGATCCTCATTAGGGTCCTCTTGGGCATTTTCTCCAAAAGAACAGTTGTTTTGCACAAGATTTATGAGCTGAGGCTTCAGTTCGAAATTATTAGCATGGATAGTTGGCTTTTGAATGCTGATGCCACAATTTTCTGGATTTGGATTGATGTAGAAACCCAGAACTCTCCTCTCTTGTCTAGAAGGGTTGGCTGCACCTCTTCTGGCATGATTGTTCACCTCTCCTTCATGAATGTTTTCCATATCATCCTCCATGGTTATATCCAAATCTTCCTCCTCTTCTTCTGCACCAACTCCTCTTCTTTCCTCTTGCTTCCCTTCTTAGTCTCAGAAAGGTTCTTTCCGGTACACTATCAAATTAAAGGAGGATGAAACCTCTCTTCTACCTGTTATACATGTAGCACAACAAGCAGTAACCAGCAAGTGAAGGATTCACAATTAGTGAAAAAGTGTTGTTAGAGCAATTGAGCCAATTAATCAAACAGTTAATGAGTTAGTGGATTAGTTTTGCTGGAAACTAATGAAGTAAAAGAAATTAAAGAAAAATAACTAAAAGAAAATTGTAGAGAACAAAAATGAACAACTGAAAGTAAAGTTGAATTAATCAAATGAAAAGAAAAGTGCTCAATCTAATTATCCTCTAATTTAATAATTTTCAATACAAAACCAATCCCCGGCAACGGCGCCATAAACTTGGTTCACTCGAAAACTGTCTCTAAACAATTTTCTTCTGGTAAGTGTACTGGTGCACGAAATTGTGATAATCAGTGGCGCCAACAACTTGGTGTGGCACACTTGTAATCTCAACTCTTTTATCACAACTCCGCACAACTAACCAGCAAGTGCACTGGGTCGTCCAAGTAATAAACCTTACGTGAGTAAGGGTCGATCCCACGGAGATTGTCGACTTGAAGCAAGCTATGGTCATCTTGTAAATCTCAGTCAGGCGGATTCAAATGGTTATAGAGTTTAAGGTGATGAAAATAAACATAAAATAAGGATAGAGATACTTATGTAATTCATTGGTGGATTTTAGATAAGCGTATGAAGATGCTTTGTTCCCTTTGAACCTCTGCTTTCCTATTGCCTTCTTTCAATCATTCATACTCCTTTCCATGGCAAGATTTATGTTCGGCATCACCGTTGTCAATGGCTACATCCCATCCTTTCAGTGAAAATGGTCCTGATGCTCTGTCACAGCATCGGCTAATCAGCTATCGGTTCTCGATCATGTCGGAATAGGATCCATTGATCCTTTTGCGTCTGTCACACACCCCACAATCGCGAGTTTGAAGCTTGTCATAGTCATCCCTTCCCAGATCCTACTCGGAATACCACAGACAAGGTTTAGACTTTCCGGATCTCAGGAATGGCTGCCATTAATTCTAGCCTATACCACGAAGGTTCCAATCTTAGATTAGAAACCCAAGAGATACGCATTCAAGCCATTGCTAGTAGAACAGAGGTGTTTGTCAGGCACATGTTCATAAGTGAGAATGATGATGAGTGTCACGGATCATCACATTCATCAAGTTGAAGAACGAATGAATATCTTGGAGAAGAAATAGACTTGAGTTGAATAGAAAAACAATAGTGCTTTGTATTAATTCATGAAGAACAACAGAGCTCCACACCTTAATCTATGGTGTGTAGAAACTCCACCGTTGAAAATACATAAGAACAAATAGTGTAAGCATGGCCGAATGGCCAGCCTCAAAGGTCTAAGGACTAAACGTCCCAAGATGATCCAAATACAATAGCAAAAGGTCCTATTTATAGAGAACTAGTAGCCTAGGGTTTACAGAAATCAGTAATTAATGCAGAAATCTTCTTCCGGGCCCACTTGGTGTGTGCTTGGGTTGAGCATTGAAGCTTTCATGTGTAGAAACTTTTCTTGGAATTAAACGCCAGCTTTTGTGCCAGTTTGGGCGTTTAACTCCAGCTTTTGTGCCAGTTTTGGAGTTAAACACCAGAATTCTTGAGCTGACTTGGAACGCCAGTTTGGGCCATCAAATCTCGGGCAAAGTATGGACTATTATATATTGCTGGAAAGCCCAGGATGTCGACTTTCCAACGCAATTGAGAGTGCACCAATTGGACTTTTGTAGCTCCAGAAAATCCACTTTGAGTGCAGGGAGGTTAGAATCCAACAGCATCTGCAGTCCTTTTTCATCCTCTGAATCAGATTTTTCCTCAGGTCCCTCAATTTCAGTCAGAAAATACCTGAAATCACAGAAAAACACACAAACTCATAGTAAAGTCCAGAAGAGTGATTTTTATTTAAAAACTAATAAAAATATAATAAAAACTAATTAAAATATACTAAAAACATACTAAAAACAATGCCAAAAAGCGTATAAATTATCCGCTCATCACAACACCAAACTTAAATTGTTGCTTGTCTCCAAGCAACTGAAAATCAAATAGGATAAAAAGGAAGAGAATATACAATGAATTCCAAAAACATCTATGAAGATCAGTATTAATTAGATGAGCGGGGCTTTTAGCTTTTTGCTTCTGAACAGTTTTGGCATCTCACTTTATCCCTTGAAGTTTAGAATGATTGGCATCTATAGGAACTCAGAATCCAGATAGTGTTATTGATTCTCCTAGTGAAGTATGTTGATTCTTGAACACAGCTACTTTATGAGTCTTGGCCATGGCCCTAAGCACTTTGTTTTCCAGTATTACCACCGGATACATAAATGCCACAGACACATAACTGGGTGAACCTTTTCAGATTGTGACTCAGCTTTGCTAGAGTCCCCAATTAGAGGTGTCCAGGGTTCTTAAGCACACTCTTCTTTTTGCTTTGGACCTCGACTTTAACCCCTCAGTCTCATGTTTTCACTTGACACCTTCACGCCACAAGCACATGGTTAGGGATAGCTTGGTTTAGCCGCTTAGGCCAGGATTTTATTCCTGTGGGCCCTCCTATCCACTGATGCTCAAAGCCTTGGATCCTTTTTTTCACCCTTGTCTTTTGGTTTAAAGGGATATTGGCTTTTTCTGCTTGCTTTTCTTCTTTTCTCTTTTTTTTTGCAAGGTTTTCACTGCTTTTTCTTGCTTCAAGAATCAATTTTATTATTTTTCAGATCATCAGATAACATTTCTCCTTTTCCTTTCATTCTTTCAAGAGCCAACAATTTTAACATTCATAAACAATCAACTTAAAAAATATGTACTGTTCAAGCATTCATTCAGAAAAACAATAGTATTGCCACCACATCAAGATAATTAAACTGTTTTAAAATTTGAAATTCATGCACTTCTTTTTCTTTTTCAATTGAAAACATTTTTCATTTAAGAAAGGTTATGGATTCATTTTCATAGCTTTAAGGCATAGAAACTAATGATCATGTAATAAATACACAAACATAGATAAACATAAAGCATAATTTTCGAAAAACAGGAAAATAAAGAACAAGGAAGTTAAAGAACGGGTCCACCTTAGTGATGGCGGCTTGTTTTTCCTCTTGAAGATCTTATGGAGTGCTTGAGCTCTTCAATGTCTCTTCCTTGCCTTTGTTGCTCCTCTCTCATGGTTCTTTGATCTTCTCTAATTTCATGGAGGAGGATGGAATGCTCTTGGTGCTCCATCCTTAGTTGTCCCATGTTGAAACTTAATTCTCCTAGGGAGGTGTTGATTTGCTCCCAATAGTTTTATGGAGGAAGATGCATCCCTTGAGGTATCTCAGGGATTTCATGATGAGGAATTTCCTCATGCTCTTGATGAGGTTCTCTTGTTTTCTCCATCCTTTTCTTAGTGATAGGTTTGTCCTTATCAATGAGAATGTCTCCCTCTATGTCAATTCCAACCGAATTGCAAAGGTGACAAATGAGATGAGAGAAGGCTAACCTTGCCAAAGGAGAGGACTTGTCCGCCACCTTGTAGAGTTCTTGGGATATAACCTCATGAACTTCCACTTCCTCTCCAATCATGATGCTATGTATCATGATAGCCCGGTCTATAGTAGCTTCGGACCAGTTGCTAGTGGGAATGATTGAGCGTTGGATGAACTCCAACCATCCCCTAGCCACGGACTTGAGGTCATGCCTTCTTAGTTGAACCGGCTTACCTCTTGAATCTCTCTTCCATTGAGCGCCCTCTTCACATATGTCCATGAGGACTTGGTCCAACCTTTGATCAAAGTTGATCCTTCCAGTGTAGGGGTGTGCATCTCCTTGCATCATGGGCAAGTTGAATGCCAACCTTACATTTTTCGGACTAAAATCAAAGTATTTTCCTTGGACCATTGTAAGCCAATTCTTGGGGTCCGGGTTCACACTTTGATCATGGTTCTTGGTGATCCATGCGTTGTTGAATGGGGTTGGTTCTTGGTTCTTGGCATAGAACTCTTGAACCATTAAGATTCTGACTTGTTGAATGGGATTGGTGAGAACTTCTCAACCTCTTCTTCGGATCTCATGTCGGATCTCCGGATATTCGCCCTTTTTGAGCTTAAAAGGGACCTCAGGGATCACCTTCTTCTTGGCTACAACTTTGTAGAAGTGGTCTTGATGCACCCTTGAGAGGAATCTCTCCATCTCCCATGACTCGGAGGTGGAAGCTTTTGCCTTCCCTTTCCTCTTTCTAGAGGTTTCTCCGGCCTTTGGTGCCATAAATGGTTATGAAAAAACAAAAAGCTTTAGCTTTTACCACACTGATGAGCGGATATTTTATACGCTTTTTGGGGTTAATTTCATATAGTTTTTAGTATATTCTAGTTAGTTTTTAGTTTATTTCCATTAGTTTTTAGGAAAAATTCATATTTCTGGACTTTACTATGAGTTGTGTGTTTTTCTGTAATTTCAGGTATTTTTCTGGGTGAAATTGAGGGAGCTGAGCAAAAATCTGATTCAGGCTGAAAAAGGACTGCTGATGCTGTTGGAGTCTGACCTCCCTGCACTCAAAGAGGATTTTCTGGAGCTACAGAACTCAAAATGGCGCGCTTCTAATTGCGTTAGAAAGTAGACATCCAGGGCTTTCCAGCAATATATAATAGTCCATACGTTTCTCAAGGATAAACGACGTAAACTGGCGTTCAACGCCAGTTCTCTGCCCAATTCTGGCGTCCAGCGCCAGAAAAGGATCAAAAGTTGGAGTTCAACGCCAGAAATGGATCCAAACCTGGCGTTGAATGCCCAAAACAGCCTTATGCATGTGAATTATTCAAGTCTCAGCTCCAGCACACACCAAGTGGGCCCCAGAAGTGGATCTCTGCACCACCCATCATAGTTTACTCATTTTTTGTAAACCTAGGCTACTAGTTTAGTATTTAAACAACTTTTAGAGACTTATTTTGTATCTCATGACATTTCAGATCTGAACTTTGTACTCTTTGATGGCATGAGTCTCTAAACTCCATTGTTGGGGGTGAGGAGCTCTGCTGTGTCTCAATGAATTAATGCAAGTATTTCTGTTTTCCATTCAAACATGCGTGTTCCTATCTAAGATATCCATTCGCGCCTAACTATGGAGAAGGTGATGATCGGTGACACTCATCACCTTTCTCAATCCACGAACGTGTGTCTGACAATCACCTCCGTTCCACATCAGATTGAATGAATATCTCTTAGATTCCTTAATCAGAATCTCCGTGGTATAAGCTAGATTGATGGCGGCATTCATGAGAATCCGGAAAGTCTAAACCTTGTCTGTGATATTCCGAGTAGGATTCAGGGATTGAATGACTGTGACGAGCTTCAAACTCGCGAGTGCTGGGTGTAGTGACAGACACAAAAGGAGGGTGAATCCTATTCCAGCATGATCGGGAACCTCAGATGATTAGCCGTGCTGTGACAGAGCATTTGGACCATTTTCACAAGAGGAGGGGATGTAACCATTGACAACGGTGATGCCCCAACACACAGCTTGCCATAGAAGGACGTGCGTGCGTGAATCAAAGGACAAAGGAAAGCAGAGATTCAGAAGACAAAGCATCTCCAAAACTCCAACATATTCTCCATCATTGCATAACAAGTAACCTTTAACCCATGCTCTCTTGTTTATTTGCAATTCAACTGATAAATACAATTGACTTCCTGACTAAGAATTGCAAGATAACCATAGATTGCTTCAAACCAACAATCTCCGTGGGATTCGACCCTTACTCACGTAAGGCATTACTTGGACGACCCAGTGCACTTGCTGGTTAGTGGTACGAGTTGTGAAAAGTGTGATTCAAACTTCGTGCACCAAGTTTTTGGCACCGTTGCCGGGGATTGTTCGTGTTTGGACAACTGACGGCTTATTTTGTTACTTAGATTAGAAAAAATTTCTCTTTTTAGTTTAGAGTCTCTTATTGTTGTCGTGTTAGAATTTTAGAATCCTTATTTTCCTTTTCTTAAAATCTTTTTTTAAAGAAAAAAATAATTTTTCTATTAAATCCTATGCCAAACTTTAAGTTTGGTGTTTTCTTGTTGATTTTTCCGTGTTTTTCGAAAATTTTAGTTTGATTTTCTAAAAATTTTACGTTTGGTGTTCTTCCTTCATGTTCTTGTGTTCTTGTGAGTCTTCAAATTGTTCTTGAGTTTTCCTTGTGTCGTGATCTTAAAATTTTTAAGTTTGGTGCTCCTTGGCGTTTTTTCCTCAAAAAAAAAATATATTTTCTCTATTTTACATCATCTCCCTTTCTCCGTCATGGACCTAAGCGGAAATGAACAGTCCAGGAGAACTCTGGGGTCATATTCTAACCCTTCTACTGCTTCATATGGGAGTAGCATCTGCATACCCTCCATTGGAGTCAGTAGCTTTGAGTTGAATCCTCAACTCATTATCATGGTACAGCAAAGTTGCCAGTATTCTGGTCTTCCACAGGAAGAACCTACAGAGTTTCTGGCACAGTTTCTACAGATTGCTGACACAGTACATGATAAAGAAATAGATCAGGATATCTACAGACTATTACTGTTTCCATTTGCTGTAAAAGATCAAGCTAAGAGGTGGTTGAATAACCAACCTAAGGCCAGCATAAGGACATGGAAACAGCTGACAAAAAAATTCTTGAATCAATACTTTCCCCCAAAATGGATGACACAGCTAAGGCTGGACATCCAAGGCTTTAAACAAGGAGATAATGAATCTCTTTATGATGCTTGGGAGAGATACAGAGAGATGCTACGAAAATGCCCCTCTGAAATGTTTTCAGAGTGGGTTCAGTTAGACATCTTCTACTATGGGCTTGCAGAAGGAGCTCAGATGTCTCTAGATTACTCAGCTGGTGGATCTATCCACATGAGAAAGACAATTGGAGAGGCTCAAAAGCTCATTGATACAGTTGCCAGGAATCAGCATCTGTACTTAAGCAGTGACCCTTCCATGAAAGAAGAGGTTAAGACAGTAACTGCTGAAGTCAGTCCTGTAAAACAAGCTGCTGAAGTCAATCAGCAATTGGACTTTCTAACAAAGCAGTTAGCCGAATTCAAAGATAGCCTACAAGAGACAAGGATGGCTAATATACATATGGAAGAACAGTTTAAGCAAACAAAGCAGCAGCTGTCAAGGCAAATAACAGAAGAATGCCAAGCAGTTCAATTAAGAAGTGGGAAAACACTAAATACCCCACCTCAAGGCAGCAAAAAGCTAAGAAATGAGCAAACCACCCAAAATTCACCTGAGGACAGTAAGAGCCCAGGGAAAAGTAATTCTGGAACTAAAACGCCAGAAATTTGGTGGAAGGCTGGCGCTGAACGCTCAGACCATGCTCAGGACTGGCGTTCAATGCCAGAAACAAGGCAGGACTGGCGTTCAACACCAGAAATAGGCAAAGATTTGGCGTTGAACGCCCAAAATGGGCAAGATCTGGCGCTGAACGCCCAAAATGGACACAGTTCTGGCATTCAGATGCCAGGAAAAGACAAGGAGCTGGCGTCCAATTTCACTCCAGCTTCTAACCCTGGCACTCAATTGCCAGTGAGGGATCAGACACACACAAATGCTGATAACAACCCCTCTAAAAAGGCTTCTTCAACCACTTCTGTAGGCAATAAACCTGCAGCAACTAAGGTTCAGGAATATAAAGCCAAGATACCTTATCCTCAAAAACTCTGGAAAGAGGAGCAGGATAAGCAATTTGCTCGCTTTGCAGATTACCTCAGGACTCTTGAAATAAAGATTCCATTCGCAGAAGCACTTGAGCAAATACCTTCTTATGCCAAGTTCATGAAAGAGATCTTGAGCCATAAAAAGGATTGGAGAGAAATAGAAAGAGTTCTCCTCACTGAAGAATGCAGTGCAGTCATTCTGAAGAGCTTTCCTGAAAAGCTTAAAGACCCCAGGAGTTTTCTGATACCATGCATATTAGAAGGTAATTGCACCAAGACAGCTTTATGCGATCATGGGGCAAGCATCAACCTAATACCTGCATCCACTATCAGAAAGCTTGGTTTAACTGAAGAAGTTAAACCAACCCGGATATGTCTCCAACTTGCTGATGGCTCCACTAAATACCCATCAGGCGTGATTGAAGACACGATTGTTAGGGTTGGGCCATTCGCCTTTCCTACTGACTTCGTTGTGCTGGAAATGGAGGAGCACAAGAGTGCTAGTCTCATTCTAGGAAGACCCTTCCTAGCAACTGGACGATCCCTCATTGATGTCCAACAGGGGAAATAACCCTGAGAGTCAATGATGATGAGTTTAAGTTGAACGCTGTCAAAGCCATGCAGCATCCAGACACATCAACAGACTGCATGAAAGTTAATCTTATTGACTCCTTGGTAGAAGAGATCAACATGGCTGAAAGTCTCGAATCGGAGTTGGAAGACATCTTTAAAGATGTTCAGCCTGATTTGGAGGATTCAGAGGACATGAGAGAGCCTTTGAAATCTCTTCTGGAAAAGGAAAAACCTCCTAAACCCGAGCTCAAGCCATTACCACCATCCTTGAAATATGCTTTTCTGGGAGAAGGTGACACTTTTCCAGTGATTATAAGCTCTGCTTTAAGTTCACAGGAAGAGGAAGCACTTATTCAAGTGCTAAGGACACACAAGACAGCTCTTGGGTGGTCCATAGGTGACCTTAAGGGCATAAGCCCAGCTAGATGCATGCACAAAATCTTATTGGAGGATAATGCTAAACCAGTGGTTCAACCACAGAGACGGCTAAATCCAGCCATGAAGGAAGTGGTGCAGAAAGAGGTCACCAAATTACTAGAGGCTGGGATTATTTATCCTATTTTTGATAGCCCCTGGGTGAGCCTTGTCCAAGTCGTTCCAAAAAAGGGAGGCATGACAGTGATTCATAATGAAAAAAATGAACTGGTTCCTACAAGAACAGTTACAGGGTGGCGCATGTGTATTGACTACAGAAGGCTCAATACAGCCACCAGAAATGATCAGTTTCCTTTACCATTCATAGACCAGATGCTAGAAAGACTAGCAGATCATGATTATTACTGCTTTTTGGACGGCTACTCAGGCTATAACCAGATTGCAGTAGATCCTCAGGATCAAGAGAAAACAGCATTCACATGTCCATCTGGAGTGTTTGCTTATAGAAGGATGCCATTTGGGCTGTGTAATGTGCCTGCAACCTTCCAGAGATGCATGCTCTCTATTTTCTCTGATATGGTGGAAAAATTTCTAGAAGTCTTCATGGATGACTTCTCAGTATATGGAGACTCATTCAGCTCCTGTCTTGATCACCTGAAACTTGTTCTGAAAAGATGCCAAGAGACCAACCTAGTTTTAAACTGGGAAAAATGTCACTTCATGGTGACTAAAGGGATTGTTCTTGGGCATAAAATCTCAAATAAGGGAATAGAGGTGGATCAAGCAAAAATAGAGGTAATTGAAAAATTACCACCACCTGCCAATGTTAAGGCAATCAGAAGCTTTCTGGGGCATGCAGGATTCTATAGGAGGTTTATAAAGGATTTTTCAAAAATCGCAAAACCTCTAAGCAATCTGCTAGCTGCTGACACGCCATTTGTGTTTGACATAGAGTGCCTGCAGGCGTTTGAAACGCTGAAAGCTAAGCTGGTCACAGCACCAGTTATTTCTGCACCAGACTGGACATTACCATTTGAGCTAATGTGTGATGCCAGTGATCATGCCATTGGTGCAGTGTTGGGACAGAGGCATGACAAGCTTCTGCACGTCATTTATTATGCTAGTCGCGTTCTAAATGATGCCCAGAAGAATTACACAACCACAGAAAAAGAATTACTTGCAGTGGTTTACGCCATTGACAAGTTCAGATCATACTTAGTAGGATCAAAAGTGATTGTGTATACTGATCATGCTGCTCTTAAATATTTACTCACAAAGCAGGATTCAAAACCCAGGCTCATCAGATGGGTGTTGCTTCTGCAAGAGTTTGATATAGAAATAAGAGACAGAAAAGGGACAGAGAACCAAGTAGCTGATCATCTGTCCCGGATAGAGCCAGTAGAAGGGACGCCCCTCCCCTCTCTTGAGATCTCTGAGACTTTTTCGGATGAGCATTTATTTGCCATTCAGGAAACACCATGGTTTGCCGATATTGCAAACTATAAAGCTGCAAGGTTCATACCCAAAGAGTACAACAGGATACAAAAGAAGAAATTAATTACTGATGCAAAGTACTACTTGTGGGATGAACCTTATCTCTTTAAGAGATGTGTAGACGGAATAATCCGTCGGGTGTGTGCCTAGAGAAGAAGCACAGAGGATCCTGTGGCATTGCCATGGATCTCAAAATGGAGGCCATTTCGGAGGTGAGCGAACAGCCACCAAGGTCCTCCAATGTGGCTTCTATTGGCCCACACTCTATAAAGATTCCCGAGAATTTGTACATAACTGTGACAGTTGCCAAAGAGCTGGTAATCTGCCTCATGGTTACGCTATGCCTCAACAAGGAATCTTGGAAATTGAGTTGTTTGACGTCTGGGGAATTGACTTCATGGGACCTTTCCCACCATCATACTCAAACACTTATATTCTGGTGGCAGTTGACTATGTATCAAAATGGGTTGAGGCCATTGCCACACCCACCAATGATACTAAAACAGTGCTAAAGTTCCTCCAGAAACATATCTTTAGCAGGTTTGGTGTCCCTAGAGTACTAATCAGTGATGGGGGCACTCACTTCTGCAATAAACAGCTTTACTCTGCCATGGTTCGGTCTGGAATTCGCCATAAGGTGGCTACTCCATATCATCCACAAACTAATGGTCAAGCTGAAGTCTCTAACAGAGAATTAAAGAGAATCCTAGAACGGACAGTAAGTACCCGTAGAAAGGATTGGGCAAGGAGCTTGGATGATGCTCTGTGGGCTTACAGAACAGCATTCAAGACCCCTATAGGGACCTTTCCATACCAACTTGTGTATGGTAAGGCATGTCACCTGCCCGTGGAACTGGAACATAAAGCCTACTGGGCAACCAGAATCCTAAACTTTGATGCCAAATTAGCTGGAGAAAAAAGATTGCTCCAGCTAAATGAGCTAGAGGAATTCAGATTCAAGGCTTTCGAAAATGCCAAGCTTTATAAAGAGAAATAAAAAAAGTGGCATGACAGAAAGCTGTCATCTAGAATCTTTGAGCCAGGACAGAAGGTTCTGCTGTTCAACTCTAGACTCAGGCTATTCCCCGGGAAATTGAAATCCCGGTGGAGGGGACCATACGTGATTACAAGTGTATCACCATATGGTTATGTGGAGCTTCAAGATATTGATTCTGATAAGAGGTTCATTGTCAATGGACAGAGAATCAAACACTATCTTGAAGGCAACGTTGAGCAAGAATGCTCAAGGCTGAAGCTAGACTAAAAGCTCAGCAAGGTCCAACTAAAGACAATAAAGAAGCGCTTGCTGGGAGGCAACCTAGCCATGGGGCATCAATTCTCTAAGCATTCTGCCCTATTTCTATTTTTATTTTTATTTGTTTATATAGAGTTCATTGATAACAAGGTAAAGAATCAATTGCATAAGTTCACAGGGTTACAGAAGGAATCTGCACACAAAACAGAGAAAAAGAGCTCACTGGCAAGAAAACGCCAGTAAGAGCCTATTTTGGGCGTTCAGCGCCCAAAAGGGACAGCCAGTGGGCGCTGAACGCCAGTAAGGGCAGCAATCTGGCGTTCAATGCTAGAAGAGGGCAACAACTGGGCGTTGAACGCCCAGGAGATCAGCATTTGGGCGTTGAACGCCCAAAACAGGCAGTGTTTGGGAGTTCAAACGCCAGGATGATGGGGAGGTGGCAAACTCATTTTTCTTCATATTTTTTCATTCTAATCTTGATTTTCGTACTTCAATTCATGATTTCTTGCATAAACATGTTAAGAACCCTGATTTCTAAAATCCCTAATTTCTAAAAATCCTACTTTAAAAATATCAAATATATCTTAATCCATAAGCACAAACCCTCTTTGCAAATTCAATCCAACTCTTTTCAAATCTTTTAAAAAAAAAAAACAAATCTATCTTTTCGACTCATCAATATCTTTTTCAAAATCTCCACTTTATCTTTTTCAAAATCTAGATTTATCTTTTTCAAAAATCTTTCATATCTTTTCAATTTTAAACTATATCCTCTCTTATCATATCTTCTATCTTATCTTTTCCAAATCAATCTCTTTTATCATATCTTTATCTCTTTTTTCGAAAACCCACCCTCCTTCCCTTTAAATTTGGGTTCGGCCTCCCTCCCCTTCAATCAACAATTGCACCTAGCTCTCCTTCTATCCCTCTCCTTTCTTTTCTTTTGCTTGAGGACAAGCAAACCTCTAAGTTTGGTGTGTTTCTCCGCGATCACTAAGATCATGGCTCCTAAAGGAAAACAACCCACTCCAAGAGGCAAGAAAGAGAGCGTTCCAAAACCACTTTGGAATCAAGGGAAGTTCTTATCTAAAGAACATTCAGACCATTATAACAAAATAATGGGTCTGAGATCAGTGATCCCGGAAGTTAGATTCGATCTGAAAGAAGATGAATATCCGGAGATCTAGGAGCAAATTCGAATCAGGAACTGGGAAGTCCTAGCCAATCCTGAAACGAAAGTGGGAAGGAATATGGTCCAGGAGTTCTATGCTAATATGTGGCAGACTGACAAGCAAAAACTATCTGGAACTGCTTTCTATGAATATCGGACCATGGTCAGAGGAAAGATTGTTCATACCACCCCTGACAAGATCAGAGAGATCTTAAAGCTACCTCAGCTGAAAGATGATCCAGACTCCTTCAACAGGAGAATGATGAGAACAGACAAGGGCCTGGATAAGATTCTAGAGGACATATGTATCCTTGGATCCAGGTGGACCACCAACACAAAGGGTGTCCCAAATCAACTCAAGAGAGAAGATCTCAAACCAGTCGCCAGAGGATAGCTGGACTTCATTGGGCATTCTCTGTTGCCTACTAGCAACCGTTCTGAAGTCACAGTTAAAAGAGCAGTGATGATCCATTGCATCATGATGGGAAAAGAAGTGGAAGTTCATCAGCTGATCTCAGCTGAACTCTAAAAAATTGCTAACAAAAATTCTAAAGAGGCCAGGTTGGCTTATCCAAGCATGATTTCTCTGCTCTGCAAGGACGCTGGAGTAAGGATGGGAATAACTGAGTATATCTCAGTTGAGAAACCAATCACCAAAGCATCAATGGAAAAACAACAAGCACAGGATGATCCCACCAAGAAGAAAACACAAGAATTTCTCCCAGAAATCCCTCAATCTGAATACTGGGAGTATCTTGAGACATCTGTTACCAAGATACGGGAAGCTATGGAACAAATAATAAAAGAACAGAAGGAACACGATCAAATTCTCACCTATATGTTTAAAGAACAAGAGGAGCAAGGGCGTGACTTAGGGGAATTGAAACGCCAGAAGTTATCTCTTGAAGGACGAAGCACCCCACAGATCAGAGGAACACCCATTTACCAGAATAAAGGTTGTTAAATTCCAATTTCTGCTTTAACTCTGTGATAGTGTCATTATAGAAGTTTACCTTAGGAGTCATATAGTAGTAATTAGTATCTATTTTGATTTTATCTCCAATTAAGCCATAGTTTATTTTTCTCATCATCAGCAAACATGAATAAAATAGTAGATCTTTTGAATAAGAGGCAATAAAATTTTGAGTTTTAATAAGAGAAATTCTAATTAGTTACATGTGGTGGCAATACTTTCTGTCTTTTGAATGAATGCTTGAACAGTGCATATGTCTTTTGAATTTGTCGTTTAAGACTGTTAAATATGTTGGCTACGCTGAGGAAGGTGAAAGAGGGGTGGGGGTGCAGCTGAGGCAAAAGGATTTAGGGTTAGGGTTTCTTAATTTATGAATTAGGGTTTCTGATTTAATTTGGGAATTTAGGTTTAGGAATTAGGAATTTTATAAAGTAATATGGATAGATATGAATAGATATTTTGATAAAATTGGAGGGTAGGATAATTTTAAAATCAAATGTACTCTATTAAAAATATTTAAGAATGTTATTTATCAACATATTGCTATGTTCAATTAATTATTTCAAATTTAAATTGTAAAATAAACATATTAATGATATTTTTATAAAATATAGTTTAAACTCAATATTAATTATTCAAATTAAATGATATAAATTTTAATTATTTTTCTATCACCGAAACTTTAATTTCAAATTATAAAATTACCAATTATAATAAAAATTGTATATAAATATTAATTAACTTAAACTCCAATTATGATGAAACTCCATTTAATTACCTTTAATAAATATTTTTTTTTAAAATAAAATTATCAACAAATAAAATAAATTACAAATAACTAATTATTTGATATCCAAAAACTAGGGTTGTTACACCATGCCCCTTTCTATCTTTGTGTAGTTGAATTTATCTCCATTAAAGAAGTCGGCGGCGAAGTTTGCCTTAGCCGATAAGAGTGTGATCACTGTGATGGGAATAGCAGATGATGTACTTGTGGCAATCAAGGACTTGGTCTTTCTGGTTGACTTTTACATCCTTGAAATGCCTCCAACAGAAAATAGAAGCTCATCCTCTGTTCTACTTGGTAGACCCTTCCTCAAGACCTCTAAATTCAAGTTAGATGCCTTCACTGGCACATATTCCTTTGAGGTTGGAGACAAGACTATCAAGTTCAATTTGGAAGAAGCCATGAAGCATCCTTCCAAAGAGCATTCCGTTCTCCGATGTGATGTAATTGATGAAGTGGTAGCGGAAGTACAAGAAGAAGACCATAATAAATTGTGCTACCATATTGTTGAAGAGACGGATGACCAAGAGGGTGAACATGAGAAAGTTGTTGAGAATGAACTCTGTGAGCTTGATGAAAAGGAACCTCAGCTTGAGGCAAAGAGTGAATTGAAGCCTCTTCCATCTCATTTGAAGTATGCTTTCTTAAAGGACAACCAAAAGTTTCCGGTCATTATTGCTAGTGAGATTTCTAGTGAAGAAGAAGGAAAGCTCCTAGATGTCCTAAGAAAGTACAAGAAGGCAATTGGTTGGATCCTAGCTGATATTGTGGGATTGACCCTGGCAAGTGCATGCATCGCATATTTCTCCAAGAGGGAGCTAGGCCGGTTAGGCAACCGCAAAGGATGCTCAACCTGACCATCCTTGATGTGGTAAAGAAGGAGGTCACTAGGCTACTTGATGCGGGTATCATATACCCAATTTCTGACAGTGAGTAGGTGAGCCCGGTCCAGGTTGTTCCCAAGAAATTGGGCATCACTGTGGTTAAAAAGGATGATGGTGAAGTGGTCACCACGAGAGTACAAAATGCATGGCGAGTGTGCATCGATTATAGAAGATTGAACGCCGCTAAAAGGAAGGACCACTACCCTTTGTCCTTTATCGATCAAATGTTGGACCGTTTGGCGGGTAAATCCCATTATTGCTTTCTTGATGGATTCACTGGTTACTTCCAGATTCACATCGCTCCTGAGGATCAGGAAAAGACCACATTTACTTGCCCTTTTGGCACCTTTGCCTACAAAAGGATGCCATTTGGACTATGTAATGCACCTGCTACTTTTTAGCAGTGTATGACCAGTGTCTTTTCCGATCTAATGGAGAATTGTCTAGAAGTCTTTATGGATGGCTTCAGTGTTTATGGAACTTCATTTGATTGTTGCTTAGAGAACTTGGCCAAGGTCTTAGCTAGATGTGTTGACTCTAACCATGTCTTGAATTTTGAAAATGTCACTTTATGGTAAGACAATGCATAGTGTTAGGACATGTGGTATCTAGTGAAGGTATTTTTGTAGACCCGGCCAAGGTCGATATTATCACCACTTTACCTCACCCCTCATCTGTGAGGGAGGTATGCTCGTTTTTGGGAAATGCAGGATTCTACAGGCGCTTTATCAAAGATTTCAGTAAAATTACTTTGCCATTGTCGCGCCTACTCCAAAAGAATGTGGACTTTGAGTTTGACAGTGCATGTGTGAGTGCATTTGATGAGCTAAGGAGAGTTCTTACCACGGCACCGATTGTGCAAGGCCCCAACTGGACGTTGCCATTCGAGATAATATGCGATGCGTCAAACCATGCTGTAGGTGCCACGCTTGAACAACGCGATGGTAAACTCCCTTATGTCATTGCTTACTCTTCTAAAACACTTGATGCAGCACAATCCAACTATACCACTACCGAAAAGGAACTCCTGGGTATTGTTCATGCTTTAGATAAATTTAGATCTTATTTGCTAGGGTCCAAGATAGTGGTATACACGGATCATGCAGCTTTAAAGTACTTATTAACAAAGAATGAGTCAAAACCCAGACTCATACGTTGGATCTTGCTTTTGCAAGAATTCGACATTGAGATTAGGGACCGGAGTGGGTCTCAAAACTTAGTTGCGGATCATTTAAGCCGTCTTGAGAATTTAAAATTTGACTCATTTCCGATCGATGACTCATTCCCGTTGGATAGTTTGCATGCTGTGTCGGATAGCTTTCCTTGGTTTGCCCCAATGGCGAACTACTTGGTTGTGAAAATCTTCCCTCCTGACTTCTTTAAAAACCAAAGGTACAAGTTGAGGAGTAAATCCAAATACTACATTTGGGATGACCCTCACTTGTGGAAGAGAGGAGTGGACCAAGTAATTCGAAGATGTGTGCTGAAATCTGAAATTCAACCTATTCTTGAAGCTTGCCATTCGTCTGAATGTAGTGGCCACTTTGGCCCACAAAGGACAGCTAAAAAAGTGTTGGCTTGTGGATTCTGGTGGCCAACCTTATTCAAGGATACTAACCGGTTCTGTGTGTCCTGCCATCAGTGCTAGAAGTTGGGAAACACGTCCCAAAGGGATGAGATACCTCAGCAACTTATGTTGTTCTGTGAGATATTTGATGTATGGGGTATTAACTTTATGGGACCGTTTCCCAACTCAAGTGGGTATCTATATATTCTATTAGCGGTTGACTATGTGTCAAAGTGGGTAGAAGCAATACCTACTCACCTTGACGATGCCAATACCGTTGTTTCTTTTATTAGAAATCACATTGTATGCCGTTATGGGTCACCACGAGCAATCGTGAGCGACCAAGGATCTCACTTTTGTAACAAGAAAGTAGAGGCACTCCTCAAGCGCTCTGGGGTATTGCATAAGGTTGCCACTGCTTATCACCAACAGACCAACGGGCAAGTGAAAGTGTCCAACCGGGAGATTAAGAGAATCTTGGAGAAAGTGGTAAATCCACAAAGGAAGGATTGGAGCTTCAGGTTAGGAGATGCACTATGGGCGTATAGGACGGCCTACAAGACTCCGTTAGGGATGAGTCCCTTCCGGATCGTCTATGGTAAGGCATGCCACCTTCTGGTGGAAATTGATCATAGAGCTTATTGGGCGGTAAAGCAGTGTAACATGGATTTCACCAAGGCGGGTGTGGCCAGTAAATTACAACTAGAGGAGCTCAAGTGCTTGATGATGGAGGCATATGAGAATGCACGGATATACAAGGAGAAGACTAAAGCCTTTCATGATCATCACATCTGGAAGAAGGATTTTTAAAAAGGTGATGAGGTTCTCCTCTACAACTCGAGGCTGCGATTTATGCCTGGCAAGCTCCGTTCTAGATGGGAAGGACCCTTCAAGGTGAAGGAGATAAAGCCCTATGGAGTGGTAGAATTATTTGACCCTCAAAGTGACACAACTTTCAAACTGAATGGACATAGAGTGAAGAAGTACCATGGATACAAGTCACCAAGAGAAGTGGAAGTGCTCCTACTTGAGGATGCACCAAAGGAAAAGGAAGCTTAAGCGAAGGACCGTCCAACTTAAGGACGTTAAATAAAAGTGCTTGGTGGGAGGCACCCCACTGTGGTAAGATCTTCCTTGTGTATACCATCTTGCATTTAGCTTTAGATTCTTGTGAATTTTGTGACTTCTTGATGTTGTTGATTGCTTAGGAATGCTAGTTTTATTGTTCTTGTTGGATAACTAGGATATTTAGATAGATTTCATCATTTTGGTATGGATGAATTGTTGAAGTAGAGAGAATGCTATGTTTTGAATAATGCATGAATTTATGAAGTGTTCTCTTGACTACTAGCTTAAACACCTGCCAAAAATGTGTTAGAATAGCTTTTTCTATGTTGTATAAAAAAAGCAAGGAAAAAAAGCATCCGCGCGCGCGCCGGTGGTGCATTTCGAACTCCCGGGCCAAAAACCCGAGAGTCATGCCCACTTTGAGCCCATTTCGTGCTAGGCACCCACGCGCCAGCGTACGTGCCGCCTGCGCGCCCCTTGCAAATTGGCCATCGACGCGAAAGCGCACTGTGCGCGCGCGCGCCATGGTACTATATGAACTCCTTGATGCAAAAACCAGAGAGTTGTGCCATACTTGTGCCTAGTCTGTGCCCGCACTGGTACCAATTCACTCAGGCACGCGTCCGCGCACTGTGCACGTCCGCGCGCCTGTTCTTCATGCCAACCCTGGTACAAATTACCCGAGACATAGCCCTACTTTGTGCCAACCCTCTACCAGGAGCCCAACTTACTTCACGCGTACGCGCCCTGGACCCGTACGTGTCCCTCGCTCAACCCTCACCGACGCGCCAGCGCACCGTGCGTGTGCGCGCCAGTCGTGCGAACCAGTTTTAAAGCTGGCACACCCTGTTATGTCCCTCTACCCGCTCTCTTTCTTATTTCTTTCTTCTTCTTTCTCCATCACCTTTCTTCTCTTCCACAATCCACCACCACTGTCTCCGGCTACTCACCGGCGACCACCACCACTTCCGGTGGCACTATATCTCTTCTATATCTTTTTTTTTCACTTTCACAAAAAGAAAATTCTACCTTATTCTTTTACACTTCTCAAGGTTCTACTTCTTCCATATCTCATCTATTACTTTCTTTGCATAATCTCTTCTTCGGGTTAGATTTTTCTTATTGATTTACTTATTTTCTCTTTTAGTTACATGATTATACTACTTGCTTTTTGTTTGTTTACTTTTCCTTTTTCTTATTTTTCCATGGATGTTGAATTTGAGTTTTAATTTGCTTTAATAAATCTTCTTTTTGTCTCCCATTGTCTTTGTCATGTAAGTGATGTTGTGTGATGATTGATATTTCATTTTGGGATTCAAATTGGTTGAGTATCTCATAATCGCTCATTGCTTGTTAATTGCTCACCAAGTGTTCGAGGAAATGCACGAATGCCAGTTTGGTTTATTTTAATCATGTATCTTCAATTTGGTGCTTCCTCCTCACTCACTTGCTTTCTTCTATATGCATTGAGTCCACTTTGCTTGCTAATTAGATACTCATTGAACATGACTTGCTCTTTGTTATGGGTGCTTGAGATTATTCTTCTCATGCCATATTGCATGCTTTACTATCTCTTGCATCCCATGCGAGGTGTTGTGACCCATGTCTTTATGATTACTTTGTTGCAATATTTCTTTTGGGCACTATCTTTCACTTGCTTGTTTTTGTTGAGATGATTCTTTGGGTTTAATGCTTTTCTTTTTCCCTTCCTTTTTCAGGATGGCCACCAAGAAAGGTAAGGAGAAAGCTTCAAGGGAACCGACCGCAAAGAGGGCACCCTAAAGGTCAAAGTCTAAGGTGCACTCTACATTAGGAGCCAAACCCCTATCTAAGAAGACGAAGGCACCCGCTCCTATTGATGAAAATGAGAAGAGCAAACCGGCAAAGGAGTCTTCAAGGTTCCCTAACCGCTTCTGTGAATTTGTGTTCCCCGCCATGGTTGAGAGGAACTATCATGCCGAGCATCTACTCGCCCCGCCGGACAAGGTTGCTCCTTGTATTCTACACCGCATTGAACGGCGAGGATGGGAGTTTCTTTTGAGAAAACCACAAGAGGTTAACCTCTCATGGGTGGTAGAATTCTACACTAACTACCATCTTCCCTCTCTTCAATCGGTATACGTGCGCCGGAAGCAAGTATTAGTTTCAGAAGAGGCTATTCAGCAAGTGATTAATGTCTTACCAGTACCAAGTGACATGGATGGCTACCAAGAGGTCTTACATCAGCGAGAAAAGTTTGGATTTGATTGGGACTCGATTCTCCGAGTCATTGCTGAACTAGAGGCATTTTGGATCCATGGTCGACTCCGGATGAGGCCCAAGTGTATTGACGCATGTTTCCTCACTGTAGAAGCTAGATCTTGGGCCCAGATCCTATCCCACTATGTGCTACCTAGCACCCACAAGTCGTCCTTCACGGCGGATCTTGCCTTGCTTGTTTGGTGTGTTCTCACGGAGAGACCGGTAAACATTTCGCTTCTTGTCAAGCAAGCGATAGGTCAAGTCCACGCCTGTGGTAATTTGCCATTTCCAGCATTGGTATCTGATTTAGTTGCTGCTGCGGGTGTTCCTTGGGAAGACATGAATACGAAGGTTATAATTCTGGCTAAGGGCGATGTGGTCCCAAGCGGAAAATACTTACATCTTCCTATGAACACCCCAAGCCTTGACATAGCCCTCCCATCTACTATTCCTTCCACCTCATCGACACCACCACGGCAAAGATCCACACATCAAAGGATAGAAGATCTACACCGGAAGCTTGATAGATATGAGTGGCGCAACCAACGCCGATACACTTACATCAAGAAGCTTCTGCGTTGTGTTACCCCTTGCATGGAGGAACAAGAAATATTCACATCGACCTTAAACCCAAGTGATGGGAGCTCTGATGGAGGAGATAGTGAAGGTTCCGGTCCCGACCGTCCTTTGCGCATTGTTGGTAGCACGGATGACCGTGCTAAATTCTAAGTGTGGGGAGGTCGTTCGACCGGTCTCCATGGGTAAGAATCTCTTCCTTTCAATACCCATGGATTTATCTTTTGCTTAGCAGTTAGTACATTGCATGTGTAGTTAGTCTTGCTTGTAAATACTCCTTGTGTGATAGTTAGTCTCTATAGAGTTGATTGGTCAAAATAATGACTTCTTCCCCAAAAAATTGTGTTTTGGGGTACCCTACCAATTTTGAAAAATTTTTGCGGTAAACTTGCTTCAAGAATGTATTTTGGAACTTAGTGATTGAGCTAAGAACACAAGCATGTAAGCTTTGAGCCTATTATGTGTTATATCTTCTAACCACTATTTCCCATTCTTGTGTGCATTATTCTCTCTCTATGATTGCAATCCTTGCTTTGTCTGATTCTATATGTCCATTACTTTGTGTATGAATGCATTTACATGATTGAGGCTATCATTTCAATAGTCACTTTTTCCAAACGGCCTTAACCCTTTTATCTACCATTGCTAACCAATTTTGAGCCTATGATAAACCCTCTTTGTTCTTAAAAAGAGCACATCAATAACCCTAAGCGAAAAACAATGAATGTCCCTAGATTTGGATCCTTGATTAGCTTAGGTAAGTGGAGGTGTGTATCATTCAAATGGGAGGGTTGGTGCACGAAATTGTGATCATCAATGGCACCAACAACTTGGTATGCACAATTTTAATCTCAACTCTTTATCACAACTTCGCACAACTAACCAGCAAGTGCACTGGGTCGTCCAAGTAATAAACCTTACGTGGGTAAGGGTCGATCCCACGGAGATTGTCGGCTTGAAGCAAGCTATGGTCACCTTGCAAATCTCAGTCAGGCGGATTCAAATGGTTATAGAGATTTTATAATTAAAAGATAAATAAAACGTAAAGTAAAGACAGAGGTACTTATGTAATTCATTGGTGAGAATTTCAGATAAGTGTATAGAGATGCTTTTGTTCCTCCAGAACCTCTGCTTTCCTGCTGTCTTCATCCAATCATTCATACTCCTTTCTATGGCAAGCTGTATGTTAGGCATCACCGTTGTCAATGGCTATATCCTGTCCTCTCAGTGAAAATGGTCCAATGCGCTGTCACTGCATGGCTAATCATCTGTCGGTTCTCGATCATACTAGAATAGGATTTACTATCCTTTTGCGTCTGTCACTACGCCCAGCACTCGCGAGTTTGAAGCTCGTCATAGCCATTCCTTCCCAGATCCTACTCGGAATACCACAGACAAGTTTTAGACTTTTCGGATCTCACGAATGGTCGCCCATGGGTTCTAACTTATACCACGAAGACTCTGATTAAGGAATCTCAGAGATACTCATTCAATCTAAGGTAGAACGGAAGTGGTTGTCAGGCACGCGTTCATAGGGAATGATGATGAGTGTCACGATCATCACATTCATATTGAGGTGCGAATGAATATCTTAGAATAGGAATAAGCTTGAATTGAATAGAAAAACAATAGTACTTTGTATTAATTCATGAGGAACAGCAGAGCTCCACACCTTAATCTATGGTGTGTAGAAACTCTACCGTTGAAAATACATAAGAACAAAGTCTAGGCATGGCCGAGAGGCCAGCCCCCATGATCTAAGAACTAAACGTCCCAAGATGTCTAATACAATAGTAAAAAGTCCTATTTATGCTAAACTAGTTACTAGGGTTTACAGAAATAAGTAAATGGTGCAGAAATCCATTTCTGGGGCCCACTTTGTGTGTGCTTGGGCTGAGCATTGAGCTTTACACGTGTAGAGGCTTCTCTTGGAGTTGAACGCTAGTTTGTAACCTGTTTCTGGCGTTTCACTCCACTTTGCAACCTGTTTCTGGCGTTTAACTCCAGAATGCAACATGGAACTGGCGTTGAACGCCAGTTTGCGTCGTCTAAACTTGGGCAAAGTATGGACTATTATATATTGCTGGAAAGCCCTGGATGTCTACTTTCCAACACAATTGAGAGCGCACCATTTGGAGTTCTGTAGCTCCAGAAAATTCACTTTGAGTGCAGGGAGGTCAGAATCCAACAGCATCAGCAGTTCTTTGTCAGCCTCTGAATCAGATTTTTGCTCAGGTCCCTCAATTTCATCCAGAAAATACCTGAAATCATAGAAGAACATACAAACTCATAGTAAAGTCCAGAAATATGATTTTTATTTAAAAACTAATAAAAATATGCTAAAAACTAACTGAATTATACTAAAAACTATGTAAAAATAATGCCAAAAAGCGTATAAATTATCCGCTCATCAAGGGTGTACTTGGGAATTTGGGTAGATGTAAAGAGGTGTATTGTAGTTGTAATTGAAAATTCTAGGATTTGGAAACATACTCATCTATTGAATGATTGAACCATATGCATTGAAAATTTTGTACATGAAACCCTAAGAAAAAGGGGGACCAAAAAAAAATTTTTTTTGTATGTGTATATTTGAGAATGTATGAAAAAGAAATAGAAAAAAAAAAACATAAAATAAACAAAAAAAGAGAGAAAACAATGAAAGGGGACAAAAATGCCCCAAGACAAGGTAATAATAACAATGCATATGGGATGTGAATTGAAAGGAATGCATGAGTATGCAAAAAGTGAAAATCATGGGTAGCTAGGTAATGTACTATAGTTGTATAGGTTGTTCTATGTGCCTAGTGGGATCCTAGGTTAATCAAGGACTCAAATTTTAAGCTCACTTGACCATATACATCCTTACCTTCACCCTAGCCCCATTACAACCCATGAATAAGACCTCATGATACTTGTAAGCATGCATTAAGTAATTGTTGATTGTTAGATGAAAGACAAATCTTGGAAAGCATTATTAGGAGAGGATTGAATGGCGAACCCTATACACTCGAGCGAATGGAGCGGATACACTTCCGGTGAGGGTTCGATGCTCAACTCCTTGTTCCCGGCTTTCACAAGCATTCATCTAGCAAGTTTTATGCAATTCATAGTGATGTTCGAATTGGTAGGATTTGTGAATTACATATCATTTTCACCCCGTATGTTCATATGTGCTCTTGGAGGATAGATCTACCCTTGACCAAGTAGATAGATGATTCTACATTAGTTGCATGCATTTATTTAGGAAATTTACATTTCATAAACCCTTTCTTACCATGATCTTTGGTCTTTTTATTTCCAAACATGAGGACATGCTTTGTTTAAGTGTGGGAAGATTTGATAAACCTCAATTTTGTGGTTTATATTGTGTAGAATTTGGGGGTTTTGTCAATATTTCAAACACTTATTCATAAGAATTGCAGGGTTTTGTGTTCTCTTCCTAATATTGCTTCATGATGAAAAACATGCTTCTTTTGTCTTAAAATTGCTCTATTTTGATCTTCTTCTATTACTATTTGATGCCGTGATATGTTTGATGAGTGATTTCAGAAATTATAGGGCAAGGATGGCCTAGAAGAGAGAAAGAAAGCATGCACAAGAGGAAGGAACATGAAGATTTGGATTTTGGGAATTCCAGCATTGGCACGCACGCGCACCTCACGCGCACGCGTGGATGTGGATAGCTGGAAGCAGCCCGCAAGGATGGACGCGTCCGCGCAGATTAGGAAAATTCACACCGGCGTGCATGCGTACATGACGCGCACGCGTGGATCATAAAAGCAATTGGCGCGCACGAACGCATGGCGCGCACGTGCGGAAAGCTGTATGTGACCTCATTAAAGGAAATCGTGCCTGGTGATTTCTGAGGCTGAAGAGGCCCAAATTCAAGTTGGTTCTACATGGAAAAGACCCAAGGATGCTAGGGGGAATGGGGGGATCATTCATTTTACACTTAGACATAATTTGTAGCTAGTTTTTGGTTCTCAATCTTATAGAGAGAGAAACCCTTGTTCCTCTCTAGATCTAGCTTTAATTTGATCTTCCCTTGTTGAATTTTGAATTGGATCTCTTTAATTACTAGTTTTAATTGCTTAATTTGAATTCCTTAGTATAATTTTGCTTAGATCTTGTGTTAGTTTTATGATTTCTTGTCAATTGTCATTTTATACCCATTTCATGAATGTTGTGAATCTTGAATTGCTAATGTTACATTCATGGTTTTTATGATTGATTGTGTTGTTTGAGTGATTGTATGTTGATAATTGTTAATGGGTACTTGTCAGTTCCAATTTAGTTGTAATTTGAATATGTCTTTTATTAATGCTTACCATGTGTTTGATGAATTGTTTCCTTTGATTATGGAGTAGTCTTCTTTACTCTTGGCATAAGCTAAGGAAATTGAGTGACCTTGAGTCATTGGGTTTCATTAAATTGGTGATTTGAGAACCCTAGGTGATCAATTTGATACCCATTGACACTAACCCACTACTAATCTAATTAGTAGATCGGTTGGGACTTATGGATTGACGTGATTAAACCTATTTAACATACTTCAAGCCTAGGAGTAGACAATACGTACTTAAGGTTTTTAAGAAGTAGACTTCGTGGGTTGGTACCTCACAATTGTCAATGTTTGATATGGAGACAAGGAAGGCGATCTCAATTCCCATGCTTAGCCAAGAGTTACTTTTATCATTCATATTTGAAAATCCAAAAATCCTAATTGCTTTACCTTAATTATAGCTATTTCTTTAGCTCTAGAGTAGAATTATATTGGAAGTCATTTTATTAGTTTGGAATTATTTACATCTTGCTTTAGTCAATTGAATTAGTTTCTTGCAATTCAAGATTACTTGCTTGTTAGGATTCCTAGTTTAATTTCTTGCTCATGACTTGCAACCCCGGATTTCTAACCAATGTTGAAGCACATGTTTGCCCATTCCTTGTGAGACGACCCGAGGTTTGAATACTTCGGTTACTTTTATTGGGGTTGAATTTGTGACAACCAAATTCCTTCTAAATTTAATACTCGCAGATTAATTGTCGGTTGAGGGCTATACTTGCAACGCGAAAAATCTTGTGAAATTCCTTATCGACCGTATCCGTGAGCTGATCAGGCTCCTCGTGCTATGCCTGTTGCTGGTCCGCCTCTTGTGCATCCTCCTCCTGCTCATCCTCCTCCTCCTCCTCAGATTTCTCCGATGGTGTGTCAAGCTCGGAGGGGATGTCAGTATGCCCAGTCCTCATCATCAGCTTCAAATGCTCATAGCGTCGCTTGTTGCGACGCTCAGACTGTGCAATACGCCGCTGAGTGTGGCACTTGATGAATGGACTTTTGACGGTTTAGAATTTCACAATTGAATTCTTGTTGTAAAGTATAGTTTCTAAACCAACAATAATCCTTTCATACAAAAGATTGTTTGTCACAAGTACAAACCCCTAAATTTATAAACCGAAGTATTGAAACCTTGGGTCGTTCTCAATAGGAATTGCGATGAAATGTCTTGTTATTGGTTATGAAGTATGTTTGGGGTTTTTTGAGTTAAGGAACAAGGAATGTAAATTGCAATGAAATTAAACTAATAACTATGAAAGCTCTTGGTAACGTTATGAGAATTATAAGTCCTATCCTAGTTATCCTCCTCAATTGTGACCATAATTGTCCATTGCTACCACTTAGTTAACCTCTAACCATGGAGGAAAGTCAAGTGGATGAATTAACTTGATTCCACAAGTCCTAGCCAACTCCCAAGGGAAAGACTAGCTTTAGTGGTATCCAAATTAATTAGCAACTTCTAATTATCAATCAAGAAGGGAATTAGATAACTCAAGCGTCACTAATTACTCCACCTAAGCCAAGAGGGACAAAATCTATACTAAAATCCAATCAAGCATTTCATCAAACACTTGGACCGCACAAAAGAAAAGCATAGTAAATTGATAACAAAAATAGAATCTAACAACAATAAAATGTAAGAAATCAACAACAACAATTAAAGAAAACAAGATCTACATGAATTACCTCAAATTACATTAAAAGAAAATAGAATGAACAAAAGTAGATCTACAAACAAAATAGAAGGGATTATAACAAACAATAGAAGAATGATGAATGTAACAACAAAGAATTAAGAAGAAGAAGTAGAAGAGAGCATAAATTAAAACCTAGATCTAAGAACTAAACCTAATCCTAATCCTAATCCTAGAGAGAAGTGAGAGCTTCTCTCTCTAAAACTCAACTAACTAGCCTAATGTGTGTATGAATGTCTACATGATGCCTTCCCCTTTATTCCTTGGTCTTTTTAGCCTTTTCCCGCCAAAAACTCAGCTCCAAATGGGGCCAAAAACCCTCCAAAATTTCCAGGCACGTGTTTAACTAAAGGGATCACGTGCGGCCTTCGGCGTGTATGTGTACAGTGTGCGTACGTGTCCCTGGAGCATTTCGTAGATCCGCGCATAGGCGCATAGTGCGTGTGCACGCCCATGGGATTTTTCCAAATCCTTGGCTTTTCATGATTTCTCCACTTTGTATGCTTTCCTTTCACTCCTTTGTTCCTTTCCTAGCCCTTTTCAATCTAAAATCACTAGCAAACACATCAAGACATCTAGTGGAATCAAAGAAAGATTAAAACTATCAAATTAAAGGTCCAAAAAGCATATATTCGCATCTAAGCACAAATACGGAGACAATCACAAAATCATGCTATTTCATTGAATAAATGTGAGGAAAGGTTATCAAAATGCTCTAAATTCAACACAAGATTAACCCTACAAAGGGGGTTTATCAACCTTCCCACACTTAAACCAAGCATGTCCTCATGCTTAAACCAAGAATGAACCAAAGGGTATGACATTTATTCAATGCAACTAAACTATCTAAATGCAAAATATCTAAGTGCAACTAACTATATGAATGCATGTGCTTGGTCAAAACACATCAACTTCCAAGAGAATATATGTAAGCATAAAGGGCTCAAACAATTGAAATCAAATCCAACCCACAATGTATTGAACTATCAAGAAGAATTTACAAACTTGCATGAATATAGATGATAGTGGTGAACACATGTAATTTAGCAATCGAACCCTCACCGGATGTGTGTCCACTCTATTCACTCAAGTGTTTAGGGTTTGATTCACTCAATTCTCCCCTAATCATGCTTTTCAAAATTTATTCTTCATCCAACAATCAACAATCATTCAATGCATGCATACAAATATCATGAGGTCTTATCCATAAGGTTGTAATGGGGCTACGGTCAAGGTAGGATCATGTATGGTTAAGTGGACTAGAATTTGAATCTTTGATTAGTCTAGACTTTCCCACCTAACCTATATAAGACCTATACAGTTAAGTACTAACCTATCTACCAATCCTTCACTTTTTACATACTCATGCATTTTCTTTTTGATTATAACACATTTGCATTGATCTTTATTGAGCTCTACTTTGGGGCATTTTGTCCCCTTTTTTATTTTTTTTCTTTGTATTTTTTTTCTGTTTTTATTTTATTTTTCTTTTTGTCTTTTTCTTTTCTTTTTCTTTTGTTTTTCTCATCATTTTTTTTCTTTCTTTCTTTCAAGCTACATACAAGAGCATCAATGCATAAGCTTTATATATTTAATCAATACATGAGTGTACACCCAATTCCCAAATATAGAAATACAAAACATCCTTTTATCCCAACCAATGTTCCCAATCTCCCCAAACTTGAATATAAAGCACTCTCACTAGCCTAAGATAATCAAAGATCCAAACAAGGGACTTTTATTGTTTTCTGCTTTAGGCTTGTAATGTGCTAAATTAAAGAACAATTGGGTTAAGTGTAGGCTCAAAATTGGTTAACAATGGATAGTAAAAGGTAAGCTATTTGGGTAAGTGAGCTAATGAAATAATGGCTTCAATCATATAAATGCATGAATACAAGGAATAATTGGACATAAAGAATTAAACAAATCAAGGATTACAATCATAGGAAGAGAATAATTACACACGAAGGAAAATAAGTAGTTATAAGATTTAACCATACAATTAGGCTCAAGACTCACAAGCTTGTGTTCTTAGCTCAAAACATGATCCACAAAAATATGAATTCAAGCAAGTTCTACAAAAATTTTCCAATCAATTGAGGTGGTGTCCTATAGATAAATTTCTTAGAAATTCTATCATTTTGACTAAGCATACCCTAAATGCAAGGTTGTAATTAAGAAATTTTAAAATTCCTTAGTTCACCCTCTTTTCTAATAAAAACAAATTCTTTTATGCACAAAGGGTTTAATTAAGTTTTCACCAATTCAAAACATTTTCCAAATCACAACAACAATGCTAAAATGCAATATATACAAAAAGTGTGCAACAACCAAAATAAAAGTATCCATACTAGCAAATATATACAATAATCTCAAAATAGTGCAAAATAAAGCAAAATAAAATGAGCTTAGTGATAATGTCCGAAAATGTTCACCACATCTGCCGATGGCGACCTCCTCACACTCAAGATAAAGCATCGTCCTCGATGCTACTGATCAGGCTCATGGTGAGGGTCAATATTCGCATCTACCTCCTGCTGGATCTCAGACTGGGGCACTAGCTCCTCGACATACTGCGGGGTATCCTGGGTAGCCTGTGTCTGCGGAGGTGCCTCCTACCGAACCGGCTCATCAACATGCTCCTCCGCGTGCTCTGCCTCATGCTCGGCCTCATGATCAGCCTCGTCAGAAGCAGGATACGACGCTCGCTGCACTCCATGAAGTGAAACAGGCGCTGAACTAGCAGGTATGTCGGCTCCGGTACTGGTAAATGTGCTACTGCTGGTGCTGTAGAAGAAGATGGTCCTGCTGCTACTGTGGAAGATGAAGGTCTAGCTGCCTCTACTGCTGCTCTATCCTTAGAGCAGTGCCTGGATGGGGCTTCTCGTGCACCCACGTACCCCAAGGAATAGTAACTTCCTTCTCATCGTCGTCTGGGGGTGGTGGTGTCACGTCATCGTCCATCCAAGGGGTATTGGCTAACTCAACCATCCTAGTGACCATGGTGGGAAATGGTAGAAGGCCACGGATGTGTGCTCACCACATGCCTCTCCTGATCAGCCGGGGAAAATATACCTCCTTCCCCTCCATGACACAGCCAATCAGAAGAAGCATATCCATCAGAATCTCAGAAAAGTGTGTAGTGGGTAGGACATAGTGGGCGAATATCTGCTGCCAAGTCCTAGCCTCTCTAGACAGATAAGTAAATAACATCCCCTTAGGCCTTGTGTTAGAATCCATCACCCAAGGGCTTCCGGTGTGGCAATAACACATTTCAGCTCTTCATAATCAAAAGTCATAGCATTTATAGCTGTCTCTGCCTGCTGGTATGCACATGCGTCACCACTCTGTGGCAAACAGTGCAAGACACCCTCTATAGCAGCCTCAGTCACTAAAACCTGCCCACCCCATAGGTGGACGGACTAAAGAGTAGTGCAGAAGAGATTGTAGTAAAACTCCTTGACCCACGAAATGTTTATCCGTCCTAAATCTCTATCAACAAACCCTAAACCCAATTCCTAAATGCGGGTGTTAATGGAGTGCCTCAGGTCATTAGGAAGGGCCAGTTTCTTCTCAATGTTGAGGTTTGTCTTTCGATAGGTGGGAAAATGAAGCTCGCAATAGAGGTTGGGAAACATGTATGTATCAGTGGATGGTAGCAACTGATTCTGTTTCTCCACTTTATTCAGTAGATTCTTTGCATAGTTGGCATAAGGAGAGAGGGTGGTGGCTTGATATTTCTTCCTCTTTCTTGAGGTAGTGGCCTTTGCCTTTCCTCTATCGGCCATCCTGAAAGCAAGTAAGACATGATATAAACAAGTAACCACATAGAGAGACAGCAAGCATGGAATATACATTCATGAAGTGAGTTAAAAGAATGAAAACTTGGAATGCAAGTAACCACAACCATAGAAGGAGATAAAATCCTAAGCCAAGAGTTCCAACATTAAACACATCATGCTTGTTTAATAAGTTCAATGAGCAACGTACCCAAAAGAATGGTCAATGGGTTAGCTTAAGCCAAAAAAAGGTTAGTAAAGTAAAACAAGTTAGAAGTTAGAAAATCTAGTTCAAAGTTTAGGGGTATGATGATCATTGTCTCAATCAAGAGAAGTTCACAAAGCAAAGGAAACAAGCACGCTCACAATCATGAGGAAAGTGCAGTCATTGATGATGAAATAGGAAATTGCAAAAGAAGCAATTAATTGAAAACAAGTCATCAATCAATGTTGCGGTCATGGATAATGCAATAATTGGTGTTGCAAAAGTTGAAATGCAATTTGTGTAACATATACCAAGTGAGAAACTATTTTGAGTGAAAAAAGAGTTACACAAGTTGAATCCACCAATTGTTGTGAACGTATGAACCTCTTTCAAGGAATTGCAAGTCAAGAGTAAATGAAAGGTTTAGACAATTCCTTGAGTTCATTCGTGCAATGTGTATCACGGGAGTCAAAATGAAAACGGAAAATCAAACCCAAGTGACCTAGGAATTGACTTGGTGGAGGTCAAGCAAAATTTAATTTCTAAAATGCCAAGTTCAATTCCAGGTACCAAGTTAAAACCAAAATAGTTTCTAAAAATTCAGGCAACATTTCTGCAGTAAATGGACATTCCCGGATAGCAAACAGCATCCAAAAATAGTCATATCAATCCAAAAAGCAACAAATATGATAAAGCATAGATTGCATATAACTAGGCAGCGGCAAACATAGTCAAAGAACGAAAAGCAGCAAGAGAGCATGGGAAAGCAGCACAACAGAACATAATCAACACCACTCAACAAGCAATCAATTTGAACTCAACATGTAAACAAGAATGGCGCAATTATCAGGCCTAGAATCCTCTAACCACAACCTAACTACCTAACCGTAGTTATTTCTATCTATCCTATCATGCAAAATTAATCAACTAGCTAACTAAAATTAACAAAGCAAAATTCATAAAAGACAGTAAAGAAAACAGAGTAGAGGCATGGGGAACCTGGAATGTGGTGCAGAGCAAAAACGGAAAAGGAAAGGAAATGGGTGGTGGTTGCACCGCCCAGGAGTGGTGATGGCACAGAGGACTCACAGCGGTGCTGGAAACAGAGCAGGGGCGTGATGACATGTCACCATGTCATATTTTTCTATGCTTTTTCATACAAGAAATTGATGATTTGTGCTTGAATAATGAATGCTTTTGTACTTAAATGGTATATTTCCTTGATCTTTTGATTTTATAAATTTTGTAGGAGATAAGAAGAAAAAGAAGCAAAAAGCACAAAATAAGCTAAAGAGGAGAAAAAAAGAGCTTTGGGGCACACTTTGAAGTTGGAGCACACTTTGGAGGCTTAGGCCACGCTTTTAAAAGCGTGGCCCATGACCAAATTAAAGGAAATTGGCAATCAGCACACAAAGCTCCGCTCTTGCCAAGAGCGCAGCATTATCGTGATGCAAAGATTAACTTGGAAGCAAAATTTTCGCTAAGTTAAAATCTGGACGCTCACAGCATGACCATGCCTCCTTCAAAGGGCTATAACTTGAGCTACAGATGCCCGATTGATGTGCTTTCAATTGCATTGGAAAGCTGACATTTAGAGCTTTCCAAAGATGTATGGAAATCTATATTTGGCATGAAATTGAAGCAGTAATGAAATGCATCTTTAAGGGCCAAAAATAAGCAAAAAATTCAGCCAATGCTTCCACCAAGGTTTGAAGCTGGAGCCTCACTCCAAAGCAAAGTAGCGCTCTACATCATTATTGTGCTCCGCTATCTTGGAGAGCATTGTCGTGCTATATCCAAAAAAAATTCAAGGGAAAATTTTTGCTAGTGAAGCCATAAGGATTTGAACACGGATACCTCACCAAGGAAGCAAGGATGCTGCGCTCTTGGTGAGAGCAAAGCGCTACTTTGATGCTTGGACCTTGTCACGCACCAAAATTGACACGGCCAGGGACACAAATTGAATGCTGCGCTCTTGTGGAGAGCGGAGCATTGCCCTGGGAGGTGTCCCACACCAAACCAAGTTGAACCAAGCTTGACCCATGCTCCAAACCAATTAAACCAAGGCCAACCAAACCCATCTCTCTTCAAATCCAAAGCAAGCAAAGCCCACTTCATCACTCAAAGGCACAAGAACAAGCTAGAATTAGGATTTTCATTTAATTTGTTTTTTATTTCAATTTTATTTTATTTTGTAAAAATCCTATATAAGGGCATCATTCTCATTTTCAAAAGGAGGTCAGTTCCATTAGAGAGTATAGGGGCTGGCTCCATTTGAGAGCTCTCTCTCTTAGTTTTCATTTCCGTTTTAAATCTTGGATTGAGATTGGAAGGAATTCTGTTTTCATTCTCTATCTGCAACCTCTCTTGTTCTTCTTCTGCAAACTTTCAAGTGAATTGTGATTTGAATCAAAGTTCTCTTTATTGTTTTCATCTTTAATTTTCCTGCATCTTGTTTGCTGTTTGATCAAGGAAGAGATTGAGATCTAGACTTGTTTTCTAGTCTCCTCCACCCCTGAGATCTTTAACTTTCCTTTAGCTATTGAAATTGAGCTGCATTTTACTTTCTATTTCATTTCTCTTCAATTTCTTTTCTGTTTTGATCTTGAAAGCAAGTGAGCTCTTGGATTCCTTTCTGGTTTTACTATTTCATTGAAATTGTTAGTTTTTCTTTGAGAATTAAAAATTGAACTAAGTCTTCTTGCTAATTTCCTCTTCTGCTACGTTTACTTTTCTGATATCTCCTTTCCTGCATTCTGCACTTTCATATTTCTGTTCACATTGAGCTTGATTTAATTCCCTGCACATTTACATTTCCTGCAATTTAAATTTCTAGTTGCTTGATCTATTATTTTCTTTAATTTCCAACACCCAATCCCCTTTACATTTCATGCAATTTACATTTCTTGTCATTTAAGATTTTGTGAATTTACTTTTCTTGTTCTTTAAGTTTCTGCACATTTACTTTCTGCAACTTTAAATTTCCTGTCATTTAAAATTATGTTGGTCACTTTTCACCTCAAATCATCAATGTTAGCTTGACTAAACTAATCACCCACTAAAGTTGCTTGATCCATCAATCCATGTGGGATCGTCCTCACTCTAAGTGAGTTTTACTACTTGATGCGGCTTGGTACACTTGCCAGTGAGTTTTAGGTGTTTTGGAATTCGTTTTCCAAAAATACACCATCAAGTTTTTGGCGCCATTGCCGGGGATTGATTAGATCAACAATGATTAAGTGGGTGAGAAGTCTAGATCAAGCATTTTCTTTGTTTTTGTTCTCTGTTTTAAATTGATAGCATGGTGTTTGAGCTATTGTCTCGCTGAGAAATTCTTTCTCTGTGACATGAATTTCAAATTTCATTGATGTTTACAAAATACAAATAGAGTTCAACTCATCTTATGGTCAAATAAAATTTTATGGGATATCACCCACCATCACCAATCTCTAATGGTGGTTGGGAATATCACCAAGAGAATACACATTCTGAGCACTCCAATTTATGGAGATTTACTTCAGAGACACAAGATGAGCAAGAGAATCATATGGGATATTTTCCACCACCACAAAAAGATGCAAGTCATTATTCTAGTGGTGGTTGGGTGTCTCACCAAGGAAAGAAAGAGCATCCACCTTTACGTCCCAGTTTCTCATTTGAAAGTTCTTCATCACTTGATTATACCTCAACACAAAGTTTCCTCCAAAATCCATACAAGTCATCCCATCAATCACACAACTCATTCCACACCCCTCAACACAACTTCACCACAACACATCCATGTCACCAAAATTACCCTCAACCTTTATCTTTTGAACCAGCAAATGAGGATTACCTTCAAGCCATTGAAATACATAGAAAACTCGTGGAAAGATACACACAACCCCAATCCTGGAAAGAAATCATCCTCAACAAGATGAATGGGCCCTTAGAGCAAACAAGGGGGAACTTAGAACCATCAAACAGAGAGGATGAAGACCAATTTGTGGGTGAGGAAGTGGAAAAATAAGAACAAAAGGTCCCTGTGTCAAGTGAAATTACAATAAAGGATGAGGGACATGAGCCAAAGATTTTACATTCACAAAAGCTACTTGAGGTGATAATGAAACATAAAGACTCCTTCCCAAAGGAATTAATGGAAAATCAGGAAGAAGAAATGAAGGAAGATACTCAAGAGAAATCACACTCAAGTGAGGCTTAGAAGTACATGAAGGAAGAGCTCATTAAGCCACCAATTAAAAAGGCTCTGGATGAATACAAAACTCCAATAATCATACAGCAACCAAGTTTTGAATTCAAAGGAGTGAAGGCAACTAGCAAGAGCACCAATCCTGTCCCTGATCCAGCAAGCAAGATCAATCAAGCCATTTGCAAAAGGAAGCTTGCTAAGGAAAGGCTAAGACAAGGGACACTAGCTGAATCTTCTCCCCCCTTAAGGTCATTCCTATTAACAAACTGGAAGAAGAGGAAGAAAGTGAACAACATATCAACCGTAGGTATAATTTCTCTTCTCTGCTTTGTTTTCGTTCTTTGTTTTGTTTAAATTCAATAAATTGGCATATGGTTACATTCTAAGTTTAGTGTTGCCTTGCAACAAATTTTTTTCAATATTTTTGGATGATTGCGTCAAATTAAAAATGAAAGTGACACACCAAGATTCTAATTTTGGTGTGCCACTTATTTTTCTATGCAATTTATTCAAGCAACACTACTTGTCTGCATAATCATAATGCCTCTGTAGTTTTATTTTTCTCTTTTGACTTGACACATTTTCATTCTACTTGCTTTAGTCATTTTTCTATCTTTAATTGCTTTCATTTAATTTGCTATTTAACTGTTCTTGTTAATACTTCACCAAGACATCCTTATTCATGACAGATTCTTCACTTGGTGATTGTATTTAACATATAACAGTTTTTCTTTTTTTCATTTAGTTTTAATTCAAATAAATTGACATATGATTGCATTCTAAGTTTGGTGTTTCTATGAAACAAAATTTGGTTCCAATTCTTACAAGATACTTGCATTAATTCCAAGTGAAAGTGTCACACTAAGTTTGGTGTGCCACTTATCTTTTATGCAATATATTGTGCTAACCTTCTTATGTTTGCAATCAAAATGTCTCTGTCTCTTGTGCCTTGATTGTTATCTTTAATTTTGCTTGCTTAAACCACATGTGCTACTAACATTTCATTGTATAAGACACTCATGATCCATCTTAGCCCCATAGCCATTGTTCTAATTGTTGCTTGAGGATGAGCAAGCATTCTGAGTTTGGCAAGGGAAATGGGAAGAATAGAGGAAAAAGGACAACAATAATGAAGATGAACTACAAGGTTGTAAAGTTCCTTTTCTTCTCATTTGTTTCCAGCACTTTAAATTGCATGATTGTCTTTACATTCTCTGTATGCATGTGTGTATGAATAAAGCATAGCTTGAATCTTGATTTGTAACATGTTGTTGTGGCATTATGACTACCAACTTGAGTTTTGTGAGTACAAAAGTAGTAAAGTATCATGATAATAAACAAACAAGGAATTAAAGAAGATTTTAGCATGTGCATACAAGTATTGGAAAGCTAGTATGATTGATTGTTGCTCAATTGCATTAGATTTTATTGAAGTTTTCACCTAGGACATTTTGTGAAATCTTTTGAAATCATGAAAACCTTGAAGGAAGTAAATGCAAATAAAGCAAGAGAAAGGGAAAGAATGGGAAAGCTGAAGGCTCTGAGTACCAATGGCAATTTATTTGTTAAGTACTTGTGGTGTTTATGTATCAAGCCAAATGCTTGAAAACAAAACACTTAGAAGTCAAGGCTAGGCTCAAGTGCAAAAGCACTCCCTCAAAGCTCAAGGTTCTGAGCATCAATGATTAGAGAGTCAAGAAAAGAAAAGAAAAATGAGCTTAACGAAGTCCTCTAATTCAAATGCTTGTGGTGCTTATGTATCAAGTGGTAATACTTGAAAACAAAGCATTTAGAATCGTAGCTTTATTATTAACTCATGGGGCAAAGCACCCAAAAGGAGAAGCTAATAAGAAAATCAAAATCTTGTTTCAAGGGAAAATTATAAGGAAAAGATTTCATAAATTGAGCTAGATAGAAGCATCAATCATTTACATTTCTTTTGTGATTGTAGCATGCTTAGAAAACTAGCTTACCATGAACATTGAGTTGCTATTCTTCTCACCTTGGATTGTCAATCTTTATTGCATGATTCTTTTCTTGCTTGGGGACAAGCAAGGTTTAAGTTTGGTGTTGTGATGACATGTCACCATGTCATGTTTTTCTATGCTTTTTCATACAAGAAATTGATGATTTGTGCTTGAATAATGAATGCTTTTGTACTTACATGGTATATTTCCTTGATCTTTTGATTTTATAAATTTTGTAGGAGATAAGAAGAAAAAGAAGCAAAAAGCACAAAATAAGCTAAAGAGGAGAAAAAAAGAGCTTTGGGGCACACTTTGAAGTTGGAGCACACTTTGGAGGCTTAGGCCACGCTTTTAAAAGCGTGGCCCATGACCAAATTAAAGGAAATTGGCAATCAGCACACAAAGCTCCGCTCTTGCCAAGAGCGCAGCATTATCGTGATGCAAAGATTAACTTGGAAGCAAAATTTTCGCTAAGTTAAAATCTGGACGCTCACAGCATGACCATGCCTCCTTCAAAGGGCTATAACTTGAGCTACAGATGCCCGATTGATGTGCTTTCAATTGCATTGGAAAGCTGACATTTAAAGCTTTCCAAAGATGTATGGAAATCTATATTTGGCATGAAATTGAAGCAGTAATGAAATGCATCTTTAAGGGCCAAAAATAAGCAAAAAATTCAGCCAATGCTTCCACCAAGGTTTGAAGCTGGAGCCTCACTCCAAAGCAAAGTAGCACTCTACATCATTATTGTGCTCCGCTATCTTGGAGAGCATTGTCGTGCTATATCCAAAAAAAATTCAAGGGAAAATTTTTGCTAGTGAAGCCATAAGGATTTGAACACGGATACCTCACCAAGGAAGCAAGGATGCTGCGCTCTTGGTGAGAGCAAAGCGCTACTTTGATGCTTGGACCTTGTCACGCACCAAAATTGACACGGCCAGGGACACAAATTGAATGCTGCGCTCTTGTGGAGAGCGGAGCATTGCCCTGGGAGGTGTCCCACACCAAACCAAGTTGAACCAAGCTTGACCCATGCTCCAAACCAATTAAACCAAGGCCAACCAAACCCATCTCTCTTCAAATCCAAAGCAAGCAAAGCCCACTTCATCACTCAAAGGCACAAGAACAAGCTAGAATTAGGATTTTCATTTAATTTGTTTTTGATTTCAATTTTATTTTATTTTGTAAAAATCCTATATAAGGGCATCATTCTCATTTTCAAAAGGAGGTCAGTTCCATTAGAGAGTATAGGGGCTGGCTCCATTTGAGAGCTCTCTCTCTTAGTTTTCATTTCCGTTTTAAATCTTGGATTGAGATTGGAAGGAATTCTGTTTTCATTCTCTATCTGCAACCTCTCTTGTTCTTCTTCTGCAAACTTTCAAGGGAATTGTGATTTGAATCAAAGTTCTCTTCATTGTTTTCATCTTTAATTTTCCTGCATCTTGTTTGCTGTTGGATCAAGGAAGGGATTGAGATCTAGACTTATTTTCTAGTCTCCTCCACCCCTGAGATCTTCAACTTTCTTTTAGCTATTGAAATTGAGCTTCATTTTACTTTCTGTTTCATTTCTCTTCAATTTCTTTTCGGTTTTGATCTTGAGAGCAAGTGAGCTCTTGGCTTCCTTTCCGGTTTTACTATTTCATTGAAATTGTTAGTTTCTCTTTGAGAATAAAAAATTGAACTAAGTATTCTTGCTAATTTCCTCTTCTGCTACGTTTACTTTTCTGAAATCTCCTTTCATGCATTCTGCACTTTCACATTTCTGTTCACATTGAGCTTGATTTAATTCCCTGCACATTTACATTTCCTGCAATTTAAATTTCTAGTTGCTTTATCTATTATTTTCTTTTATTTCCAACACCCAATCCCTTTTACATTTCATGCAATTTACATTTCTTGTCATTTAAGATTCTATCAATTTACTTTTCTTGTTCTTTAAGTTTCTGCACATTTACTTTCTGCAACTTTAAATTTCCTGTCATTTAAAATTATGTTGGTCACTTTTCACCTCAAATCATCAATGTTAGCTTGACTAAACTAATCACCCACTAAAGTTGCTTGATCCATCAATCCCTGTGGTATCGACCTCACTCTAAGTGAGTTTTACTACTTGATGCGACCCGGTACACTTGCCGGTGAGTTTTAGGTGTTTTAGAATTTGTTTTCCAAAAATACACCATCAGGGCGCAGGGCAGAGCAGAGAGGAATGGGAGGGTAGTGGCGAAGAGAGAGGAAACGGCAGAGGGGGGAAAGGGTGGGTTGATGGCTGAGGGCTCGCCGGCAACAATGGTCACCGTGGCAGTTGATGGTGGTCATGGGGCTGAAGCAGGGCAGAGGGATGAGATGGTGAGAGAAGAGGGAATGAAAGGGAGAGGGAGAAGGAACGAGCGAGAGAGGAAGAGATAGGGGAAGATGGAGAGGAGGGGGGAGACATCGACGTGGTGGTTATGGAGGACGGTGGCAGTTCGGCGGTGGTTTTGGAGCAGGAAGAAGGAAAGACGTTGGGGGGAAGGAAAAGTTGCGCGACTGCGCTGATCTCCTCGCGTGGTTAGGGTAATGATATTTTTAAATCTGCGCGCTCGCACACAGTGCGCGTCTGCGCGGGTGGATGAAGATGGGGATAGACGCGGGAGAGTCTTGTGCGCGTTTGCATAGGTGAAAAAAATGAACGGTTGGTGCGAAAGCGTATCGTGCGCTTCCGCGCAGTTGGGGTATGTAGGCATGGGTGCGGACGCGTGCAGTGCGCGTCCGCGCGAGGTGAGTTGGGCTGAAGGCTTAATGCCGGCCCAGGCTCAGTACAACTCTCAGGTTGGTGGCCTGGAAACTGTTTTAGCGAATCGGCGCTTACAGGGCATGTGCACGAGCGCGCGCATTTGCAAAATATGGACATCGACGCGTATGCACGCAGTGCGCACACGCGTACACGCGGTTGTGCCATTGGCCCAGTGTTGGCGCGAGAGTGGCCCAACTCTCTGGAAAGAGTATGGGCCTGCATATGCGTATAGATGCGCATGCGCACAGCGTGCGTACGCGTCCTTGACTCTTTTTTTTTTTTTTTCAGAAAAGGCAAAAACAGCTTAAACCGCTTTTAACACTACATACAGCTCAAAATTAACTCCAAAAATATAAAATAACAAAAAATCTTTTTAGTTTTTTGGGAATCTTCAAAAGTAAGCAAGGGGTACTTGCCCCACAAGCAACCTACAACCAATTTATTGAACCAAGTACATAGAAAGAAAGCTACCTATAATGGTAACTCAA
The DNA here is from genome assembly GCF_003086295.3 of Arachis hypogaea. Taxonomy (NCBI): domain Eukaryota; kingdom Viridiplantae; phylum Streptophyta; class Magnoliopsida; order Fabales; family Fabaceae; genus Arachis; species Arachis hypogaea. Next base: position 96,381,470 of record NC_092052.1, on the reverse strand, counting down.
TTCACATATTAATCAAGAATGCAAGAGGTTGGAAAGAGTGTACCATGGTGGGGTGCCTCCCACTTAGCACTTTTAGTTTAAGTCCTTAAGTTGGATATTTGGGAAGCTATTGTCATGGTGGCTTATACTTGTACTCATCCTTGAATCTCCAAGGATCCTTGCTCCTCAAATGGTTGACAGAAGTTTCAACCATCTTCACTAAGTTTGGATGGAGTTCTACCCAAGATATGAGCTCCCACAATTGGTCTTCATGTTTCGATCTGGGGTCCCATATCTTATTTTTGCACCCGTCTTCTTGTTGATCTTCATGAATTTTCTGTTCGGGTGGTTGACAAGTATGACAAGTAGAATTCTCTCTAGAATACCAAATCTTCTTCCTAGACCCATGTAACATAGCATTCATCCAATCATAGTCCTTATACTTTGAAGCTTTGACCTCAATGCAGCTAATTCCAAACTTCCAACCATTACACAACTCCTTCTTATCCTTAGTTCTACAAAGAGCTCTAAGTTGTCCATCCGTCTCACTCAAGCCATATTCAAGTGAGAAAGTGAAGCTCAAGGGTGAGAGTTTTACCCACTTGAATATTATGGTGGATGGTGATTTAGGGAAGGAAACCTCCTGACGAACAGACTTTCTGCCGGTAAAGAATTTTATAAAAATAATCACGTTGTAAGTATAGTTTCTAAACCAACAGAGAATCCTTTCGTACAAAAGTTTGGTTGTCACAAGTAACAAAACCCAATAAAATTTATAACTGAAGTATTTAAACATCGGATCATCTCTCAAGAATTGCAGGGAAGTATGATTTATTATTGGTTATGGAAAAAAGTATCTTTTTGGGTTTTTTAAGATAAGAAGCAACAATAGTAAATGGCAATGGAAACAAACTAACTATAAAAACTCTTAGCAAGGTATGAGAACTGGAAATCCCATCCTAGTTATCCTTATCAGGTGTGATGAGAATTGTTATTGCTCCCACTTAGTTAACCCTTACTAAATAAAGAAAAGTCAAGTGGACTAATCAATTTGATTCCTCAAGTCCTAGTCAACTCCTATGGAAAGACTAGCTTTAGAGGGATCCAAATCAATCAGCAAATTCCAATTTTCAATCAACAGCTGAGTTTGACAACTCAAGTGTCACCAATTACTCAACCAAAGAAAAAGAGGGAGAAATCTAAATTATTTATATCATAAATAGAAGAAAGCAATCATAAATCCGAAATACCTCAAATTGCATTTAAACATAAATTCAAATCTAACATGGGAAGGTTCATAAGCCAATTTGGCAACATAAGTAATTAACAAGTAAAAGCATTAGAATAAATAAAAGTAGAAGAGAAACATAAAATAAAAGAACATTGAAACTGAATTTGAGAAGGAATGAACCATAAACTAAGAGAAATCCTAATCCTAAAACCTAAGAGAGAGGAAAGAGCCTCTCTCTCTCTAAAACTACATCTAAAACCTAAAAATTATGAATTATAAAAGTTGTATGATGAATGAATTGATTCCCCAACTTTATAGCCTCTAATCTGTGTTTTCTGGGCCGAAAATTGGGTCAAAACAGCCCAAAAATCACTGGGGGCGCATTATGGTTCGTACAGGTCGTAGATTTTTTGCAGAACCATGGGTGCGCGTGGATGCACACGTGCGCATCATTTATCGTCAAGGCAACTATGCTATATTATATATCGTTTTGAAGCCCCGGATGTTAGCTTTCCAACGCAACTGGAACCGCTTCATTTGGACTTCTGTAGCTCAAGTTATGGTCAATTGAGTGCGAAGAGGTCAGGCTAGACAACTTAGCAACTCCTTCAACTTCTTGTATTCGTTCCACTTTTGCATGCTTCCTTTCCATCCTCTAAGCCATTCTTGTTCTATAAATCCTGAAATCACTTAACACACATATCAAGGCATCGAATGGTAAAGGAGAATTAATTTTTGGTAATTTGGGAAGCAAGTTTCCAATTATAGAACAAAATTAGGAAGGAAAATGTAAAACCATGCAGTTGATATGAATAAGTGAGTAAAGAGTTGATAAAAACCACTCAAAACAAGATAAAATATAGAATAGTGGTTTATCAAACTCCCCACACTTAAACATTAGCATGTCCTCATGCTAAGCTCAAGAGAGACTATAAGAGAGTGAAGAGGAATATGATATAACTTATAAAATGCAACCTATCTATATGAATGCAACTAAATGTAAAATGTTGTTGCCTACTTGGTTAAAAGTAAATAAATTCTCCAAGAATAAATATGCACTGGATCTCACTAATTCAAATCACAAAATAAAGTACAAGTGAACTTGCAAGAAGAAAATAGTTCATGAAAGCCGGGAACAAAGAATCGAGCATCGAACCCTCACTGGAAGTGTATACACTCTAATCGCTCAGGTGATTAAGGTTCGATCTCTCAATTCTCTACTAATCTTTCTCTCTAAGGCTTGCTTTTCTTCTACCAATCAACACAAATTTGATGCACAAATACACATATCAAGAGGTCTTTTAAGGGTTATAATGGGGTTAGGGTCAAGGTAGGATTGTATTTGGTCAAGTGGACTAAAATCTGAATCCTTAATTAACCTAATCTTCTAACCTAACTTAAGACAATCCATGTAATCAAAATACAAAACCTAACTGTCCATTAACCATATTTTCCACATATTCATGCATCCTGATTCGAGTACAGTACATATGCATTGCTATCACCATTTTCTTTGGGGCGTTTTGTCCCCTTTTATTATTTGCTCTTTTTATTTTCTTTTCTCCATTATTTATTTATTTATTTATTTATTTTATATATATATATTTTCTTTTTCTTTTGTTTTTTTCTCAATGCATATGATTAAATTATTGAATGCATGAACATGTCCTAAACATTTCTTTCACATTTTCATAAAGATATATAACACCCATTTCTTAAACCAAACGTTTCCAAATTCAACTTCCCCACACTTAATTCGTGAGCACTCTCACTAGTCTAAGCTAACCAAGAATTCAAATTAAGGACATTATTATTTTTCGCTTAGAGTTTGTGATGAGCTAAAGTAAAGAACAAATGGGTATAATAGGCTCAAAATTGGTTTGCAAAGGATAATGAAAAGGTTAAGGCCATATGGGTATATATGTAAGCTTAGTGAGACAAAGGCCTCAATCATATAATTGCATGCATGCATCAAACCATGGAAATATAGAATTAAGCAAGACAAAGATCACAATTTTAGAGAGAACAACACACACCAAAAATAAAATATTGGTTGATAAAATGCAACCAATCAAATGGGCTCAAAAATCTCACAGGTTTTGTGTGTTCAAGCTCTAAACCATATTCCAAAATAAAATTTCTTCAAACAAGTTCAATAAAAATTTTAATTCAAATTAGTGAAATGTTATAAAAAGTTTCTTGAAAAAGAAAATATTACTTCAACCAAGTAGCTGGTAAAATATGCACAAAATGTAACAAACATGCAATCAAACATGCAAATGCAACAACTAACTACAAAGAAAATTTAAACATTGGTGTTGAGAAGGAAATAACTAACCCACGGAAGTCGGTATCGATCTCCCCACACTTAAAGATTGCACTGTCCTCGGTGCATGCAGAGATGTACAAGTGGACGGGTGGCTCCAACTGATGCTTTTTCTCTAAAGATTGTGTGGCAGACTTATTTAAGATAATATATCATGATAAATTGAGATAATTAAATGTAAGATGTTTATTGGCATGTTGGCAAAGGCATGAGTAGCATAGATCAAGCATTAATTGCTAAAATGTATTATCACTCGTAACAAACCAACAATCACGTTTGTATTGACAATTATAATTAATTAATAAAATATAGGAAGGGTTTTGTGAAAAGCAGGCATTAGAGTTGAAGAGTAGAATAATTAAAAATGCACAATGCTATACGGGCTTATTCACAAACACTTGGTATGCATGTTTAATATGATAAGGAAAGTATTAAATTTGAACATGCAAATAACCCAAAAATAATAATTAGTGATAATTGTCAAATAACTCCCTAATAATCCACAAGAAAATATGGAAGAAAACAATCACCTAATTATATTTCTAACACCAAGTAAATTTCTCAAGTTTTGATGGAGTTCTTCACAAGCTTTGAGCTCCCAAATTTGATCCTCGTATATTTTCGGATCCCAAATCTTGTTTCTACACCCGACTTCAAGTGGATCATGATGATTCCATCCGGGTGGTTCAGCCTTAGAATTCTCATTTAGGCACCCAAATATCCTACTAGACCCAATTAATTGAGAATTATGCCAACCCTTGCAATCAGGCCTTGAGCTTCCAACCATAATGAACCTAGGATGGTGTTGCCAACCACTACCCATCTCCCTTTTACTCTTAATGCCACAAAGAGCTCTAAGTTGACCATCTGTCTCAAGTAAACCATATTCAAGTGGGAAAGTAAAGGTCAAGGATAAGAATTTTACCCACTTGAATGTTGTATTGGATGGTAATGGCTTTGGGAGAGGTGTTTCTAATGATCTTGCAAGCTCCAATCCCTTGTGCTCTTCTTTGAATTCTTCCACCTCCTTGTAAGCTTCTTCAATTTCAACCTCTTCCTCTTGGTAGCTTTCTTCCAATTCAATCTCCTCTTCATTGCTTTCCAAGGGCATGGGAGGTTGTGCTTCTTCTTCTTTAATATCCATGTCAAGTCCAATGGGAGAGGATTCAATTGTAGATAAGGATTCATCAATGATTGAGTCCATCTCTTGATCAACCTCTTCAAAGTCTTCAACCAGGCTATGCCTTGGAGGTTGTACACCCTCCTCAACATCAATTTCAAATGTACTTGAAGGAGGCTCTATAACTTGACTTTCCCATGGAGGTTCTGCATCTCCGAAGTCTGCAACCGCTTCTTCCTCTTCAATAATTGCTGCTTTGTCCAGTTGTTTTAGTATAAAATTATACTCATCCTTGAGGATTTCCTTTCCATGACAACTCCTTTCAACTATTCCTTCATTTTCAAGGGTCTCTCCTACCTCCACATGTTGGGCCTCCTCTTGCTCTAAGACAAAATCATACTCCTCCTTAATGTCTTCCTTCACTAATTCTTCAACCACTCCTTCCACTTCAAGGGTCTCTACTACCTTCACCTGTAGGGCCTCTTCTAGCTTCTTATGAAGTATGAATTCGCGAAGACGATCCCTTTTCTCTTGTTTCTTGTCAAAGGCATAGCTGGGATCATCTTGCTCTTGGATTGATGGATGTGGATGCTCTTCCATGGAGGGTGGTGATGGGATGGGAAGATCATTATGTGGTTGAGAAGGAAGTGTACTAGAGTTTGAGGGTTGAATATTAGAGGTAGAGGGTTGGTTCATGTGGGATATAAGATTTTGGAGTGTAGAGGTGAGACCAATGATATTAGAGATGAGTGTGTTGTTATCCAATGGAGGTTGGGGTGGATAGGAGGGTTCATTTGTTGGGAGAAAGGGCTCATAATACGGAGATGGTTCTTCTTGATAAGGATATGGAGATGGTGAATATTGAGGTGGTGGTTCTGGTTGTGGTTCATGTAGTGGTTGGTGTGGTGGATAAGGATTAGGGTCATATGGAGGTGAATGGTGGAAAGGGGCTTGTGAGTATGGTGGGGTTCCAAGTTATGTTGAGGAGGGGGCTCATAGGCATATGGTGGGGCTTGTTGGTAACAACAAGGGGGTCCACCATATGCATCATCTTTGTACGCTCCCTGGAATGGCTCTTGACCATAGTAATTTGGTGGAGATGGTTTGTCACGAAAAGGGTCCACCATAACTACTGTCTTGGTATGCATTACATAATGGTTGTTGGTTATAGCGCATTGGAGGGGGTTGTTTCCAAGAGGGTTGATCAAATCCTTGTGGCTCCTCCCATCTTTGATTCTTCCAACCTTGATGCCTATTTTCATTATAGTTTCCATTCCTTACAACAACATTGAAACCAAACTTGAAACCAGAGGGGTGAAAATTCATAGTAGCTAATAAAAATTAAAACAAAAATAAAAACAAGTAAACAAGCAAAATAAAATATTTATAATAACCAATAATAAGGCACACGTTTGCAATTTCCCGACAACGGCGCCATTTTGATGAACGGACTTTCTGTCGGTAAAGAATTTTATAAAAATAATCACGTTGTAAGTATAGTTTCTAAACCAACAGAGAATCCTTTCGTACGAAAGTTTGGTTGTCACAAGTAACAAAACCCAATAAAATTTATAACTGAAGTATTTAAACATCGGATCATCTCTCAAGAATTGCAGAGAAGTATGATTTATTATTGGTTATGGAAAAAAGTATCTTTTTGGGTTTTTTAAGATAAGAAGCAACAATAGTAAATGGCAATGGAAACAAACTAACTATAAAAACTCTTGGCAAGGTATGAGAACTGGAAATCCCATCCTAGTTATCCTTATCAGGTGTGATGAGAATTGTTATTGCTCCCACTTAGTTAACCCTTACTAAATAAAGAAAATTCAAGTGGACTAATCAATTTGATTCCTCAAGTCCTAGTCAACTCCTATGGAAAGACTAGCTTTAGAGGGATCCAAATCAATCAGCAAATTCCAATTTTCAATCAACAGCTGAGTTTGACAACTCAAGTGTCACCAATTACTCAACCAAAGCCAAAGAGGGAGAAATCTAAATTATTTATATCATAAATAGAAGAAAGAAATCATAAATCTGAAATACCTCAAATTGCATTTAAACATAAATTCAAATCTAACATGGGAAGGTTCATAAGCCAATTTAGCAACATAAGTAATTAACAAGTAAAAGCATTAGAATAAATAAAAGTAGAAGAGAAACATAAATTAAAGGAACATTGAACCTGAATTTGAGAAGGAATGAACCATAAACGAAGAGAAATCCTAATCCTAAAACCTAAGAGAGAGGAGAGAGCCTCTCTCTCTCTAAAACTACATCTAAAACCTAAAAATTGTGAATTATGAAAGTTATATGATGAATAAATTGGTTCCCCCATTTTAATGCCTCTAATCTGTATTTTCTGGGCCAAAAACTGGGTCAAAAACAGCCCAGAAATCGCTGGGGGCGAATTCTGGTCTGTACACGTCGTTGATTTTCTGCAGAACCACGCGTGCACATGGATTCACGCGTGCACGTCACTTATCATCAGAGAAACTATGGCATATTATATATCACATCGAAACCCCAGACGATAGCTTTCCAACGCAACTAGAACCGCTTCATTTGGACCTCTGTAGCTCAAGTTATGGTCGATTGAGTGCGAAGAGGTCAGGCAGGACAGCTTAGCAACTCCTTCAACTTCTTGTATTTCTTCCACTTTTGCATGCTTCCTTTCCATCCTCTAAACCATTCTTGTCCTATAAATCCTGAAATCACTTAACACACATATCAAGGCATCGAAGGTTAAAGAAGAATTAATTTTTGATAATTTGGGAAGCAAGTTTCCAATTATAGAACAAAATTAGGAAGGAAAATGTAAAACCATGCAATTTATATGAATAAGTGAGTAAAGAGTTGATAAAAACCACTCAAATTAGCACAAGATAAACTATAAAATAGTGGTTTATCACCTCTCCACACTTAGAAAATGCAAGGTTGACTTCCTTATGCTCTTCTTTGTGTATTTTCACATCTTGGCAACTTCTTTCATCTTCTTTGTACTTGTTGACTTCTTCCAATTCCTCCTCATCATCAATCAAATCAAACTTTGGAGGTTGTGTGAAATCTACTTCTATATCAACTTCAACTTTTATGGAAGAGTCTTCAATGGGATCACCAACAACATTTGGTGTTGAGTTGTCTTCAATAGCTTCAATTTCATGTCCCATGAGAGAGGATTCAATTATTGATAAGAAATCATTGATAATTGAGTCCATCTGTTGATCAACCTTTTCATATTCTTCAATCTTTATATGCTCTGGAGGTTGTTGAGACTTCCATGGTGGTTCTGTATCTCCTAGATCTTCAACCACTTCTTTCTTTTCTTCAATGACCCTAGGCGTCTCCACTTGCTCCAATACAAAGCTCGACTCTTCCTTCTTTTTGGATTTAATTTTGAGCTGTAGGTAGTGTTAAAAGAGGTTTAAGCTGTTTTTGCCTTTTTTGAAAAAAAAAAAGGGGGTCAAGGACGCATACCCACGCTGTGCGCGTGCGCGTCCATACGCATATGCAGGCCCATACTCTTTCCAGAGAGTTGGGCCACTCTCGCGCCAGCACTGGGCCAATGGCACTACCGCGTGTGCGCCGATTCATTAAAACAGTTTCCAGGCCACCAACCCGAGAGTTGTGCTGAGCCTGGGCCAGCATTAAGCCTTTAGCCCAACTCACCTCGCGCGGACGCGCACCGTATGCGTCCGCGCCCATGCCTACATACCCCAACTGCACGAAAGCGCACGATACGCTTTGGCGCCAATCGTTCATTTTTTTCACCCACACAAACGCGCACAAGACGCTCCCGCTTCTATCCCCATTTTCATCCACCCGCGCGGACGCGCACGGTGTGCGAGCGCGCGGATTTAAATACATCATTACCCTAACCACGCGAGGAGATCAGCGGAGTCGCGCAACTTTTCCATTCCCCCCAACGTCTTTTCTTCTTCCTCCTCCATAAGCACCGCCGAACTGCCACCATCCCCCATAACCACCACGCCGCCATCGCCTCCCTCCTCTCCATCTTCCCCTATCTCTTCCTCTCTTGCTCGTTCCTTCTCCCTTGCCCTCTCATTCCCTCTTCTGTCATCGTCTCATCCCTCTGCCCTGCTTCAGCCCCGCGACCACCATCAACCGCCACGACCACCATTGTCGCTGGCGAGCCCTCAGCCATCAACCTACTCTTTCCCCCCTCTACCGTTTCCTGCACCGCCATGAGTCCTCTGCGCCACCACCACTCCTGGGCGGCGCTACCACCACCCATTTCCTTTCCTTTTCCATTTCTGCTCTGCACCGCATTCCAGGTTCTCCATACCTCTGCTCTGTTTTTTTTATTGTCTTTTATCAATTTTGATTTGTTAATTTTAGTTAGCTAGTTGATTAATTTTGCATGATAGGATCGATAGAAATAACTACGGTTAGGTAGTTAGGTTGTGGTTAGAGGATTCTAAGCCTGATAATTGCGCTGTTCTTATTTACATGTTGAGTACAAATTGATTGCTTGTTGAGTGGTGTTGATTATGTTCTGTTGTGCTACTTTCCCATGCTCTCTTGCTGCTTTTCATTGTTTGACTATGTTTGCTGCTGTCTGGTTATATGCAATCCATGCTTTATCATATTTGTTGCTTTTTGGATTGATATGACTTTTTCTCGACGCTGTTTGCTATCTGGGAACGTGCATTTACTGCCGAAATGCTGCCCGAATTTTTAGAAACTGTTTTGGTTTTAACTTGGTACCTGGAATTGAACTTGGCGTTTTAGAAATTAAATTTTGCTTGACTGATGAGCGGATATTTTATACGCTTTTTGGGGTTAATTTCATATAGTTTCTAGTGTGTTTTAGTTAGTTTTTAGTTTATTTTCATTAGTTTCTAGGCAAAATTCATATTTCTGGACTATACTATGAGTTTGTGTGTTTTTCTATGATTTCAGGTATTTTCTGGCTAAAATTGAGGGAGCTGAGCAAATATCTGATTCAGGTTGAAAAAGGACTGCTGATGCTGTTGGATTCTGACCTCCCTGCACTCGGAATGGATTTTCAGGAGCTACAAAAGTCCAAATGGCGCGCTTCAAATTGCGTTTGAAAGTAGCATCCAGGGCTTTCCAGAAATATATAATAGTTCACACTTTGCTCAAAGATAGACGACGTAAACTGGCGTTCAACGCCAGTTCCATGCTGCAGTCTGGCGTCCAGCGCCAGAAACAGGTTACAACCTGGCGTTGAACGCCCAAAACAGCCCAGGCACGTGAGAAGCTTTAGTCTCAGCCCCAGCACACACCAAGTGGGCCCCAGAAGTAGATTTCTGCACTATCTATCATAGTTTACTAATTTTCTGTAAACCTAGGTTACTAGTTTAGTATTTAAACAACTTTTAGAGATTTATTTTGTATCTCATGACATTTTAGATCTGAACTTTGTACCTTTTGATGGCATGAGTCTCTAAACTCCATTGTTGGGGGTAAGGAGCTCTGCTGTGTCTCGATGAATTAATGCAAGTATTTCTGTTTTCCATTCAAACATGCGTGTTCCTATCTAAGATATCCATTCGCACTTCAATATGAATGTGATGAATGTGACAATCATCATCATTCCTCCACGAACGCGTGCCTGATAACCACTTACATTCCACCGTAGAATGAATGAATATCTCTTAGATCTCTTAATCAGAATCTTCGTGGTATAAGCTAGATTGATGGCAGCATTCAAGAGAATCCGGAAAGTCTAAACCTTGTCTGTGGTATTCCGAGTAGGATTCAGGGATTGAATGACTGTGACGAGCTTCAAACTCGCGAGTGCTGGGCGTAGTGATAGACGCAAAAGGATAGTAAATCCTATTCCGGTACGACTGAGAACCTGCAGATGATTAGCCGTGCGGTGACAGCGCATCTGAACCCTTTTCACTAGAAGGATGGATGGTAGCCATTGACAACAGTGATCCACCAACACACAGCGTGCGTGCGTGAATAAGAAAACAGAGGAAAGCAGAATTTTAGAAGACAAAGCATCTCCAAAACTCCAACATATTCTCCATCATTGCATACAAGTATAATTTGTGTTCTGCCCTTTTATTCCTTGCAATCAAATTTGATAAGTGAATTATTTTATTGTTTTCCTGACTAAGAGTTACAAGATAACCATAGATTGCTTCAAGCCAACAATCTCCGTGGAATCGACCCTTACTCACGTAAGGTATTACTTGGACGAAGTTGTGAAAAGTGTGATTCACAATTCGTGCACCAAGTTTTTGGCACCGTTGCCGGGGATTGTTTAAGTTTGAACAACAGACGATGAATCTTGTTGCTTAGATTAGGAAATTTTTGTCTTTTGGGTCAAAGTCTTTTATTTTCTTTTCAAAAATTTTTCAAAAATATATTTTTTTTAAATCTCGTGCCAAACTTTAAGTTTGGTGTTCTTTCTTCATGTTCTTGTGTTCTTGTGAGTCTTCAAAGTGTTCTTGAGTTTTCCTTGTGTCTTGATCTTAAAATTTTTAAGTTTGGTGTTCCTTGGTGTTTTCCCTCCAAAATTTTCGAAAACAAGGAGCATTAGATCTAAAAAATTTTAAATCTTGGGCTATCTTATTGTTTCTCTCTTTCCTCTTTAAATTCAAAAATATCTTTTCTCTCTATTTTTAAAACAAATTTTCGAAATTTATTTTTAAAATTCAGATTTTTTTTTCAAAATTTAAAATCTTTTTCAAATCATATCTTTTTCAAAACTTCCTGACCACTTTCTCTCTCCTCATTTTTTTTTCAAAAATCTTCACCTATTTTTATTTATTTTATTTTAATTTATTTTATTTTCGAAAAAATTAAATAAATAAATAAATAAATAAAAATAAATTTTTTATTTTACATCATCTCCCTTTCTCCATCATGGATCTAAGTGGAAATGAACAGTCCAGGAGGACTCTGGGGTCATATGCTAACCCCTCTACTGCTTCATATGGGAGTAGTATCTGCATATCCTCCATTGGAGTCAGTAGCTTTGAGTTGAATCCTCAGCTCATTATCATGGTGAAGCAAAGCTGCCAGTATTCCAGTCTTCCACAGGAAGAACCTACAGAGTTTCTAGCACAGTTTTTACAAATTGCTAACACAGTACATGATAAGGAAGTAAATCAGGATGTCTACAGATTACTACTGTTTCCATTTGCTGTAAAAGACCAAGCCAAGAGGTGGTTAAATAACCAACCAAAGGCTAGCATAAGGACATGGAAACAGCTGACAGAAAAATTCCTGAATCAATACTTTCCTCCAAAACGGATGACACAGCTAAGGCTGGACATCCAAGGCTTTAAACAAGGAGATAATGAATCTCTTTATGATGCCTGGGAGAGATACAGAGAGATGCTACGAAAATGCCCCTCTGAAATGTTTTCTGAGTGGGTTCAGTTATACATCTTCTATTATGGGCTTACAGAAAGAGCTCAGATTTCTCTAGATTACTCAGCTGGTGGATCTATCCACATGAGAAAGACAATTGAAGAAGCTCAAGAGCTCATTGATACAGTTGCTAGAAATCAGCATCTGTACCTAAGCAGTGACCCTTCCATGAAAGAAGAGGCTAAAACAGTAACTGCTGAACTCAGTTCTACAGAGCAAGCTGCTGAATTCAATCAGCAATTGGATTTTCTAACAAAGCAGTTAGCTAAATTCAAAGATAAACTACAAGAGACAAGGATGGCTAATATAAACATGAAAGTACAATTAAAGCAACCAAAGCAGCAGCTGTCAAAACAAATAACAGAAGAATGCCAAGCAGTTCAATTAAGAAGTGGGAAAGCACTAAATACCCCCACTTTAAGGCAGCAGGAAACCAAGAAATGAGCAAACCACCCAAAATCCATCTGAGGACAGTAAGAGCCCAGGGAAAAATAATTATGGCGCTAAAACACCAGAAGTTGGGTGGAAGGCTGGTGCTGAATGCCCATACCATGCTCAGGACTGGCGTTCAACGCCAGAAACAAGTAAGGATATGGCGTTGAACGCCCAAAGGAAGCACAGTTCTGGCGTTCAGACGCCAGGAACGGATGAGGAGCTGGCGTCTAACGTCACTCCAGCTTCTAACTCTGGCACTCAATTGCCAGTGAGGGATCAGACACACACAAGTGCTGATGACAACCCATCTAAAAAGGCTTCTTCAACCACTTCTGTAGGAAATAAACCTACAGCAACTAAGGTTGAGGAATATAAAGCCAAGATACCTTATCCTCAAAAACTCCGCCAAGAGGAGCAGGATAAGCAATTTGCTCGCTTTGCAGATTATCTCAGGACTCTTGAAATAAAGATTCCATTTGCAGAGGCACTTGAGCAAATACCTTCTTATGCCAAGTTCATGAAAGAGATCTTGAGTCATAAGAAGGATTGGAGAGAAACTGAAAGAGTTCTCCTCATTGAAGAATGCAGTGTAGTCATTCTGAAAAGCTTTCTTGAAAAGCTTAAAGACCCTGGGAGTTTTCTGATACCATGCACATTAGAAGGTAATTGCACCAAGACAGTTCTATGTGATCTTGGGGCAAGCATCAACCTAATACCTGCATCCACTATCAGAAAGCTTGGTTTAACTGAAGAAGTTAAACCAACCCGGATATGTCCCCAACTTGCTGATGGCTCCATTAAATACCCAGCAGGCGTGATTGAAGACATGATTGTCAGAGTTGGGCCATTCGCCTTTCCCACTGATTTTGTAGTACTGGAAATGGAAGAGCACAAGAGTGCTACTCTCATTCTAGGAAGACCATTCCTAGCAACTGGACTAACTCTCATTGATGTCCAACAGGGGGAAATAACCCTGAGAGTCAATGAGGATGAGTTTAAGTTGAATGCTGTCAAAGCCATGCAGCATCTAGACACATCAAAAGACTGCATGAAAGTTGATCTTATTGAATCTTTGGTAGAAGAGATCAACATGGCTGAGAGTCTCAAATCAGAGTTGGAAGACATCTTTAAAGATGTTCAGCCTGATTTGGAGGATTCAGAGGAAATGAAAGAGCCTCTAAAATTTCCTCTGGAAGAGGAAAAATCTTCTAAACCCGAGCTCAAACCATTACCACCATCCCTGAAATATGCATTTCTGGGAGAAGGTGACACTTTTCCAGTGATCATAAGCTCTGCTTTAAATCCACAGGAAGAGGAAGCACTGATTCAAGTGCTAAGGACACACAAGACAGCTCTTGGGTGGTTCATAGGTGACCTTAAGGGCATAAGCCCAGCTAGATGCATTCACAAAATCTTATTGGAGGATAATGCTAAACCAGTGGTTCAACCACAGAGGCGGCTAAACCCAGCCATGAAGGAAGTGGTGCAGAAAGAGGTCACCAAATTACTGGAGGCTGGGATTATTTATCCTATTTCTGATAGCCCCTGGGTAAGCCCTATTCAAGTTGTCCCCAAAAAGGGAAGCATGACAGTGGTTCATAATGAAAAGAATGAACTGGTTCCTACAAGAACAGTTACAGGATGGCGCATGTGTATTGACTACAGAAGGCTCAATACAACCACCAGAAAGGATCATTTTCCTTTACCATTCATAGACCAGATGCTAGAAAGACTGGCAGGTCATGATTATTACTGCTTTTTGGACGGTTACTCAGGCTATAACCAGATTGCAGTAGATCCCCAGGATCAAGAGAAAACAGCATTCACATGTCCATCTAGAGTGTTTGCTTATAGAAGGATGCCATTTGGGCTGTGTAATGCGCCTGCAACCTTCCAGAGATGCATGCTCTCTATGTTCTCTGATATGGTAGAAAAATTTCTGGAAGTCTTCATGAATGACTTCTCAGTATATGGAGACTCATTCAGCTCCTGTCTTGATCACCTGAAACTAGTTCTGAAAAGATGCCAAGAGACCAACCTGGTTTTAAACTGGAAAAAATGTCACTTTATGGTGACTGAAGGGATTGTCCTTGGGCATAAAATTTCAAACAAGGGAATAGAGGTGGATCAAGCAAAAATAGAGGTAATTGAAAAATTACCACCACCTGCCAATGTTAAGGCAATTAGAAGCTTTCTGGGGCATGCAGGATTCTATAGGAGGTTTATAAAGGATTTTTCAAAAATCGCAAAACCTCTGAGCAATCTGCTAGCTGCTGACACGCCATTTGTGTTTGACACAGAGTGTCTGCAGGCGTTTGAAACGCTGAAAGCCAAGCTGGTCATAGCACCAGTTATTTCTGCACCAGACTGGACATTACCATTTGAGCTAATGTGTGATGCCAGTGATCACGCCATTGGTGCAGTACTGGGGCAGAGGCATGACAAGCTTCTGCATGTCATTTATTATGCTAGCCGCATTTTAAATGATGCCCAGAAGAATTACACAATCACAGAAAAAGAATTGCTTGCCGTGGTTTATGCCATTGACAAGTTTAGATCATACTTGGTAGGATCAAAGGTGATTGTGTATACTGACCATGCTGCTCTTAAATATCTATTCACAAAGTAGGATTCAAAACCCAGGCTCATATGATGGGTGTTGCTTCTGCAAGAGTTTGATATAGAAATAAGAGACAGAAAAGGGACAGAGAACCAAGTGGCTGATCATCTGTCCCGGATAGAGCCAATAGAAGGGACGTCATTCCCCTCTCTTGAAATCTCTGAGACCTTTCCGGATGAGCATTTGTTTGCCATTCAGGAAACACCATGGTTTGCAGAAATTACAAACTACAAAGCTGCAAGGTTCATTCCCAAAGAGTACAGCAGGCAACAAAAGAAAAAATTAATTACTTATGCAAAGTACTACTTGTGGGATGAACCCTATCTCTTTAAGAGATGTGCAGATGGCATAATCCGTAGGTGTGTGCCTAAAGAAGAAGCACAAAGGATCTTATGGCATTGCCATGGGTCACAATATGGAGGTCATTTCGGAGGTGAGCGAACAGCCACCAAGGTCCTCCAATGTGGCTTCTACTGGCCTACACTCTACAGAGATTCCCGAGAGTTTGTACGTAACTGTGACAGTTGCCAGAGAGTTGGTAATTTGCCTCACAGTTACGCCATGCCTCAACAGGGAATCTTGGAGATTGAGTTGTTTGATGTATAGGGTATTAATTTCATGGGGCCTTTCCCACCATCATACTCAAACACTTATATTCTGGTGGCAGTTGACTATGTATCAAAATGGGTTGAGGCCATTGCCACACCCACCAATGATACTAAAACAGTGTTGAAATTCCTCCAGAAACATATATTCAGCGGGTTTGGTATCCCCAGGGTACTAATCAGTGATGGGGGCACTCACTTCTGCAACAAACAGCTTTACTCTGCCATGGTCCGGTATGGGATTCGCCACAAGGTGGCGACTCCATATCATCCACAGACAAATGGGCAAGCTGAAGTCTCTAACAGAGAACTAAAAAGAATCCTGGAACGGACTGTAAGTACCCGTAGAAAGGATTGGGCACGAAGCTTGGATGATGCTCTGTGGGCTTACAGAACAGCATTCAAAACTCCTATAGGGACCTCTCCATACCAACTTGTGTATGGTAAGGCATGCCACCTGCCCGTGGAACTGGAACATAAAGCCTACTGGACAATCAGATTCCTAAACTTTGATGCCAAATTAGCTGGAGAAAAAAGATTGCTCCAGCTAAATGAGCTAGAGGAATTCAAATTCACTGCTTTCGAAAATGCCAAGCTTTATAAAGAAAAATAAAAAAAGTGGCATGATAGAAAGTTGTCATCTAGAATCTTTGAACCAGGACAAAAGGTTCTGTTGTTTAACTCTAGGCTCAGGCTATTCCCCGGGAAACTGAAGTCCCGGTGGAGGGGACCATATGTGATTACAAGTGTATCACCATATGGTTATGTGGAGCTTCAAGATATTGATTCTGACAAGAAGTTCATTGTTAATGGACAGAGAATCAAGCACTATCTTGAAGGCAATGTTGAGCAAGAGTGCTCAAGGCTGAAGCTAGATTAAAAGCTCAGCAAGGTCCAGCTAAAGACAATAAAGAAGCGCTTGCTGGGAGGCAACCCAGTCATGGGGCATCACTTCCTCTAAGCATTTTGCCCTATTCTTCATTTTATTTGTTTATATAAAGTTCACTGATACTAAGGTAAAGAGTCAATTGTATAAGTTCATAGGGCTACAGAAGGATTCTGCACACAAAACAGAGAAAAAGAGCTCACTGGCAAGAAAACGCCAATAATAGTCTGTTTTGGGCGTTCAACGCCCAAAAGAAGCATCCACTGGGCGTTGAACGCCAGTAAGGATAGCCATCTGGGCGTTAAACGCCAGAAAGAAGCATCTTCTGGGCGTTGAACGCTAGAAAGAAGCTCATTCTGGGCGTTTAACGCCAGATTTACAGCATCCTGGGCGTTCAGAAAAATGCCCAGTGACAAAGGAGTTCCTGGCGTTCAACGTCAGAAAGAAGCAACAGCTAGGCGTTGAACGCCCAGGAGAAGCAGCAGTTGGGCGTTGAACGCCCAAAACATGCAGCGTTTGGGCGTTCAAATGCCAGGGTGGTGGGGAGGAGGTAAATTCGTTTTTTCTCCATATTTTTTATTTTAATCTTAATTTTCATGTTTCAATTCATGATTTCTTGCATAAACATGTTACAAACCCTGATTTCTAAAATCCCTAATTTCTAAAAACCCTTCTTTAAAAATATTAAATGTATCTTAATCCATAAGCACAAATCCTTTTTTCAATCCAATTCAACTCTTTTTCAAAATTTTCAAAACAAATCTATCTCTTTTCATTCAAAAATCCTTTCAACTAATCAATATCTCTTTCAAATCTCCATATTATCTTTTTCAAAAATCCAATTTTATCTTTTTCAAATATCTTTCATATCTTTTCAATTTTAAATTTTATCTTTTCTTATCATACTTATTTTTTTTAAAAAATTATATCTTCTATCTTATCTTTCCCCTATTTTCGAAAACCCCCCTCCCTTTTAAAAACCCATTCGGCCTCCTTCCTCTCATCCACCATCCTACACTAGCTCTCCTTCTATCCCTCTCCTTTCTTTTCTTTTGCTTGAGGATAAGCAAACCTCTAAGTATGGTGTGTTTATCCGTGATCACTAAACCATACCCACTAAGATCATGGTGCCTAAAGGAAAACAACCCACTCCAAGAGGCAAGAAAGAGAGTGTTCCAAAACCACTTTGGAATCAAGGGAAGTTCTTAACTAAAGAACATTCAGACCATTATTACAAAATAATGGGTCTAAGATCAGTGATCCCAGAAGTTAGATTCGATCTGAAAGAAGACAAATATCCGGAGATCCAGGAGCAAATTCGAATCAGGAACTGGGAGATCCTAGCTAATCCTGAAACGAAAGTAGGAAGGAATATGGTCCAGGAGTTCTATGCTAATATGTGGCAAACAGACAAGCAAAGACTATCTGGATCTGCTCTCTATGACTATCGGACCTTGGTCAGAGGAAAGATTGTTCATACCCACCCTGACAAGATCAGGGAGATCTTAAAGCTACCTCAGTTGAAAGATGATCCAGACTCCTTCAATAGGAGAATGATGAGAACAGACAAGGGCCTGGATAAGATTCTAGAGGATATATGTATCCCTAGAGCCAGGTGGACCACCAGCACGAAGGGTGTCCCAAATCAACTCAAAAGAGAAGATCTCAAACCAGTCGCTAGAGGATGGCTGGACTTCATTGGGCATTCTCTGTTGCCCACTAGCAACCGTTCTGAAGTCACTATTAGAAGAGCAGTGATGATCCATTGCATCATGATGGGAAAAGAAGTGGAAGTTCATCAACTGATTTCAACTGAATTTTACAAAATTCCAAACAAAAATTCCAAAGATGCCAGGTTTGCTTATCCAAGCTTGATTTCTATGCTTTGCAAGGACGCTGGAGTAAGGATGGGAATAACTGAGTATATCTTAGTTGAGTGACCAATCACCAAAGCATCAATGGAAAAACAACAAGCACAGGATGACCCCATCAGGAAGAGAACACAGGAATTTCTCCCAGAAATCCCTCAATCTGAATACTGGGAGTATCTTGAAACATCTATTACCAAGATGCAAGAAACTATGGAACAAATAAAGAAAGAACAGAAGGAACAAAGTAGCATTCTTTGCTATTTGCTTAAAGAACATGAGGAGCAAGGGCGTGATTTAAGGGAATTGAAGCGCTAGAAATTATCTCTTGAAGGACCAAGCACCCCACAGATTAGAGGAACATCCACTTCCCAGAACAAAGGTTGTTAAATTCCAATCTTAGCCTTAACTCTGTGATAACTATTTTTATTTTAGTTTTAGCTTAGGAGTCATATAGTAGTAATTAGTATCTATATTTTTGATTTTATCTCGAATTAAGCTATAATTTAATTTTATCATCATCATTAAACATGAATAAAATAGAAGAATTTCTTTAGAATAAGAGGCAATATTTTTCGAGTTTTTAATAAGATAAATTCTAATTATTTACATGTGGTGGCAATGCTTGCTGTCTTCTGAATGAATGCTTCAACAGTGCATATGTCTTTTGAATTTGATGTTTAAGACTGTTAAATATGTTGGCTCTTGAAATAATGATGAACATGAGATATGTTATTGATAATCTGAAAAATCATAAAAATGATTCTTGAAGCAAGAAAAAGCAGTGGATACAAAAGCTTGCAGAAAAAAAATAAAAAAAAATAAAAAGCAAGCAGAAAAAGCCAAAGCTCTTAAAACCAAAAGGCAAGGGTAATAAAAAGGACCCCAAGGCTTTGAGCATCAGTGGATAGGAGGGCCTAAAGGAATAAAATCCTGGCCTAAGCAACTAAACCAAGCTGTCCGTAACCATGTGCTTGTGGCGTGAAGGTGTCAAGTGAAAACTTGAGACTGAGCGGTTAAAGTCAAGGTCCAAAGCAAAAAGAAGAGTGTGCTTAAGAACCTTGGACACCTCTAATTGGGGACTTTAGCAAAACTGAGTCACAATCTGAAAAGGTTCACCCAATTATGTGTCTGTGGCATTTATGTATCTGGTGGTAATACTGGAAAACAAAGTGCTTAGGGCCACGGCCAAGACTCATGAAGTAGCTGTGTTCAAGAATCAACATACTGAACTAGGAGAATCAATATCACTATCTGAATTCTGAGTTCCTATAGATGCCAATCACTCTGAGCATTAATGGATAAAGTGAGATGCCAAAACTGTTCAGAAGCAAAAAGCTACTAGTCCCGCTCATCTAATTAGAATCTGAGCTTCACTCAAAAACTCTGAGATATTATTGCTTCTTAAATTATTTGTATTCTATTTTATTTATCTAGTGTGTTTTAGTTAGTTTTTAGTTTATTTTCATTAGTTTCTAGCAAAATTCATATTTCTGGACTTTACTATGAGTTTGTGTGTTTTTCTGTGATGTCAGGTATTTTTTGGCTGAAATTGAGGGAGCTGAGCAAAAATCTGATTCAGGCTAAAAAAGGACTGCTGATGCTGTTGGATTCTGACCTCCCTGCACTCGGAATGGATTTTCTGGAGCTACAGAAGTCTAAATGGCACGCATCCAATTGCGTTGGAACGTAGACATCCAGGGCTTTCCAGTAATATATAATAGTCCATACTTTGCTCAAAGATAGACGACATAAACTGGTGTTCAACGCCAGTTCCATGCTGCAGTCTGGCATCCAGCGCCAGAAACAGGTTACAACCTGGCGTTGAACGCCCAAAACAGCCCAGGCACGTGAGAAGCTTTAGTCTCAGCCCCAGCACACACCAAGTGGGCCCCAGAAGTGGATTTCTGCACTATCTATAATAGTTTACTCATTTTCTGTAAACCTAGGTTACTAGTTTAGTATTTAAACAACTTTTAGAGATTTATTTTGTATCTCATGACATTTTAGATCTGAACTTTGTACCTTTTGACGGCATGAGTCTCTAAACTCCATTGTTGGGGGTGAGGAGCTCTGCTGTGTCTCGATGAATTAATGCAAGTATTTCTGTTTTCCATTCAAACATGCGTGTTCCTATCTAAAATATCCATTCGCACTTCAATATGAATGTGATGAACGTGACAATCATCATCATTCCTCCACGAACGCGTGCCTGACAACCACTTACGTTCCACCGTAGAATGAATGAATATCTCTTAGATCTCTTAATCAGAATCTTCGTGGTATAAGCTAGATTGATGGCAGCATTCAAGAGAATCCGGAAAGTCTAAACCTTGTCTGTGGTATTCCGAGTAGGATTCAGGGATTGAATGACTGTGATGAGCTTCAAACTCGCGAGTGCTGGGCGTAGTGATAGACGCAAAAGGATAGTAAATCCTATTCCGATACGACTGAGAACCTGCAGATGATTAGTCGTGCGGTGACAGCGCATCTGGACCCTTTTCACTGGAAGGATGGATGGTAGCCATTGACAACGGTGATCCACCAACACACAGCTTGCCATAGGAGGACGTGCATGCGTGAATCAGAAACAGAGGAAAGCGGAATTTCAGAAGACAAAGCATCTCCAAAACTCCAACATATTCTCCATCACTGCATACAAGTATAATTTGTGTTCTGGCCTTTTATTCCTTGCAATCAAATTTGATAAGTGAATTATTTTATTGTTTTCCTGACTAAGAGTTACAAGATAACCATAGATTACTTCAAGCCAACAATCTCCATGGGATCGACCCTTACTCACGTAAGGTATTACTTGGACGACCCAGTGCACTTGCTGGTTAGTGGTACTAGTTGTGAAAAGTGTGATTCACAATTCGTACACCATTGACCTCCATCAAGTCAATTCCTAGGTCGCTCGGGTTAGCTTTTCCGTTTTCATTTTGACTCCCGTGATATGCATTGCACGAATGAACTCAAGGAATTGTCTAAACCTTTCATTTTCTCTTGACTTGCAATTCCTTGAAAGAGGTTTATCAGTTCACAACAATTGGTGGATTCAACTTGTGTAACTCTTTTTTCACTGAAAATAGTTTCTCACTTGGTTTATGTTACACAAAGTGCATTTTAACTTTTGCAACACCAATTATTGCATTATCCATGACCGCAACATTGATTGATGACTTGTTTTCAATTAATTGCTTCTTTTGCAATTTCCTCTTTCATCATCAATGACTGCACTTTCCTCATGATTGTGAGCATGCTTGTTTCCTTTGCTTTGTGAACTTCTCTTGATTGAGACAATGACCATCATACCCCTAACCTTTGAACTAGATTTTCTAACTTCTAACTTGTTTTACCTTACTAACCTTTTTTTGGCTTAAGCTAACCCATTGACCATTCTTTTGATTATGATGCTCATTGAACTTAATATACAAGCATGATGTGTTTAATGTTGGAACTCTTGGTTTAGGATTTTATCTCCTTCTATGGTTGTGGTTACTTGCATTCCAAGTTTTCATTCTTTTAACTTACTTCATGAATGTATATTCTATTTTTGCTGTATCTCTATGTGGCTACTTGTTTATATCATGTCTTATTTGCTTTTAGGATGGCCGACGAGGAAAGGCAAAGGCCACTACCTCAAGAAAGAGGAAGAAATCTCAAGCCACCACTCTCTCTCCTTATGCCAACTATGCAAAAAATCCACTGAATGAAGTGGAGAAATAGAATCAGTTGCTACCGCCCACTGATACATACATGTTTTCCAACCTCTATTGCGAGATTTATTTTCCCACCTATCAAAAGACAAACCTCAACATTGAGAAGAAACTGGCCATTCCTAATAACCTGAGGCGCTCCATTAACACCCGCATTCAAGAATTGAGTTTAGGGGTTGTTGATAGAGATTTGGGATGGATAAACATTTCGTGGGTCAAGGAGTTTTACTATAATCTCTTCTGCACTACTCTTGAGTCCGTCCACCTATGGGGTGGGTAGGTTTTAGTGACTAAGGCTGCTATAGAGGGTGTCTTGCACTATCTGCCACGGACTGGTGACACATGTGCATACTGATGGTGGCGAAAATTGGCGAGTTAAGAATGATTATAAAATATACGTTGCAAGTATAGTTCTCAACTAACCAGAAATCCGCTTATGAATTTAGAAGGGTGTCACAGAAATTAAAATCAAAATACTGGGAGTATGAGTCCCAGGTCGTCTCCCAACGAGTTGCAGAAAAGTGTGCTATATTATTAATCAGATGTTTTCAAACAGGTTTGAGTTGAATGGCAGAAAACTAAATTAAGGAATTTATATAAATTTAAATAAAAGCCTTGACTGGGAGTTGATTAGCTGAAAGC
The DNA here is from genome assembly GCF_003086295.3 of Arachis hypogaea. Classification (NCBI taxonomy): domain Eukaryota; kingdom Viridiplantae; phylum Streptophyta; class Magnoliopsida; order Fabales; family Fabaceae; genus Arachis; species Arachis hypogaea. The sequence continues at coordinate 96,358,665 of NC_092052.1, read as the reverse complement.
CCTATTCTTGTTGCAGTACTCTCAAGATTAATTGATAATTGGGAGTTATTATGTTTAGTTGTCCCTTACTAAGTAAGGGAAAGTTAAACAAGTTGGAATGCTATTCTATCCACAAGTTCCAATCCGCTCTTGGGAGGATTGGTGTGAGTGACTAGAGAGCAATCCAACAATAAACCCAATTACAATCTTTCTCTTGAGCATCCCAACTCAAGGATTTCTTTCAATCAACTCCCCATCAAGTTAGGAAACTACTCGCTTATTGTAAATGAAGAATTCATAACATAAGAAAGGGAATTAAAGAAAGACATGATAAATAATGATCAAAATATTAATTAAAAATAAAAGTAATTCTTGTATTGATAAATGCTAAAATAATCCAGTGATAAAATTAAGTAAATTAAGGAACATGGAAGAGTAAGAGACAAGTAAAGAGAACGAACTAGAATGTCGAAGTCTTGATGAGGCAATAACTCTTCTCAATATCCCAATGCAAAAACAATGAACATAACAAATCTTAAAAACTATGAATTTGTAGAGAGAAAACCTAGAGGAGAGAAAAACTAGATCTAAAAACTAAAACTATGCGGAATGAATATTGTTGTTGGTTTCTGCATGTTCTCTGGCTCTAGTCTGCTTTTCTGGGCCGAAAACTGGGTCAAAATAGGGCCCGAAATCGCCCCCAGCGATTCTGCAGATTATGCAGATCGCGCATGTCACGCGGTCGCGTCATCCATGCGGCCGCGTCATTCGGCTTTCTGCTTTGCCACGCGGTCGCATCATCCATGCGGCCGCATCACTCGTGCTTTTCCATGCCGCGCGTTCGCGTCATCCATGCGGCCGCGTCACTGCGATTTCCTTTCTTTCGCACGGTCACGTCATCCATGCGGCCGCGTCACTTCTCGCTGGTCATCTCCTCGATTCCTTGTGTTCCTTCCATTTTTGCAAGCTTCCTCTCAAATCCCCAACTCATTCATGCCCTATAAAGTCTGAAACACTTAACACACAGATCACGGCATCGAATGGAATAAAGGAGAAATAAAATACATAATTAAAAGTCTCTAGGAAGCAAGTTTTCAATCATGCGATAACTTTAGGAAGGAATTATAAATGCATGCTTATTTAATAAATAAGTGGGTAAAGATCATGATAAAACCACATAAATAAACACAATATAAACCATAAAATAGTGGTTTATCAACCTCCCCACACTTAAACATTAGTATGTCCTCATGCTTAGTTGAAGGAGATAAAATGAATGAGTAAGAACATGTAAAACCTATGAAATGCAATGCAACCTATATATATGAATGCAACTATACGATTTTTGTCCACTTGATCTAAAGTAAATAAGCTCTTTAAAACAATTACAAATCAAATTCCACTAACTCAATTCTTATACAGTAAGAACAGATAAAAAATGCAAGAAGATAGCTCATGAAAGCAGAGAACATAGAAATTCAAGCATGGAACCCTCACTGATGATGTATGTACACTCTAGTCTCTCTAGTGTATAGGGTCATCACTCTATCCTTCTCTAATCATGCTCTCTAATTTTTGTTCTTCTCCTAACCAATCAGCAACATTTAATATACCAATGCAAATATCATGAGGTCTTTTCAAGGTTGTAATGGGGCCAAGGAAAGGGTGAGGATATATATATATGGCTAAGTAAGCTTATAAATTGAATCTTTAATTAACCCAAGCTTTAACATAACCTATATATATATTCTATGTAACTTTAGAATTCATACCTAGCTACCCAGAAATCTCTTTCACATCCATACTCATGTATCAACCTTTTATTTTGATACATGCATTGATCTTTGAATGCTTGACTTAGCATTGGGGTAATTTTGTCCCCTTATTTATTTATTGAGTATTTTTGGATTTTTTTTTAAACATAGAAACATAAAAATAACATAGCTTATCAATGCACATAGAGTTTTAATTCTTATAGTTTCACATGAGTAGGTATCCAAATTCCCATAATATTATCATGACTCATTCCCTTATTATCCTTTGTTCCCACAATTTCCCATACTTGATTGACTCACACAATTCTATCTTAAGCTAACCAAAGATTCAATTTAGGATATATAATTGTTTTTCCGCTTAAGGCTAGTAATGTGGTAAAATATAGAACAAATGGGATTTAAAGGCTCAAAGTGGCTAACAAAGGTAATTGAAAGGGTAGGCTTAATTTGGATAAGTGAGCTAAACAAATAATGGCCTCAATCATATACAAACATATAAATATAATAAACATTGGACATATAAGATGAAATAAAATGTAGATTACAGTCATAGAGAAGTAAACACACAAGAATAAAATAATTATGGTTAAATAATGTAACCATTCATAAAGGCTCAAATCTCACAGGTTGTGTGTTCTTTAGCTCAAAAATCATGTTCCAAATACAACTTCAAGCAAGCTTAACATAAAAGTTTTAATTAAAATTAGTGAAATTTTGTTCCAAAGATAGGGTCTTAAAAGAAACTTATTGTCTTTTCAATCAAGCAGAACATGCATGCAACTAACCTATTACTATGCAATTTATCCTATTCTACAAAAGAAAAATCTAACTAAATATCCTAATTTATTGGTGCTAGGAAAGAGAAATTACCTCCGAAAGTCAGGTACTGACCGACCTCCCCACACTTAAGGCTTTGCACCGTCCTCGGTGCCATCTGTCAAGAACAAAGGTGGGCTGGTAGCAGTATCTCTACAGTCGGGACCATCATGGCTCCCTGTGCTGGTAAAGGAAGTGGAGTCCGGGGTATCTGAGTCCTTGAATTTTCCCATGATCAGCTACTTGAGGTATGTGAATCGGCGCTTGTTACGGCGCTCTCTTATCTTAGCTTTGTGTTCTTGCCGATCCAACTTTTCAAGTATCTGCTGGAGTAGTTGGGCTGTTGTAGGTGCTTGTGGTGTTGAAGAAGGAATATCTTCAACTGGTTCAGTAGGCTGGCTAATAGTGGCTGTTGGAAGTCGAAGGTACTTCCCGTTGGGCACAAACTGATCATCCCGTGGAAGCATGGCTTTGGTGTCCCCAGCTCTGTAGGAGACTCTGGCTGTTGAGACAAGATCTGAGACCAGGGCAGGAAAAGGTAAGTTGCCCGCGATAGTAGAACGGCCATGTCTGCAGTGAAGGAAGACTCGTGAGTGCTCGGAAAGACGTAATGGGACATGATCTATACCCATACGTGAGCCTCTAAGGTAAGTGCTGAAGCCAAAATTCCCTTAGGGCAGGTACGATGGTATCCGTAGATCCATCGGCTGCCAGGTAGTGCGATAACTCTGAGAACGGCGTCCTAGTCAAATTGGTACATCTGGCGCTTGAGTGTGGCTTCTTGAAAGGCATCCAGTCCTTCTGGAATAGGGGGAAGACTTAGAACTTTTTGAATGGCCTCTTCTGTAATGGGGACTTGCTTCTGACGGACATAGACAGACTGTAGGGTCGGCAGGTGGTAGTTGGAGTAGAACTTGACTACCCAAGAAAGATTGACCTGCCTTGGCTGTCTCTGTAGAAAACTCCATTGTCTTCGTGTAATCTGCGGCTCAACAAATGTAGCAATATAGTTTGGGAGGAGAAGAAGGTATTCGTTGTTGTAACTCCTTTCAGCCAGGATGGGGAACATCTGCTCACAGTAGCGATTAGGGAATCGCGCAGTGTCCTTTGCTGGGAAAGCTCTTTCTTTATCATCAACCTTTATGATCCTCTTAATTTTCTTTGCTGAGGGCTTTACCACAGTTGAAGAGGGTTCTGCAACTAATGCTCTCTTTGTACCTCTTCTTGCTGGTTGTTTGGGAGTAGCTTTCCCTTTTCCTTTCTTGGTGGCCATCCTGAAAAAGGGAAGAGAAAGTAAATTAAATTTAAAGAGACATAGCAAGGAAGAGAACGGAAAGGATGGTTATAAATGCACATAAACAAAGGTAAATGATATTAACACACGCTCATGAGTACATGTGAAAATTCATTAATGAAAAATAACTAGTGCATATGATGACAAGTGAATGCGAGCTGTTTATTGGCATGCCGGCAAAGGGCATGAGTAGCATAGATCAAGCATCACTCATAATAAACCATCACGTTTGTATTGACAATTAAATTCAATGAATAAAATAGTAAAGGGAATTTGTGAAAAGCAAGCATTGAATATTAGAGTAGAAAAATGTAGAGAAGTTCATAATGCCATATGGGCTTTTTCACAAACACATAGCAAGCATGTAGAAGAAGCTCTTGAAAATAAGAATTTGAACATGCAAGTAATCCCTTAAAAAGCAATATATAATTGTCAAACAAATTTACAACAATCCACAAGCATATAATAATAAATAATGACTCACATAAATTGATAACACTAAGTAAAAAGGAAAAAGAAGGAAAAAGAAAAGATGAATAATGAAGGGAAAAAGAAAAGAAAAGAAGATGACATATAAAAATAAGAAGAATAATAGAAAAGTAGGGAGGGAAGAAAAACCTTGTTAATGGGGGTGAGAGAGTATAAAAGGTGAGAAAGAAGGAAGAAGGGAGGAAGGGAGGGAGAAGAAATAAGGAGGAAAAAAAAAGAAAAATAGGATTTGGGGGAAAAAGATATGATAATTGGCAAAATTAGGGAGGCTGTGCGGCGCAAGCGACGCGGTCGCGTGGGGCACGCGGTCACGCACCTTGCGTTTAAACTCAATGATGCGATCGCGTCGGTCACGCGGTCGCGTGACCCATTTTAGTCTAATGGCGCGAGGGTAGCCTCGCACTCACACAACTCTCTCTTCAAAATCATATTAGTGCCAAATTTTGGGTGATGCGATCGCATGGGGCATGCGATCGCGTGAGTGGGCTTTCAGAAGGATGTGACGCGGTCCCGTGGGGCACGCGATCGTATGAGAGGGACTGCGCGTCCAGTGCCAGTCCAACACCACTCTAGCACAACTTTCGGCTGTGCACCCTTGTTACGTCGAAATCCAGGTCACGCGGCCGCGTGGGGCACGCGGTCGAGTGGGAGGCCATTAGTCCCATATGACGCGGTCGCATCAGCGACGTGGTCGCGTGGGACAATTTGTGCCATTGGCATGCCTCCAACCCTGCTCCTGTGTAACTCTCTGTTCATATTAATATTGTCTCCCAGCCTCCTGCGACGCAGACACGTCAATGAGGCGGTCGTGTTGCGTGATTTTTTTTTTTTAAATAAAGGTATGTAAATGCAGATGCACGAAATGTACTAATGAAGAGAAGAGTTATTGAATAAGAAAACTAAAAATAAAGAAAAGAGCGATCATACCATGGTGGGTTGTCTCCCACCTAGCACTTTGCTTTAACGTCCGTAAGTTGGACGCTCCACTAGCTCAGTCTTAAACTATGTGGGGATCTTCCAAGAGGAAGATCTCGAGCTCCTTGTTCTTCTTCAGCTTCTTGCCATGGTACAGCTTTAAACGATGTCCATTAACTTTGATAGGTTCAGAGCTTGAAGGATGACTTAGGTGATAGACTCCGTATGGTTCGACCTTCTCTACTCTGTATGGACCTTCCCATCTTGATCTCAACTTGCCTGGCATGAGCCTTAGTCAAGATTTATAAAGGAGGACTAAGTCCTCAGGTTGGAACTCTTTCCTCTTGATGTGCTGATCATGTACAGCCTTCATCTTCTCCTTGTATAGTCTTGAGTTCTCATAAGCTTCTAGGCGAAGGCTCTCCAGTTCCTGCAGTTGCAACTTCCTTTCAGCTCCGGCTCTCTCAATTCCCATGTTGCATTCCTTTACTGCCCAAAAGGCTTTATGCTCTATTTCAACAGGGAGATGACAAGCTTTTCCATAAACTAAGCGGAAAGGACTCATCCCAGAGTGCATCTTGTAGCCTGGTGCTCCAGTCTCTTCTATGAGGTTTGACTATCTTCTGCAAGATACGCTTTATCTCTCTATTTGACACCTCGGCTTGCCCATTAGTCTGAGGATGGTAGGCTGTTGCAACCTTATGAATTATCCCATGCTTCTTCATTAGTCCTGTTAGTCTCCTGTTACAAAAGTGGGTGCCTTGATCGCTCACGATTGCTCGGGTGATCCAAAGCGACAAATAATATGGTTTCTCACAAAGGAAACAACAGTGTTAGCATCATCAGTGCGGGTAGGAATTGCTTCCACCCATTTAGAAACGTAATCCATAGCTAACAAAATATAAAAATAACCATTAGAATTTGGAAATAGACCAATGAAGTCAATGCCTCAAACATCAAAAATTTCACAGAAAAGCATAATTTGTTGAGGCATCTCATCCCTCTTGGATATATTACCAAATTTCTGGCATGGGAAACAAGATCTACAAAATTCAGCAGCGTCCCTAAAATGAGTAGGCCACCAGAATCCACAGTCTAAGATTTTTCTAGCAGTTCTTTGAGGGCCAAAATGTCCTCCACTCTCAGATGAGTGATAGGCCTCTAAGATGGACTGGAATTCTGATTAAGGCACACACCGTCTTATTACCTGGTCAGCGCCACATCTCCATAAATATGGGTCATCCCATATATAATATTTAGACTCGCTTTTCAGCTTGTCTCTTTGATGCTTAGAAAAGTTTGGAGGAAAGGTGCGGTGATGAGCGGATAATTTATACGCTTGTAGGCATTGTTTTTAGTATGTTTTTAGTATATTTTAGTTAGTTTTTATTATGTTATTAGTTTTTATTTAAAAATCATATTTCTGGACTTTACTATGAGTTTGTGTGTTTTTCTGTGATTTCAGGTATTTTCTGGCTGAAATTGAGGGACCTGAGCAAAAATCTGATTCAGAGGCTGAAAAAGGACTGCAGATGCTGTTGGATTCTGACCTCCCTGCACTCAAAGTGGATCTTCTGGAGCTACAGAAGCTCAATTGGTGTGCTCTAATTGCGTTAGAAAGTAGACATCCTGGGCTTTCCAGAAATATATAATAGTCCATACTTTGCCCGAGATTTGATGGCCCAAACAGGCGTTCCAAGTCAGCTCAAGAATTCTGGCGTTTAACTCCAAAACTGGCACAAAAGCTGGAATTAAACGCCCAAACTGGCACAAAAGCTGGCGTTTAACTCCAAGAAAAGTCTCTACATGAAAATGCTTCAATGCTCAGCCCAAGCACACACCAAGTGGGCCCGGAAGAAGATTTCTGCATTAATTACTTATTTTTGTAAACCCTAGGCTACTAGTTCTCTATAAGTAGGACCTTTTACTATTGTATTTTCATCTTGGTTCTTCAGGTTCCCTCTCTGGGGCCGAAGCCAATGACCACCATTATCACTTTTGTATTTTCAATGGTGGAGTTTCTACACACCATAGATTAAGGTGTGGAGCTCTGCTGTTCTTCATGAATTAATGCAATTACTATTGTTTTTCTATTCAACTCAAGTCTATTTCTTCTCCAAGATATTCATTCGTTCTTCAACTTGATGAATGTGATGATCCGTGACACTCATCATCATTCTCACCTATGAACATGTGCTTGACAACCACCTCTGTTCTACTAGCAATGGCTTGAATGCGTATCTCTTGGGTTTCTAATCTAAGATAGGAACCTTCGTGGTATAGGCTAGAATTATTGGCGGCCATTACTGAGATCCGGAAAGTCTAAACCTTGTCTATGGTATTCCGAGTAGGATCTGGGAAGGAACGACTGTGACGAGCTTCAAACTCGTGATTGCGGTGCATGTGACAGACGCAAAAGGATCAATGGATCCTATTCCGACATGATCGAGAACCGACAGCTGATTAGATGATGTTGTGACAGAGCATCAGGACCATTTTCACTGAGAGGACGAGATGTAGCCATTGACAACGGTGATGCCTAACATAAAGCTTGCCATGGAAATGAGTATGAATGATTGGAAGAAGGCAATAGGAAAGCAGAGGTTCAAGGGGAACAAAGCATCTTCATACGCTTATCTGAAATCCACCAATGAATTACATAAGTATCTCTAACTTTATTTTATGTTTATTTTCATCACCTTAAACTCCATAACCATTTGAATCCGCCTGACTGAGATTTACAAGATGACCATAGCTTGCTTCAAGCCGACAATCTCCGTGGGATCGACCCTTACTCACGTAAGGTTTATTACTTGGACGACCCAGTGCACTTGCTGGTTAGTTGTGCGGAATTGTGACAAAATGTGATTCACGTTTGAGAGCTCCAAGTCTTTGGCGCCATTGTTGATGATCACAATTTGGTGCACCATGCGGCTAACTAGATAATTAGCTACAGGTGCATACCAAGGGACTATCTCAGATACTGCTTGCAGGTTATCAAATGGGAAATTATCATATATAGGAGTGGAATCATTTGTAATATGTTCAAGGCGACTCAGGTGGTCTGCCACTAAATTCTGGTTACCACTCCTATCCTTAATTTCTAAATCAAATTCTTGTAATAGCAGTATCCAACGTATAAGCCTTGGTTTGGACTCCTTTTTAGATAATAAATACTTTAGAGCTGCGTGGTCTGAATACACTACTACTTTAGTACCAAGTAAATAGGCTTAGAATTTATCCAGAGCAAAAACAATAGCAAGAAGCTCTTTCTCAGTAGTGGTATAATTCGACTGAGCGGCATCTAAGGTTTTAGACGCGTAAGCAATAACAAAAGGATCCTTACCTTCACGCTGAGCCAGTGCTGCTCCTACTGCATGTTGGAAGCATCGCACATTATTTCAAATGGTTGGCTCCAGTCTGGTCCTCTTACAATTGGAGCTTGAGTAAGTGCAGTCTTCATCTTATCAAATGCTTGTTTGCAATTTTCACTGAACTCAAACTCAATATCTTTCTGCAGTAGCCTGGATAAGGGAAGTGCTACCTTACTGAAGTCCTTAATGAACCTCCTGTAAAAACCTGCATGGCCAAGGAATGAACGGACCTCTCTCACAGAAGAGGGGTAAGGTAAACTAGAAATAACATCCACCTTTGCTCGATCTACAGAGATGCCAGTATTAAACACAACATGTCCTAGTACAATCCCTTGTTTAACCATAAAGTGACATTTTTCAAAATTTAATACCAGGTTTGTACTGACACATCTATCTAACACTCTAGATAATCCATCTAAGCAAAGGCTAAAGGAATCGCCATAAACACTAAAATCATCCATAAAAACCTCCATACAATCTTCAATAAGATCAGAGAAAAGACTCGTCATGCACCTCTGGAAAGTAGCTGGGGCATTGCACAAGCCAAAGGACTTTCTCTTGTAAGCATAAGTCCCAAAAGGACATGTAAAAGTGGTATTTTCCTGATCCTCAGGAGCTATATGAATCTGGAAATAACCTGTGTAACCATCTAGAAAACAATAATGCGATTTACCTGACAGGCGATCCAGCATTTGATCAATGAATGGAAGAGGATAGTGATCCTTACGGGTTGCTTGGTTGAGGCGTCTGTAATCAATGCAGACCCTCCAGGCGTTCTGAACTCTGGTTGTCAGGAGCTCTCCATGCTCATTCTTTACTGCATTGACCCCAGACTTCTTTGGCACCACTTGTACTGGGCTTACCCATTCACTGTCTGATATGGGATAGATGATATCTTCCTCTAGTAATCTGGTCACTTTCTTTTTGACAACCTCTAGTATAGTGGGGTTCAGTCTTCTCTGGGGTTGACAAACAGGTCTTGCTCCCTCTTCTAAAAATATCCTATGCTCACAAACTTGAGGGTTGATGCCTACTATGTCTGCCAGACTCCAACCAATTGCCTTCTTGTGCCTCCTCAGCACACCAAGTAACTGGTCTTCCTGTTGAGAAGTGAGTTCCCTTGCAATGATAATCGGAAACTTCTGCCCGTCTTCAAAGTAAGCATATTTGAGGTGTGAAGGAAGGGGTTTTAATTCTAACTTCTGATCATGTTCAAGCTCTGGGTTGTCTGGAGTTGGTAACAGTGGTAAGGCACTGTCATTGTCCTCTGAGAAGCTCCCCACACTTGGACCTTGTCTTGTGTGCTTCTCTTAAAATTCCTCCTGGTGAACTTCAGCCACGATTTCATCTATAATGTCACACTTGAGGATAGAGTGATCCTCTGGAGGATGCTTCATGACTCCATTCAAATTGAAGATTACTACTCTGCCATCTATTTCAAAAGAGTATGTTCCTGAAAAAGCATCTAATTTAAACTTTGAGGTCTTCAGGAATGGTCTTCCTAGTAGGATTGATGATGGCTTGTCTGAGTCATTTTGGGGCATTTCCAGGATATAAAAATCAGTGGGGAACGTGAGTCCCTTAATACCTACTAGTACATCTTCAGTAACTCCAACCACTGTAATAATGCTTTTATCAGCTAACACAAAACGAGCTGCCGACCTTTTTAAGGGAGGGAGCCTCAAAACATCATATATAGACAAAGGCATTATACTTACACATGCTCCTAAATCACACATGCATTTAGAAATTATCACACCACCAATAGTACAATTAAATATACAAGGACCTGGGTCACTACACTTTTCAGGTAAACCTCCCATTAAAGCAGATATGGAACTCCCTAAACGAATAGTTTCTAATTCATTAATTTTGTCTTTTAGAAACTTTGCATACTTAGGTACCTGTTGAATAACATCAAATAGAGGAACAATTACCTCAACCTTTTGAATATCTCTACCATTTTTGGATCAGGTTCCAGCTGCTTCCTGGGCTTCCTTTCAAGTTGTGGAAATGAGATGGGAGTGGCATTTTCTGCAGCATCTGTGCCTTTTAGTGCTTCCTCTCGTGGTTGCACTTCTTCTTCTTCAGCCATGTCCTGTATGTCCTCTTCTTCTTCAACATCTTCTATTTCCACTACCTCTTCAGCTGAGGCGTGTTCTGGTGGGCTTGGCTCCTCCTGGTTCCTCTCTTCCAGTGTGGTTCTGGACCTCAGGGTGATGGCATTAATACCACCCTTGGGATTGGGTAATGGTTGAGAGGGAATCCCACTGGAGCTCAAAGGTTGGTTATTGGAGTTATTCATTAATCCTATCTGGGAGACAAGAGCCTGCAAAGTAGCGGTCAGACCATTCAGAGTGGCATTAATGTTATTTTCCATGGTCTGCTGTCTCTGATCAATAGATTGTAGTAAGTCATCATTGGCAGATGCAGAAGGATGGGTAAATTGAGAGGTCTGCTGTTGGGTATTCTATGGTCCTTGGGATTGCCTTAGGTGAGGTGCTCTATAAGGCTGATTCTGATTCTGCTGTCTGTTGTTGTTGTTATTCCACCTCTGATTTTCCTGATTATCTCTGCCTCCTCTGTTGTTGTTGTCCCTCTAATTCTGGTTAGAATTGTCTTGCCATCCGTGGTTGTAATTGCCATCTTGATTGTACCCTTGGTTGGCGCGGTCATAGAAATTATGTGTGGTGTAACAACCCTAGTATTTGAAAATCAAATAATTAGTTATTTGTGATTTATTATATTTGTTGATAACTTTATTTTAAGAAAATTATTTTACTAAAGGTGATTAAATAGAGTTTCATGATAATTGACGTTTAAATTAATTAGAATTTTTATATAAATTTTATTAGATATTTGGTATAATTGAAATTATAATTTTGATAATTAAAAAATAAGAAGAATTGTATAATTTGATTTAAATAAATTCTATTTTGAATGAAATATGTTATTAATTTGAACTCCTAGAAATTATTTTATTAGAAATGATTAAATTGATATTTATAAATACTTTAAGTTTAAGTCAATTAATATTTATGTACAATTTTTATTATAATTAATTATTTTATAAATTGAAATTAAAGTTTCAGAGATAGAAAAATAATAGAGATTTGTATGATTTAATCTAGAAAATTGATATTTGAATTTAAATTGTACTTTACAAAATATAATTAACTTGTTCATTTTATAATTTAAATTAGAAATAATTGATTGAACTTAGCAATATGTTGATAAATAATGTTCTTAAATATTTTTAATAGAGTACATTTAATTTTAAAATTATTCTACCCTCCAATTTTATCAAAATATCTATTCATACCTATCCTTATTCTTTTATAAAATCATAATTTCTAACCCCAAATTCCCAAATTGAATCAAAAACCCTAATTTCCAAATCCCAGAAACCCTAACCCTACTGTTTCCCTTTCCTCAGCCTTTGAAACACACAGCCTTCACCCCCTTTCTCCTTTCACCTACCAACGCACAAAACACCCACACCCACGGAGAGAGAGATGAAAGATTCAGAGAGGAGGGAGACACCGTCGCCACCGTTGCCGTCGCAGTCGCCGTCGTGCCTTACTGCCGTCACAGTCACCATCACGCCTTGCTGCTATCAGGTTCACCGTCATCGTCCTGCCTTTCGTCCAGCCCATTCCGTCACCTGAGAAGAACCACGAACAGGAGAGACCTCGTGCGTGAAGGGTAACACCATTGTGCCTTCATCGCGCCTCCATCGCTGTCGAACTGTCATCGCGGGTTGTTGTCGTTGATGTCCAGCTGCTCGCCGCACCATCGGCGTCGTTGGGAAGAGAAAGATGCACGTGAAGGAGGAGCACGACCTACTGCGAGAGGCCGTGCGCTATCGCTGTTGCTGAAGCCCTCTACCATCGTCGCAATTGATGAAGCCACTAACGTTGCTACTGTCCGCCGCTGAGAGGGGATCTCGTCGATGCTGCCATCGGAAGAAGCTGCTGCTACTGTGTGTACAGAGATGAGGAGCGTCGCAAGAATCAAGGGAAGAAGTCGTTGTTTTGCCGCTGCTTCTGGTTTCTAAAATTTGAGAAAACACCACTGCCGCTGCTGTTTGTTGGGTTCAAGATCGCCGCTGCTGTTCTTGCTCTGTTCTGCCTCTGCTTCAAGTTTCATAGTTGCTGGAGCCTTTGCCACTGGGATCCAAAACCAGAAAGAAGAGGAGGCCGTTTAACCTTGTCACTGTTGCTGCCATTGGAGTCGCTAGGAACCAATTTCTGGAGCTGCTCTTGATGATTCTGGTGCTGCTACATAGGTTCCGAGCTGTTGTGCTGTTTCCAGAGGAAGGGAACTCATAGGAAAAACGTCACCAAGGCTACTGGTTGGTTTGATTGCGTTGTTAATGCGACATTGAGGTAGGGGATTTATTTTTAAAGTTAAATGTTTTTAATTTAGAATGCCTACCAAGTTATTGGATAAGTGCAAATGGTTAACAATGGTTAAGAATTTCTTAATTGACATGAATGACTTGAAATGCATTTGAAATTAGTTAATCGTTGTGATTATTCTAAGCTGTGATTGAACTTAGATGTTGTTGTAAATAATGATTAATTTAGTGTAACTTATTAAATTGAGCTGTAAATAATTATTCTGAGTTATAATTGAAGTTAGATGCGGATGTGAACTGAGTTCAGGTTATGGCTGTGATATTGAATGGCTTCGTTGCCGTGAGTAATTAACTGATGAGGTTTACTTTGATTTAAGGCCGTGATTGTTACGGGTTTTTCTGATTATTTTAGGATTGCTGGAAATTCCGATTTTAGTTGATTATGCCAAGTTGGTTATTATTGTTGATTTAAGTCTAATTAGAGTTGATTTTGAGGACGGTTAAAGAATTGAAGGTTGACCACTGAACTATTTTCTTAAAATATGATCTTTAGAATAAAATGGTAACTTTGCTAATAACTAAATTACTTTAAGAATAACTAGAAATATGAAAAAGTTTGTGTTTCAAATATTAGTTATGAATTCTTGAAGCTGAACTAGTTTACTTTTTAAAGAATGGTTTATAGAAACTCTGATTTTAATTAATGTTAGGATGTTGGTTTTCAAACTGATTTATGATGAGATGATTATTGAGCTTCTGTTGTGATAACTGCTGATAAAAGAATTGGAGATTTGTTGAGAAAGAGGGAACTCGTAAGGGTGGCTAAGTCCGAGTTTTAGAGGAGGTGCTGCCGGAATTTTGTGAAATTTGAGGTTTTATTTGGAAATGTTATTTTATAGGAACTGGATTTGGAAAGTTATATTATTTAAGTTTTATTTAGTGATTAAAGTATTATGTATAGGCTGAATCTATTACGAAAACGATTTTATTAGAGTTGATTCACTAATAATAGAATGAATTATGTTTTGAATTTTATTTAGGTAAGAAAAAAATTATACTATTTTGAATTTGAATTATTAAGAAAAGGTTTATGTTCAAGTTTGAAATATTTATAAAAGAAGTTATGTTTTGAGATTTATTTAATATGAAGAGAGTTAAGCTTGGGGTTTGCAATAAAGGATTACTTTTTAAAAGTTTAATGAATATATAATATTTGAATTTGAATGATAAAGAGGGATGGTCTTTGAGTCTTTGGGAAGTTAGTAAACTTGAAAAAGAGTTTTATTTGGTTACTTTTAGTAAGAGGGTGATGTTTTGAAAAGTATTTAGCGAATTTAAAATAAATGATTTTCTTGAGTCTTTTGAAAGAGAATTAAACTAGAAAATAGTTTTAAAATTGGTTCGAGTTAAGAGGTCACAAAAGTGGAAGTCGTAAAGTTTGTACAACATGATTGAACAAAGAAAGAGAGAGATATTGTATAAGAATATGTAACTGGAGAAGAATAACGAGAATGATAACTTATGATGATAATTACACTGATTCTTTTGAGGAAAGGTATTCAGTTTAGGAAATTGCTGGCAAGGAGGTGGGTTTTGACCCGCTTGACTATTTATGATTATAAAAGAGAATAAAAAGCAGAGAACCTGTCAAAAGGTCATTTATTGCTTGAGGCAACCCAAGAGATGTGTTTATTCATTTGTTGCGTTATGGCAACTTTTGAGATATTTGTGTAATGATCTGCTGCGTGAAGGCAGTCAGATAGATGGTGGTGCGACCACTGAGAACGCTTTCCTACGGTACATATCCATATTTTAATTTTGTAAGGCAGAGGGGTTATTTCCTGCTACAGAAGTACCGTGACCACCTGTTCCATTTCTGTAGTGGCAGAGAGGTTATTTCCTGTATACAGAAGGTGTGTCGGCATACATCCCTGCAGTGGCAGATATGTTATTTCCTGCGTGCAGTGGACCCTGTGGTGGCAGAGGGGTTATTTCCTGTACATAGGGGTATAGCCAACTGGAAAGCCATACCCGTTTCAGCTGCTTCGGGTTACGTCGGGAGCGGGTAGAAACCGACAGATGAGCTCATTACCTGCACTAGGGCTAGACATGCATCATCCTTAATTGTGCATCTGCATTTGATTATGTTTGCTTGTCTTATTTCTTTATAATTGTGCTGCTTGTCTTGTTGTGATTTGTTTGTATGTTGACTTAAGTCTCTTGCTTGTACTTTTAGTTTCAGAATGTTTTAAAGTGATTAATGATTGACTAATGAGAGAACTTTTGCGTGGTCTAGAAATTTGCGGATAAATCTTCGTTGCAAGTATAGTTTCTAAACCTTCAAAAGTCCCTTCATACAAACGTTTTGGTTGTCACAAGTAACAAACCCCTTTGAAATTGATAACCGAGTATTCAAACCTCGGGTCGTCTTCTCAAGGAATTGCAGGGAAGTATGTTCTTATTATTGGTTATGAATATTGTAAATTGGGGGTTTTGGAAGTTTGTGCAATACGCACAGGTATATTTTCGAGCAATAAAAATAAATAAATAACTGTAAAATAAACTCTTGGCAAGGTATGAGAATTGGAATTCCTATCCTAGTTATCCTTATCAAGTGTGAAGAGAATTGGATTTTAATCCCACTTGGTCAGCCTTATTAAACAAAGGAAGGTTAAGTGGACTGATTAGCTTGATTCTCAAGTCCTAGTCAACTCCTATGGAGAGACTAGTGTTAGAGCAATCCTATCTAAAGCAAAATCTGCCAATTTCAATCACTTGCTGAGTTTGATAACTCAAGTACTATCAATCACTTGACCAAAGCCAAAAGGGAGAAAAATATCTAAATTAAATTAAAAGTATCAATATAAGCAAAGCAATCTTAAATCTAAAAATACCTCGAATTGCATTAACAAAAGAAATTAAATCTGGCATAGATGTTCATAAATTAAATTGAGAAAATAAATAAAAATAAAGAACCTGGGATTGAGAGTCACTCCTAAAACTAAGAGAAATCCTAAATCCTAATCCTAAGAGAGAGGAGAGAAGATCTCCCTCTCAACTAAATCTAAATCATTGAAAAGTAAAATATGCGAGCTCTCTTTGAATGGGTGCATTCCCACACTTTATAACCTCTGGTCTATGCTGTCTGTACTTGGATCTGGGCCAAAAAGGGCTTCAGAAATCGCTGGGGGCGCATTCTGTAAATTCTAATACGTGGCCTCTGTCACGCATCCGCGTGGGTCACGCGGTCGCGTCATCCGGAGCTTTTCCTTGCCACGCGGTCGCGTCAGTCATGCGACCGAGTCATATGCGTTCTGCTTATGTCGCGTGGTTGCGTCAGTCATGTGGCCGCGTCGCTGCATCTTCGCTTCTGGCACGCGATCGCGTCATCCATGCGATCGCGTGGATACCAGTTTCCTTAAAGCTCCATTTTGCTTTCTCTTTCTATTTTATATGTTTCCTTTTCCATCCTTTAAGTCATTCTGCCTTAGAAAATCTGAAACTACTCAACACACTAATCACGGCATCTAATGGAAATAAAGGTAATTAAAATAATTAATTTTTAAAGCTTAGGAAACATGTTTTTCACAATATGACGTAATAAGGAAGGGAAGTAAAACCATGCAATTAATGTGAATAAGCAGGTGAAGAATTGTATAAATCACTCAAATTAAGCACAAAAGAACTCATGAAATATGGGTTTATCAACCTCCCCACACTTAAATACTAGCATGTCCTCATGCTAAATCCAAGGTAAATAATTAAGGTTAAAGTGATGGAATGTCATGCAATGCAACCTAATTTAAATGCAACTACCTAAATGAATGATGCATCATGCAACTCTAATTTATTCACTCATATATAAAGCTTACATGTTGTCAAGTTAATTCACATTCTCAAGGAGTCATGTATATATATAGCCAACCCTTAAATAATAAAGCAATTTAACAAATGAGATGGGAAAGAAAACATTGTACAAACTTGCAAAACAATTAGTAAATTTAAGCATTGATATATGTTGATGAGTTATTGAACCCTTACTAGATTTTTGTGTTTACTCTCTAGTCACTCAGTGTTTATTGGGTTTATTCACTCTATTTCTCATTTTATTCTTAATTTCTATAGCTTTGTTTTTCATCTAACCAATCAACAATTATAGAATATAGTCATACCAAAAAGTCATGAGGTCTTAATTGAGGTTGTAATGGGGTCAAGGTAAAGGTAAGGATTTATGTATAGGGTCAAGTGAGCTAATAAGTGAATCCTTAATTAGACTAAGATCTCACCTAACATACACATTTAGTAGAACAAAATCTCTTTACCTAATTTCCCATATTTCTCACTTATTGTTACATTCTCATGTTTCACTTTTTATTTTTTTATTCCTTGTGCATTGCTTTTATTTTGCATTGGGGAATTTCTTTTGTATCCCCTTTTATTAAATAAATCTTTTTTAAGGCACATGGCAATTAAAGCACTTTGATTTTCTCATGAACATGCTTCCCAAATTTATTTTATTTCTTTTAACTTCTCTACCTTTTTGTTTCTATCATCTATGTTCCCAAAAGGTTTCCCACATTTAACTCTATTCATGATTTTCTATCTTAAGCTAACCAAGGATTCACTTGGGATTTTCTTTTGTTTTTCTGCTTAAGGCTAGTAATTTGGCTAAATAGAATAAAGGGGTTTTAAAAGGCTCAAGGGGGCTAACAAGGGTGATGTAAAAGGTAGGCTAATTTGGGGTGAGTGATCTAAAATCAAATGATGGCCTCAATCATTCTCTTGGTATGTATCTATTCTATATTCTATAATTGGACATATAGATTAAAGCAAAGGAAAGAACATCAGAATAAAAAGAAATGAAACATACAGAAATGAAATTATGGTTTGAATGCAACCATACAATTTAAGCTCAAGACTCACAGGCTGTGTGTTCTCTAACTCAAGCATCATATATCATTTATATATTGTATGCAGGTTTAGTTAAAAATTCCCATTATTCTCATAAAAAAAATTATTTAGGGTAGCTTTTAAAGTTTTAATGTTCCTCCTTGATGAAATATTGTCAGCTTAACTACATCATCTAATGCTATATACAAGGTTTATGGATTTAAATCTGATATGTTCAAGCTAAACTATACTAATTAATCCACTAATAAATTAGAATTTTAAGCTAAACTAAATAACTAAAATAAACTAAATGGCTAAAATATGAACTAAAGATGTAAAATGCAGAAAATAGAGTAAAGATACATAAAAGCAATGTATAAGTACTCAGAAAATAACAGTAAAAGAAAAAGAGAAAAATACAGAAAAATATCCAAAATAAAAGAAAAAGTATGTAGTGGTTCACCAAAATAAACGCCAGAGATGGCGACTGATGAGCGGATATTTTATACGCTTTTTGGGGTTAATTTCATATAGATTTTAGTATGTTTTAGTTGGTTTTTAGTTTATTTTCAGTAGTTTCTAGGCAAAATCCACTTTTCTGGACTTTACTATGAGTTTGTGTGTTTTTCTATAATTTCAGGTATTTTCTGGCTGAAATTGAGGGAGCTGAGCAAAAATCTGATTCAGGCTGAAAAAGGACTGCTGATGCTGTTGGATTCTGACCTCCCTGCACTCAAAATGGAGTTTCTGGAGCTACAGGGCTCCAAAAGGCGTGATTCCAATTGCGTTGGAAAGTAGACATCCAGGGATTTGCAGCAATATATAATAGTCCATACTTTGCTCAAGGATAGACGATGTAAACTGGCGTTCAACGCCAGCTCTCTGCCCAATTCTGGCGTCCAGCGCCAGAAACAAGTTGCAAGTTGGAGTTCAACGCCAGAAAAGGATCCAAAGCTGGCGTTGAACGCCCAAAACAGCCCCAGGCACGTGAGAAGCTTTATTCTCAGCCCCAGCACACACCAAGTGGGCCCCAGAAGTGGATTTCTGCACTATCTGTTATAGTTTACTCATTTTCTGTAAACCTAGGCTACCAGTTTAGTATTTAAACAACTTTTAGAGATTCATTTTGCATCTCATGACATTTTAGATCTGAACTTTGTACTCTTTGATGGCATGAGTCTCTAAACTCCATTGTTGGGGGTGAGGAGCTCTGCTGTGTTTCGATGAATTAATGCAAGTACTTCTGTTTTCCATTCAAACATGCGTCTTCCTATCTAAGATATCCATTCGCGCCTAACTATGAAGAAGGTGATGATCAGTGACACTCATCACCTTCCTCAATACACGAACGCGTGTCTGACAATCACCTCCGTTCTACATCAGATTGAATGAATATCTCTTAGATTCCTTAATCAGAATCTCCGTGGTATAAGCTAGATTGATGGCGGCATTCATGAGAATCCGGAAAGTCTAAACCTTGTCTGTGGTATTTCGAGTAGGATTCTGGGATTGGCTGGCCGTGACGAACTTCAAACTCGTGAGTGCTGGGCGTAGTGACAGACGCAAAAGGATAGTAAATCCTATTCCGGTACGATTGAGAACCTGCAGATGAATAGCCGTGTGGTGACAGCGCACCTGGACCCTTTTCACTGGAAGGATGGATGGTAGCTATTGACAACGATGATCCACCTACACACAGCTTGCCATAGGAGGACGTGCGTGCATGAATCAGAAGACAGAGGAAAGCAGAGATTCTGAAGACAAAGCATCTCCAAAACTCCAACATATTCCCCATTACTGCATAACAAGTAACCTTTAATCCATGCTCTCTTGTTTATTCGTAATTCAACTAATAAATATAATTGACTTCCTGACTGAGAATTGCAAGATAACCATAGATTGCTTCAAACCAACAATCTCCGTGGGATTCGACCCTTACTCACGTAAGGTATTACTTGGACGACCCAGTGCACTTGCTGGTTAGTGGTACGAGTGTGAAAAGTGTGATTCACAATTCGTGCACCAAGTTTTTGGCGCCGTTGCCGGGAATTGTTCGTGTTTGAACAACTGACGGTTTATTTTGTTGCTTAGATTAGAAAAAAAATTTTTCTTTTTAGTTTAGAGTGTCTTATTATTGTTCTTGGTTAAAATTTTTTCTTTCCTCACTAAATTCAAAAATATCTTTTCTCTCTATTTTTAAAACAAATTTTCGAAATTTTTTTAAAAAAAAAATTCAGATTTTTTTTTCAAAATTTAAAATCTTTTCCAAATCATATCTTTTTCAAAACTTCCTAACCACTTTCTCTCTCCTTATTTTTTTCGAAAATCTTCACCTATTTTTATTTATTTTATTTTAATTTATTTTATTTTCGAAATAATTAAATAAATAAATAAATAAAAATAAATGTTTTTTTTTACATCATCTCCCTTTCTCCATCATGGATCTAAGTGGAAATGAATAGTCCAGGAGGACTCTGGGATCATATGCTAACCCCTCTACTGCTTCATATGGGAGTAGTATCTGCATACCCTCCATTGGAGTCAGTAGCTTTGAGTTGAATCCTCAGCTCATTATCATGGTGCAGCAAAGTTGCCAGTATTCCGGTCTTCCACAGGAAGAACCTACAGAGTTTCTGGCAGAATTTTTACAAATTACTGACACAGTACATGATAAGGAAATAGATCAGGATGTCTACAGACTATTACTGTTTCCGTTTGCTGTAAAGATCAAGCTAAGAGGTGGTTAAATAACCAACCTAAGGCCAGCATAAGGACATGGAAACAGCTGACGAAAAAATTCCTAAATCAATACTTTTCCCCAAAACGGATGACACAACTAAGGCTGGACATCCAAGGCTTTAAACAAGGAGATAATGAATCTCTTTATTATGCATGGGAGAGATACAGAGAGATGCTACAAAAATGCCCCTCTGAAATGTTTTCAGAGTGGGTTCAGTTAGATATCTTCTATTATAGGCTTGCGGAAGGAGCTCAGATGTCTCTAGATTACTCAGCTGGTAGATCTATCCACATGAGAAAGACAATTGAAGAGGCTCAAGAGCTCATTGATACAGTTGTATGGAATCAACATCTGTACCTAAGCAGTGACCCTTCCATGAAAGAAGAGATTAAAACAGTAACTGCTGAACTCAGCCCTGTAAAACAAGCTGCTAAATTCAATCAGCAATTGGACTTTCTAACAAAGCAGTTAGCCGAATTCAAGGATAAACTACAAGAGACAAGGATGGCTAATATAAATATGGTAGAACAAATGAAGCAAACAAAGCAGCAGCTATCAAGACAAATAACAGAAGAATGCCAAGCAGTTCAATTAAGAGGTGGGAAAACATTAAATACCCCACCTCAAGGCAGCAAAGAGCTAAGGAATGAGCAAACCACCCAAAATTCACCTGAGGACAGTAAGAGCCCAGGTAAAAGTAATTCTAGCATTAAAACGCCAGCAATCTGGTGGAAGGCTGGCGCTGAACGCCCAGACCATGCCCAGGACTAGCGTTCAACGCCAGTAACAAGCAAGGACTGGCGTTCAACGCCAGAAACAAGCAAGGATATGGCGCTGAATGCCCAAAATGGGCAAGATCTGGCGCTGAACGCCCAAAATGGGCACAGTTCTGGCATTCAGATGCCAGGAACAGACAAGGAGTTGGCGTCTCATGTCACTCCAGCTTCTAACTCTGGCAATCAATTGCCAGTGAGGGATCAGACACACACAAGTGCTGATGACAACCCCTCTAAAAAAGCTTCTTCAACCACTTCTGTAGGCAATAAACCTACATCAACTAAGGTTGAGGAATATAAAGCCAAGATACCTTATCCTCAAAAACTCCAGAAAAAGGAGCAGGATAAGCAATTTGCTCGCTTTGCAGATTATCTCAGGACTCTTAAAATAAAGATTCCATTTGCAGAGGCACTTGAGCAAATACCTTCTTATGCCAAGTTCATGAAAGAGATCTTGAGTCATAAAAAGGATTAGAGAGAACCAGAAAGAGTTCTCATCACTGAAGAATGCAGTGCAGTCATTCTAAAAAGCTTTCCTGAAAAGCTTAAAGACCCTGGGAGTTTTCTGATACCATGTATATTAGAAGGTAATTGCACCAAGACAGCTTTGTGCGATCTTGGGGCAAGCATCAACCTAATACCTGCATCCACTATCAGAAAGCTTGGCTTAACTGAAGAAGTTAAACCAACCCGGATATGTCTCTAACTTGCTGATGGCTCCATTAAATACCCATCAGGCGTAATAGAAGACATGATTGTCAGAGTTGGGCCATTCGCCTTTCCCACTGACTTTGTAGTGCTGGAAATGGAGGAGCACAAGAGTGCTACTCTCATTCTAGGAAGACCCTTCCTAGCAACTGGACGAACCCTCATTGATGTCCAACAAGGGGAAATAACCCTGAGAGTCAATGATGATGAGTTTAAGTTGAATGCTATCAAAGCCATGCAGCATCCAGACACATCAAAAGACTGCATGAAAGTTGATCTTATTGACTCTTTGGTAGAAGAGATCAACATGGCTGAGAGTCTCGAATCAGAGTTGGAAGACATCTTTAAAGATGTTCAGCCTGATTTGGAGAATTCAGAGGAGATGAAAGAGCCTCTGAAATTTCCTCTGGAAGAGGAAAAACCTCCTAAACCCGAGCTCAAACCATTACCACCATCCCTTAAATATGTATTTCTGGGAGAAGGTGACACTTTTCCAGTGATCATAAGCTCTGCTTTAAATCCACAGGAAGAGGAAGCACTCATTCAAGTGCTAAGGACACACAAGACAGCTCTTGGGTGGTCCATAGGTGACCTTAAGGGCATAAGCCCAGCTAGATGCATGCACAAAATCTTATTGGAGGATAATGCTAAACCAGTGGTTCAACCACAGAGGCGGCTAAATCCAGCTATGAAGGAAGTGGTGCAGAAAGAGTTCACCAAATTACTAGAGGCGGGGATTATTTATCCTATTTCTGATAGCCCCTGGGTGAGTCCTGTCCAAGTCGTCCCAAAAAAGGGAGGCATGACAGTGATCCATAATGAAAAAAATGAACTGGTTCCTACAAGAACAGTTACAGGATGGCGCATGTGTATTGACTACAGAAGACTCAATACAGCCACCAGAAAGGATCATTTTCCTTTACCATTCATAGACCAGATGGTAGAAAGACTGGCAGGTCATGATTATTACTGCTTTTTAGATGGCTACTCAGGCTATAACTAGATTGCAGTAGATCCCCAGGATCAAGAGAAAACAACATTCACATGTCCATCTGGAGTGTTTGCTTATAGAAGGATGCCATTTGGGCTGTGTAAGGCGCCTGCAACCTTCCAGAGATGCATGCTCTCTATTTTCTCTGATATGGTGGAAAAATTTCTGGAAGTCTTCATGGATGACTTCTCAGTATATGGAGACTCATTCAGCTCCTGTCTTGATCACCTGAAACTTGTCCTGAAGAGATGCCAAGAGACCAACCTAGTCTTAAACTGGGAAAAATGTCACTTCATGGTGACTGAAGGGATTGTCCTTGGGCATAAAATTTCAAACAAGGGAATAGAGGTGGATCAAGCAAAAATAGAGGTAATTGAAAAATTACCACCACCTGCCAATGTTAAGGCAATCAGAAGCTTTCCGGGGCATGCAGGATTCTATAGGAGGTTTATAAAGGATTTTTCGAAAATCGCAAAACCTCTAAGTAATCTGCTAGCTGCTGACACGCCATTTGTGTTTGACACAGAGTGTCTGCAGGCGTTTGAAACGCTAAAAGCTATGTTGGTCACAGCACCAGTTATTTCCGCACCAGACTGGACATTACCATTTGAGCTAATGTGTGATGCCAGTGATCACGCCATTGGTGCAGTATTGGGACAGAGGCATGACAAGCTTCTGCACGTCATTTATTATGCTAGTCGCGTTTTAAATGATGCCCAGAAAAATTACACAACCACAGAAAAAGAATTACTTGCAGTGGTTTATGCCATTGACATGTTCAGATCATACTTAGTAGGATCAAAAGTGATTGTGTATACTGACCATGCTGCTCTTAAATATCTACTCACAAAGCAGGATTCAAAACCCAGGCTCATCAGATGGGTGTTGCTTCTGCAAGAGTTTGATATAGAAATAAGAGACAGAAAAGGGACAGAGAACCAAGTGGCTGATCATCTGTCCCGGATAGAGCCAGTAGAAGGGACGTCCCTCCCCTCTCTTGAGATCTCTGAGACTTTTCCGGATGAGCATTTATTTTCCATTCAGGAAACACCATGGTTTGTCGATATTGCAAACTATAAAGCTGCAAGGTTCATACCCAAAGAGTACAACAGGCAACAAAAGAAAAAATTAATCACTGATGCAAAGTACTACTTGTGCGATGAACCCTATCTCTTTAAGAGATGTGCAGACGGAATAATCCGTAGGTGTGTTCCTAGAGAAGAAGCACAGAGGATCCTATGGCATTGCCATGGATCTCAATATGGAGGCCATTTCGGAGGTGAGCGAACAGCCACCAAGGTCCTCGAATGTGGCTTCTATTGGCCCACACTCTATAAAGATTCCTGAGAGTTTGTACGTAACTGTGACAGTTGCCAAAGAGCTGGTAATCTGCCTCATGGTTACGCCATGCCTCAATAAGGAATCTTGGAGATTGAGTTGTTTGACGTATGGGGAATTGACTTCATGGGACCTTTCCCACCATCATTCTCAAACACTTATATTCTGGTGGCAGTTGACTATGTATCAAAATGGGTTGAGGCCATTGCCACACCCACCAATGATACTAAAACAGTGCTGAAGTTCCTCCAGAAATATATCTTCAGCAGGTTTGGGGTCCCTAGAATACTAATCAGTGATGGGGGCACTCACTTCTGCAACAAACAGCTTTACTCTGCCATGGTCCGGTATGGGATTCGCCACAAGGTAGCGACTCTATATCATCCACAGACTAATGGACAAGCTGAAGTCTCTAACAGAGAGCTAAAAAGAATCCTAGAACGGACTGTAAATACCCGTAAAAAGGATTGGGCAAGAAGCTTAGATGATGCTCTGTGGACATACAGAACAGCATTCAAGACTCCTATAGGGACCTCTCCATACCAACTGGTCTATGGTAAGGCATGTCACCTACCCGTGGAACTGGAACATAAAGCCTACTGGGCAACCAGATTCCTGAACTTTGATGCCAGATTAGCTGGAGAAAAAAGGTTGCTCCAGCTAAATGAGCTAGAGGAATTCAGATTCACTACTTTCGAAAATGCCAAGCTTTATAAAGAAAAATAAAAAAAGTGGCATGACAGAAAGCTGTCATCTAGAATCTTTGAACCAGGACAAAAGGTTCTGTTGTTCAACTCTAGGCTCAGGCTATTCCCCAGGAAACTGAAGTCCCGGTGGAGGGGACCATATGTGATTACAAGTGTATCACCATATGGTTATGTGGAGCTTCAAGATATTGATTCTGATAAGAAGTTCATTGTCAATGGACAGAGAATCAAGCACTATCTTGAAGGCAATGTTGAGCAAGAGTGCTCAAGGCTGAAGCTAGACTAAAAGCTCAACAAGGTCCAGCTAAAGACAATAAAGAAGCGATTGCTGGGAGGCAACCCAGCCATGGGGCATCAATCCTCTAAGAATTTTGCCCTATTTTTATTTTTATTTTTATTTGTTTATATAAAGTTCACTGATCCTAAGGTAAAGAGTCAATTGTATAAGTTCACAGGGTTACAGAAGGATTCTGCATACAAAACAGAGAAAAAGAGCTCACTGGCAAGAAAACGCCAATAAAAGTCTGTTTTGGGCATTCAACGCCCAACAGAAGCATCCACTGGGCGTTGAACGCCAGTGAGGATAGCCATCTGGGCGTTAAACGCCAGAAAGAAGCTCTTTCTGGGCGTTTAACGCCAGATTTACAGCATTCTGGGCGTTCAGAAAAACGCCCAGTAACAAAGGACTTCCTGGCGTTCAACGCCAGAAAGAAGCAGCAGCTGGGCGTTGAACGCCCAGGAGAGGCAGGATTTGGGCGCTGAACGCCCAAAACAAGCAGCGTTTGGGCGTTCAAACGCCAGGATGGTGGGGAGGAGGTAAATTCATTTTTTCTTCATATTTTTAATTTTAATCTTAATTTTCATGCTTCAATTCATGATTTCTTGCATAAACATGTTAAGAACCCTGATTTTTAAAATCCCTAATTTCTAAAAACCCTACCTTAAAAATATAAAATGTATCTTAATCCATAAGCACAAACCCTCTTTTTCAATTCAATTCAACTCTTTTTCAAATTTTCAAAACAAATCTATCTTTTCAACTAATATCTTTTTCAAATCTCCACATTATCTTTTTCAAAATCTAGATTTATCTTTTTCAAAAATTTTTCATATCTTTTCAATTTTAAACTATATCCTTTCTTATCATATCTTCTATCTTATCTTTTCCAAATCAATCTTTTTTATCATATCTTTTCTAAATTTTCGAACCCACCCCCCTCCCTTTAAATATGGGTTCGGCCTCCACCCCTCTCCATCAACAATTGCACCTAGCTCCCCTTCTATCCTTCTCCTTTCTTTTCTTTTGCTTGAGGACAAGCAAACCTCTAAGTTTGGTGTGTTTATCCGTGATCACTAAGATCATGGCTCCTAAGGGAAAATAACCCACTTCAAGAGGCAAGAAAGAGAGCGTTCCAAAACCACTTTGGAATCAAGAGAAGTTCTTATCTAAAGAATATTCAGACCGTTATTACAAAATAATGGGTCTAAGATCAGTGATCCCGGAAGTTAGATTCGATCTGAAAGAAGACGAATATCCGGAGATCCAGGAGCAAATTCGAATCAGGAACTGGGAGGTCCTAGCTAATCCTGAGACGAAAGTGGGAAGGAATATGGTCCAGGAGTTCTATGCTAATATGTGGCAGACAGACAAGCAAAAACTATCTGGAACTGCTTCCTATGAATATCGGACCATGGTCAGAGGAAAGATTGTTCATACCATCCCTGACAAGATCAGAGAGATCTTAAAGCTACCTCAGCTGAAAGATGATCCAGACTCTCTCAACAGGAGAATGACGAGAACAGACAAGGGCCTGGATAAGATTCTAGAAGATATATGTATCCCTGGAGCAAGGTGGACCATTAGCACGAAGGGTGTCCCAAATCAACTCAAAAGGGAAGATCTCAAACCAGTCGCCAGAGGATGGCTGGACTTCATTGGGCATTATCTGCTGCCCACTAGCAACCGTTCTGAAGTCACTGTTAAAAGAGCAGTGATGATCCATTGCATCATGATGGGAAAAGAAGTGGAAGTTCATCAACTAATTTCAACTGAATTCTACAAAATTGCTAATAAAAATTCTAAAGAGGCCAAGTTGGCTTACCCAAGCTTGATTTCTCTGCTCTGCAAAGACGCTGGAGTAAGGATGGGAATAACTGAGTATATCTCAATTGAGAAACCAATCACCAAAGCATCAATGGAAAAACAACAAGTACAGGATGACCCCATCAAGAAGAAAACACAGGAATTTCTCCCAGAAATCCCTCAATCTGAATATTGGGAGTATCTTGAAACATCAGTTACCAAGATACAAGAAGCTATGGAACAAATAATAAAGGAACAGAAGGAACAAAGTCAAATTCTTTGCTATTTGATTAAAGAACAGGAAGAGCAAGGGCGTGACTTGAGGGAATTGAAGCGCCAGAAGTTATCTCTTGAAGGACCAAGCACCCCACAGATCCGAGGAACATCCACTTCCCAGAACAAAGATTGTTAAATTCCAATTTCTGCTTTAACTCTGTGATAGTTGTCGTTATAGGAGTTTACCTTAGGAGTCATATAGTAGTAATTAATGTCTATTTTGATTTTACCTCCAATTAAGTTATAGTCTATTTTTCTCATCATCAGCAAACATGAATAAAATAGTAGATCTTTTGAATAAGAGGCAATAAAATTCGAGTTTTTAATAAGAAAAATTCTAATTAGTAACATGTGGTGGCAATGCTTTCTGTCGTCTGAATGAATGCTTGAACAGTGCATATGTCTTTTGAATTTGTTGTTTAAGACTGTTAAATATGTTGGCTCTTGAAAGAATGATGAACATGAGACATGTTATTGATAATCTAAAAAATCATAAAAAAATGATTCTTGAAGCAAGAAAAAGCAGCAAAGAACAAAGCTTGCATTCAAAAAAAAAAAAGAGAGAGAAAGAAAAAGCAAGCAGAAAAAGCCAAAGCTCTTAAAACCAAAAGGCAAGGGTAATAGAAAGGATCTCAAGGCTTTGAGCATCAGTGGATAGGAGGGCCTAAAGGAATAAAATCCTGGCCTAAGCGGCTAAACCAAGCTGTCCCTAGCCATGTGCTTGTGGCGTGAAGGTGTCAAGTGAAAACTTGAGACTGAGCGGTTAAAGTCAAGGTCCAAAGCAAAAAGAAGAGTGTGCTTAAGAACCCTGGACACCTCTAATTGGGGACTTTAGCAAAGCTGAGTTACAATTTAAAAGGGTTCACCCAATTATGTGTCTGTGGCATTTATGTATTCGGTGGTAATACTGGAAAACAAAGTGCTTAGGGCCACAGCCAAGACTCATAAAGTAGCTGTGATCAAGAATCATCATACTGAAATAGGAGAATCAATAACACTATCTGAATTCTAAGTTCCTATAAATGCCAATCACTCTGAGCTTCAATGGATAAAGTGAGATGCCAAAACTGTTCGGAAGCAAAAAGCTACTAGTCCTGCTCATCTAATTAGAATCTGAGCTTCACTCAAAAAACTCTGAGATATTATTGCTTCTTGACTTATTAGTCTTCTATTTTATTTGTCTAGTTGCTTGAGGACAAGCAATAGTTCAAGTTTGGTGTTGTGATGAGCGGATATTTTATACGCTTTTTGGGGTTAATTTCATATAGATTTTAGTATGTTTTAGTTGGTTTTTAGTTTATTTTCAGTAGTTTCTAGGCAAAATCCACATTTCTGGACTTTACTATGAGTTTGTGTGTTTTTCTGTAATTTCAGGTATTTTCTGGCTGAAATTGAGGGAGCTGAGCAAAAATCTGATTCAGGCTGAAAAAGGACTGCTGATGCTGTTGGATTCTGACCTCCCTGCACTCAAAATGGATTTTCTGGAGCTACAAGTCTTCAAATGGCGTGCTTCCAATTGAGCTGGAAAGTAGACATCCAGGGCTTTCCAAAAATATATAATAGTCGATACTTTGCTCAAGGATAGATGACGTAAACTGGCGTTCAACGCCAGCTCTCTGCCCAATTCTGGCGTCCAGCGCCAGAAACAAGTTGCAAGTTGGAGTTCAACGCCAGAAAAAGATCCCAAGCTAGCGTTGAACGCCCAAAACAGCCCCAGGCACGTGAGAAGCTTTAGTCTCAGCCCCAACACACACCAAGTGGGCTCCAGAAGTGGATTTCTGCACTATCTATTATAGTTTACTCATTTTCTGTAAACCTAGGCTACTAGTTTAGTATTTAAACAACTTTTAGAGATTCATTTTGCATCTCATGAAATTTGAGATCTGAACTTTGTACTCTTTGACAGCATGAGTCTCTAAACTCCATTGATGGGGGTGAGGAGCTCTGCTGTGTTTCGATGAATTAATGCAAGTACTTCTGTTTTCCATTCAAACATGCGTGTTCCTATCTAAGATATCCATTCGCGCCTAACTATGGAGAAGGTGATGATTAGTGACACTCATCACCTTCCTCAATACACGAACGCATGTCTGACAATCACCTCCGTTCTACATCAGATTGAATGAATATCTCTTAGATTCCTTAATCAGAATCTCCGTGGTATAAGCTAGATTGATGGCGGCATTCATGAGAATCCGGAAAGTCTAAACCTTGTCTGTGGTATTCCGAGTAGGATTCTGGGATTGGCTGGCCGTGACGAACTTCAAACTCGTGAGTGCTGGGCATAGTGACAGACGCAAAAGGATAGTAAATCCTATTCTGGTACGATTGAGAACCTGCAGATGAATAGCCATACGGTGACAGCGCACCTGGACCCTTTTCACTGGAAGGATGGATGGTAGCCATTGACAACGGTGATCCACCTACACACAGCTTGCCATAAGAGGACGTGCGTGCGTGAATCAGAAGACAGAGGAAAGCAGAGATTCTGAAGACAAAACATCTCCGAAACTCCAACATATTCCCCATTACTGCATAACAAGTAACCTTTAATCCATGCTCTCTTGTTTATTCGCAATTCAACTAAAAAATATAATTGACTTCCTGACTGAGAATTGCAAGATAACAATAGATTGCTTCAGACCAACAATCTCCGTGGGATTCGACACTTACTCACGTAAGGTATTACTTGGATGACCCAGTGCACTTGCTGGTTAGTGGTACGAGTGTGAAAAGTGTGATTCACAATTCGTGCACCAGCGACCTCCCCACACTTAAAAGGAAGCATCGTCCCCGATGCTCAATCAAGCCTGGTGTGAAGGAGTGTCATCACTGGGAGGGATGGTAGCTGGAGTCTCAGTGGTGGTAGGCTAGGAGTCTGGCTGCGGTGGAGAAGGTGCTGACTGGATCAAGATCTCAAGATCTGTAGCCTCAATTTGATGTGGGACCACTGCCTGTGGTGCGGCTGGAGCTACCTCCTGGGGATGGGTCTCTACCTCGAGTGCATTCACCTCCTCCTCAGATGCCTCGGACGGTGTGTCGGGCTCAGAGGGGATGTCAACGGATCGTATCATCAGCTTTAGGTGCTCATAACGCCGCTTGTTACGACGCTCTATCTGGTCAAGTCGTCGAAACAAGCGGTGCACCAGATGATAGACGGGCTCTGTGGCAGGTGGAGGTGCAGTGGTGGTAGCAGGGTTAGGTGGTGCAGCAGTAGTGGAAGAGGGTCCAGTAGACGGTGGGGCTGACTCATCAGTAGCAGTGAATGGTGGTGGTCTGTGGCCCAAGGCTAAGAAGTTCTGGTTGTGCGAAATGATCTTCCTGCAATCTGCCGCTGGTGGTCTCTCATCGGCAGCCTCCCATGGCACGTCAGCTCGACGGCCAAGCTGTGTAACTAGATACGGAAAAGGGAGGGTGCCTCGGACGTGGACCCTGGCCATTAGTGCCGAATGAAACGTGGCAGATAAAGGTCCTTACCCTCCAGCACACACCAAAGGAGGGTGATCATAGCAGCCGGGATCTCCGTCTCGTGAGTACTCGGCATCACATAATTACTCAAGATCTGATGCCATAACTGAGCGTCATCGTTTAAGTATGCTCTCTTGATCCCTCTAGGCATGGTAGTGTCCTGACCCATTTCCCAAGGGACTGTCGGGTCGAGAGCTATGCGTGCCTTTACAGCATCCCAATCAAACTGCATCTGACGCATGTCCTCCTCAGCCTTTGAATAACCATCAGGCTGATCGGACTTGGCTGGGAGCCGAAGAATGTCCTCTAAGGCTTCCTCAGTGACGAGAATTTGTTTTTCTCTCAGGTTCACTGCATCTAGGGTAGTGAGATAGTAGTTGCAGTAGAATTCCTGTACCCAAGATGAATTGACCTCTGTCAGTGTTCTTTCCAGAAAGAACCAGCCCCTTTGCTTGATTTGCTCAGTGGTGTACTACTGGAGTGCTTCTGGAATCTTCAGAGTTCGTTCCAGGTATAGATTTCTGGAGTTTACAAAAGCCGGGTACTTCAGCTCATAGTACCGGTTTGCAAATTTTATAGGATCATTTGCAGGGAGCAGCTGGTCAGCTTTTTCCTGCTGTGTGAAGTTCTTCTCCCACCATGAAGAATCGTGCATTAGAGCAATGATGGACTGGGAGGAGTCTCCTATCTTGTGCTTGCCAGTAGCCTTGCCTTTTCCTTTCCTCTGTGAGGCAGACATCCTGAAAAATAGAGAACCAGGATATGGATAAAATAGGAAAGCAAATAGGCAATTAAACAAAGGAAACTCAAAGCGTCAAGGGAGAATTAGAATAAGGAAAATGAGTAAATGAAATGTGATTGAATTTATGTTAAATGGAAAAATAATCAATATGCCATGGTTAGAAAGTTAGAGAAAAGTGAAAATAATCAGAAAAGAGATTAGAAGGGTTAGTATGGTTAGAATTTGAAAAAGAAATTAGTAAATAAAATTAGTGAGTTAGTAAAGTGCGGGTTAAAGTAAGTGGCATCGAAAAATTCCATATAACAAGGATTCACAGGTTAGAATAGAAGTACTCATAATCGAACAAGGAAAACAGGGTGATGCTGATTCGAATAGAAATAAAGAAAGCAAAAAATTGGAATCAGTGAATCACAAATGCAGTTTATAAACCAGCAAATCAAAGAGGATAAGAATGTCTGCCATAGCATTCATGAAATGGTTTGGGTAAAGCAGAGTAAAACAGAGTTCAGAAATGCCAAACCAAAAAATGAATGAAAACAATTTTAAAAAATTTGGGCAGTATTCCGGCTAAAATTGGATTGTCCCAGAAAATAAACAGCAATCATAGCAGTTCATATGAATTAAAAACTTGCTGCAGTTACCAGTAATGTATAGAAATAGGAAAATTTGGAGTAACAAGCAGCAATTGCAAGAAATCATAGCATATGAATGAGGTCACAGGAACAACAGAACTGCAGTTGTGATAAAATATAAGCAGGAACAGTGCAAGTAAACAGACCTAGATCCACTAACCACAGCCTAAGCTACCTAACAACCTAGAAATCCACTACAGCATGCATATCTATCTATCCTAATGATGAACAGAAACGGAAAAAAATTATAGAAAAATGACGAAGGATAAAAGGGGGTTGCGTTTTGCGGAACCTGGTAGGCGGGAGGGGTGGAACGGGGAAGAAGGTGGCTGCGGCGGCGTCCGGCACGGTGGCGGGGCACGGTGTCGCGGTGGCGGCTGAGGGAGGGCAGTGGCGGATAGAGGGTTTAGGGTTAATGATAGAAGAATGGGGGGTTTGCGGGTGGGTGGCGGAGAGAGGGGGGCGCGGCTGGGTGGCCGGCGGTAGGGGGCGGTGGTCGCGGAGGATAGTGGTGGAGAGGGGAGGAGAGAGGAAGAAGGGAGAAAAAGGGAGGGAAGGGGGTTGTGGCGGCGGCGTCCGGCGTGACAGCGGCGTCTGGGTGGTGGCGCAGTGGCGGCTGGGTGGTGCTGGGTGGTGGTTGGAGGGAGAGGGAGCAGAGAGGGAGAAGAGGGTTGGGGGTGGGGGGCTGCGCGACTGATAGGGTTCGCGTGGCTGGGGGGGTTATACTTTCGAATCCACGCGGCCGCGTGGGGCACGCGGTCGCGTGGTTGGGGTGAAAATGGGAGTGACGCGATCGCGTGGGGCGTGCGATCGCATGAGAGGGGGGAAAGAAGGGTGACGCGATCGCGTGGGTTGCGCGATCGCGTCGCTGGAATTCGTGCTAAACGCACAACTCCAGCGTCGTTTTAGCGCAACTCTCTGTCTCCTTTTGGGGTGATGTGCAATCCATGCGACGCGATCGCGTCGCTCACGCGGTCGCGTGGGATTGGTATTGTGCAAGTGACGTCTGTGCAAAACGCACAAGGGCCGCACGATTCCAGCCTAACTTTCTGTTCATTGGATCCTTACACCGATATATATATCACGCGGCCACGTAGGTCACGCGGTCGCGTGGGTGGTGTTTCTCGCAATATGACGCAATCGCATGGGGCATGCGGTCGGGTCGTGCACCCTTTTTTTATATATATATATGCATGAAAAATGCAGAATGCAATGATTAACATGAATGCTATGCATGATTCCAGGTTTAATAAATTAAAATGAAAAAGAAAAAAATGAAAGCAATTAACAAGAAATAAATTGAAAAGAAACGACCATACCATGGTGGGTTGTCTCCCACCTAGCACTTTTAGTTAAAGTCCTTAAGTTGGACATTGGAGGAGTATCCTGTTATGGTGGTTTATGTTTAAATTCGTCCAAAAATCTCCACCAGTGCTTGGAATGCCAATAGCCTCCGGGGTCCCAAACTAAGCATGCAAAGCTTCTGAGCAGCTCCAAACAGATTTTCAGGCTCCCGGGACTACGAATGTCAGGATAGAGTCCAGGATCCCAAGCCTTGCTTTTAAATCCGCCTCTGTCTTGATCTACATGTCTCCATCCGGGCGGTTTAAAAAGTAGAATCTCACCGTGGTGACCAAACGTTCTCCGTGATCCATGCAATTGAGCATGATACCAATCCGTGTACTTCGAGGTGAAGCGTGGAACCTTATTGAACCTTGTGCACCAGCTCTGAGTACGAGCCATTTTCCTCTTACTCTTAAAGCCGCAGAGAGCTCTAAGCTGGTCATCTGTTTCAAGCAAACCATATTCAAGTGAATAAATAAAGTTATAAGTTAAGGATTGTACCCACTTGAAGCTTGTATTAGGTGGTAATGGCCTTAGGATAGGTGTTTTTGGTGGTTTTGCATGTTCTGTTTCCTTGTGCTCTTCTGTGAATTCCTCCACTTCTTTGCAAAGATCTTCAATTGTATCTGTGTCCTGGTCAAAGTCTTCTGTGTCTTCCTTATCACTTGAGTCATAGATTGGAGGTTGAGAGAAATCGACCTCCGCATCATCTTCATATTCACTTGGGGAAGATTCTTCGATCTCAGAGAATTCACTTGTGGATGCAAGTTCATCACCAAGAGAGCTAGACTTGTGACTATCATCATCAAGGGAATTTGCTTCTTGGATTATTCCGTCTGATTCTTCATAAACGACTTGCCTTGGAGATTGTACAGTATCCTCCTTAGCATCAACTGTAGCATCCTGGACGGAGTTTTCCTCAATTCTGGATTCCCATGGAAGTTCAGCATCTCCCAGGTCTTCAACCAACTCTTCTTCTTGAACAATGACAGCTTCTTCTAATTGTTCTAGTACAAATTCATGCTCTGTCTTGTCCACTGGAGTTTCTGGCAATTCCTTCATGCTCTGCTCTTCATTGAGCTGTCCACATGGGGCTGTGGCTAATCCTTGTGTATTTGAGCGCCTAGAAGCCTATTGAATCATTGCTTGCTCTAGTTGTTGAATGGTTGTTTGAAATTTAATTACTGTTTCCCTTAGGCGATCCTCTGCTTCTTGGGTTGCTGGACTTGGACATGATACAAAGGAAAGTGGTGGTGATTGGAAGCGATCGGATTGGTATTGGGGTAAGGAAGGATCATATGGTGGCGAATGGTGAAGAGAAGCTTGTGAGTGTGGTGGTTCGAGGTTATGTTGAAAGGATGGTTTACATGCACGGGGTGGAGCTTGTTGGTAGTTACAAGGTTGTCCACCATGTCTTTCAGCTGAGTATGCATTGTAGAATGGTCTTTGTCCAGGATATCTCGGAGGGTGTTGCTGCCAAAAGGGTTGATTAGATCCTCTTGGTTTCATCCATCCTTGATTGGTCTGGCCTTGGTACACATTCCTGCTGTAACTTCTATTTCCCTTAACAATATTAGAACCAAACTCAAAGCGAGAGGGGTAAGAGTTCATAGTAGCAAATAAAGATAAAAAGGAAAAACAAAAATAAATAAACAAGCAAAAGAAAAATATTTACAATAACCAATAATAAGGCACACGTTAGCAGTTCCCCGGCAACGGCGCCATTTTGACGTTAGGATTTTTTTTACCAGTAAAGAGATTCATAGAAACAGCTGCGTTGTGTAGAAATTTGCGGATAAATCCTCGTTGCAAGTATAGTTTCTAAACCTTCAAAAGTCCTTTCATAACGTTTTGGTTGTCACAAGTAACAAACCCCTTTGAAATTGATAACCGAGTATTCAAACCTCGGGTCGTCTTCTCAAGGAATTGCAGGGAAGTATGTTCTTATTATTGGTTATGAAGATTGTAAATTGGGGGTTTTGGAAGTTTGGGCAATGCGCACAGGTATATTTTCGAGCAATAAAAATAAATAAATAACTGTAAAATAAACTCTTGGCAAGGTATGAGAATTGGAATTCCTATCCTAGTTATCCTTATCAAGTGTGAAGAGAATTGGATTTTAATCCCACTTGGTCAGCCTTTATTAAACAAAGGAAGGTTAAGTGGACTGATTAGCTTGATTCTCAAGTCCTAGTCAACTCCTGTGGAGAGACTAGTGTTAGAGCAATCCTAGCTAAAGCAAAATCTGCCAATTTCAATCACTTGTTGAGTTTGATAACTCAAGTACTATCAATCACTTGACCAAAGCCAAAAGGGAGAAAAATATCTAAATTAAATTAAAAGTATCAATATAAGCAAAGCAATCTTAAATCTGAAAATACCTCGAATTGCATTAACAAAAGAAATTAAATCTGGCATAGATGTTCATAAATTAAATTAAGAAAATAAATAAAAATAAAGAACCTGGTATTGAGAGTCACTCCTAAAACTAAGAGAAATCCTAAATCCTAATCCTAAGAGAGAGGAGAGAAGATCTCCCTCTCAACTAAATCTAAATCATTGAAAAGTAAAATATGCGAGCTCTCTTTGAATGGGTGCATTCCCACACTTTATAACCTCTGGTCTACGCTGTCTGTACTTGGATCTGGGCCAAAAAGGGCTTCAGAAATCGCTGGGGGCGCATTCTGTAAATTTTGATACGTGGCCTCTGTCATGCGTCCGCATGGGTCACGCGGTCGCGTCATCCGGAGCTTTTCCTTGCCACGCGGTCGCGTCAGTCATGCGACCGCGTCATATGCGTTCTGCTGATGTCGCGCGGTTGTGTCAGTCATGCGGCCGCGTCACTGCATCTTCGCTTCTGGCACGCGATCGCATCATCCATGCGATCGCGTGGATACCAGTTTCCTTAAAGCTCCGTTTTGCTTTCTCCTTCCATTTTATATGTTTCATTTTCCATCCTTTAAGTCATTCTGCCTTAGAAAATCTGAAACTACTCAACACACTAATCACGGCATCGAATGGAAATAAAGGTAATTAAAATAATTAATTTTTAAAGCTGAGGAAACATGTTTTTCACAATATGATGTAATAAGGAAGGGAAAGTAAAACCATGCAATTAATGTGAATAAGCAGGTGAAGGATTGTATAAATCACTTAAATTAAGCACAAAAGAACTCATGAAATATGGGTTTATCATTGACGTTGTGATTGAGAATTAATTAAGTGGCTGAAAAATGATTGATATAATTAATATTGTCATTGAGATTTGTTTGAGTTTAGAGTCTTCGAAAGAGGTGAACAATTAATTAAAGTAAAGCTAAGAGTATATCGAAAAGGATTGATAAAATATAGTTTCCTTAAGTATGTTAATTATTTGCATTTTATTTCATTACTTTTACGGCATTCCTATTCCCTACTGAGAACGTGTGGTTTGTTCTCACCCCATAAATTTCCACCCTTTCAGTGATACAGGTTCGAAGACTCAGTTTGAAGCTGCGGGCGATTGTTAGACCTTATTTATGAGTTAAGTTTTTGAATTGAGTTGCTTTCATAGAATTTCCTCGTCTTTGTTGCTTAAGATTTTATTTTATAAAGAGGGATAGGAGTTGTATCTAAGTTACACTTGAATTTGTTTATATAATATTTACTAAAAATTATATGATTATTATTACTTGGTGATGTTTGCTATATGATTTTTAAATAATAAAAACAAAATTTTCTGGTATTTTTACGAAAACTGGATCGCGATATCGAACTAGAGGCTCAATAGTAAATAGTTAATAAAGGAAAGCAGGTTGGTAACGCCTTACTTTCAGTACGATCATGACGTTCTGGAAGTTGGGTCGTTACATGTGGCTGCCACGGTGTTGTCTTCCTGCTGGAGCTATGGACATTCGTCAGTATAATGGCTATAATCAGTGTAGATTCTGCAAACTCTCTGTGGGACTAACTGTTGGTTTTGCTGTGCTAGAGAAGGTTGAGCTTGCTGAACTTGTTGTTGATTCAATTGAATTTGCTTCAGCAAGTTGGTCATTTCACAGATACTCCGAGTTAAAGCAGCAGTCTCTCTGCTAGAGGATACTTCTGCCACAGCTTTTGCACGCCCTTGTTTCTGCCTGTGATTCCTAGTAGATTCAGCTAAGTTGCTGATCAATTGCCATGCCTCATCAGTGGTCTTATACTTTTTCATAGACCCATTGCTAGCACTTTTCAATGTGGTCTTATCTTGGGGCCTCATCCCTGTGTGACATAACCGAGTAACACTATCTTGTCAATCATATGGTGGGGGCAAGCTTCCAGAAGATTATTGAAGCGCTCCCAATATTCATAAAGCATCTCGGAGTCATCCTGAATAATCATGGAAATGTCTTTCCTCAGTTTATCAGTAACTTCAGCTGGAAAGAACTTTTCCAAGAATTCTCTTCTCAGTGTATCCCAGTTAGATACAATTGCTGCTGGTTGAGTGTAGTACCACTCTCTTGCCTTCCCCTCAAGAGAAAACGGGAAAGCTTTCAGCAAAATTGAAGTTTCATCTGCACCATCACGCTTAACAGTAGAACAGGCTGCCTGAAAATCTCTCAGGTGCTTGATAGGCTCTTGAGCAGGTAAGCCATGAAACTTGGGCATCAAATTGAGCAGTGCGGTCTTTATTTCAAAGTCTGTAGCTACCGTTGGGTGATGCGCTTGAAATGGTTGCATTGTAAAATCAGGGGCTCCAGCCTCCTGGATAGTAACTTTCCTGGCTGGTGCCATGTTACCTGCGCGTGAAACAACCAAATCAGTAGAATGGGGGCTGGTTTCTTTCTCAAATGACGTTTCAGATCCGCCCTCAGAGAGGACTAACCGACGCCGAGCTTGCCTTATTCGTGAAATAGTTCTTTCAATTTCAGGATCGAATATTAGCAAGCTTGGATCAGGAAGCGAACGTGTCATCTAACGAAAGAAACAAGCAGCTCATAGTAGCAAAATAAAATAAAATGCAAATAAATAAATTCCATTTAATAACTTTAGCACTCTATTGCACCTCCCCGGCAACGGCGCCAAAAATTGATGGTGGCGGAAATTGGCGAGTTAAGAATGATTATAAAATATGCGTTGCAAGTATAGTTCTCAACCAACCAGAAATCCGTTTATCAATTTAGAAGGGTGTCACAGAAATTAAAATCAAAATACTGGGAGTATGAGTCCCAGGTCGTCTCCCAACGAGTTGCAGAAAAGTGTGCTATTTTATTAATCAGATGTTTTCAAAAAGGTTTGAGTTGAATGGCAGAAAATTAAATTAAGGAATTTATATAAATTTAAATAAAAGCCTTGACTGGGAGTTGATTAGCTGGAAGCCCTATTCTTGTTGCAGTACTCTCAAGATTAATTGATAATTGGGAGTTATTATGTTTAGTTGTCCCTTACTAAGTAAGGGAAAGTTAAACAAGTTGGAATGCTATTCTATCCACAAGTTCCAATCCGCTCTTGGGAGGATTGGTGTGAGTGACTAGAGAGCAATCCAACAATAAACCCAATTACAATCTTTCTCTTGAGCATCCCAACTCAAGGGTTTCTTTCAATCAACTCCCCATCAAGTTAGGGAACTACTCGCTCATTGTAAATGAAGAATTCATAACATAAGAAAGGGAATAAAAGAAAGACATGATAAATAATGATCAAAAGATTAATTAAAAATAAAAGTAATTCTTATATTGATAAATCCTAAAATAATCCAGTGGTAAAATTAAGTAAATTAAGGAACATGGAAGAGTAAAAGACAAGTAAAGAGAACGAACTAGAATGTCGAAGTCTTGATGAGGCAATAACTCTTCTCAATATCCCAATGCAAAAACAATGAACACAACAAATCCTAAAAACTATGAATGTGTAGAGAGAAAACCTAGAGGAGAGAAAAACTAGATCTAAAAACTAAAACTATGCGGAATGAATGTTGTTGTTGGTTTCTGCATGTTCTCTGGCTCTAGTATGCTTTTCTGGGCCAAAAATTGGGTCAAAATAGGGCCCGAAATCGCCCCCAGCGATTCTGCAGATTATGCAGATCGCGCATGTCACGCGGTCGCGTCATCCATGCGGCCGCATCCTTCGGCTTTCTGCTTTGCCACGTGGTCGCGTCATCCATGCGGCCGCGTCACTCGTCCTATTTCATGCCGTGCGGTCGCGTCATCCATGCGGCCGCGTCACTGCGATTTCCTTTCTTTCGTGCGGTCGCATCATCCATGCGGCCGCGTCACTTCTCGCTGGTCATCTCCTCGATTCCTTGTGTTCCTTCCATTTTTGCAAGCTTCCTCTCAAATCTCCAACTCATTCATGCCCTATAAAGCCTGAAACACTTAACACACAGATCACGGCATCGAATGGAATAAAGGAGAAATAAAATACATAATTAAAAGTCTCTAGGAAGCAAGTTTTCAATCATGCAATAACTTTAGGAAGGAATTATAAATGCATGCTTATTTAAGGAATAAGTGGGTAAAGATCATGATAAAACCACATAAATAAACACAATATAAACCATAAAATAGTGGTTTATCACATACCAGCAGGCGGAGACAGCTATAAATGCTATGACTTTTGATTATGTAGAGCTGAAATGCGTTATTACCACACCGGAAGCCCCTTGGGTGATAGATTCTAACATAAGGCCCAAGGGGATGTTATTTTCTTATCTGTCTAGAGAGGCTAGGACTTGGCAGTAGATATTCGCCCACTATGTCCTGCCCACTACACACTTTTCTGAGATTCCGATGGATATGCTTCTTCTGATTGGCTGTGTCATGGAGGGGAATGAGGTATATTTTCCCCGGCTGATCAGGAGAGGCATGTGGCGAGCACACATCCGTGGCCTTCTAACATTTCCCACCATGGTTACTAGGATTGTTAAGTTAGCCAGTACCCCTTGGATGGACGATGACGTGACACCACCACCCCCAGTCAACGATGAGAAGGAAGTTACTATCCCTTGAGGTACGTGGGTGCACGAGAAGCCGCCATCCAGGCGCCGCTCTCAGGCTAGAGAGTGATGAGAGAAATTTTGCGTGGTCTAGAAATTTGCGGATAAATCCTCATTGCAAGTATAGTTTCTAAACCTTCAAAAGTCCTTTCATACAAACGTTTTGGTTGTCACAAGTAACAAACCCATTTTAAATTGATAACCAAGTATTTAAACCTCGGATCGTCTTCTCAAGGAATTGCAGGGAGGTATGTTCTTATTATTGGTTATGAGTTTGTAAATTGGAGTTTTGGAGTTTGGGCAATGGGCACAGGTATATTTTCAAAGCAATAAAAATAAATAAATAACTGTAAAATAAACTCTTGGCAAGGAATGAGAACTGGAAGTCCTATCCTGGTTATCCTTATCAATTGTAATGGGAATTGGATTTTTCTCCCACTTTGTTAACCTCTAACTATGAAGGTAGGTTAACTGGATGAATTAATTTTT
The DNA here is from genome assembly GCF_003086295.3 of Arachis hypogaea. Classification (NCBI taxonomy): domain Eukaryota; kingdom Viridiplantae; phylum Streptophyta; class Magnoliopsida; order Fabales; family Fabaceae; genus Arachis; species Arachis hypogaea. Next base: position 96,317,527 of record NC_092052.1, on the reverse strand, counting down.
ATTCCTCAGGTCCTAGTTTTTCCTTGGGAAAGGCTAGAGTTATTGGAACTCGAATTAATTCTTGAAAAATTCCAATTTTCAGTCAACAATGAGTTTGATAACTCAAGTGTCTCCAATGACTCAACCAAAGCCAAAAGGGAAGAGAATCTACTTGAAAGAAAATAATTTGAATACATAAATTAAAGAGAGCAATCGTAATTCTGAAATACCTCAAATAACATTAATTCAAAGAGTAATCTGTAACATAGAAGAATTCATAAATGAAATTAGGAAAATAATAAAAAGAACATTGAACCTGGGATTGAGAGTCATTCCTAAAACTAAGAGAAATCCTAAATCCTAATCCTAAGAGAGAGGAGAGAACCTCTCTCTCTAAAAACTACATCTACTCCTAAAATTGTGAATATGAAAAGATTTTTTTATGAATGGATGCATTCCCCCACTTTATAGCCTCTAATCTGTGTTTTCTGGGCCGCGAACTGGGTCAGAAACAGCCCAGAAATCGCTGGAGAAGAAATTTGCCACGCTGGTTTTTCGTCACTGCGACACGGTCGCATGGAGCACGGGGTCGCGTCACCTAGTGTCAGTGAAACTATGGCATATTATATATCAAATCGAATCCCCGGACGTTAGCTTTTCAACGCATCTGAAACTGCATCGTTTGGACCTCTGTAGCTAAAGTTATAGCCGTTTGAGTGCGAAGAGGTCAGGCTAGACAGCTTAGTAGTTTCTCCAACTTCTTGTATTCCTTCCACTTTTACATGCTTCCTTTCCATCCTCTGAGTCATTCCTGCCTTGTAATCTCTGAAAACACTTAACACACATATCAAGGCATCTAATGGTGATAAGAGAGGATTAATATTAGCAATATAAAGACCAAAGAAGCATGTTTTCAATCAAAGCACATAATTAGGAAGGCAAATGTAAAACCATGCAAATAGTATGAATAAGTGGGTAAAGAGTTGATAAAAACCACTCAATTGAGCACAAGATAAACCATAAAATAGTGGTTTATTAACCTCCCACACTTAAACACTAGCATGTCCTCATGCTAAGCTCAAGAGAAACTATAAAGATGAAGAGGGATGGTAGAATGTATGAAATGCAACCTATGAATGCAACTACATGCAAAAATGTTTCTACCTACTTGGTTAGAAGTAAATAAGCTTTTTCAAGACAAACATAAATCAGACTTCACTAATTCAAATTATACAATAAAAGACAAGTAAACTTGTAAGAAGATAGCTCATGAAAGCAGGGAATATAGAGCCAAGCATTGAACCCTCACTGGTAGTGTATATCACTCTAGTCTCTCAAGTGTCTAGGGTAATTCACTTTACTCTTCTCTAATCATGCTTTCTAAATCTTGTTCTTCATCTAACCAATCAACAAATAATTAGCATACAAATGCAAACATCATGATGTCTTTTTCAAGGTTGTAATGGGGCTAAGGTAAAGGTAAGGATATATATATGGCTAAGTGAGCTTTATAAATTGAATCTTTAATTAACCTAAGCTTTCACCTAACATACATATACTCTATATAACTTTAGTTCATGCCTAACTACCCAAAATTCCCACTTTTGTATAATTTCCATACTCATGTACCAAATTTTCTTTAATTTTTATCACATGTGCATTGGTCTTTTATTAAACTTAATATTGGGGTAATTTTGTCCCCTTATTTATTTATATTATATATATATATATATATTTTTTTTTTTCTTTTTTCTCTTTTTTTTTTGAATCATAAAAGCAAACATAACTTATCAATGCACATGGATTCTCCATTATTTTTCTATTTTGGTTTTTCATGAGTAGGTTCCCAAATTCCCAATATTCAAATAAATTAGAAACTGATACATTCCCTTATTAACCCATGTTCCCACAGTTTCCCCACACTTAATTGTTACACAATCCCTATCTTAAGCTAACCAAAGATTCAATTGGGATATTTAATTATTTTTCTGCTTAAGGCTAGTGATGTGGTAAAATACAGAATAAATGGGGATTAAAAGGCTCAAGGTGGCTGACAAGGGTGATTTAAAGGGTAAGCTTATTTGGGATAAGTGAGCTAAAATCAAACAATGGCCTCAATCATATGCAAGCATGTAAATACACTAAATAATGGACATATAGATTGGAACAAAATATAGATTACAATCATAGAGAAGGAAACACACAGGAATAAAATATTTATGGCTAAATAATGTAACCATATAAATAAGCTCAAATCTCACAGGTTATGTGTTCTTTAGCTCAAAAACCATGTTCCAAATACAACTTCAAACAAGTTTTAACACATAAAAATTAAATTTTTTTTTCAATTTAAATTAGTGAAATTTTTGAAAAATGGAGTTACTTTAACCAAATAGTAGCTAAATACAAACAATCAACTACACATGCAATCTATTATGCAATGCAACAATGAACTAATAAAGAAAATAAAACATTGGTGTTGAGATAGAAGATAACTAACCCCTGGAAGTCGGTATCGACCTCCCCACACTTAAAGATTGCACCGTCCTCGGTGCATGCTAAGATATGCAGGTGGACGGGTTGTTCCAACTGATGCTTTTCTCTAAAGATTGTGCAGATGGACTTGTTTGTCTTCCCTTTTAGAAGTTTCTCCCTTTTTTTTCGTCTTCGGTGGCCAGCCTGAAAGAAGAGAAAAAGAGGAACAGTAACCCAGAGAGATAGAATAAATAGAATATGGTTGGGTTATTGCCAAAGAATGAGGGTCTCAATTACATGGTAGCTACAACATGCAAGTGAGAAAACAGTAGAAGTACATGGCAAATCAAGAGTGCAAAAATTTGCAAAAATAGGGAAGAGAGTGTGGGTAAGGAGAGATAATATAAATTCATGTCAATGTAAAAGTAATACAAGTATAAAAGGTTGGCATTGATATAAATAATATTACCTATCCAGAATTAAACAAGTCACTAAGCACCCAAAATAATTCAAGAGAAGATCCAACAGTTAAATAAGAAAATTTTAACACCAAAGGAAAAATAATTAATTTAGAAAAGAAAATAAAAATATGCACAAAATTAAGATGCAATGAATAAAATATGCAAATAAATTAAAATAAAATGAAAGATAAGAAGAAAGAAGGAAAGATAGAAAGAAAAATTAGGATTGGGGAAGAAAAGATAAGATATTTGGCAGATTAGGATAAGCTGTGCGGCGCAAGCGACGCGGACGCGTGGGGCACGCGGTCGCGTGACTTGCACTTATACTGAATGACGCGGTCACGTCAGTCACGCAGTCACGTGACCCGTTTTAGGCTAATGGCGCGAGGGCAGCCTCGCGCTCGCACAACTCTCTGTTCAAAATCATTAAATGCCAAATTTTGGGTGACGCGATCGCATGGGGCATGCGATCGCGCGAGTGGCCACTTAGTAGGATGTGATGCAGCCACGTGGGGCACGCGGTCGCATGAGATGGACTGCGCGTCCAGCGCCAGTCCAGCACCACTCTAGCACACCTTTCGGCTGTGCACCATTATTACGTCGAAATCCTGGTCACGCGGCCGCGTGGGGCACTCGGTCGCTTGGGAGGCCATTATTCCCATATGACGCGGTCGCGTGGGACAATTTGTGCCATTGGCACGCCTCCAGCCATGCTCTCGCGTGACTCTCTGTTCGTTTTCTTTTCTTCCAAAATGCACTGGTGACGCGGACGCGTCAGCGACGCTGCCGCGTCGCGTGCGTGTTTTTTTTTTTATATATATATGCAGTATGCAGAATGCAATGCTAATGTAGATGCAATAAATAATTTCAGGTTCAATGAAAATAAAATAAAATAAAATTCGAAAACAAATAAAACTAAATAAAAATGAAAAAAAAGGAACGATCATACCATGGTGGGTTGTCTCCCACCTAGCACTTTTAGTTAAAGTCCTTAAGTTGGACATTTGATGAGCTCCTTGTTATGGTGGCTTGTGCATGAACTCATCCAGGAATCTCCACCAATGTTTGGAATTTCAGTAGCCTCCGGGATCCCAAACAAGGCACGTGAAGCCTTTGAGCAGCTTCAAACAGATTCTTAGGCTCCCGGGGTGTTGGATGTCAGAACAGATTCCAGGATCCCAAACTTTGCTTTTACACCCATCTTTGTGTCGATCATCATGATTCCATCCGGATAGCAAGCAATCTGAATTCTCACTAAAGCGGCCAAACAACTTCCTAGACCCATTCAGTTGAGCTCTATACCAACCTTTGCATTTAAACTTTGAGCACACAACCATGTTGAACCTTGCTTGACAATTCCAACCACTAACCATCTTCCTCTTACTCTTAATGCCACAAAGAGCTCTAAGTTGACCATCCGTCTCCAGTAGCCCATATTCAAGTGGAATTAGAAAGCTGAAGGATATGAATTTTACCCACTTGAATGTTGTAAAGGATGATGGTAACTTAGGAGGAGGGGTCTTCGATAACTTTGGCAAGGTAATTTCAAGCTCCACTCCCTTGTGCTCTTTGACAACTTCCACCTCTTTGCAAGCTTCTTCAATTTCAACCTCTTCCTCTTGGTAGCTTTCTTCCAATTCAATCTCTTCTTCATTACTTACCAAGGGCATGGGAGGCTATGCTTTTTCTTCTTTACTCTCCATCTCTTGACCAACCTCTTCCAAGTCTTCAACTATGATATGCCCTGGAGGTTGTACACCCTCCTTAACATCAAATGCAACCGTCTTGGAAGGAGGTTCTATGTCTTAACTTTCCCATGGAGGTTCAGCATCTCCTAAGTCTTCAACCACTTCTTCCTCTGCAACTATTATGGCTTCCTCCACTTGTTCCAATACAAAGCCATGTTCCTCATTGTCCACCGAAGTTTCTAGTGTCTCCTTCATGCTTTGCTCTTCTTTTGATTCTCCACATGTAGCCATGGGAGTTCGTTGAGTGTTCAGATATTGGGAAGCTATTTTATTCACTAACTCGCCAAAGGTGGCCGCGAAATTTTGCACACTCTTATTCATCCTTTCTTGCCTTTGAAGAATAACACGAAGTCTGTCATCCATTAGAGATTGGGATGGATAGGAGGATTCATTGGTTGGGAGAGAGGGTTCATAATAGGAAAGTGGTTCGTCTTGATAATAATATGGAGATGGTGAATATTGAGGTGGTAGTTCGTGAGAGTAGTTGTGTTGGAATGGGGGTGGTTCTATATATGGTTCATATGGCTCATAAGGTGGTTGGTGTGGTGGATGTGGGTTAGGGTCATATGGAGGTGAATGGTGGAAAGGGGCTTGTGAGTTTGGTGGTCCAAAGTTATGTTGAGGAGGGGGTTCATAGGTGTATGGTGGTGGTTGTTGATAATCAAAAGAGCGCTCACCATAGCCATTGCCTTGATATGCATCACGAAATGGTTGTTGATAGTCCATTGGAGGTGGTTGTTGCCATGAAGGTTGATTAAATCCTTGTGGCTCCTCCCATCATTGATTCTTCCAACTTTGATGCTTGTTCTCATAATAGTTTCCATTCCTAACAACAACATTGGAATCAAACTTGAAGCCAGAGGGGTGAGAATTCATAGTAGTAGGAGAAGATAAAAATAAAAACTAACAAAAAGAAAATATTTTGAAAAAGAGATGATTTAAAAAAAATTGAATTTTTGAAAAATAAGATAAGATAAGATAAAAAAATTTTAAAATAAAAATCTGAAATTTTTTTTTAAATATATTTACAATAACCAATAATAAGGCACACGTTTGCAATTCTCCGGCAACGGCGCCATTCTGATGAGAGAACTTTTGCGTGGTCTAGAAATTTGCGGATAAATCCTCGTTGCAAGTATAGTTTCTAAACCTTCAAAAGTCCTTTCATACAAATGTTTTGGTTGTCACAAGTAACAAACCCCTTTAAAATTGATAACCGAGTATTTAAACCTCGGGTCGTCTTCTCAAGGAATTACAGGGAGGTCTGTTCTTATTATTGGTTATGAGTTTGTGAATTGGAGTTTTGGAGTTTGGGCAATGGGCACAGGTATATTTTCAAAGCAATAAAAATAAATAAATAACTGTAAAATAAACTCTTGGCAAGGAATGAGAACTAGAAGTCCTATCCTGGTTATCCTTATCAATTGTAATGGGAATTGGATTTTTCTCCCACTTTGTTAACCTCTAACTATGAAGGTAGGTTAAGTGGATGAATTAATTTTTATTCCTCAGGTCCTAGTTTTTCCTTGGGAAAGGCTAGAGTTATTGGAACTCGAATTAATTCTTGAAAAATTCCAATTTTCAGTCAACAATGAGTTTGATAACTCAAGTGTCTCTAATGACTCAACCAAAGCCAAAAGGGAAGAGAATCTACTTGAAAGAAAATAATTTGAATACATAAATTAAAGAGACCAATCGTAATTCTGAAATACTTCAAATAACATTAATTCAAAGAGTAATCTGTAACATAGAAGAATTCATAAATGAAATTAGGAAAATAATAAAAAGAACATTGAACCTGGGATTGAGAGTCATTCCTAAAACTAAGAGAAATCCTAAATCTTAATCCTAAGAGAGAGGAGAGAACTTCTCTCTCCAAAAACTACATCTACTCCTAAAATTGTGAATATGAAAAGCTTTTTTTATGAATGGATGCATTCCCCCACTTTATAGCCTCTAATCTGTGTTTTCTGGGCCGCGAACTGGGTCAGAAACAACCTAGAAATCGCTGGAGAAGAAATTTGCCACGCTGGTTTTTCGTCACTGCAACGCGGCCGCATTGAGCACGCGATCACATTGCCTAGCGTTAGGAAAACTATGGTATATTATATATCAAATCGAAGCCCCGAAAATTAGCTTTCCAACGCATCTAGAACGGTGTCGTTTGGACCTCTGTAGCTAAAGTTATAGCTGTTTGAGTGCAAAGAGGTCTGGCTAGACAGCTTAGCAGTTTCTCCAACTTCTTGTATTCCTTCCACTTTTGCATGCTTCCTTTCCATCCTCTGAGCCATTCCTGCCCTGTAATCTCTGAAAACACTTAACACACATATCAAGGTATCTAATGGTGATAAGAGAGGATTAATATTAGCAATATAAAGGCCAAAGAAGCATGTTTTCAATCAAAGCACATAATTAGGAAGGCAAATGTAAAACCATGCAAATAGTATGAATAAGTGGGTAAAGAGTTGATAAAAACCACTCAATTAAGCACAAGATAAACCATAAAATAGTGGTTTATCAAGCAGCAGTAGAGGCAGCCAGACCTTCATCTTCCATAGAAGCAGCATGACCATCTTCTTCTACAGCACCAGCAGCAGCACCTTTACCAGCACCCGAGACGACATACCTGCTAGTTCAGCGCCTGTTTCGCTTCATGGAGCACAGCGTGCGTCGTATCCTACGACGTCTTGATCACATAGACTAGGTATTTGCATCACAGGTTTGATGGTTTAGAATGTCACAATTGAATTCTCGTTGTAAAGTATAGTTTCTAAACCAACAATAATCCTTTCATACAAAAGATTCTTTGTCACAAGTACGAACCCCTAAATTTATAAACCGAAGTATTGAAACCTCGGGTCGTTCTCCCTAGGAATTGCGATGAAGTGTTTTGTTATTGGTTATGAAGTATGTTTGGGGTTTTTTCAGTTAAGGAACAAGGAATGTAAATTGCAATGAAAGTAAACTAATAACTATGAAAGCTCTTGGTAAGGTTATGAGAATTAGAAGTTCTATCCTAGTTATCCTCCTCACTTGTGACCACAATTATCCATTGCTACCACTTGGTTAACCTCTAACCATGGAGGAAAGTCAAGTGGATGAATTAACTTGATTTCACAAGTCCTAGCCAACTCCCAAGGGAAAGACTAGCTTTATTGGTATCCAAATCAATTAGCAACTTCTAATTATCAATCAACAAGGGAATTAGATAACTCAAGCATCACTAATTACTCCACCTAAGCCAATAGGGACAAAATCTATACTAAAATCCAACCAAGCATTTCATCAAACACTTGAAGGGCACAAAAGAAAAGCATATTAAATTGATAACAAAAATAGAATCTAACAACAATTGAATGTAAGAAATCAACAACAACAATTAAAGAAAACAAGATCTACATAAATTACCTCAAATTGTATTAAAAGAAAATAGAATAAAAAAAAGTAGATCTACAAACAAAGTAGAAGAGATTATAACAAACAATAAAAGAATGATGAATGTAACAACAAAAAATTAAGAAGAAGAAGTAGAAGAGAGCATGAATTAAAACCTAGATCTAAGATCTAAACCTAATCCTAATCCTAATCCTAGAGAGAAGTGAGAGCTTCTCTCTCTAAAACTCAACTAACTAGCCTAAAGTGTGTATGAATGTCTACATGATGCCTTCCCCTTCATTCCTTGGTCTTTTTAGCCTTTTCCCGCCGAAAACTCAGCTCCAAATAGGGCCAAAAAGCCTTCAAAATCGCCAGGCACGTGTTTGACTAAAGGGATCACGTGCGGCCTTCAGCGCGTTCGCGTACAGTGCGCGTACGCGTCCCTGGAGCATTTTGCAGATCAACACGTAGGCGCATAGTATGTGCGCGCGCCCATGGGATTTTTCAAAATCTTTGACTTTTTATGATTTTTCCACTTTGTATGCTTTCCTTTCACTCCTTTGATCCTTTCCTAGCCCTTTTCAATCTGAAATCACTAGCAAACACATCAAGACATCTAGTGAAATTAAAGAAAGATTAAAACTATCAAATTAAAGGTCCAAAAATCATATATTCACATCTAAGCACAAATACAGAGACAATCACAAAATCATTTTATTTCATTGAGTAAATGTGAGGAAAAGTTATCAAAATGCTCTAAATTCAACACAAGATAAACCCTACAAAGGGGGTTTATTAGCTCTCCATCTGATCAACGCGCTCAAAGAGGTGGTGCACTAGGTGCTAGACTGGCTGGGAAGTGGGTGAAGGTGCTGTGGATGTGGGAGGTGCAGCAGTCGCTGAAGTTGCTGCAGAGGATGTGGCCGCGTCAGTAGAGGCAGTAAGAGAAGGTGGTCTGTGGCCTAAAGCTTTGAACCGCTTGCCGTGTGGAATAATCTTTTTGTATTCGGCAACCTCCCTCAAGTTCCCAAGGTACCTCAGCCCGGCGAGCCATCTGGGTGATCAAGTACGGAAATGGTAGGGTGCCTCTGACATGAACTCGAGCCATCTACTTCCTGATGAACCGTGGAAGGTATAGTTCCTTGCGTTCCATAACGCACCAAATGAGAATGATCATAGCAGCTGGCACCTCTGACTCGTGAGTGCTCGGCATAACATAGTTACTTAGTATTTGTTGCCATAGCCAAGCCTCATCATTAAGATAGATAATCTTGATGCCCTTTGGAGTTACCATCGACTTACCCATAATCCAAGGAAGAGCAGGATTAATGGCTATGGTGCGCCTCACAGCATCCCAATCAAAGCTCATAAACCTAATGGACTCCTCAGCCTTCTGATAACCATCTGCTTCATCTGATTTTGGCTGGAAGTGGAGGATGTCCTCTATGGCCTCCTCTGTGGCCAGGATCTATTTTCCTCTTAGCTGTACTATATCCAGGGTCGTCTTATAATAGCTGTAGTAGAATTTACGGACCCAGGACACGTTAACCTCTGTCAGATTCCTGTCCAAAAATACCTAACCTCTCTGTTTGATCTGCTCTACAGTGTACTTCTATAATTCAGTTGGTATTCTGAGAGTCTTTTCCAAATAGAGGTGCCTCTTTTCTGCAAAGACAGGAAATTTTAGTTCACAGTAGAGGTTTGGAAATTTAACTTTGTCAGAAGTAGGCACTAGTTGACCCTCTTTTTCCTGTGGAGTGAAGTTCTTCTAACGCCAGGATTCATCCCCTAGAATATCTGACAGAGCGACAGATGATTGTCCTCTTTTCCTCTTACCAATGCTGGCCTTAGCCTTGCCCTTTCCTTTTGGATTAGATATCCTAAAAAATAGAAATTACAGGATATAATTTATCAACTAAAGCATAGGAAAGAAAAGCAGGTAAGAAGCAAGCAGACAGAAAGCCAGAAACAAAAGAAGATGGAGACACAGGCATGAGTGGACTGAAAGAAACGAATTCTTGGAATGCAAGAAGAACAGAATGCAGACAACAATCAAAACAAAGACCAAGAATTCATGCAATAACAGTGAGAAGCTTGTTTGTGAAGTAACAACAGTTAGGATGCCTTAAAAACGGGTTAAAAGAGTTAGTTTAAACTTAAAAAAAATTTAGAAAGTCAATTAAGTTAAGAGTTAGAAAAGTGTGAAGAAGTTAGTGGCATGGAAATGTTGTTCATAATCAAAAGAAGTTCAAAAGGTTGTAGAACAAGCAAGCATCGTAGTCAAGCATACAATGCATGTTGTTAAAGATAAAACATGTAAATGAGAGAAGCATGAAAATGATCAAAATCATCAATAACGCATTATAAATGGAAAGGGAACCAAAAGGAATGGGAATGATAACCCAGCATCTCATGGATTGGCTTTGGGTTAAACCAAATAAAGCACAATGCAAAAGTACCAAAGTCAATTCATGAGTGGAAGTTAAGTAAAATAGTTTTTCAGAAAATTTGGGCAGCATTCCAGTAGTAAAAGAAACATTCCTGGAAAAACAAACAACAGAATCAACAAGCCATATGAATGCTGTAACTGTCAGGCAGCATAAAAAACAAGAATTCAAACGAATCAGGCATCATAAAGCAAAATGGAAAACTCAAGTTAAACAATTCAGATGTCCTATGAATTCATGAACAATTGAAAACACCAAAACCAAATGTAAATTCGTAAGAATTAAATAAATGAGCCAGCAAGATAGCAATAGGTAATTAATCCATCACCAAATTAAACATATGCAGCATGCAAAAGATTACAGAATATCAACATTGGCATTATTGCAACAGAAATAAGAAATTGTGTATCCAAAAGAGTAGCCAGTAGCATCAATAAATCAATTTAGCACCAAAGTAAGTCAATAAAACATTAACAGAGCATGGACAGCAATTTAAACCCATATAGTAGCATCAAGTAAAGCAATTTTAAAATCAGATAATTCAAACAGCAAGAACAGAGCACTTATCAGACCTAGATCCACTAATCACATCCTAGCTTCCTAACCACCTAAAATCCACTAAGAGCATGCATTTCTAACTATCCTAATTTTTAACAGAATTTAAATAAGCAAACTAACTTAATTGAATGAAAAGGAATGCAGAGGAAGACAAGGAAAACCTGGAAGGTGTAGTACAGAATTGGAAGGGAAGAAAAAGGAGGTTGTCACTCAGAGACGGCAGTGGCACGGTGGTGCAGGCTGTCTGCGACGGTCCGGTTGGAGGCAGGAGGGGTGGTGGGTTGAGAAAACAGAGATGAAGAAGAAAAAGAATAAGAGGGAAGGGGGAAGAGGGAGGGGCGGTCAACGGCGGTCGGGGTCGCCGGTGGTGGTGCGGTGCGAGGGTGATGGTGGTGAGGGGTGGTTATGGAGGGAAGGGAGAAATTGGAACGTTGAGGGAGAAGAGAATGGGCACGCGAGGGGGTTAGGGTTCTCACATCAGGGGGGTTAATGAAATCAAATCCATGCGTACGCGTGGATCATGCGTGAGCGTGGTTGAGACAAAAATGCATCAACGCGTACGCGTCGTGGACGCGAATGGGTGAATGAGGGTAAACGAAGATAATTGTGCTAAACACACAATTCCACCATCATTTTAGCGCAACTCTCTGTTTAGATTGAAGGGGGATAAATTTTTGCGTGCGACGCGTGAGTGTCGCGCAGGCCCACGCGTGGTGTGCTAAAAATAGAATTGACGCGTATGCATGAGGGACGCGTACGTGTGGCTCGCAGTATGCCCCTAGCGCACCAGCTGCACGATTCCATCACAACTCTCTAGTCATTGGATGGAGGCGCCGAATTGATATCGACGCCCACGCGTGGCCTACGCGCACACGTGGTGTGACTTTTTTTTTATATATGCAAAATGCAGAATGCAGAATGCAGATGTTGATGCAGACATTATGAATGAACACTAAGAAAAATAGAATAAAATAAAACAATGAATAGAACAAAATAAAATAAAACTAAGACTGAAAAAGAACGATTATACCATGGTGGGTTGTCTCCCACCTAGCACTTTTAGTTAAGTCCTTAAGTTGGACAATTGGTGAGCTCCCTGTCATAGTGGTTTATGCTTGAACTCATCTAGGAATCCCCACCAATGTTTGCAATTCCAATAGCCTCCAGGGTCCCAAACTAGGCACATAAAGCCTTCGAGCAAGTTAAAGCAAGTGACTAGCCTCCAGGAGTGTTAAAGCACATAAAGCCTTCGCTTTGATCATCATTGTTCCAACCGGGTGGTAAGTGACGATTGGATTTCTGCCGGTAAAGAATTTTATGAAAATAATCGCGTTGTATGTATAGTTTCTAAACCTGCAGAGAATCCTTTGGTACAAAAGTTTTGGTTTTCACTAAAGCAAACCCAATAAAATTGATAACCGAAGTATTGAAACCTCAGGTCGTCTCTCAAGAAATTGCAAGGAAGCATGATTTATTATTGGTTATGGAAAAGTGTATATTTTTGGGTTTTTCTTGAAATAAAGAACAAGTAATTTTAATGGCAAGAAAAATAAATTAATAATTATAAAGAAAACTCTTGGCAAGGTATAAGAACTGGAAATCCCATCCTAGTTATCCTTATCAGGTGTGATGAGAATTGGTATTGCTCCCACTTAGTTAACCCTTACTAAATAAAGGAAAGTCAAGTGGACTAATTAACATGATTCCTCAAGTCCTAGTCAACTCCTGTGGAAAGACTAGCTTTAGAGGGATCCAAATCAATTAGCAGTTTCCAATTCTCAATCAACCGCTGAGTTTGAAAACTCAAGTGTCACCAATTACTTAACCAAAGCCAAAAGGGAAGAAATCTAAATTATTTATATCATAAATAGAAGAAAGCAATCATAAATCTGAAATACCTCAAATTGTATTAAATAGAAAATCAAATTAAACATGGGAATCCATAAACCAATTTGGGGAAATAAACAAACTAAAGTAATAGAATAAATAAAAGTATAAGAGAACGTAAATTAAAGGAACATTGAACCTGGAATTGAAGAGAAACAATCCTAAAACAAAGAGAAATCCTAAATCCTAAGAGAGAGGAGAGAGTCTCTCTCTCTAGAAACTACATCTAAAACCTAAAATTGTGAATATGAAAGTTGTATGAAGTTGCGTGTTGAGTCTGTGCATGTTTCATGGCTTTATTCTGTGTTTCTGGGTCGAAAACTGAGTCAAAACGTGGCCCAAAATCACCCCCAGCATTTTCTGTTAATTCTGCAGATCGCGCAGGTCACGCGTATGCGTCCACGCCTTCGCGTCATTCAGCGATTTTTCTTGTCACGCGGGCGTGTCATCCATGCGTTCGCGTCATTCGTGCAGACTCCAATCCACGCGTACGCGTTAGGCATGTGCATGCGTCGCTGCGATTTTCTCCATTCCGCGCGTTCGCGTGAGCCATGCGCGCGTGTCGGTGTTCGCTGGTCATCTCCTTAGTTTCTTGTGTTCCTTTCATTTTTGCAAGCTCCCTTTCCATTTTCTAGGCCATTCCTGCCCTATAAAGCCTGAAAAACTTAACACACGGATCACGGCATCTAATGGTATAAAGAAGAATTAAAATATACTAGTAAAAGATCTTTAGGAAGCAAGTTTTCAATCATAAAACAATACTAGGAAGGGATTATAAAATCATGCAATTCGTGTGAATAAGTGGGTGAAGACTTGATGAAACCACTCAATTAAACGCAAGATAAACCATAAAATAGTGGTTTATCAACCTCCCCACACTTAAACATTAGCATGTCCTCATGCTTAGCTTAAGGAGATAAAATAAAGGAGTAGGGAAAGGTAAGACTCATGCAATGCAACGCAACCTATTTATATGAATGCAACTATATGATTTTGTCTACTTGGTTAAAAATAAATAAGTTTTTTAAGACAAATATGAACTGGATTTCACTAATTCAAATCATAAAATAAAGTACAAGTAAACTTGAAGAGGAAAATAGCTCATGAAAGCCGGAAACAAAGATTCGAGCATCAAACCCTCACTCGAAGTGTATGCACTCTAATCGCTCAGGTGTTTAAGGTTCGATCTCTCAATTCTCTACTAACCTTGCTTTCTAAGGCTTACACTTCTTCTACCAATCAACAAAGATCTAATGCACAGATACACATATCAAGAGGTCTTTTAAGGGTTGTAATGGGGTTAGGGTCAAGGTAGGATTGTATTTGGCCAAGTGGACTAAAATCTGAATCCTTAATTAACTTAAACTTTCCACCAAACTTTAGAAAATCCATGTAATCATAATACCACATCTAACTATCCATTAGCCATGTTTTCCACATATTCATGCATCCTAATTTCGAGTACAGTACATATGCATTGCTTTCACCATTTACTTTGGGACATTTTGTCCCCTTTTATTATTTGCTCTTTTTCTTTTCTTTTTCTCCTTTATTTTTTTTCTTTTTTTTATATATGCCTATTTTTTCTTCTTTTTTTTTTTTATTTTTCTCAATGCATATGATTAAATTATTGAATGCATGAACATGTCCTAAATATTTCTTTCACATTTTCATAAAGATATATAACACCCAATTCTTAAACCAAACGTTTCCAAACCCACTTTTCCCCACACTTAATTCATGAGCACTCTCACTAGTCTAAGCTAACCAAGGATTCAAATTAAGGACATTGTTATTTTCTGCTTAAAGTTAGTGATGAGCTAAAGTAAAGAACAAAGGGGGTATAATAGGCTCAACATTGGTTTGCAAAGGATAATGAAAGGGTAAGGCTATATGGGTATGTAAGCTTAGTGAAACAAGGCCTCAATCATATAAGTGCATGCATACATCAAACAATGGAAATATAGAATCAAGCAAGACAAATATCACAATTTTAGAGAGAAAAACACACACCAAAAATAAAATATTGGTTTATAAAATGCAACCAATCAAATAGGCTCAAAATCTCAGGTTTTGTGTGTTCGAGCTCTAAATCATGTTCCAAAATAATATTTCTTCAAACAAGTTCAATAAAAATTTTACTTCAGATTAGTGGAATGCTATAAAAAGTTTTTTGAAAAAGAAAATAATACTTTAACCAAATGGTAGTAAAATATGCACAAAATCAAACAAATATGCAATCAAACATGCAAATGCAACAATGAACTAGCAAAGAAAATAAAACATCGGTGTTGAGAAGGAAATAACTAACCCACGAAAGTCGGTATCGACCTCTCCACACTTAAAGATTGCATCATCCTCGGTGCACGCTGAGATGTGCAAGTGGATGGGTGGCTTCAACTAATGCTTTTCTCCAAGAATTGTGCAGATGGACTTGTTTGTCTCCCCATTTAGAAGCTTTCCCTTTCTTGGAGGCCATCCTGAAAGAAGAGGAAAAAGAAGAAAAGTAACCCAAAACAAGGATAGGAAACAAATAAAATATGGTTGGGTTAATGCCAAATAATAAGGGTCTTAATTACATGGTAGCTACAACATGCAAGTGAGAAAATAGTAGAAGCACATGGCAAATCAAGAGTGAAAAAATTTGCAACAATGGGGAAGAGAGTGTGGGTAATGAAAGAAAATATAAATTCATGTCAATACAAAAGGGATACAGGTAACATAAAAGATTGGCAGTGACAGATAAATAATATCATCCAATAGTGTAAAACAAGTCACTAAGTACCAAAATAATTCAAGAAAAGATGCAATAGTTGAAAAAGAAAATTTAACACCAATGGAAAAATAATAAATTTAGAAAACAAAATAAAAATATGCACAAAATTAAAATGCAATGAATGAAAGTATGCAAATAAATTAAGTAAAATAGAATGAAAGGGAAAAAGGATGAAAATTTAAAGAGATGAAGAAGAAGAAAGTAAGAAAGAATGAAGAAAGAAGTATAAAAGAGAGAAGAAAGAAGAAAGAATTTAGAAACGGGGTGCGACGCGTACGCGTGCATAACGCGTACGCATGAAAACTGAGTTGGCTGTTTGACGCGTAAGTGTCGACTAAGCGTACGCGAGGGTGGTCTGAAAGCAAAATGACGCGCACGCGTCAGGGACGCATACGCGTGGGTGATTTTGTGCCTTGGGCACAGTTCCCGCACTAGGCCAGCATAACTTTCGGCCTGACACCTCTTTACGCCAATTTGTAGGGTCACGCGTACGCGTGGGTGACGCGTACGTGTGGAAGGCTGATTTTGCAATTGACGCAGACGCGACAGGGACGCGTTCGCGTGGGCGTGTTTGTGCCTGAGGCACACCTCCAGCCACGCTCCCGCGCAACTCTCTATAAGGTTTAGCGTTGCATGTGACGCGTACGCATGGTTCACGCGCACGCGTGGGATGCGCTCTTTTTTTTAATATATATGCAGTATGCAGAATGCAAAATGCAGATGCTGATGCAGATATTATAAATGAACACTAAGAAAAATAGAATAAAATAAAATTAAGAATAAAACTTAATTAAATAAAACTAAGACTGAAAAAGAACGATTATACCATGGTGGGTTGTCTCCCACCTAGCACTTTTAGTTATAGTCCTTAAGTTGGACATTCAGTGAGCTCCTTGTTATGGTGGCTTGTGCTTGAACTCATCATGGAATCCCCACCAATGTTTGCAATTCCAATATCCTCCGGGATCCCACACAAGTTGCATAAAGCCTTCAAGTAATCTAAAGTAAGTGACAAGGCCCCAAAAGTATTGATTGTTGGAATGAATTTTGGGGTCCCAAACCTTGCTTTTGCACCCGTCTTTGTGCTGATCATCATTGTTCCAACCGGGTGGCACGCAATTTAAATTCTCACTGAGACATCCAAACAGCTTCCTAGACCCATTCAATTTAGAATTGTACCAACCTTTGTACTTCAGTTTAGAGCACGCAACCATATTGAACCTTGCATGACATTTCCTACCACTAACCATCTCCCTCTTGCTCTTAAAGCCACAAAGAGCTCTGAGTTGCCCATCCGTCTCAAGCAAAGCATATTCAAGTAGGCTAATTAAATTTAGAGATGAAAGATTTACCCATTTGAATGAAGGAATGGATGGTGATGGCTTTTGGGGAGAGGTTTCCAACAGCTTTAGCAAGGTGATTTCTAGCTCCATTCCCTTGAGTTATTCCTTGACAACTTCCACCTCTTTGCAAGCTTCTTCAATATCAACCTCTTCCTCTTGGTAGCTTTCTTCCAATTCGATTTCTTCTTCATTGTTCACCAAGGGCATGGGAGGTTATGCTTCTTCTTCTTCAATCTCCATGTCAAGTCCAATGGAAGAGGATTCAAATGTAGATAAGAATTCTTCAATGATTGAATCCATCTCTTGATCATCCCCTTCAAATTCTTCAACCATGATATGCCTTGGAGGTTGTACACCCTCCTCAACATCAAATTCAAACTCCTTAGAAGGGGGTTCTTTGACTGGGCTTTCCCATGGACGTTCCACATCTCCTAAGTCTTTGACCACTTCTTCTTCTTGAATAATTCCGGCTTCCTCCACTTGTTCCAATACAAAGTCATGCTTCTTACTGTCCACCAGAGTTTCTAGTGTCTCCATTAAGCTACGTTCTTCATTAGATTCTCCACATGAAGCCATGGGGGTTCCTTGAGTGTCCAAGCATCGGGAAGCTAATTGATTTATCGCTTGCTCCAGTTGATGAAGGGTTGCATAAAATTGATCTACTGTTCCCTTGAGGCGAGCCTGTGATTCTTGGGTCGATGGATATAGACATGGTGCATATGGAAGTGGTGGTTCTTGGGGGTAATTGGATTGGAATTAGGGTGGATAAGGTTTAGGGTCATATGGAGATGAATGGTTGTGGGTGGCTTGTGAGTATGGTGGTTCAAAGCTATATTGAGGAGGTGGTTCATTGGCATATGATGGGGCTTGTTGGTAACTACAAGGTGATCCACCATATCTATCATCTTGGTATGCACCTCGGAATGGCTCTTGACCATAGTAATTTGGTGGAAGTTGGTTGTCACGAAGGGGTCCACCATAACTATTGTCTTAGCATGCATTGTAAGATGGTCGTTGTCCATGGTACCTTGGAAGGTGTTGTTGTCGGAAGGATTGATCAGATCCTCGTGGCTCCTTCCATCTGTGATTGTTTCGACCTTGATGCATGTTCCTGTTATAGCTTTCATTCCTTTCAACAACATTAGAACCAAACTCAAAGCGACGGGGGTGAGAACTCATAGTAGCTAATAAAAATTAAAAACAAAAATAAAAACAAATAAACAAGCAAAATAAAATATTTACAATAACCAATAATAAGAAACAAGTTTGTAATCCCCAGCAACGGCGTCATTTTGACGATCGGATTTCTGCCGGTAAAGAATTTTATGAAAATAATCACGTTGTAAGTTTAGTTTCTAAACCAGCAGAGAATTCTTTCGTACAAAAGTTTTAGTTTTCACTAAAGCAAACCCAATAAAATTGATAACCGAAGTATTGAAACCTCGGGTCGTCTCTCAAGGAATTGTAGGGAAGTATGATTTATTATTGGTTATGGAAAAGTGTATATTTTTGGGTTTTTCTTGAAATGGAGAACAAGTAATTTAAATGGCAAGGAAAATAAATTAATAATTATAAAGAAAACTCTTGGCAAGGTATAAGAACTGGAAATCCCGTACTAGTTATCCTTATCAGGTGTGATGAGAATTGTTATTGCTCCCACTTAGTTAACCGTTACTAAATAAAGGAAAGTCAAGTGGACTAATTAACTTGATTCCTCAAGTCCTAGTCAACTCTTGTGGAAAGACTAGCTTTAGAGGGATCCAAAACAATCAGCAGTTTCTAATTCTCAATCAACCGCTAAGTTTGACAACTCAAGTGTCACCAATTACTTAACCAAAGCCAAAAGGGAAGAAATCTAAATTATTTATATCATAAATAGAAGAAAGTAATCATAAATCTGAAATACCTCGAATTGTATTAAATAGAAAATCAAATTAAACATAGGAATCCATAAACCAATTTGGGGAAATAAACAAACTAAAGTAATAGAATAAATAAAAGAAGAAGAGAACGTAAATTAAAGGAACATTGAACCTGGAATTGAAGAGGAGAGAGCCTCTCTCTCTATAAACTATATCTAAAACCTAAAATTATGAATATGAAAGTTGTATGAAGATGCGTGTTGAGTCTGTGCATGTTCCCTGGCTTTGTTCTGTGTTTCTGGGCCGAAAACTGGGTCAAAACACAGCCTGAAATCGCCCCCAGCATTTTCTGTTAATTCTGCAGATCGTGTAGGTCACACGAACGCATCGTCCACGCATTCGCATCATTTAGCATTTTTCTTGTCACGCGAGTGCGTCTTCCACGCGTTCGCGTCATTCGTGCAGACTCCAATCCACGCGTACGCGTCAGTCACGTGAACGCGTCGCTGCGATTTTCTCCATTCCGCGCGTTCGCATGAGCCATGCGCGTGCGTCGGTGTTCGCTGGTCATCTCCTTAGTTTCTTGTGTTCCTTCCATTTTTCAAGCTCCCTCTCCATTTTATAGGCCATTCCTGCCCTAAAAAGCCTGAAACACTTAACACACGAATTACGGCATCGAATGGTATAAAGGAGAATTAAAATATACTAGTAAAAGATCTTTAGGAAGCAAGTTTTCAATCATAAAACAATACTAGGAAGGGATTATAAAATCATGCAATTCGTATGAATAAGTGGGTGAAGACTTGATGAAACCACTCAATTAAACGCAAGATAAACCATAAAATAGTGGTTTATTAGTAAGCAATTTGAATTCTCACTGAGATACCCAAATATCTTCCAAGACCCATTCAATCGAACTCTACACCAACCCATGTACTTCAATTTGGAGCGTGGAACCATATTGAACCTTGCATGACAACTCCTACCACAAACCATCTCCCTCTTACTCTTAAAGCCACAAAGAGCTCTAAGTTGACCATCCGTCTCAAGTAAACCATATTCAAGTGGGAAAGTAATGGTTAGGGATAAGGATTTTACCCACTTGAATGCTATATTGGGTGGTAATGGCTTTGGGAGAGGTGTTTCCATTAGACTTGCAAGCTCTACTCCCTTATGCTTTTCTATGAATTCTTCCATCTCCTTGCAAACCTCTTAAACTTCAACCGCGCCCTGATCAAAATCTTCTAATTCTTCCTCATCACTCAAGTCATAGGTTGGAGGTTGAGAAAAGTCTACCTCCGCGTCATCTTCAGATTCACTTGGAGAAAGTTCTTGAAACTCAAGGGGTTCAATTGCGGATGCAAGTTAATCACTAGGAGGACTTGATTCATGATCATCATCACCAAGGGAATCTCCTACTGGATCTATTCATCCAATTCTTATTAAGGTACATGTAGTGGAGGTTGTGCACTATCCTCCTCAGCATCAATTTCAAATTTCTTGGCAGAGTTCTCTACAACTCTCGATTCCCATGGAGTTTCAACGTCACCTAGATCCTCAACCACTTCTTCTTCGATGATAACGGCTTCCTCCAATTGCTCTAATACAAAATTGAACTCCTCCTGTATGTCTTCCCTTACCAGTTCTTCAGCAACTTTTTCATCTTTGAGCTGATCCCTTCTCTCTTGTTTGGTGTCAATAGCACAATAGGGGTCATGTTGCTCTTGGATTGATGCATCCACACAGGATATGAAAGCTTGGATAGTAGAGGTTAGACCAGTAAAAGCAGAGGTAAGTGTGGTTTGAAGCTCTAATTACCTTTGGCGATTAAAATTAAGGATGTCGTCATCCAGTGGAGGTTGGGATGGATAGGAGGGTTCATTATTTTGGAGAAAGGGTTCATAATAGGAAGGTGGTTCTTCTTGGTAAGGGTGTGGAGATGGTGAATATTGAGGTGGTGGTTCTTAGGGGTAATTGTGTTGGAAAAGGGGTGGGTCTATGTATGGTTCATACGGTTCATATGGTGGTTGGTTAGGTAGATAAGGGTTAGGGTCATAAGGAGATGAATGGTTGTAGGTGACTTGTGAGTATGGTGGTTCAAAGTTATGTTGAGGAGGGGGTTTATAGGATTATGGTGGGGCTCGTTGATAACTACAAGGGGGTTCACCATATCCTTCATCTTGGTACGCATCCTGGAATGGCTCTTGACCATAGTAATTTGGTGGAGGTTAGTTGTCACGAAAAGGTCCACCATAACCATTGTCTTGGGATGCATCGTAGAATGGTCGTTGCCCATGGCACATTGGAGGAGGTTATTGCCGAAAGGGTTGATCAAATCCTTGTGGCTCCTCCCATCTTTGATTATTCTGACCTTGATGCATGTTCTCATTATAGCGTCCATTCCCTGCAACATAATTTGAACTAAACTCATAGCCGAAGGGGTGAGAATTCATAGTAGTAAATAAAAATAAAAACTAATAAAAATAAGCAGCTAAGTCCTAAAACTAACAAAGACTAACAAACAAGCAAAAAGCAAATATTTACAATAACCAATAATAAGGCACACCTTTGCAACTCCCCGGCAACGGCGCTATTTTGACGAACGCATTTTTTGACGGTTTAGAATTTCACAAATGAATTCTCGTTGCTAGTATAGTTTCTAAACCAACAAGGAACCCTTTCGTACAAAAACTCGTTTGTCACTAAAGCAAACCCAATAAAAATAATAACCGAAGTATTTAAACCTCGGGTCATCTCTCAAGGAATTGCAGGGAAGTATGTTACTATTGGTTATGAAAAAGTATCTTTTTGGGGTTTTGAGTAAGGAACAAGAAAAGGTAAATGGTAATGAAAATCAAGTGATAAAGAGGTCTTGGCAAGGTTTGGTGGTCAAGGATCTCTATATTTATCACTAACCACAACATGAGAATTGGCAAGGATCAATCCCATTAAATCATCCTCTAACTAGTAGTAAAGGAAAGTTAAATGAGCTATATCAATACAAGTCCATAAGTCCTAGCTCTCCACAAATTCAATTAGTGAGAACTAGAGTTAATGGCTCCAATCATCAATTACTTAGACATTAGTAACTCAAGAGTTCCTAAGTTGCCATCCCAAGGCAAGAACATAAAATCCTACTCTAACATCCTTCCAAGCATTTTATCAAACACTTGGTAGGCACAAAATAAAAGCACAGAAATGTAATAATAGAATATAAGATCTAAAGCCATCAATTGCACGATCAATGAAAACAAATAAAGGAAGAAGCAGTAAACATGAAATACCTCAAATTGCATTAAATATAAAATCAAATCTAACATGGAGAGTTCATAAATTCAATTGGAAAGATAAATAAACTAGAAAGCTAAGACAATTAAAAGTGTAAGAGAAACCAAATTAAAGGAACATTGAACCTGGAATTGAGAAGAAATAAACCTAAAACTAAGAGAAGTCTTTGAAAACTACATCTGAAACCTAAAATTTATGAATTGATGAATGAATAAATGAATGATGTGTAATTCCTTCATTCTGTAGCCTCTATTCTGTGTTCTCGGGCTTGGAATTGGGCCAAAAAGGAGCCCAGAAATTGCTCCCAGTGCTTTCTGCAACTTTCTGTACGTGGCGCACGTCACGCGTACACGTAGGTCACGCGTGCGCGTCGTTTGGCGAAATTTTGTGTCACGTGTACGCGTCGGTTGTCTTCTGCACTAGGCACGCATACGCATCGCCCGTGCGTGCGCGTCGCTTCCAGCTTTTCAAAACTTCATTTTTCGCGTTCCTTCCACTTTTGCATGTCTTTTTTCCATCCTCTAAGCCATTCCTACTCTATAAAGCCTGAAAACACTTAACACACAGTTCACGGCATCGAATGGTAATAAAGGATAATTAAAATTGACAGTTTAAAGGCCTAGGAAACATGTTTTCAACTATATCACAGAATCAGGAAGGAATTGAAAAATCATGCAAATTATGTGAATAAGTGAGCAAAGAATTGATAAAAACCACTCAATTGAGCACAAGATAAACAATAAAATAGTGGTTTATCAAAGAGCATCTGAGGATTTTTCTGCAAGTACTTGCAAATGTCAAGTTCAACATACTTCAGCTGGAGAATCAACGCCTGCAAGAAGTAGAAACTTGTAGAGGCTATGTCGCTGGAATGCCTTATCTGACTTGCGAGTTGGATTGCATCAGGTGTGGGTCAAAATTGACAAATGAGCTCATTACCTGTACTAGGGCTAGACATGCATCATACTTGTTTGTGCATACTCTTCGTTGATTCCATGTGTGGGCTTTTTAACTTGTGATTTCACTGCATTCTGTGGTTTGTTATGGCTGTGCATGTGCGCTTTCTGATTTATCTCCCCCTGTATCTTTGGTTTGGTAAAAGTTATTTGTATTCCAGAATTTGTTGCTGTTGGCTAAGTATAATAAATAATAAAATGAACTTAACTTCTAACCCTAACCCTACTAAGAACTCCCCAGTTCTTATCCTTTGTTTCCACCCCTTTCGGCTACAGGTGCGAAGGTTTAGTGCGGAGCTATAGGAGCATAGAAGATTATGATTACGAGTTGAGTTGTTGGATTTTATTTTTCCCTTGTCGTTTATTGTTTTGGGTTTTTAGAGGGGTAGGACTTGTATTTGAAGATCTTTAAATAAGTCTATGTATATAATGATACGTGGATATATATATATATATATATTTATGTGTGTGTGTGTGTGTGTGTGTGTGGTTAAATAGTTTAAAGTACCGATTATTTGTTTTCTTGGTTAAAACTTCACTTCGTATTCGGCGGAGGCTCAATATTAATTAAAGATAGTATAAAATAAAAAGGTTTAGAGGTAAGTAACGCCTGGACTCTTAGTACGACCATGAGGTGCTAAAAGTTAGGGTGTTACATTATGGTATCATAGTAGTTCGTTCCTGTTAGAGCCTTGGGAATGGACTGACTATGCTTCACTGCATACTCTGAGTGTCTGTCATGCATTAGGGTTTATCTTAATGAAATGAGTTTGAGTTTTACATGCATGATTGTCTGTTGATTAATGCTGTTAGTCGACCGTTACATTCCTCATGGTATTAGGTCTGGCTAATATAATAGTGATGATTTGTGTATACGGGAACAGTAATGGATTATCATAGACAAGATAGAAATAATAGGTTATGCGAATCACGGGGTTTGAGAAAGTTAGAAGTTATGTTCTAAGGATTTGTTTCGACGTATACTCTTTATTCATTCTACACGAACTCATGCCATCTCTTCCTTCATTATCTTCGTTGGAGTTCTTGCTTTGGATTTTCTCAGATTGTGATTTGATTATTTTTCAACTAAACCTTATCGTTCATGTATATCTTTGCCTGATTGTGATCCTATCTGTTCACTTGAATCTTTCCTAGTGTTCATCTTCGAGGGTGAAAATGTTTATAAGGTGATTAGGATGTAACGACCCACATTTTTGAAAATATAAACATAAATAAGTTATCATTTATTTTATAAATTGGAGTTCCTTATTTGTAGAAACTATTTTATTATAAGTAGTTAAATTAATTTTATAACTATTTGAATTCAATCAAATTCATATTCTTATATATATTTTTGTTATGATGAACTATTTTACATAATTAAAACTATAATTTTAGTAATTTTTAAGTATTGAAAATTATATGTATATTTTAATTTGAGTAATTGTTTAATTTAAAACTAAAATTTATTTAATAATATTATTATCAAGCTCGATATCCACCGAGATTTGTTTTCTAGAGATACATTGGCCAATCCAGCGAATGGCCGCACCTGTAAGACAGAGGTTGCTTTCAGAAGTTATCAATACATAAATTGGCTAGAGAGAGCCTCACCTGTAAGACCAAGGCTACTTACAGAGGTTATTTTTGCATACATTGACTCAAGATAGTTGCACCTGTAAGACAGAGATTGCTTACAGAGGTTATGGCACTGGAAGCCAAACTCTGACAAAGGTTGCTAGGTTAAGTTGATATATAATTCAATAAATAATAGAGAATAAAAGAAACTAAAAGAATGTTTGCCACAGGAGAGCAGAGGACAAAGATAAAGAAAAATCTTTAGAAGACTGTCCACCACGGGATATGAGAATGATTGAAAGGTCAGGAGAGGGTGACGGAAAGTAAATAGTTATGGTGCCGATGTGAAAATGTTAAGCCGTGGGCTTTGTATGTGAATGATTGCACGGGGACACCTATAAATATAGAATGACTTCCAGGAGAACGGGTGACATGCTTCAGCTAGAGAATCAGCGCCTGCAAGTACTTGCAGCGATCATGCTCGAACTGGAGAATTAGTGCCTATAAGAAGTAGAAACTTGCAGAGGTTATGTTGTTGGAATGCCTTATCCGACTTGTGAGTTGGATTGCGTCAGGTGCGGGTCGAAACCAACAAAAGAGCTCATTACCTGCACTAGGGCTAGACATGCATTATACTTGTTTGTGTATACTTTTCTATCATTGTGTGTGTGTGTGTGATTGATGTGTGGAAAACGATCCAACACAAAACTCACCGGCAAGTGTACCAGGTCGCATCAAGTAATAATAACTCACGTGAGTGAGGTCGATCCCACAGGGATTGAAAGATTGAGCAATTTTAGTTAGGTGGTTAATTTAGTCAAGCAAACAAGTGTTGATTTGGATGATTTGTATCCAACAGAAGCTAAATTGCATGAAATTTAAAGGGAGAGGGGAAATTTGCAATAAATTAAAGAGCAAAGGAAATAAAGAAGCTGAATCTTAAAGTGCAAGTAATGTAAATTTATAGAAACTTAGATTGCAAGAAATATAAATAACTGAAGCTTTAAGTACAAGAAATGTAAATTGCTTGAATCATAAAGGGTTTTGGAAGCTGGGATCGCAGAAATTAAACAAAAGATAGTAAATAGCAATCAACAAAAGAATAAAAGATGACTTGAATTGAAACAGATCTCAAATAGAAGAGTTAAATTTCTTGAAGAATCAAACAGCAAATGAATCAAACTTAAATTGCAGATATCAGGGGTCAAGAGACTAGAAAACAAGTCTAGATCTCAATGCCTTCCTTGATCTAACTAAGAACAATTGTAGAGGAAGTAAAGATGAAAACCAGTAGAGAAACTTAGATCCAAATCACAATTCCTTGAATTATGCAGAAACATAAACAGAAAGAGATCTCAAGGTGAGATTGAAATAGAATTTCTTCAATTCTCCACCCAAGACTCATAACAAAGATGAAGAGAGTAGAGGCAAGAACAAAGAAGAAGAGAATTCAATTCTCTTCTCAATTCCCAAACCTCCAAAGCTAGAAAACAAAATTGAAAATTCAAAAGTAAGTAAAAAAGTTCTCTCTGATGCCAGGGCATCTTGGCCAGTTTCACTGACCTTTTCTTTACTGTTTTTAGGGTAGTTTCATGCATTTCTTTAGGAAATAAGCTAGTTTTAGGTAGATATTCACCTACACCTTGATTCAAGCATACATTGTGCATTTTACATTATTTCATGAGGATTTTGCATGAATTTAGTGACAAATTGTATGCTGCATTACCCATGACTTGGACTAGAACTTTGATGCACTCTATTGCTTGATTTCAGGACCAAAGGAAGCAAGGAAAGGGAGGTAACTTGCAAAGTTAATGAGAAAAGTGATTGCCAATAACACTCTCAAAGCCATCATCGCCCACGTTAAGAGTCACGTTAACTAAGTTAACGTGAACTCTAACGTGGAGAAGGAAAGTTGAGCCAACGTTAGTGACACTTAACATTGTCACTAATGTTGGCAAACACTCATGAGTGGCCACGTTAGAGCCCGCGTTAACCTAGTTAACGTGGCCTCTAACGTTAAAGGGGGAAGAGAAGCCAACGTTAGTGACGTTAAACATTGTCACTAACGTTGGCCTAAGGATGCAACACACCACGTTAACTCCCACGTTAACTTGGTTAATGTGGGAGCTAACGTAAGAAGTGAGAGTTGTCGACAATGTTAGTGACACTCAACATTGTCACTAACATTGGAAGCAACCACACAACCCCCCAAGGAGCCACGTTAACTTCCACGTTAACTTAGTTAACGTGGAAGCTAACGATGAGGAATGAACGATGAGCCAACGTTAGTGACACTCAACATTGTCACTAATGTTGGGATGGCTAAGAATGGCCAAGTTAGAAGCCACGTTAACCTAGTTAACGTGGACTCTAACGTGAGGTCTAGGGGCACATTGGAACGTTAGTGACAATGTTGAGTGTCACTAACGTTCTCAAAGTTTGGCAAGGCCACGTTAGAAGCCACGTTAACCTAGTTAATGTTGGCTTTAACGTAAAGCAAAAAGGGGCACACTGGAACGTTAGTGACAATGTTGAGTGTCACTGACGTTCTCGAAGGTTGGCAAGGCCACGTTAGAAGCCACGTTAACCTAGTTAACGTGGGCTCTAACGTGAGGCAAAGGGGTGCATTGGAACGTTAGTGAAAATGTTAAGTGCCACTAAAGTTCTCGAACTTATACTTTCACTAAATGTTAACACCCCTAACGCCCTGAGCTAAAGTCTCTGCCCACTTAGCACTTTCTCTCTGCAAGTAAAGCCAAGCCCAAATGAAGAAAAAAACTGCTTCAAACTCAAGATCCAAAGGCCCAAGACTTGAAGAGCAAACTAGAAGCTGAGAAGAGTAGTATATATAGGAGTAGCTTTGAATTGTTAAAAAAGTTCTGGAGGCTGGGAAAAAGAGAACTACTCTCTGTATTTTAGATTCCCTGCAATTTCTAGTTCTATGATGTATTCTCCATCTTTGTTTTCATTTTCAAGAGCTATGAACAACTAAACCCCTTTCATTGGGTTAGGGAGCTCTGTTGTAATTTGATGGATCAATACTAATTTTCATTATTCTTCTTCTATCTTTTCTCTTGATTTCACTTGAAAGCTTTCGATCTTCATCCAATTGAGTAGTTATCTTGGAAGAGGAATGAAGAGATCAAGCTAGAAATGCTTTCTCATGCTGGACCAAATTGGGTTTGGATGGGTATGTGACTATAACCCTCTCAATACTTGATTTGGGAAATGCATTTGGTATAATCAGTGACCATACTTCATTTCTTCTCATGAGCAATTGACCAAGGAATTGGCTATTGATCAAGATTTGAGAGATTGAATTGCAAGAAATTGTAATTCAATCACTTAAGATTGCCAAGGAGATCAATGAGTGCATTGATTGAGGAAGAGATGAAAATGAACTTGATCCGGAGAATTGCAATATCTCCTAAGCCCAATGAACTCTCCATCTCTGATCTTACCCATTCTCTTTAATTTCTGCCATTTACTTTTATGAGCAAATCCCCCATTCTCATTTACAATTCTGCAATTTATTTTCAGTCATTTACTTCCAATCCTTTAATTCTAGCATTTACTTTTCTGTTATTTACATTCCCGCCATTTTATTTTCTGCAACTCTCAACCCAAATTCTGGATTCGCTCAACTAGAACATTCTTCTAATTAAAGTTGCTTGATCAATCAATCCCTGTGGGATTCGACCTCACTCTATTGTGAGTTTTTACTTGACGACAAATTCGGTACACTTGCCGAAGGGAGATTTGTTGTGAGACAAGTTTTCTATGCATCAAGTTTATGGCGCCGTTGCCGGGGATTGATTGTGCATCAATAATGATTAAATTGGAAGATCACTAGATTGAGCATTTTTATTTTTGTGAATTTCATTTTCTGTTTGAGTGATTTACTTTTTGTTTTAGTTCAACTTCTTCCCTTCCCCCTCTACTCTTTTGTTTTTCTATGTTATTTTCAATTCTGTTTGCTAACCCACTAACTGTTTGATATATTGCATCACCCACAACTAACAGTAATTCTGACACAAATACTTTCTGCACCTATCTTTTCTTGCTTGCACTTGATGGTTGTATGACAGGGAGAAGAAGCTGGGCTTCAACTTCCTTCGATTCTGAACCTGAGAGGACCTTCCTTAGATTAAGGAGGGAGGCAAGAGGAAAGAAAGTGGTTGGTACTGAGGAAGAAGAGGAATTCTTTGAACCAAACATGGAAGACAACATGGAAAACCATCATGAAGAAGAAGATTACAACCATGTGGGAGGAGGTAGAGCAAATCATGCTGGGGAGGATAGAAGAGTTTTGGGCTCCTACATCAATCAAAACCCAGGCAATTGGGGGAAGTAGCATCCAAAAGCCAACAATCCATGCCAACAACTTTGAACTTAAACCACAGCTCATCACCCTTGTTCAGAACAACTGTTCGTTTGGAGGAGGTGTTCAAGAAGACCCCAATCAATATTTGACCACCTTCCTGAGAATATGTGACACAGTGAAGTCTAATGGTGTTCATCCTGATACCTATAGACTGCTCTTGTTTCCATTCTCACTTAGGGACAAAGCAGCCAAGTGGCTGGAATCTTTCCCAAGGGAAAGCTTGACAACTTGGGAAGACGTGGTGAACAAATTCTTAGCAAGATTTTAACCTCCTCAACGAATCAATAGGCTGAGAGCTGAGGTCCAAACTTTTAGGCAACAAGATAGTGAGACTCTATATGAAGCATGGGAGAGGTTCAAGGACTTAACAAGGAGGTGTCCACCTGACATGTTCAACGAATGGGTGCAGCTGCACATTTTCTATGAAGGGCTCTCTTATGAGTCAAAGAAGGCCGTAGACCATTCATCCGGAGGATCTTTGAACAAGAAGAAGACTATTGAGGAAGCCATAGATGTTATTGAAACAGTAGCAGAGAACGACTACTTCTATGCTTCCAAAAGAGGGAACACAAGAGGAGTAATGGAGCTAAACAATGTAGATGCTCTGTTGGCCCAAAACAAGCTCATTACCCAGTAGCTAGCTGACCTCACAAAGAAGATGGAGATGAACCAAGTAGCAGCAATCTCCACTTCATCAACAACCCAAGAAGCAGATGGGAGTCAGGAGCAAGCCAACTACATTGGGAATTCACCAAGGAAAAACTATGATCCATACTCCAAGACCTACAACCCTGGATGGAGAAACCACCCAAACTTTGGGTGGGGAAGTGACCAAGAGCAAAACCAAGACCAGAGACGTTACAACTCCAACAACAATGCAGCTCACCAGCAATTCACACAGAGGACATCTCAACACCCTCACAACAACACTTCTCCGCATGCTTATCAAAACCAAAACAGTACATCTGCTCCGAATCACTCATCACTTGATGACAAGCTCTCTAAGATTGAAGCCTTACTTGAAGGAATATGCCAAGAGATTCAAGAAAATAAGGTGTTCAAAGAAGAGGTGCGAGCCAATATTAATAACCAGGGAGAGACCATTAGGAAGTTGGAATTCCAGGTAGGATATTTAGCTGAGAAGATTCCCAAACCTACTGATAGCTTCCCAAGTGACACGGAGAAAAACCCCAAAGGAGAAGCAAAGAAAGTAAGATGGAAAGATTACAAAATGGTCACTACGAGTGATCAAGAGACTGAAGACAAGCAAGGCAAACTTCGCAAACAACCTGAAGACAACTCAACAAAGGAGGAGGATAGAGATCACCAAGAACCAGAAATCTCACAACAAGAGCTGCTGAAGCTCTATGCTCCCTTTCCTCAACTGCTCAATGGTGCTGTGGGAAAGAGAATATACTCAAGGTTCCTAGACTTGTTTGCATCTCTGCATGTAAACATACCATTCATCAAGGTAATTCAACAAATGCCTGCATTCATCAAGTATATGAAGGAACTTCTTCCCAGGAAAAGCTCACTCAAAGGAGGCCAGACTATAATGATGAACAAGGAATGTAGTGCCCATATTCAACCTGAGTTGCCTACAAAAAGAAGAGACCCAGGGAGTTTTCACATCCCTTGTGCTATAGGTGAAACTATGTTCGATAGAGCACTATGTGATTTGGGGGCCAGCATCAACTTACTGCCCTTATCCCTGGTGAAGAGGCTGCAGATCAATGAGATAATGCCCACAGATGTAATCATCAGACTGGCTGACAAAACTCAAAAGCAAGCAATAAGAGTGGTGGAAAATGTGTTGCTAAAGGTTGGGAAATACTTTCTCCCAACGGACTTTGTCATCCTGGACATGGAAGAGAGTTACACTCACCCAATCATATTGGGAAGACCATTCCTAGCTACAGCCAGAGCACTTATCGATGTAGAGAAAGGGGAACTAATATTGAGAATCCAAGATGAACGACTCAGCTTCAATGTTTTCAAACTCTCACAAGAAACAGATCAAGAGGACAAGGAACTCAGCACAAATGATAATGAGACACTGAAGGAGGAAACAAGCACTGAAGCACAGCCAGTTCATTCTGAGATCCCCTTAATAGATAAACAAGGAAAACAGCAATTGCCACAGCTCAAGGAAAAGTTGGAGGAACCTAAACCTCTAGAGGCAGGTGAAGACAGCATCACAACTCCTTGGAAAAAAGAGGTCACCAAGGGGAAGGCAACTTCAAAAGAAACAAAGAAGAAGGTACCAAGGAGATGGAGGAACAAGAAGATCCCTACGGAAGACTTCTCTCCAGGGGATAGAGTTGTCTCAGCTTACTTCCCAGATATTCCCCCTAATCTCCCCACTGTACCATCTCAGTTACCCAAGGTCTTCACTATCAACAGAGTTCTTTCCCTGGAACATGTGGAGATCATTGATCCAACCAATGGATATAAGTCCACAGCAAGAGGGGAGGACTTTAAGCACTACCAACCACCCTGATGAAGGAAAAACGTCAAGCTAGTGATGCTAAAGAAGCGCTTCATGGGAGGCAACCCATGTTTTATATGTTTTTAAAATAATGAATAAATCAATGTTTATGAATTTCAACCCAAACTTGACAAACACTTGGTGAAATCTTTATCATGCAGTATATAGTGAAGAACCAGTTTGGTGTTCAAAGCAAACCAAGATGCATGCTCGTCTTGGGAGCTTTGAACAAAACTTTTCATCACATTGCTTCAAACTAAGTTTGGTGTCACCCCATGGTGCCACCAAAATGCATATAAGGACCCACCAATAGTTAGTTAGTTAGTTGGAATTCATAAATAAACAATCAAATCCTTTCTTCCCTTTTTATTAATATTAGCCGTAAAGTTCATATGGTCATTTTAATATCTTTTCTTACTTTTCTTAGTTTGTCTTTATAGGAAATGAAAAGGAGCATTAAAAGGGATAGATTGGACAACCCCAATTATGACCAGATTCTGCAAGATATTTGTGTACCAGGAGCTGACTGGGAAAGGGGTGCCGGAGATAACCCAAAGTTCATCAAGAGAACAGATCTCACTCCTGAAGTCAAGGGGTGGTTTGAGCTAGTTGGAAGGTCTATTCTCCCAGCTGCAAACAACTCGGAGGTGAATGTCAAGAGAGCCACAATGGTGCACTGTATACTGAAGGGAGGAGAAATCAAGGTTCATGAACTCATAGCTGAAGGTATTAGAAAGATGGCAGAGAAAAGCGACTCGAGAGGAACGTTAGGTTACCCCAGCACTATTTACCGAATATGCAAGAAAGTTGGGGTAGTTTTTGAAGATGAGAACCCCATGTGGATAAAGGAAGGCATCCCAATAACTGTACGAAGGATGAAAGCTGCAGCATCCCCTTGGCCTCAGCGGAAGCAAAGGAAGAAAACAGCCCCTCAATTAGTGGAAGGACAAGTCTTAGAGGGTCAAGCACAACAGACCTTGGACATGCACCAATTGCAGGAGGCCATTGATGGCTTGTCTAGACAATATTTGGAAAGCTAAGGAGCACAGAAAGAGCTTCAACTACAGATGATGGGGCAGCAAGAGAAAACACTTTCAAGATGGATGACTCAGCAAGGTAAGTGGCAAAGGCAAATGATGGAACAACAACTAAGTCAAGGACAACAATGGGGAGAAACATTCAACAGGATGGAACAAAGGCAAAACGAGCAACAAGAATCCACCCAGAGGCTAATCAACATCCAAGCACATCAAGGGGCGCACATACATGAGATGCATCGAAGACAAATAGAACAGGCAGAACTATTGGACGAGCAAAGGGCATTCGCAGAAGGAGTTTACATGAGCGAAACAGGACATCATATAAACACTCAAGCCAGGCTCGGTTACTTAGTGGGACAGCTGCCAATATTGCATCCAGGAATAGCCAAGTATGACGAAATGAAGGATGAATTAGCACGAAAGAAAAGACAAAGGGTGGAAGAGAGTCATGAGTCAGTGAGGAAGGCACTTGAGGATTGGAAGCATGCAAGATTGGCACGGATGCGAGGAAGTGCAAGAGGAAACAAGGAGGACAAGCAAGGAAAAGAGCATGGACATCCACAACAGTAAAAGGTGGTGGAGTTCCTTCTTTGTTCCATCTTTCTCTATGTTTTAAATAAAGAAGATATTGTATGAAATAGAACTTGCTTCCATGTTATGTTTAAACCTCTTTCAATTATGTCTTTTAAGTTTTTGGTATTGAAGAAAGTCTATGTGCACTAGTCTTTATGTCACTGCATCTTTCCCTTATTTACTTGTAAGCTTGTCCATTTTAAATCAAATGAAGAAGAGAATGTTTATGTTTTTTTTAAAAGACCAGAGTAGAGTTCATAATGTGGAAGTGCATTCATGAATCTTTGGGGTAGTCATAAGTTAGCTAAGTTGGTTGAACCACAAGGCTAGGAGGACAACTATCTATCCTGAATACTTGACTTTGGATATACCCATGAGACTAAGTTAATAACAAGATCCTAATAAGAGAAAAGGGAAAGAACAATGGAAGTGAAAAACAAAAGAAAAAGAGTAAGCAATAAGGCTAGGCACCAATGGTTTGGACCTTGAGACAAGTGTCTGTGGTGCTCCTGTGTGAGGGATCTACTTGGATGAATAAGCTCTCAGGGGTGCTTTATCACTTGGTAACTTGGGTTAACTAACCCGGGATTATCAGCTGAAAATCCACTATCAAGAGTAACCCTCACTATAGAGCATTTAGTAACCCAAAGAGGTGCTGGACACCAAGGTCTCAAGAAAAGAAAATAAATAAACTATATGCCTATGGTGTGTATGTATGGGGGAGAGACTTGAGGGAGTAAGTCCTTAGGCGTGCTTCAACACCTAGCACCTTGAACCAACTGGTTCGGGAGTGTTGGCTGAAAGCTTATCTTAAAGAGTTGCCCCCTTACAGAGCACATAGCCTAAATAACACAAAGAACCCTTGAAATAACAATAAAAGGATCAATGAATAAAAGTCTCATGGGATATAAACAAAGTAAGTGTTTAGGGACATGATAAAAGTCTGAAAGCCAATAATGGAATGAACCTAAATTGCTATGCATGAAACCACCATAAATGAGTAACATGACTTCCACAAGAATGACTCATTCCTCTGGATATTCCATTCGTCATTCTCTTGTTCCAGTACTTGCTTAGGGACAAGCAAGCTTTAAGTTTGGTGTTGTGATGCCAGGGCATCTTGGCCAGTTTCACTGACCTTTTCTTTGCTGTTTTTAGGGTAGTTTCATGCATTTCTTTAGGAAATAAGCTAGTTTTGGATAGATATTCACCTACACCTTGATTCAAGCATACATTGTGCATTTTACATTATTTCATGAGGATTTTGCATGAATTTAGTGACAAATTGTATGCTGCATTACCCATGACTTGGACTAGAACTTTGATGCACTCTATTGCTTGATTCCAGGACCAAAGGAAGCAAGGAAAGGGAGGTAACTTGCAAAGTTAATGAGAAAAGTGATTGCCAAATAACACTCTCAAAGCCATCATCGCCCACGTTAACTAAGTTAACGTGAACTCTAACGTGGAGAAGGGAAGTTGAGCCAATGTTAGTGACACTTAACATTGTCACTAACGTTGGCAAACATTCATGAGTGGCCACGTTAGAGCCCGCGTTAACCTAGTTAACGTGGCCTCTAACGTTAAAGGGGGAAGAGAAGCCAACGTTAGTGACGTTCAACATTGTCACTAACGTTGGCCTAAGGATGCAACACACCACGTTAACTCCCACGTTAACTTGGTTAACGTGGGAGCTAACGTAAGAAGTGAGAGTTGTCGAGAACGTTAGTGACACTCAACATTGTCACTAACGTTGGAAGCAACCACACAACCCCCTAAGGAGCCACGTTAACTTCCACGTTAACTTAGTTAATGTGGAAGCTAACGATGAGGAATGAATGATGAGCCAACGTTAGTGACACTCAACATTGTCACTAACGTTGGGATGGCTAAGAATGGCCACGTTAGAAGCCACGTTAACCTAGTCAACGTGGACTCTAATGTGAGGTCTAGGGGCACATTGGAACGTTAGTGACAATGTTGAGTGTCACTAACGTTCTCGAAGTTTGGCAAGGCCACGTTAGAAGCCACGTTAACCTAGTTAACGTTGGCTTTAACGTGAAGCAAAAAGGGGCACACTGGAACGTTAGTGACAATGTTGAGTGTCACTAACGTTCTCGAAGGTTGGCAAGGCCACGTTAGAAGCCACGTTAACCTAGTTAACGTGGGCTCTAACGTGAGGCAAAGGGGTGCATTGGAACGTTAGTGAAAATGTTAAGTGCCACTAACGTTCTCGAACTTATACTTTCACTAAATGTTAACACCCCTAACGCCCTGAGCTAAAGTCTCTGACCACTTAGCACTTTCTCTCTGCAAGTAAAGCCAAGCCCAAATGAAGAAAAGAACTGCTTCAAACTCATGATCCAAAGGCCCAAGACTTGAAGAGCAAACTAGAGGCTGAGAAGAGTAGTATATATAGGAGTATCTTTGAATTGTTAAAAAAGTTCTGGAGGCGGGGAAAAAGAGAACTACTCTCTGTATTTTACCTTCTCTGCAATTTCTAGTTCTATGATGTATTCTCCATCTTTGTTTTCATTTTCAAGAGCTATGAACAATTAAACCCCTTTCATTGGGTTAGGGAGCTCTGTTGTAATTTGATGGATCAATACTAATTTTCATTATTCTTCTTCTATCTTTTCTCTTGATTTCACTTGAAAGCTTTCGATCTTCATCCAATTGAGTAGTTATCTTGGAAGAGAAGCTATTCAAACTTGGATCTCTTTTGAACCTTGAAAGAGGAATGAAGAGATAAAGCTAGAAATGTTTTCTCATGCTGGACCAAATTGGATTTGGATGGGTATGTGACTATAACCCTCTCAATACTTGATTTGGGAAATGCATGTGGTATAATCAGTGACCATACTTCATCTCTTCTCATGAGCAATTGACCAAGGAATTGGCTATTGATCCAGATTTGAGAGATTAAATTGCAAGAAATTGTAATTCAATCACTTAAGATTGCCAAGGAGATCAATGAGTGCATTGATTGAGGAAGAGATGAAAATGAACTTGATCCGGAGAATTGCAATATCTCCTAAGCCCAATGAACTCCCCATCCCTGATCTTACCCATTCTCTTTAATTTCTGCCATTTACTTTTATGAGCAAATCCCCCATTCCCATTTACAATTCTGCAATTTATTTTCAGTCATTTACTTCCAATCCTTTAATTCTAGCATTTACTTTTCTGTTATTTACATTCCCGCCATTTTATTTTCTGCAACTCTCAACCCAAATTCTGGATTCGCTCAACTAGAACATTCTTCTAATTAAAGTTGCTTGATCAATCAATCCCTGTGGGATTCGACCTCACTCTATTGTGAGTTTTTACTTGACGACAAATTCGGTATACTTGCCGAAGGGAGATTTGTTGTGAGACAAGTTTTCCGTGCATCACTCTCTAACTCAAACTAGCTTCTATTTATACACTCCCTATTTTTGGATTTTAGAATTTGGAGTGGGCTTTTTAATTTTGTGAGGAATTGGATTTTATTTTATTTTTGGACTCAAAATTGAGTCATGGTGCACTCTTAGGGCACGGCTCAGTTGAAAAACCAAATTGAGCGCCCAAACTTGCTTTCCTTGCCCAATTTGGTGCGCTGCCCCTTTGTCTGTGTCACTCTTTGATAGAGCTCAGTTGGAAAATTGAGCTGAGCTTTCTATTTTGTCCTTGGTGTGCCTAATTGTGCGCGTCCCAGCCCCTAGTCCGTGTCAATTTGTGCGCATTGTTTCCTCTTTGGTGTGCTTCCTAGCGTGCCAATGTGTGGGGAGTAGGGGGAGAGTAGCGCTCAGTTGGGAAAGCAAACTGAGCTCCCCATTATAGCGCCTTGCTTTGGGCTTCATGTTTCCAAGTTCGACCTTGGGGGAAGCTCTTGATGCCAATTTCTTTGTGGAGCAAGGAGGGGTAGCACATGCCTTGAGTGTCATGCTTCCAAGTTCAAACTATGGTGGATGCATCCTGGTGCTGATTTCCTTGAAAGAGTGGAGCACTCCTTCCTTGCTTTTCATGAAGCCCCCAGGTTCGAATCCTTGCCAAAGCCTTTTGGCCTATTTTCCTTGCAAGCTTTATAGCTTGAGGTCCCTTGTTCGAATCCCTTTGAGTGCATTTTAGCCAATTTTGGCTTATTTTCCTTGTAAGTAGCGCTCCTTCATTCCCTTGGGTCATGAGTTCGAGACTTGGTGGCTTCATTCCTTGGAATTGTGCTTTGAATTTATTTTGGAGAAGCCACGATAAAGTTCACTTAGTGAACTGAGCTTTATGCTTTTGCCTTGCTTTCTTGAATGCTCAGTTAACTAAGTTAACTTAGCTTTAGGCCTTGCTTCCTTTTTGGTTCCTTGTGAAGCTTGGTTCACCCATCCAACTTAGCTTCCTTCCTTTCTTGATGATGCCAAACTTTTCTTCTCCTTTGGCTACGCTTCTTGTTTCCTTTGGGCACGCTCCTTAGGCTACGCTTTTTTTATTTTTTTTTCTTTTCTTCACCTTCAAGTAATCAAAACAACCAATCAAAGTATCACCAAATTCACAAGGTTGAAAGTTCATTCAAAATTCAATAAATTCTATCTTAAACCTCATGATTTTGTGTCAATTAAAGGGTGGTTGATTGATTTAATCAAACTATGCAATTCCACTCCAAATCACTTATTTTCAATGCAAGAAAGTGCATAAAACCTAATGAAACAAGTGAAAAATGCTTGAAAAATTAGCATAAGATGACTTGTCATCACAACACCAAACTTAAACCTTGCTTGTCCCCAAGCAAGCACTAAACATGAGAGAAAATAAAATGAAATAGAGAAGTATGCATATCCATATTTAGCAGATAGTTGAACTTGGTTTATGGGGTTTTATGCAGACAATGATAGCTCCTTTATTAAGTGCTATTACATAAGATATGTTTCCCCAAAGGTTCACTAAGGTTGCTACTATAATGCTTCACTTTTGCTTGTTCCCTTGCTCATTTTTTTTCTTTCCTTATTTTGCTTAAGGAGCTTATCATTCATTGAAGGCTTGGTGGCAAATGTTGCAGCAGCCTTTTGGCTTAGTTTTTCTCAACATTCCCTCACCACAGACACATGGCTCACCTTTTTTTCCTAGGATCATTGAGGCCCAACATCTCTTTGGATTACTAAATCTTTTGTAGCTAGGTTGCTCTTGATAGTGGACTTTTGGTTGGCAATCCCAAATCAGTTGATCTAAGTGGCCAAGTTTCAAAATACTCCTCAGTACCTACTTGTCGAAGCATATCCTAGTACAAAAACACTACAGGCATGTGTCCTAGGGTCCAAGCTATTGGTGTCTAGCCTTATTGTTTATTTCTTTGCCAATTATTGGCTTTTCTCTTTCCTTTTCTTTCTGTTTTGATTCATTATTCAAGGGACTTTCATTAATTGACAATTTATAGCAGCAAACTAGTTCATACTTCAAGGAACATGTCATTATGTAGCATTTATTTCATGAGCTATGCATTCAATCAAACAATTACCACCACTAACTTTCAATCTAACTTTTGCAACATTGGACACTCACTTTTCTAAATCAAAAATTTTTCTTTTATTCAAGTAGATGGGAAACACTTTAGCCAGACATATAGGGACTCCCAATTTAAAATATTCCTCAACAACAGGATTAAATACAAATACAACATGTTGGGTTGCAGCTTTTTATTCTTCTTTATGTTGTGTACCTTTTGGGTCATAATGCAGACTGTCTTTAATTGTTGGTTATTTTCCTGCATAATCCTCAAAATTTGCTTGCTTTTCAAGCCCTTTAGGCAACTGATTAGTATACAAAGCTTATTTGTGGGCTTTTGAACTTACTTTGGTGTGTGAACACCAAACTTAGTCCTTTGCCAATGCTTCTTATGCAGCAATTTAACCCTATTTGATACCCTTCTATCTTTGCTAAAGGTAATAGAACCATAGAGTAGAAAATAGCAGATTGGTTAGCTAGTTTATCTGATTGCTTAAAGCTAGCATATTTTATGATGAGAATTTTTTTTTGGTGGAACACCAAACATAGAATCCTTCATTCTCTCTTAGATTGTTTTGGTGTGCAACACCAAACTTAGCTTCTTACAATACGGACGAAACTAATTAACCTTTTTATTGACATAGCTACGAAAAAAAACCACCTCAGGTTGGGTTGCCTCCCAACAAGCGCTTCTTTATTGTCACTAGCTTGAAATCTTTCATTCTTTGATGAATTTAGATTCTGAACCTCCTTTTCCTTGTCCCATTGTCCTCCTAAGTAAGGCTTTGCTTTGTGCCCATTTGCTATGAACTGACTTTTTGTTGCCTCATCTAACAGTTCAAGGCTTCCATAAGGGAGAACCTTTGTCACCAAGTAAGGGCCAGTCCATTTGGATTTGAGCTTGCTAGGGAAGATTTTGAGCCTGGAGTTATATAGGAGTACTTGTTGTCCTAGTTTGAACTCCTTCCTTGAGATCTTCTTGTCATGCCACCTCTTGGCCTTTTCCTTGTATATCTTAGCATTGTCATAAGCTTCTAGCCTAAACTCATCCAACTCATTTAGTTGTAGCAGCCTTTTCTCCCCTACTGCTTGAGAATCAAGGTTGAGAAGTTTAGTGGCCCAAAAAGCTTTATGTTCAAGCTCTACAGGGAGGTGACAATATTTGCCATATAACAGCTGAAAAGGGAACTTCCCAATCGGAGTTTTGAATGCTGTCCTGTATGCCCAAAGTGTATCTTCTAATTTTCTGGCCCAATCTTTCCTGGTTGCTCCCATAGTCTTCTCTAAAATCCTCTTCAATTCTCTATTTGCAAGCTCAGCCTGGCCATTGGTTTGAGGGTGGTATAGTGTGGCTACTTTATGAATCACTCAATATTTGTGAAGGAGTTTCTCCATCTGCTTGTTACAAAAATGACCCCCACCATCACTTACAAGTCCCTTAGGTACTCCATATCTAGTGAAAATATGCATCTTTAGGAATTGAAGAACAATTTGTTCATCACATGTGGTTGTGGCTATTGCTTCCACCCATTTTGAGAGATACTCCACTGCTACCAAAATATATTTGAAGGAGTAAGAAGGAGGGAAGGGCCCCATGAAATCTATGCCCCAAAGATCAAATAGCTCCACTTCAAGAATGAAATTTTGAGGCATTTCATTCCTTCTTGTCAATCCTCCAGTTCTTTGGCATTCATTACACTGGTGAACAAACTCCCTGGCATCCTTGAAGATGGTTGGCTAGTAAAATCTACTCTGTAGTATTTTAGTAGCTATTCTATCTGGTCCAAAGTGTCCACCATATGTTGAACCATAACAATGCCACAATATATCTCTCATTTAATTTTCAGGGACACACCTCCTAATCATTCCATCAGAACATCTCTTGAATAAAAAAGTTCGTCCCACAAGAACTTCCTTGCTTCATTGAGTAGCTTCTTCACTTGTTGCTTGGAAACTTCTTGAGGTATTTTCCTTCCCACTTTGAAATTTGCTATGTCAGCAACCAAGGTGCTTGTTGAACTTGGAAAAGGTGTTCATCAGGGAAATTCTCATTTACTTGCTATGGTCTATCTTGATTGACTTCTTGTGGCACTCTTGATAAATGATCTGCCACTTGATTTTCACTCCCCTTCCTATCTCTCACTTCAAATGATCTACCTAATGAGCCTTAGCTTTGAATCTTGTTTAGACATTAGGTACTTGAGAGCAGCATGGTCAGTATATACTATAACCTTTGAACCAATCAAGTATTGCCTAAACTTATCAAATGCATATACAATTGCCAAAAGCTTTTTCTCAGTGGTGGTATAATTTTTCTATGTTTCATTTAACACCTTGCTGGCATAATATATGACATGGTGCATCGTATCTTTCTTTTACTCCAGTACGGCACCAATAGCAAGGTCACTTGCATCACATATACGTTCAAAAGGTAAGTTCCAATCAGGGGGTGTGATAATTGGTGCTGTAATGAGTTTTCTCTTTAAAGTTTCAAAGGCATGTTTGCAGTTGTCATCAAATATGAAGGGGCTATCAATCATTAGCAAATTGCTTAATGGTTTTGCTATCTTTGAAAATTCTTTAATGAACCTCCTGTAAAAGCCAGCATGCCCAAGAAAAATCCTTACTGCTTTCACATTAGCAGGTATAGGAAGTTTTTCAATAATTTCTATTTTAGCTTTATCAACTTCTATACCTTTGCATGACACTTTATGCCCAAGAACTATCCCTTTCGGAACCATGAAATGGCATTTTTCCCAATTCAATACCAGGTTAGTTTCTTGGCATCTTTTTAAAACAAGAGTTAAATGATGCAAGCAAGTGTTAAATGAATTGCCAAAGATGGAAAAATCATCCATGAAGACTTCTAAAAATTTTTCCACCATATCAGCCAAAATGGGAAGCATACACCTTTGAAAGGTGGCTGGGGCATTGCATAGCCCAAATGGCATCCTCCTGTAGGCGAAAACTCCAAATGGACATGTGAAGGAAGTCTTTTCTTGATCCTTGGGATCCACCACTATTTGATTGTACCCAAAATACCCATCCAAGAAGCAATAATAGGCCTGGCCGGCCAATCTTTCCAGCATCTGATCAATGAATGGGAGAGGGAAGTAATCTTTCCTTGTTGCATCATTCAACTGTCTATAGTCTATGCACATCCTCTATCCAGTCACTGTCCTGGTAGGGATCAACTCATTCTTCTCATTGGTGATGACTGTCATTCCTCCTTTTTTTGGTACAACTTGAACCGGGCTCACCCATGAGCTGTCAGAGATTGGAAAGATTATCCCAGCATTCCATAGCTTTATGACTTCTTTTTGAACTACCTCCTTCATGGCTGGGTTGAGCGATGTTTGGGGTTGAACTACAGGCTTTGATTCTTCTTCCAACAGAATTTTATGCATACAAATGGCTGGGCTAATGCCTTTGATATCCTCAATTGTCCAACCCAAGACTGTTTTGTGAGTTTTCAATACTTCAATCAACCTTGTTTCATCTTCCATGTTCAAGGAGGAGTTTATGATTACTGGCAATGCTTCTACTTCCCAAGAAACACGTACTTGAGGTGAGGAGGAAGAGGCTTCAACTCCTGTTTTGGCTTATCCTCTTTCTTGTCTTCAATGGATATTTCTACTACTTCCTCTTTTTATTCCTCCTGGTGCTCTTGATAATTGGCTTCAAACATTTCTTCTACCAAGCTTTCTATCATATCCATCTTCATGTAGTTTTCTTGCTCAAAGGGATGTTGCATTGATTTGAAAACATTGATGACCATTTGCTCATTGTGCACCCTGAAGGTCATTTCTCCTTTTTCTACATCAATAGTAGCTCTTGCTGTAGCTAGAAATGGTCTTCCCAAAATGATTGAGTTGTTTCCTTCCCCTTCTATGTCCAAGATCACAAAGTCTGCAGGGAAGATAAATTCTCCAACCTTAACTAGAAGATTTTTCAAAATTCCATTGGGTGTCTTGATTGATCTATCGGCCATCACTAGTGACATCCTGGTTGGTTTGATTTCTTCTATAGCAAGCTTTCTCATCATTGAGAGAGGCATCAAGTTGATGCTGGCCCCTAAATCACATAGAGCGTTCTCCAATGTCATCTTGCCTATGGTGCATGAAACCACAAAGCTCCCTGGATCTTTAAGATTTGGTGGGATACCCCTTTGGATCACGGCACTACATTCTTCAGTGAGCATAATGGTCTCCTTCTCATGCCAACTTCTCTTCTTGTTAATGAGTTTCTTTCGGAATTTTGCATATAGAGGCATCTGCTCTAATGCTTCAGCCAAGGAAATATTGATCTCCAATTTCTTGAAGACTTCAAGGAATTTGGGGAAGTGTTGTTCCTTTGTTTTCTTGTTGAATCTCTGAGTATATGGTAGTGGGGGTGTGAAAGCCTTCAATGCCTTCTTCTGCCCTTGAGATGCTTCCTCCATTACTTGTTTCCCTTTCCTTGGATCCTGTGGCTGGTCATCCTTCTCTTCAAGCTTCTCTTGAGCTTGTTTGCTTGCTGTCACTTCTTTGTTGTTGGCTTCCTCTTTCTCAGCTTATTTCCTATCATTGTCCATGGGCCTCTTGTTATCTTCTTTGTTGCTCACCAAGATCTTTCCACTCCTCAGTTGGATGGCTTTGCATTCCTCTTTAGGATTTGGAATGGTATCACTTGGGAGTGAGCTTGTTGGCCTTTCAATCACAATTTTCTTAGATAATTGTCCCATCTGTCTTTCTAGGTTCCTTATTGACGCTTCCTGGTTCTTGCTTGTTATCTCTTGGTTTTTTAGCATCTTTTCTAGTAACATCTCCAAGTTAGAAATTTTTTGTGTGTCCTGTGATGCTTGTGGCTGGTTGTGAGATGGTAAAGGTTGATGGTAGGTATTTTGGTTAGTGGTTTGGTTATTGGGTGGATAGTAGCTGGAATTTGGGTGGTTGTTTTAGGGTTTTCTATATGGATTATGGTTTGTGTTTTGCTGGTTACTGTTTTGGTTATTTCTTGAGTTGTTTTGGTTTGAATTTCTTTGCCATGTTTGTTGGTTTTGATTGTGGTTATCTCCCCATTTTAGGTTTGGGTGATTCTTCCAGGATGGGTTATAAGTGTCACCATAGACCTCATTTTGTCTAGAACCTTGGTTATTCACATACTGAATCTCTTCTTACTATTGATCTTCTTGATTCTCTTTATTTTTCCCCTATGTGGTTGATGGTTGGCTTGTGTTTACTGTTGTAACTTGGAGGTTATCAATCCTTTTAGCCATTTGCTTAAATTGTTGTTGGATTTGCTGCTACATTATCTTGTGTTGAGCTAGGATTGTGTCTACTCCTTCCAACTCTAGCACTCCTTTTCTTTGAGATGGTTGGCGTTGTCTCTGATGGCCAAAGAAATATTGATTGTTTGCCACCATATCAATGAGATTTTGAGCCTCCTCTGCTGTCTTCATCAATTGTAAGGAGCCTCCTGCTGAATGATCTAGTACTTCTTGAGCCTTCATAGTCAAACCTTCATAGAAATTTTGAAGGATGTCCCATTCATTAAACATCTCAGGGGGACATTTTCTAATCAGAGCCATGTACCTCTCTCATACTTCATAGAGAGATTCAACATCCATTTGTGTGAAGTTTTGCACCTCAGTTTTGAGCCTGATGATCCTTTGAGGGGGGTAAACTTTGGCCAAAAATTTATTCACTAGATCCTCCCAGCTAGTGATGCTTCCTTGTGGAAAGGTTTCAAGCCATTGAGCAGCTTTGTCCCTCAATGAGAATGGAAACATAGCAGTTTATATGTCTCTGGATGTACACCATTGGATTTGACAATATCACAGATCCTCAGAAAAGTGGATAAGTGTTGGTTTGGATTTTCAAGTGGCCCTCCTCCATAGGAGCAGTTATTTTATACTAAAGTGATGAGTTATGGCTTCAATTCAAAGTTATTTGCATTGACATTTGGGGTAAGGATGTTACTCCCACAATGTCTAGGATTTGCAAATGTATAAGAAGCCAATACTCTCCTTGGTGGTTGACCATTGTTGTTGGCCACTCCTATTAGTGGATTTGTTGGATTTGTTGAGTGTTCCTCCATCTCTTGGAATTCTTCCTCTGACTCCTCTTCTCCAACAATGCCTTTCCCT
Organism: Arachis hypogaea; assembly: GCF_003086295.3. Lineage (NCBI taxonomy): Eukaryota > Viridiplantae > Streptophyta > Magnoliopsida > Fabales > Fabaceae > Arachis > Arachis hypogaea. The sequence goes on along the minus strand of NC_092052.1, from coordinate 96,272,710 downwards.
CTTTCTTTTCTTCTTAACCTTCGAAGAGTTCTTTCGTCAGTTTCACAGAAGGTAGGGATCCCTCTCCTTGCCGCTGTCATAAAACCACAACAACAAAAAACACAAGAGCACTCTGTAGCTTGAGTGCCGTGAGAGTTAGTAGAGACAAAGTCTCAAATAGTTAGTGTGCTAGTTAAAATAAAAAGAAAATAAACAAAAATAAAGAAAAAGTGCTTAATCTAGACCACCACCTTACTTAATCATTGTCAATCTAATCAATCCCCGGCAACGGCGCCAAAAACTTGATGTATGGAAAACGATCCAACACAAAACTCACCGGCAAGTGTACCGGGTCGCATCAAGTAATAATAACTCACGTGAGTGAGGTCGATCCCACAGGGATTGAAGGATTGAGCAATTTTAGTTAGGTGGTTAATTTAGTCAAGAAAACAAGTGTTGATTTGGGTGATTTGTATCCAACAGAAGCTAAATTGCGTGAAATTTAAAGGGAGAGGGGAAATTTGCAGTAAATTAAAGAGCAAAGGAAATAAAGAAATTGAATCTTAAAGTGCAAGTAATATAAATTTATAGAAACTTAGATTGCAAGAAATGTAAATAACTGAAGCTTTAAGTGCAAGAAATGTAAATTGTTTGAACCATAAAGGGTTTTGGGAGCTAGGATTGCAGAAATTAAACAAAAGACAGTAAACAGCAATCAACAGAAGAATAAAAGATGACTTGAATTGAAACAGATCTCAAACAGAAGAGTTAAATTGCTTGAAGAATCAAACAACAAATGAATCAAACTTAAATTGCAGATTCTCACTAAGAGAGTAAAGATCTCAGGGGTCAAGAGACTAGAAAACAAGTCTAGATCTCAATACCTTCCTTGATCCAACTAAGAACAATTGTAGAGGAAGTAGAGATGAAAACCAGTAGAGAAACTTAGATCAAAATCACAATTCATTGAAATATGTAGAAACATAAACAGAAAGAGATCTCAAGGTGAGATTGAAACAGAATTTCTTCAATTCTCCACCCAAGACTCAAAACAAAGATGAAGAGAGTAGAGGCAAGAACAAAGAAGAAGAGAATTCAATTCTCTTCTTAATTCCCAAACCTCTAAAGCTAGAAAACAAAATTGAAAATTCAAAAGTAAGCAAAAAAGTTCTCTCTAACTCAAACTAGCTTCTATTTATACACTTCCTATTTTTGGATTTTAGAATTTGGAGTGGGCTTTTTAATTTTGTGAAGAATTGGATTTTATTTTATTTTTGGACTCAAAATTGAGTCATGGTGCACTCCCAGGGCACGGCTCAGTTGAAAAACCAAAATGAGCGCCCAAACTTGCTTTCCTTGCCCAATTTGGTGCGCTACCCCTTTGTCCGTGTCACTCTTTGATAGAGCTCAGTTGGAAAATTGAGCTGAGCTTTCTATTTTGTCCTTGGTGTGCCTAATTGTGCACGTCCCAGCCCCCTTGTCCGTGTCAATTTGTGTGTATGGTTTCCTCCTTGGTGTGCTTCCTAGCGTGCCAATGTGTGGGGAGTGGGGGGAGAGTAGCGCTCAGTTGGGAAAGCAAACTGAGTTCCCCATTGTAATGCCTTGCTTTGGGCTTCATGTTTCCAAGTTTGAACCTTGGGAGAAGCTCTTGATGCCAATTTCTTTGTGGAGCAAGGAGGGGTAGCTCATGCCTTGAGTGATATGCTTCCAAGTTCGAACCATGGTGGATGCATCTTGGTGCTGATTTCCTTGGAAGAGTGGAGCGCTCCTTCATTGATTTTCATGAAGCCCCCAGGTTCGAATCCTTGCCAAAGCCTTTTGGCCTATTTTCCTTGCAAACTTTGTAGCTTGAGGTCCCTTGTTCGAATCCCTTTGAGTGCATTTTAGCCAATTTTGGCTTATTTCCCTTGTAAGTAGCGCTCCTTCATTCCCTTGGGTCATGAATTCGAGACTTGGTGGCTTCATTCCTTGGAATTGTGCTTTGAATTTATTTTAGAGAAGCCACAATAAAGTTCACTTAGTGAACTGAGCTTTATGCTTTTGCCTTGCTTTCTTGAATGCTCAGTTAACTAAGTTAACTTAGCTTTAGGCCTTGCTTCCTTTTTGGTTCCTTGTGAAGCTTGGTTCACCCACCCAACTTAGCTTCCTTCCTTTCTTGATGATGCCACGCTTTTATTCTCCTTTGGCTATGCTTCTTGTTTCCTTTGGGCACGCTCCTTAGGCTACACTTTTCTTATTTTTTTTCTTTTCTTCACCTTCAAGTAATCAAAACAACCAATCAAAGTATCACCAAATTCACAAGGTTTAAAGTTCATTCAAAATTCAATAAATTCTATCTTAAACCTCATGATTTTGTGTCAATTAAAGGGTGGTTGATTGATTTAACCAAACTATGCAATTCCACTCCAAATCACTTACTTACAATGCAAGAAAGTGCATAAAACATAATGAAACAAGTGAAAAATGCTTGAAAAATTAGCATAAGATGACTTGTCATCACATCACCAAACTTAAACCTTGCTTGTCCCCAAGCAAGCACTAAACATGAGAGAAAATGAAATGAAATAGAGAAGTATGCATATCCTTATTTAGTAGATAGTTGAACTTGGTTTATGGAGTTTTATGCAGACATTGATAGCTCCTTTATTAAGTGCTATTACATAAGATATGTTTCCTCAAAAGGTTCACTAAGGTTACTGCTATAATGCTTCACTTTTGCTTGTTCCCTTGCTCATTTTTTTTCTTTCCTTATTTTGCTTAAAGAGCTTATCATTCATTGAAGGCTTGGTGGCAAATGTTGCAGCAGCCTTTTGGCTTAGTTTTTCTCAACATTCCCTCACCACAGACACATGGCTCACCTTTTCTTCCTAGGATCATTGATGCCCAGCATCTCTTTGGATTACTAAATGTTTTGTAGCTAGGTTTCTCTTGATAGTGAACTTTTGGTTGGCAATCCCAAATCAGTTGATCTAAGTGGCCAAGTTTCAAAATACTCCTCAGAACCTACTTGTCCAAGCATATCCTAGTACAAAAATACCACAGGCATGTGTCATAGGGTCCAAGCTATTGGTGTCTTGCCTTATTGTTTATTTCTTTGCCAATTATTGGCTTTTCTCTTTCTTTTTCTTTCCGTTTTGATTCATTGTTCAAGGGACTTTCATTAATTGACAATTTATAGCAGCAAACTAGTTCATACTTCAAGGAACATGTCATTATGCAGTATTTATTTCATGAGCTATGCATTCAATCGAACAATTACCACCACTAACTTTCATTCTAACTTTTGCAACATTGGACACTCACTTTTCTAAATCAAACATTTTTCTTTTATTCAAGTAGAAGGGAAACAAAACAAAATTCAAGCAAATGAAGGATGACAAGATTATGCAGATAGCATTCTTTAGCAAATATTTCCACTTGCAACTAGATGAACACTTTAGCCAGACATATAGGGACTCCCAATTTAAAATATTCCTCAACAACAGGATTAAATACAAATACAACCTGTTGGGTTGCAGCTTTTCATTCTTCTTTATGTTGTGTACCTTTTGGGTCATAATACAGACTGTCTTTAATTGTTGGTTGTTTTCCTGCATAATCCTCAAAAGTTGCTTGCTTTTCAAGCCCTTTAGGCAACTGATTAGTATGCAAAGCTTATTTGTGGGCTTTTGAACTTACTTTGGTGTGTGAACACCAAACTTAGTCCTTTGCCAATGCTTCTTATGCAGCAATTTAACCCTATGTGAGACCCTTCTGTCTTTGCTAAAGGTAATAGAATCATAGACTAGAAAACAGCAGATTGGTTAGCTAGTTTATCTGATTGCTTGAAGCTAGCATTATGCAGAAGGTGAGAATATGTTTTATGATGAGAATTTTTTTTTGGTGGAACACCAAACTTAGAATCCTTTATTCTCTCTTAGATTATTTTGGTGTGCAATGATAAACCCCAATTTTGTGGTTTATCTTGTGCTTAATTTGGGGATTTTATCACCTTTTCCCACATTTATTCAATTAAATAGCATGATTTTATAATTCTCCCTTGATTTGTGCTTAAGTGTAAAAACATGCTTTATAGGCCCTAAAATTGGTGATTTTATTTCACTTTAATTCCATTCGATGCCTTGATGTGTTTGTTGAGTGATTTCAGGTTCATAAGGCAAGTATTGGATGGAAGGAATGAAGAAAAAGCATGCAAAGTGTGAGAACTCATGAAGAAATGAAGGAACCGTAAAGCTGTCAAGCCTGACCTCTTTGCACAAAATCGACCATAACTTGAGCTACACAGGTCCAAACGAGGCGGTTCCAGTTGCGTTGGAAAGCTAACATCCGATGCTTCAAAATGATAGAAAAATTTCTATATGTTACTTCGCGCTCAGGGGCGCGCACGCGCCATGTACGCGAGGGCGCCGATTCTGCCGTGGGTCCACTTTAATGAAATCGCCCCCAGCGATTTTGCAGCTCATTTTGGACCCAACCAACCCATTTATGATGCTATTTCATGCAGAATTCAAGCTTGGGCAAGGGGGAGCAATTAGTTGTAGGTTTAGCATCATGTAGTATAGTTTCTAGAGAGAGAAGCTCCCTCTTCTCTCTAGAATTAGGTTAGGATAGTTTAATTTCATCTTAAATCTAGCTTTGATTTCATGTTTTCATCTTGTTTCCTTTGTGATCTCTTGCTCCTACTACTTGATTCTCATGTGTTAATTTCCCTTTTTGCTACCTTTTGTGATGATGAACTCATGTTGGATTTGGTTTATGATTAATCAATTTATGATTCATGTTCCTTTATTGTTGATTTGAATTGTTGTTGTTTAACTCCTTGCAATTGAGTAGTGTGGATTTACTTTCCTTGCTATTTTGCTATGCTTTCCATTTATACCCACCAAGTGTTTGACAAAATGCTTGGTTGGGCCTTAGAGTAGATTTTTGAGCATTCTTGGCTTGGAGAGAGTAATTAGGCAATCTTGAGTCATGAAAACCCAACTCATGTTGGTGATCTAGAGTTGTTAGCTAATATTGTTTCCATTGACACTAATCTTTTGCTAATTTAATTAGTGAGTTGATTAGGACTTTTAGATTGAGATTAGCTAGTCTTGTTAGACTTTCTCTCATGGAAGATAATATGATACCTTATTCCAATGTTGGAGATGACGTAATAAGATAAATTCTAGTTATTATTGTTGTATGATTGATTAATCTTGTTTGACTTTCTCCCTATTTGTTGGAGTTGACTGAATAAGATGAATTAATCATTGCATGACTAGGATAGAAAGCCTATGATATCAATCTTTGCCATGAATGTCTCTCTCTTTATTAATTGCTTTCTTTATTTTTCTTGTCATTTATTTTATTGCCCCTTTAATCAACCAAACCCCCCTTACATCATTCATAGCCAATAATTGACCACTTCATTGCAATTCCTTGTGAGACGACCCGGAGTCCAAAATACTCCAGTTAATTCTTATTTGGGGTTTGTTAATTGTGACAACCAAAATTTTTGATGTGGGAATTGTTTGTTGGTTTAGAACTATGCTTACAACGAAGTTCTTATTTCTAGAAGAGAAATTCTAGACCATCGAGCAAAACTCGTTCATCAAAATGGCGCCGTTGCCGGGGAGTTGCAATGGTGTTATGTTATTGGTTATTGTATATATGTGAATATTGTGAATAGCTTGATTTTTGGATTGCTTGTTAGTTTTTGCTAGTTTTAGGACTTTGTTTCATTATTTCTTGTTAGCTCTTATTTCTTATTTTCACTTTTCACTATGAATTCTCACTTTGGCTACGAGTGTGATTTCAACTATGTTGTAGGAAATGGGAACTTCAATGAGGATGTGTATCAAGGATGGGATGATCAAAGGTGGGAGGAGCCATATGCATATGATCAATCCTCATGGCAACAACCTCCACCAATGCACTATGAAGAGGAGCCATCTATGATGCATACCAATCCAATGGTTATGGTGAATCCCCTTGTGACTTCCAAGAACCACCACCATATACCTATGAGCCATATCCTCAACATAGCCATCAACCATACTCACACGCCACCTTTCACCAACCATCTTCATATGACCCTAATCCATACCCACCATACCAACAATCATATGAGCCATATGAACCACACATGGAGCCACCACCACTCCAACATCAACATTTTCAAGAGCCACCCCCTCCATACTATTACCAAGTAGAACCACCTCCAACGCATGCAAATTTTCAACCACAAGATGAACTCTACTTTCCACCACAATTCTACCAAGAAGAACCACCTTCCAACTATAATACCTTTCCCCTAAACAATGAACCTTCTCTTCTACCATCACCTCCCGATGAAGCCTCTATGCTAGAATTAAGGGATCTTGAATCCCATATCTTAAGGCAACACGAGGAAGATGAAAAGAATTTTGAAGAGTTAAGAGCAAAAATGGCCATCATGGTAGAAGTCATTATCAACATAGTCTCATCCCGCCTAAGCCTATGCGATCAAGGCACTTCCATTGTGGAATGTGGAGAAACAACGAAGAAGCTTAGTGAGGGAATGAACTTGAAGCTCCAAGGAGAAGAAGAGGAGTTAAAGCAAGAAATGCAACAAGAGGAGGAGGTAGAGATTATTGAACAAGAGGAAGAAGTAGTTGAAGACTTAGGAGTTGCGGAACCACCTTGGGAATCTAGGATTGAAGATAACCCCTTCAAGATGATTGAATTTGATGCTAAGGAGGAATATGCACAACCTCCAAGGCATATCCCTTATGAAGTATCGGATAGGATATAGCAAGAATTGAGTCCCCTTGGTGATGAAGATCAAGCATCAAGTCTTAGTGGTGAAGAATCCTTTGAGCATGAAGAACTTTTTCCCGATGAGATGGAAAGTAATGTGGAGGTAAATGTCTCTCATCCTCCCATTTATGATTTGAGTAAGGGAAAAAGGGTTGGATAAAATTGTTGAACAAGGGATTGAAATTAAGAGATCTTGTGAAGAGGTGGAAGTCCTTAGAAAAAGAAGGATGGGAATTGAATACGCCTTGTCAAGACCCTTGGAATCACCTTTGCCTAGGTTGCCATCTACACCTTCATTTGAGTGGATGAAACTCATTTCTATTATCTTTATTATCCCACTCGAATATGGCTTGCTTGAAACGGATGGTCAACTTAGGATGCTTTATGGGATGAAGCGTAAAAGAAAGATGTTTCGTGGTTGGCGTTGCAAATCAAGGCTCATTATGGTTGAAGTTTCATGGAGTAAAGGTTGGACTAGTGCTCAATTAGATGGGTCTAGGAGAAAAAATTCGTGCTTTTATGAAAATTCATCTCTCTTGCCACCCAGAGGAAACCACCATGATCAACTCAAAGACGGGTGTGAAAACAAAGTGTGGGATCCCGGATCGCACAAGGAAGATCAACTTTGGGAGCCCATGATTTGTGAAGAACTCCATCAAAGCTTGGAGTTATTAACTTTGAATGATGAAGCACAATTGAAGTCCAAGCATTGGTAGATGTTCAAGGATGGATTCAAGCACCAGCCACCTTGATGAAGAGCTCCCCATAAGTCCAACTTAAGAACAATAAACAAAAGTTCTAGGTGGGAGACACCCCACCATGGTAAACTCTTTCTTTTTTCCCTTTTGTACATATTGGTAAAATAAGTTTAATTTCATGTTTTGTTTGATTAGTTGAGTTTAATTGGAAGTATAGTAGGTTAAATAAGGTTTTATGATGTTTTGATAGTCGTTTGGAGGTTTGGAATGCTTGGTTTGGTGCAAAAACATAGAAAAATTTTGAAAAACAGAGCACCACCCACGCACACGCGCACTACACGCGTACGCGTGAATAAAGCAATTTCGGCCATCCATGCAGACGCGCCATGTACGCGTGTGCGTGGATTGAATTTTTCCACTTCCCATACATTCACCCGAGAGTTGTGCTTGAAGTGTGCCAACTCTGTACCCAAAGGCACGCGAACGCGTACCTTGTGCGTCCGCGCCGACTCTCTGCTTCGCCATGCACGCGTATGCGCACTGCACGCGTACGCGTCGCTTTCATTTCGTCAATCCACGTTTACGCGTACATGACGCGCACGCGTGGATTGCCCTGTTTCACTCATCTTCTTTTCTTCTCCTCTTTCCATTTCGTTCCTTCTTCTCTTTTCTTTTCCACTCTTAAAACATCATCCAACACTACCAAGCATCATGTAGCACCATTTCTTTTAGTTAGTTAGTTAGTTTAATTTTTGTTTTCCATTATAAGTGTTGGATTACTAATCTTGTTTACCATTTACTGCTGCTTATTACTAATGGGATGTTAGTTTAACATCATTGTCGTTATTGTCATTGTTGGATTCCTTTGTTGAGGTTGCAATTTATTACTTGGTTTGGAATTTTTCATGTTTAACACTTTTGAATACCAAGTACTTGTTACATTGCCTTCATGCATCTTACCTCTTTGAATTGCATGTTTTGGCCACCATGCATTCATCATCTATTGTTAGGCAATTGTACATTATCAATGCATTTTTTTTAGGATGCTTGTTGTAATTGATCATCACCTATTTCATGCATTGAGATTGTGGAATTGTGAAATTGGATCGAAAGCTTACCTAGTGACGTATTTTTGAGCTTTTCAAGCTTTGTGGACCATGCTTTCTATGTGATTGATTTTGTTTTACTTCTACATCCTTTTCCTAAGTTCCATAGCATCCATGTGTTTCACCTCTATGTCACTTAGGTGTTGCAACAACTTCAACATCTGTCATTGATTGTTGTGTGAGTTTCATATACCATTTTGTTCACTAAGTCTACCTACACATCAATCAATGTTCATGCATTATCCAATTTCAGAATCGCTTGATTTTTTGCTTGAATGCTTTTATGCTTCTTCACTACTTGTTGGGTTGTTTTATCCTACAAGTCTTTTAAAGTATCTCAAGCACACTAGAATGAGTGAAGTGCATGTTTTATTTTGTATAATTGTGACATGATTTTTAAATACTAGAGTGTGAGTTCTAAACCGCATGCAAGTTAGAACCCATACAACTATTTTTCATTATTGTCAAACCAATTCACTCATTCAATTCTAGTGATTTACCTCATTTCAACAATCCATGCTTCCTTGCTTGTGCATTTACTTGTCTTATTATCTCCTGTTTTCTATATTCAGGATGAGTCATCATAAGCAAAAATGGAAGCGAGAGAAGAACACGCAGCATCGGTTTACCTACCAACTGAAGGTAGCAACTTGGAAAGTCGCCGTACCCCCTTGCTCATCTTTGAGTGCACCGAGGACGGTGCAAACTTTTAAGTGTGGGGAGGTCGTCCGACCGCTCGGCATTTTTGGGTGACAAGTTTCTAATCCCAACACTTTTGCATTTCATTTTAGGATTTTTAGTTGCATTTTCTTATTTTTCATATGTATATATTAAGCTTAGTCAAAATCATGATATTTTCCAAGGATTTTATCTATAGGGCACACCACCCCAATTAATTGAAAAAAATTTTTTTAGAACTTGCTTGAATTATATACTTTGTGGATCATGTCTTGAGCTGAGAACACAAGCATGTAAGTTTTAAGCCTTAATTGTGTGGTTACATCATATAACCACTTATTTTCATTCTTGTGTGCATTATTCTCTTCCTATGATTGTAATCTTTGATTTGTTTAATTCTATATGTCCATTATTTTGTGTATACATGCATTTATATGATTGAGGCCATTGTTCAAATAGCTTACTTACCCAAATAGCCTACCTTTTATCTTCCATTGTTAGCCAATCTTGAGCCTATGCTTAACCCATTTGTTCTTAATTGTAACACATTACAAGCTTAAGTGAAAAACAATAAATGTCCCTTGTTTGGATCTTTGATTAGCTTAGGCTAGTGAGAGTGTTTATCATTTGATTTTGGGAGAGTTGGGAACATTGGGTAGAGTTAAAAGTATGTTTTTGTAATTGTGTTGAGAATCTTAGGACTTGGGTACATACTCATGTATTAATCATGTGTAAACCATATGCATTGATACTCTTGTATATATTTTACTTTGAAAAAAAAGAAAAAAAAAATATATATATATATATAAGAAGAAAAAAAAGAAAATATATAGAAAAGAAAGAAAAAGAATTACAATAAAAAGGGGACAAAATGCCCCAAAACAAGGTTCAATAAAAGTCAATGCATATGGGTGGTGATCAGAAAAGAGAATGCATGAGTGTGTGAAAAAGTGAAGAATGGGTAGTTAGGTTTATTTAGAATTGTATAGGTTGTCATAGGTTAGGTGGGAAGTTTAAGTTAATCAAAGATTCGAATTTCAAGCTCACTTGACCATATGCATCCTACCTTGACCCTAGCCCCATTACAACCCATGGGAAAGCCCTCATGATATTTGTATGCATGCATGAAATAATTGTTGATTGTTAGATGAAAAACAAATCTTGGAAAGCATGATTAGGGGAGAATTGAGTGAATCAACCCCATACACTTGAGTGACTAGAGCGGATACACATCCGGTGAGGGTTCGATTGCTCAATTACATGTTTCCACCCATAATCATCTTTTCTTGCAAGTTTGGAAAATCTTTTTAATAATTCAATTCAATTGTGGGTTTGATTTGATTGCTATGACTTTAATCCTTGTACTTAAATATGTTTTCTTGGAAATTGACTTGTTTTGACCAAGTGGATGCATTCACGTAGATAGATTGCATATAGTTAGTTTGCATTGAATAAATGTGATACCCCTTGCTTCTTTCTTAATTTTAGCATGAGGACATACTTAGTTTAAGTGTGGGGAGATTTGATAAACCCCGATTTTGTGGTTTATCTTGTGCTTAATTTGGGGGATTTTATCACCTTTACCCACATTTATTGAATGAAATAGCATGGTTTTGTAATTCTCCCTCGATTTGTGCTTAAGTGTAAAAACATGCTTTTTAGGCCCTAAAATTGGTAATTTTAATTCACTTTAATTCCATTCGATGCCTTAATGCGTTTGTTGAGTGATTTCAGGATCATAAGGCAAGTATTGCATGGAAGGAATGAAGAAAAAGCATGCAAAGTGGGAGAACTCATGAAGAAATGAAGGAACCGTAAAGCTGTCAAGCCTGACCTCTTTGCACTCAATCGACCATAACTTGAGCTACAGAGGTCCAAATGAGACGGTTTCAGTTGCGTTGGAAAGCTAACATCCGGGGCTTCGAAATGATAGAAAATTTGCCATATGTTATTTCACGCTCAGGGGGGTGCACCAGCCATGTACGCGAGCGCACCGATTCTGCCGTGGGTCCACTTTAATGAAATCGCCCCCAGCGATTTTGCAGTTCATTTTGGGCCCAATCCAACCCATTTCTGATGCTATTTGATGTAGAATTCAAGCTTGGGCAAGGGGGGAGCAATTAGTTGTAGGTTTAGCATCTTGTAGTATAGTTTCTAGAGAGAGAAGCTCCCTCTTCTCTCTAGAATTAGGTTAGGATAGTTTAATTTCATCTTAAATCTAGCTTTGATTTCATGTTTTCATCTTGTTTCCTTTTTGATCTCTTGCTCCTACTACTTGATTATCATGTGTTAATTTCCCTTTTTGCTACCTTTTGTGATGATGAACTCATGTTGGATTTGGTTTATGATTAATGCAATTTATGATTCATGTTCCTTTATTGTTGATTTGAATTGTTGTTGTTTAACTCCTTGCAATTGAGTAGTGTGGATTTACTTTCCTTGCTATTTTGCTATGCTTTCCATTTATACCCACCAAGTGTTTGACAAAATGCTTGGTTGGGCCTTAGAGTAGATTTTTGAGCATTCTTGGCTTGAAGAGAGTAATTAGGCAATCTTGAGTCATGAAAACCCAACTCATGTTGGTGATCTAGAGTTGTTAGCTAATATTGTTTCCATTGACACTAATCTTTTGCTAATTTAATTAGTGAGTTGATTAAGACTTTGGGATTGAGATTAGCTAGTCTTGTTAGACTTTCTCTCATGGAAGATAATATGATACCTTCTTCCAATGTTGGAGATGACGTAATAAGATAAATTCTTGTTATTATTGTGGTATGATTGATTAATCTTGTTTGACTTTCTCCCTATTTGTTGGAGTTGACTGAATAAGATGAATTAATCATTGCATGACTAGGATAGAAAGCCTACGATCTCAATCTTTGCCATGAATGTCTCTCTCTTTATTAATTGCTCTCTTTATTTTTCTTGTCATTTATTTTATTACCCATTTAATCAACCAAAACCCCCTTACATCATTCATAGCCAATAATTGACCACTTCATTGCAATTCCTTGTGAGACGACTCGGAGTCCAAAATACTCCGGTTAATTCTTATTTGGGGTTTGTTAATTGTGACAACCAAAATTTTTGATGTGGGAATTGTTTGTTGGTTTAGAACTATGCTTACAACGAAGTTTTTATTTCTAGAAGAGAAATTCTAGACCATCGAGCAAAACTCGTTCATCATGCAACACCAAACTTAGCTTATTGCAATACAGATGAAACTAATTAACCTTTTTATTGAAATAGCTACGAAAAAAAAACTACCTCAGGTTGGGTTGCCTCCCAACAAGCGCTTCTTTATTGTCACTAGCTTGACATCTTTCATTCTTTGATCAATTTAGATTTTGAATCTCCTTTTCCTTGTCCCATTGTCCTCTTAAGTAAGGCTTTGCTCTGTGCCCATTTGCTGTGAACTGACCTTTTGTTGCCTGGTATGCAAAATCGTGATTGTTCATTCCTTGGTAACGGCGTCAAAAACTTTATACGCACGTTCATAATCTTAATTCTTTGTCACAACTTTGCACAACTAACCAGCAAGTGCACTGGGTCGTCCAAGTAATAAACCTTACGTGAGTAAGGGTCGATCCCAAGGAGATTGTCGGCTTGAAGCAAGCTATGGTCACCTTGTAAATCTCAGTCAGGCAGATTCAAATGGTTATAGAGTTTTAATAATTAAATTATAATTAAAATATAAAATAGGATAGAAATACTTATGTAATTTATTGGTGAGAATTTCAGATACGCGTATGGAGATGCTTTTGTTCCTTCTGAACCTCTGCTTTCCTACTGTCTTCATCCAATCCTTCATACTCCTTTCTATGGCAAGCTTTATGTAGGGCATCACCGTTGTCAATGGCTACTTCCCGTCCTCTCAGTGAAAATGGTCCAAAATGCGCTGTCACCGCACGGCTAATCATCTGTCGGTTCTCGATCATGCTGGAATAGGATTCAGTAATCCTTTTGCGTCTGTCATTACGCCCAACACTCGCGAGTTTGAAGCTCGTCACAGCCATCCCTTCCCAGATCCTACTCGGAATACCACAAGTAAGGTTTAGACTTTCTGGATCTCAAGAATGGCCGCCAATAATTCTAGCCAATACCACGAAGACTCTGATCTCAGATCAAGAGGCTAAGAGATACACATTCAAGCTTGTTTACATGTAGAATGGATGTTTTTGTCAGGCACGCGTTCATAAGTGAGAATGATGATGAGAGTCACATAATCATCACATTCGTCATGTTCTTGTGTGCGAATGAATATCTTAGATAGGAAATAGGCTTGAGTTGAATAGAAAAACAATAGTACTTTGCATTAATTCATGAAGAACAGCAGAGCTCCACACCTTAATCTATGGCGTGTAGAAACTCTACCGTTGAAAATACATAAGTGATAATGGTCTAGGCATGGCCAAATAGTCAGCCTCCCAAAGAGGGTTCAATCATCAAAACATGATCAAAAAGCTCATAACACAATAGTAAAAAGTTCTATTTATACTAAACTAGTAACTAGGGTTACAGAAATAAGTAAATGATGCAGAAATCCACTTCTGGGCCCACATGGTGTGTGCTTGGGCTGAGCATTGAAGCTTTCACGTGTAGAGGTCTTCCTTGGTATTGAAAGCCAGTTTGTAACTTGTTTCTGGCTTTTAACTCTGCTTTGCAACCTATTTCTAGCGTTTAACTCCAGAATAGGGCAGAGAACTGGCGTTGAACACCAGTTTACGTCGTCTAAACTTGGGCAAAGTATGGACTATTATATATTGATGGAAAGCCCTGGATGTCTACTTTCCAACGCAATTGAGAGCGTGCCATGTGGACTCTTGTAGCTCCAGAAAATCCACTTTGAGTGCAGGGAGGACAGAATCCAGCAGCATCTGCAGTCCTTCTTCAGCCTCTGAATCTGATTTTTGCTCAAGTCTCTCAATTTTAGCCAGAAAATACCTGAAATCACAGAAAAACACACAAACTCATAGTAAAGTCCAGAAATATGATTTTTATTTAAAAACTAATAAAAATATATTAAAAACTAACTAAATCATACTAAAAACTATGTAAAAAGAATGTCAAAAAGCGTATAAATTATCCGCTCATCACAATACCAAACTTAAATTGTTGCTTGTCCCCAAGCAACTGAAAATCAAAATAGGATAAAAAGAAGAGAATATACTATAAATTCCAAAATATCAATGAAACTTAGCTCCAATCAGATGAGCGGGACTATTAGCTTTTTGTCTCTTGAATAGTTTTGGCATCTCACTTTATCCATTGAAGTTCAGAATGATTGGCATCTATAGGAACTTAGAATTTAGATAGTGTTATTGATTCTCCTAGTTCAGTATGTTGATTGTTGAACACAGCTACTTTATGAGTCTTGGCCGTGGTCCTAAGCACTTTGTTTTCCAGTATTACCACCGGATACATAAATGCCACAGACACATAACTGGGTGAACCTTTTCAGATTGTGACTCAGCTTTGCTAGAGTCCCCACTTAGAGGTGTCCAGGGTTCTTAAGCACACTCTTTTTTTGCTTTGGACCTCGACTTTAACTGCTCAGTCTCAAGTTTTCACTTGACACCTTCACGCCACAAGCACATGGTTAGGGACAGCTTGGTTTAGCCGCTTAGGCCAGGATTTTATTCCTTTAGGCCCTCCTATCCACTGATGCTCAAAGCCTTGGATCCTTTTTATCACCCTTGCCTTTTGGTTTTAAGGGCTATTGGCTTTTTGCTCTTGCCTTTTGGTTTAAAGAGCTTTTGGCTTTTTCTGCTTGCTTTTTCTTTTTCTTTCTTTTTTTTGCCATTTTTCTTTTCTCTTTTTTTTTTCGCAAGCTTTTGTATTCACTGCTTTTTCTTGCTTCAAGAATCAATTTTATGATTTTTCAGATTATCAATAAGATTTCTCCTTTTTCATCATTCTTTCAGGAGCCAACATATTTAACATTCATAAACCACAATATCAAAAGACATATGCACTGTTCAAGCATTCATTCAGAAAACAAAAAGTATTGTCACCACATCAAAATAATTAAACTAGTTTCAAGGATGAATTCAAAACTATGTACTTCTTGTTATTTTGTTTTTATAACAGTTTTCAATTAAGAGAGGTGATGGATTCATAGGACATTCATAGCTTTAAGACATAGACACTTAAACACTAATGATCATGTAATAAAGACACAAACATAAATAAACATAAAGCATAGTAAACAAAAAATAGGAAAATAAGAACAAGGAGATTAAGGAATGGGTCCACCTTAGTGAGGGTGGCGTCTTCCTCTTCTTGAAGAACCAATGATGCTCTTGAGCTCCTCTATGTCTCTTCCTTGTCTTTGTTGCTCCTCCCTCATAGCTCTTTGATCTTCTCTAATCTCATGGAGGATGATGGAGTGCTCTTGGTGCTCCATCCTTAGTTGTCCCATGTTGGGACTTAATTCTCCTAGGGAAGTGTTGATTTGCTCCCAATAGTTTTATGGAGGGAAGTGCATCCCTTGAAGCATCTCAGGGATTTCATGGTGAGGAATTTCTTCATACTCTTGTTGAGGTCCATAAGTGGGCTCTCTTGTTTGCTCCATCCTTTTCTTAGTGATGAGCTTTTGAGATGAATCTCTCCATCTCCCAAAACTCAGAGGTGGAAGCTTTTGCCTTCCCTTTCCTCTTTCTAGAGGTTTCTCTGGCCTTAGGTGTCATAAATGGTTATGGAAAAATAAAAAGCAACACTTTTACCACACCAAACTTAAAATGTTTGCTCGTCCCCGAGCAAAAAAAGAAAGAAAAAGGAGAAGAAGAATAAAAATGGAGGAGAGGGAGAGAGGTGTGTATTCGGCCAAGGGGAAGAAGAAAGGGTTGTGTTGGGTAAAAAAGAAGAAGGAGTGAGGGGTTTATATAGGAGTGAGGGGAGGTTTAGGATTCGGCCATTAGGGTTAGGTTTGGGAGGGAAAAGAGTTTGAATTTTGGAGATTGGTGGGGATCCTGTGGGGTCTACATATCCAGTGGGGTCAAGGACTTAGCATCCCTGCTCCAATTAGGCGTGCAAAACGCCCTTTGTATGCAATACTGGCGTTTAACGCCAGACTGCTGCCTGTTTTTGGCGTTAAACACCCAAATATAGCCTGTTTCTGGCGTTTAACGCCAGGTTGATGCTTATTTCTGGCGTTAAACACCAGCTTGGTGCTTGTTTCTGGCGTTTAACGCCAGCTTGATGCTTCTTTCTGGCGTTAAACGCCAGTTTGATACTTCTTACTAGCGTTTAAACGCCAGTAAGTTCTTCCTCCAGGGTGAGCTGTTTTTAATGCTGTTTTTCATTCTGTTTTTGATTTTTCAATAGTTTTTGTGACTCCACATGATCAACAACCTAAAAAAAACATAAAATAACAATAGAAAATAAATAGATATAATTAAGTAACATTGCGTTGCCTCCTAACAAGTGCTTCTTTAATGTCAATAGCTTGACAGTGAGCTCTTATGGAGCCTTACAGATGTTCAGAGCATTGTTGGGACCTTCCAACACCAAACTTAGAGTTTGAATGTAGGGGTTTAACACCAAACTTAGAGTTTGGTTGTGGCCTCCCAACACCAAACTTAGAGTTTGACTGTGGGGGCTTTGGTTGACTCTGCAGTGGGAGAAGCTTTTCATGCTTCCTCTCCATGGTTACAGAAGGAGAACTTTTACTTTTAAACACTAGGTTGTCCTTCTTCAGTTGAAGGACCAACTCTCCTCTGTCCACATCAATCACAGCTTTTGCTGTGGCTAGGAAGGGTCTTCCAAGGATGATGGATTCATCCTCATCCTTCTCAGTGTCTAGGATTATGAAATTAGCAGGGATGTAAAGGCCTTCAACCTTTACTAGCACGTCCTCTACTAGTCCATAAGCCTCTTTTCTTGAGTTGTCTGCCATCTCTAATGAGATTCTAGCAGCTTGTACCTCAAAGATCCCAAGTTTTTCCATTACAGAGAGTGGCATTAAGTTTATTCTTGACCCCAGGTCACACAGAGCCTTCTCAAAGGTCATAGTGCCTATGTTACAGGGAATTAGGAATTCACCAGGATCCTGTTTCTTTTGAGGTAATTTCTACCTATCCAATGCATTCAGTTCATTGGTGAGCAAGGGAGGTTCATCTTCCCAAGTCTCATTACCAAATAATTTGGCATTCAACTTCATGATTGCACCAAGGTATTTAGCAATTTGCTCTTTAGTAATGTCTTCATCCTCTTCAGAGGATGAATACTCATCAGAGCTCATGAAGGGCAAAAGGAGGTTCAATGGAATCTCTATGGTCTCTAGATGAGCCTCAGATTCTTTTGGTTCCTCAAAGGGAAACTCCTTATAGGTCAATAAACGTCCCAGGAGGTCTTCCTCACTAGGATTCATGTTCTTCTCCTCCTCTCTGGGTTCGGCCACACCAAGTAAGGTTATGGCCTTGCACTCTCTTTTTGGATTCTCTTCTGTATTGCTTGGGAGGGTACTAGGAGGAGTTTCAGTGACCCTTTTACTCAGCTGGCCCACTTGTGCCTCCAAATTTCTAATGGAGGACCTTGTTTGATTCATGAAACTTAGAGTGACCTTAGATAGATCAGAGACTATATTTACTAAGCTAGATGGATTCTGCTCAGAATTCTCTGTCTGTTGCTGAGTGGATGATGGAAAAGGCTTGCTATTGTTAAACCTATTTCTTCCACCATTATTAAAGCCATGTTGAGGCTTTTGTTGATCCTTCCATGAGAAATTTGGATGATTTCTCCAGAGGGATTATAGGTGTTTCCATAGGGTTCACCCATGTAATTCACCTCTACTATTGCAGGGTTCTTAGGATCATAAGATTCTTCTTTAGAAGATGCCTCTTTAATACTGTTGGATGCAGCTTGCAATCCATTCAGACTCCGAGAAATCATTTTGACTTGCTGAGTCAATATTTTATTCTGAGCCAATATGGCATTCAGAGTATCAATTTCAAGAACTCCCTTCCTCGGAGGCGTCCCATTACTCACAGGATTCTTTTCAGAAGTGTACTTGAACTGGATATTTGTAACCATGTCAATGAGTTCCTGAGCTTCTATAGGAGTTTTCTTTAGGTGAATGGATCCACCTGCAAAATGGTCCAATGACATCTTAGATAATTTAGACAGACCATCATAGAATATATCCAGGATGGTCCATTCTGAAAGCATGTCAGAAGGACACTTTTTGGTCAGTTTCTTGTATCTCTCTCAAGCTTCATAGAGGGGTTCACCTTCTTTCTGTTTGAAGGTTTGAGCATCTACTCTAAGCTTGCTAAGCTTTTGAGGAGGAAAAAACTTGGCTAAGAAAGTCGTGACCAGCTTATCCCAAGAGTTCAGGCTATCTTTAGGTTGAGAGTCCAACCATATTCTAGCTCCGTCTCTTACAGCAAACGGGAAAAGCATAAGCCTGTAGACCTCGGGATCAACCCCATTGGTCTTAACAGTATCACAGATCTGCAAGAATTTAGTTAAGAACTGAAAAGGATCTTCTGATGGAAGTCCATGAAACTTGCAATTCTGTTGCATCAGAGAAACTAATTGAGGCTTTAGCTCAAAATTTTTTACTCCAATGGCAGGGATTGAGATGCTTCTTCCATGTAAGTTGGAATTTGGTGTAGTGAAGTCACCAAGCATCTTCATTGCATTGTTGTTGGGTTCGGCCATGTCTCCTTCTTTTTCGAAAATTTCTGTCAGATTTTCTCCAGAGAGTTGTGCTTTAGCTTCCCTTAGCTTCCTCTTCAGAGTCCTTTCAGGTTCAAGATCAGCTTCAACAAGAATGTTCTTATCCTTGTTCCTACTCATATGAAAAAGAAGAAAACAGAAAAGAAGAGGAATCCTCTATGTCACAGTATAGAGATTCCTTTATGTGAGTAGAAGAAGAAAAGAAATTCGAACACAGAAAGAGGGAGAGGGTTCGAATTTTTAAGAAGAAGAGAAGTGTTAGTAGATAAATAAATAATTAGAAGGAGATGAGAGAAGGAAGAATTCGAAAATTAAATAAAATAAAATAAAAAATATTTTTGTTTTAAATTTAAAATTTGAAGTTAAAATTTGAAAGTTTTTTTAAAAAAATGAAATTAAATTAAATTAAAATTTAAAACAATTAGTTAATTAAAAAGGAAATTTGAAAAAGAGGAAGGTGATTTTTGAAAATTAGAGCGAGAGAATTAGTTAGGTAGTTTTGAAAAAGATAAGAATCAAACAAGATAAGATTAATTGAAAAAAAAGATTTGAAAATCAATTTTGAAAAGATAAGAAGTTAGATAAGAAGTTAGAAAAGATTTTGAAATTGATTTTGAAAAAGAAGTGATTGAAATTTATTTTGAAAAAAAGATTTGAAAAAGAAATTTAAAAATATTTGATTTTGGAAATTAAAGTTGATTACTTGCCTAACAAGAAACTAAAAGATATGAATTTAAAATTTAAAGATTGAACCTTTCTTAATAGGCAAGTAACGAACTTTAAAATTTTTGAATCAATCACATTAATTGTTAGTAAAGATTTCGAAATTATGAAAAAAAATAAGAAAAAGATTTTTGAAAATCAATTTGAAATTTTCGAAAATATGAAAGAAAAAATGAAAAAGATTTGAAAAAGATAGAATTTTTAAATTAAAAATTTGATTTGACTCATAAGAAACAACTAGATTTTAAAAATTTTTGAAAAAGTCAACTCAACTATTCAAATTTTATGAGAAGAAAAGGGAAAGATATATTTTTTTTATTTTTGAATTTTAATGATGAGAGAGAAAAACATCAAAAAGACTCAATGCATGAAAATTTCGGATCAAAACAAATGATGCATGCAAGAACACTATGAATGTCAAGATGAACACCAAGAATACTTTGAATGTCAAGATGAACACCAAGAACTTATTTTTGAAAATTTTTAAGAAAGCACAAACATGCAAGACACCAAACTTAAAAATTTTTAATGTTTAGACACTAAGAAATTGAAAATGCATATGAAAAACAAGAAAAGACACAAAACAAGAAAATATGAAGATCAAACAAGAAGACTTGTCAAGAACAACTTGAAGATCATGAAGAACATATGCATGTGTTTTTGAAAAAATGCACAAATTTTAAATATGCAATTGACACCAAACTTAAAATTTGACACAAGACTCAAACAAGAAACATCAAATTGTTGGTTTTTTTTATGATTTTATTAATTTTTTTTTATTTTTCAAAAATTATTTGGAAAAAAAATAAGGATTTCAAAATTTTTAATGGGAATTCCAGGAATCATGCAATGTTAGTCTAAAGCTCCGGTCCAGGAATTAGACATGGCTTACTAGCCAGCCAAGCTTTCAGTGAAAGCTCTGGTACAAAACATTAGACATGGCCAATGGCCAGCCAAGCTTCAGCAGATACAAATCAGGCATACAACAGCTGATTAGATGAGAGTCCAAGGACTTTTGCCATGATAAGTGGAAGCCTCAGTCCAAAAATTTAGACATGGCTTGACAGCCAGCCAGGCTTCAACAGATCATGATGAAACTCTAGAATTCATTCTTAAAAATACTAAAGCCAGAAGATAATTTATTTTTGAAATTTTTTTTTTTGAAATTTTTTTCGAAAATAAAAAGAATAAAAACAAAAACTTAAAATTAAAATAAAATTACCTAATCTGAGCAACAAGATGAACCGTCAGTTGCCCAAACTCAAACAATCCCCGGCAACGGCGCCAAAAACTTGGTATGCGAAATCGTGATACTTCATTCCTTGGTAACGGCGTCAAAAACTTTATACGCACATTCGTAATCTTAATTCTTTGTCACAACTTTGCACTACTAACCAGCAAGTGCACTAGGTCGTCCAAGTAATAAACCTTACGTGAGTAAGGGTCGATCCCACGGAGATTGTCGGCATGAAGCAAGCTATGGTCACCTTGTAAATCTCAGTCAGGCGGATTCAAATGGTTATAGAGTTTTAATAATTAAAATATAATTAAAATATAAAATAGGATAGAAATACTTATGTAATTCATTGGTGAGAATTTCAGATAAGCGTATGGAGATGCTTTTGTTCCTTCTGAACCTCTGCTTTCCTACTGTCTTCATCTAATCCTTCATACTCCTTTCTATGGCAAGTTTTATGTAGGGCATCACCGTTGTCAATGGCTACTTCCCGTCCTCTCACTGAAAATGGTCCAAAATGCGCTGACACCGCACGACTAATCATCTGTCGGTTCTCGATCATGCTGGAATAGGATTCAATAATCCTTTTGCGTCTGTCACTATGCCCAGCACTCGCGAGTTTGAAACTCGTCACAGCCATCCCTTCCCAGATCCTACTAGGAATACCACAGACAAGGTTTAGACTTTTCGGATCTCAAGAATGGCCGCCAATAATTCTAGCCTATACCACGAAGACTCTGATCTCAAATCAGAGGGCTAAGAGATACACATTCAAGCTTGTTTACAAGTAAAATGGAAGTGTTTGTCAGGCACGCGTTCATAAGTGAGAATGATGATGAGCGTCACATAATCATCACATTCGTCATGTTCTTGTGTGCGAATAAATATCTTAGATAAGAAATAGGCTTGAGTTGAATAGAAAAACAATAGTACTTTGCATTAATTCATGAGTAACAGCAGAGCTCCACACCTTAATCTATGGCGTGTAGAAACTCTACCATTGAAAATACATAAGTGATAATGGTCCAGGCATGGCTGAATGGCCAGCCTCCTAAAGAGGGTTCAATCATCAAAACATGATCAAAAAGCTCATAACACAATAGTAAAAAGTTCTATTTATACTAAACTAGTTACTAGGGTTATAAAAATAAGTAAATGATGAAGAAATCCACTTCCAGGCCCACTTGGTGTGTGCTTGGGCTGAGCGTTGAAGCTTTCACGTGTAGAGGTCTTCCTTGGAATTGAACGCCAGTTTGTAACCTGTTTCTGGCGTTTAACTCTGCTTTGCAACCTGTTTCTGGCGTTTAACTCCAGAATAGGGCAGAGAACTGGCGTTGAACGCCAGTTTGCATCGTCTAAACTCGGGCAAAGTATGGACTATTATATTCCTGGAAAGCCCTGGATGTCTACTTTCCAACGAAATTGAGAGCGCGCTATTTGGACTCCTGTAGCTCCAGAAAATCCACTTTGAGTGCAAGGAGGTCAGAATCCAGCAGCATCTGCAGTCCTTCTTCAGCCTCTGAATCTGATTTTTGCTCAAGTCCATCAATTTCAGCCAGAAAATACCTGAAATCACAAAAAAACACAAAAACTCATAGTAAAGTCCAGAAATGTGATTTTTATTTAAAAACTAATAAAAATTATATTAAAAACTAACTAAATTATACTAAAAACTATGTAAAAACAATGCAAAAAGCGTATAAATTATCCGCTCATTATTGCCTCATCTAACAGTTCAAGGCTTCCATAAGGGAGATATTTTGTTACCATGTAAGGGCCAGTCCATTTGGATTTGAGCTTGCCAGGGAAGATTTTGAGCCTGGAGTTATATAGGAGTACTTGCTGTCCTGGTTTGAACTCTTTCCTTGAGATCTTCTTGTCATGCTACCTCTTGGCCTTTTCCTTGTATATCTTAGCATTGTCATAAGCTTCTAGCCTAAACTCATCCAACTCATTTAGTTGTAGCAGCCTTTTCTCCCCTACTGCTTAAGAATCAAGGTTGAGAAGTTTGGTGGCCCAAAAAGCTTTATGTTCAAGCTTTACAGGGAGGTGACAATATTTGCCATATAACAGCTAAAAAGGGGACTTCCCAATAGGAGTTTTGAATGCTGTCCTGTATGCCCAAAGTGCATCTTCTAATTTTCTGGCCCAATCTTTCCTGGTTGCTCCCATAGTCTTCCCTAAAATCCTCTTTAATTCACTATTTGCGAGCTCAGCCTGGCCATTGGTTTTAGGGTGGTATGGTGTGGCAACTTTATGAATCACTCCATATTTGTGAAGGAGTTTCTCCATCTGCTTGTTACAAAAATGACCCCCACCATCACTTACAAGTCCCTTAGGTACTCCATATCTAGTGAAAATGTGCTTCTTTATGAATTGAAGAACAATTTGTGCATCACATGTGGTTGTGGCTATTACTTCCACCCATTTTGAGACATACTCCACTTACAAAAATATATTTGAAGGAGTAAGAAGGAGGGAAGGGCCCCATGAAATCTATGTCCCAAAGATCAAATAGCTCCACTTCAAGAATGAAATTTTGAGGCATTTCATTCCTTTTTTTCAATCCTCCAGTTCTTTGGCATTCATTACACTTGTGAACAAACTCCCTGGAATCCTTGAAGATGGTTGGCCAGTAAAATCCACACTGCAGTATTTTAGCATCTGTTCTTTCTGGTCCAAAGAGTCCACCATATGCTGAACCATGACAATGCCACAATATATCTCTGATTTTATTTTCAGGGACACACCTCCTAATCATTCCATCAGAGCATCTCTTGAATAAAAAAGGTTCGTCCCACAAGACCTTCCTTGCTTCATTGAGTAGCTTCTTCACTTGTTGCTTGGAAAATTCTTGAGGTATCTTCCTTCCCACTTTGTAATTTCGTATGTTACCAAACCAAGGTGCTTGTTGAACTTAGAAAAGGTGTTCATCAGGAAATTCTCATTTACATGTTGTGGTTTATCTTGATTGGCTTCTTGTGGCACTCCTGATAAATGATCTGCCACTTGATTTTCACTCCCCTTCCTATTTCTCACTTCAATGTCAAATTCTTATAGCAGTAGCACCCACCTAATGAGCCTTGGCTTTGAATCCTATTTAGACATTAGGTACTTGAGAGCAGCATGGTCACTATATACTATAACCTTTGAACCAATCAAGTATTGCCTAAACTTATCAAATGCATATACAATTGCCAAAAGATCTTTCTCAGTGGAAGTATAAATTTTCTGTGTTTCATTTAACACCTTGCTGGCATAATATATGACATAGTGCAACTTATCTTTCTTTTGCTCCAGTACAGCACCAATAGCAAGGTCACTTGCATTACACATAAGTTCAAAAGTTAAGTTCCAATCAGGGGGTGTGATAATTGGTGTTGTAATGAGTTTTCTCTTTAAATTTTCAAAGGCATGTTTGCAGTTGTCATCAAATATGAAGGGGCTATCAATCATTAGCAAATTGCTCAATGGTTTTTCTATCTTTGAAAATTCTTTAATGAACCTCCTGTAAACGCCAACATGCCCAAGAAAACTCCTTACTGCTTTCACATTAACAGGTATAGGAAGTTTTTCAATAATTTCTATTTTAGCTTTATCAACTTCTATACCTTTGCATGACACTTTATGCCCAAGAACTATCCCTTTAGGAACCATGAAATGGCATTTCTCCCAATTCAATACCAGGTTAGTTTCTTGGCATCTTTTCAAAACAAGAGTTAAATGATGCAAGCAAGTGTTAAATGAATTGCCAAAGACGGAAAAATCATCCATGAAGACTTCTAAAATTTTTTCCACCATATCAGAGAAAATGGAAAGCATACATCTTTGAAAGGTGGCTGGGGCATTGTATAGCCCAAACGGCATCCTCTTGTAGGCAAAAACTCCAAATGGACATGTGAAGGAAGTCTTTTCTTGATCCTTGGGATCCACCACTATTTGATTGTACCCAAAATACCCATCCAAAAAGCAATAATAGGCATTGCCGGCCAATCTTTCCAGCATCTGATCAATGAATAGGAGAGGGAAGTGATCTTTCCTTGTTGCATCATTTAACCGTCTATAGTCTATGCACATCCTCCATCTAGTCACTGTCCTGGTAGGGATCTACTCATTCTTCTCATTGATGATGACTGTCATTCCTCCTTTTTTGGTACAACTTGAACCGGGCTCACCCATGAGCTGTCAGAGATTGGAAAGATTATCCTAGCATTCCATAGCTTCATGACTTCTTTTTGAACTACCTCCTTCATGGTTGGGTTGAGCCTTTTTTGGGGTTGAACTACAGGCTTTGATTCTTCTTCAAACAGAATTTTATGCATACAAATGGTTGGGCTAATGCCTTTGATATCCTCAACTGTCCAACCCAAGGCTGTTTTGTGAGTTTTCGATACTTCAATCAACCTTGTTTCTTTTTCCATGTTCAAGTGGAGTTTATGATTATTGGCAATGCTTCTACTTCCCCAAGAAACACGTACTTGAGGTGAGGAGGAAGAGGCTTCAACTCCTATTTTGGCTTATCCTCTTTCTTGTCTTCAATGGATATTTCTACTACTTCCTCTTCTTGTTCCTCCTGGTGCTCTTGATAATTGGCTTCAAACATTTCTTCTACCAAGCTTTCTATCATATCCACCTTCATGTAGTTTTCTTGCTCAAAGGGATGTTGCATTGATTTGAAAACATTGATGACCATTTGCTCATTGTGCACCCTGAAGGTCATTTCTCCTTTTCTACATCAATAGTAGCTCTTGATGTAGCTAGAAATGGTCTTCCCAAAATGATTTAGTTGTTTCCTTCCCCTTCTGTGTCCAAGATCACAAAGTCTACAGGGAAGATAAACTCTCCAACTTTCACTAGTAGATTTTCCACAATTCCATTGGGTGTCTTGATTGATCTATCGGCCATCACTAGTGACATCCTGGTAGGTTTAATTTCTTCTATAGCAAGCTTTCTCATCATTGAGAGAGGCATCAAGTTGATGCTGGCCCCTAAATCACATAGAGCATTCTCTAATGTCATCTTGCCTATGGTGCATAAAACCACAAAGCTCCCTGGATCTTTATGCTTTGGTGGGATACCCCTTTGGATCACGGCACTAAATTCTTCAATGAAACTAATGGTCTCCTTATCATGCCAACTTCTCTTCTTGTTAATGAGCTCCTTTAGGAATTTTGCATTCAGAGGCATCTGCTCTAATGCTTCAGCCAAGGGAATATTGATCTCCAATTTCTTGAAGACATCAAGGAATTTGGGGAAGTGTTGATCCTTGGTTTCCTTGTTGAATCTCTGAGGATATGGTAGTGGGGGTGTGAAAGCCTTCACTGCCTGCTTCTGCCCTTGAGATGCTTCCTCCATTAATTATTTCCCTTCCCTTGGATCCTGTGGCTGGTCATCCTTCTCTTCAAGCTTCTCTTGAGCTTGTTTGCTTGCTGTCACTTCTTTGTTATTGGCTTCCTCTTTCTCAGCTTGTTTCCTGTCATTGTCCATGGGCCTCTTGTTATCTTCTTTGTTGCTCACCAAGATCTTTCCACTCCTCAATTGGATGGCTTTGCATTCCTCTTTAGGATTTGGAATGGTATCACTTGGGAGTGAGCTTGTTGGCCTTTCAATCACAATTTGATTGGACAATTGTCCCATCTGTCTCTCTAGGTTCCTTATTGAGGCTTCCTGGTTCTTGCTTGTTATCTCTTGGTTTTTCAGCATCTTTTCTAGTAACATCTCCAAGTTGGAGATTCTTTGTGTGTCCTGTGATGCTTGTGGCTGGTTGTGAGATGGTAAAGGTTGATGGTAGGTATTTTGGTTAGTGGTTTGGTTATCGGGTGGATAGTAGCTGGAATTTTGGTGGTTATTTTGGGGTTTTCTATATGGATTATGGTTTGTGTTTTGCTGGTTGTTATTTTGGTTGTTTCTTAAGTTGTTTTGGTTTGAATTTCTTTGCCATGTTTGTTAGTTTTGAGTGTGGTTATCTCCCCATTTTAGGTTTGGGTGATGCTTCCAGGATGCGTTATAAGTGTCACCATCACCTCATTTTGTCTAGAACTTTGGTTATTCACATACTGAATTTGTTCTTGCTGCTGATCTTCTTGATTCTCTTTATTTTGCCCTCATGTGGTTGATGGTTGGCTTGTCTTTACTGCTGCAACTTGGAGGTTATCAATCCTTTTAGCCATTTGTTCAAATTGTTGTTGGATTTGCTGCTGCATTATCTTGTGTTGAGCTAGGATTGTGTCTACTCCTTCCAACTCTAGCACTCCTTTTCTTTGTAGTGGTTGGCGTTATCTCTGATGGCAAAAGAAATATTGATTGTTTGCCACCATATCAATGAGATTTTGAGCCTCCTCTGCTGTCTTCATCAATTGTAAGGAGCCTCCTGCTGAATCATCTAGTGCTTCTTGAGCCTTTATAGTCAAACCTTCATAGAAATTTTGAAGGATGTCCCATTCATTAAACATCTCAGGGGGACATTTTCTAATCAGAGCCTTGTACCTCTCCCATGCCTCATAGAGAGATTCAACATCCATTTGTGTGAAGGTTTGCACCTCGATTTTGAGCCTGATGATCCTTTGAGGGGGGTAAAATTTGGCCAAAAATTTATTCACTAGATGCTCCCAGCTAGTGATGCTTCCTTGTGGAAAGGTTTCAAGCCATTGAGCAGCTTTGTCCCTCAATGAGAATAGAAACAGCAACAGTTTATATGTCTCTGGATGTACACCGTTGGATTTGACAGTATCAAAGATCCTCAGAAAAGTGGATAAGTGTTGGTTTAGATCTTCAAGTGGCCCTCCTCCATAGGAGCAGTTGTTTTGTACTAAAGTGATGAGTTATGACTTCAATTCATAGTTGTTTGCATTGACATTTGGGGTGAGGATGCTACTCCCACAATGTTTAGGATTTGCAAATGTATAAGAAGCCAATACTCTCCTTGGTGATTGACCATTATTGTTGGCCACCCCTATTGGTGAATTTGTTGGATTTGTTGAGTGTTCCTCCACCTCTTGAAATTCTTCCTCTAACTCCTCTTCTCCAACAATGCCTTTTCCTCTTTCTTCTCTTCTTAACCTTTGAAGAGTTCTTTCGTCAGTTTCACAGAAGGTAGGGATCCCTCTCCTTGCCTCTGTCATAAAACCACAACAACAAGAAACACAAGAGCACTTTGTAGCTCAAATAGTTAGTGTGCTAGTTAAAAATAAATAAAATAAACAAAAATAAAGAAAAAGTGCTTAATCTAGACCATCACCTTACTTAATCATTGTCAATCTAATCAATCCCCGACAACAGCGCCAAAAACTTGATGTGTGGAAAAAGATCCAACACAAGATTCACCGGCAAGTGAACCGGGTCGCATCAATTAATAATAACTCACGTGAGTGAGGTCGATCCCACAGGGATTGAAGGATTGAGCAATTTTAGTTAGGCGGTTAATTTAGTCAAGCAAACAAGTGTTGATTTAGGTGATTTGTATCCAACAGAAGCTAAATTGCATGAAATTTAAAGGGAAAGGGGAAATTTGCAGTAAATTAAAGAGCAAAGGAAATAAAGAAATTGAATCTTAAAGTGCAAGTAACGTAAATTTACAGAAACTTAGATTGCAAGAAATGTAAATAACTGAAGCTTTAAGTGTAAGAAATGTAAATTGCTTGAATCATAAAGGGTTTTGGGAGCTAGGATTGCAGAAATTAAACAAAAGACAATAAACAGCAATCAACAGAAGAATAAAAGATGACTTGAATTGAAACAGATCTCAAACAAAAGAGTTAAATTGCTTGAAGAATCAAACAGCAAATGAATCAAACTTAAATTGCAGATTCTCACTAAGAGAGTAAAGATCTCAGGGGTCAAGAGACTAGAAAATAAGTCTAGATCTCAATACCTTCCTTGATCCAACTAAGAACAATTGTAGAGGAAGTAACGATGAAAACCAGTAGAGAAACTTAGATTCAAATCATAATTCCTTGAATTATGCAGAAACATAAACAGAAAGAGATCTCAAGGTGAGATTGAAAAAGAATTTCTTCAATTCTCCACCCAAGACTCAAAACAAAGATGAAGAGAGTAGAGGCAAGAACAAAGAAAAAGAGAATTCAATTCTCTTCTCAATTCCCAAACCTCAAAAGCTAGAAAACAAAATTGAAAATTCAAAAGTAAGCAAAAAAGTTCTCTCTAACTCAAACTAGCTTCTATTTATACACTTCCTATTTTTAGATTTTAGAATTTGGAGTGGGCTTTTTAATTTTGTGAAGAATTAGATTTTATTTTATTTTTGGACTCAAAATTGAGTCATGGTGCACTCCCAGGGCACGGCTCAGTTGAAAAACCAAAATGAGCGCCCAAACTTGCTTTCCTTGCCCAATTTGGTGCGCTACCCCTTTGTCCGTGTCACTCTTTGATAGAGCTCAGTTGGAAAATTGAGCTGAGCTTTCTATTTTGTCCTTGGTGTGCCTAATTGTGCACGTCCCAGCCCCCTTGTCCGTGTCAATTTGTGCACATGGTTTCCTCCTTGGTGTGCTTCCTAGCGTGCTAATGTGTGGGGAGTGGGAGGAGAGTAGCGCTCAGTTGGGAAAGCAAACTGAGCTCCCCATTGTAGCGCCTTGCTTTGGGCTTCATGTTTCCATGTTCGAACCTTGGGGGAAGCTCTTGATGCCAATTTCTTTGTGGAGCAAGGAGGGGTAGCGCATGCCTTGAGTGTCATGCTTCCAAGTTCGAACCATGGTGGATGCATCTTGGTGCTGATTTCCTTGGAAGAGTGGAGCGCTCCTTCCTTGCTTTTCATGAAGCCTGATGAGCGATAATTTATACGCTTTTTGGCATTGTTTTCAGTATGTTTTCAGTATGATTTAGTTAGTTTTTAGTATATTTTTATTATTTTTTAATTAAAAATCACATTTCTGGACTTTACTATGAGTTTGTGTGTTTTTCTGTGATTTCAGGTATTTTCTGGCTGAAATTGAGGGACTTGAGCAAAAATCAGATTCAGAGGTTGAAGAAGGACTGCTGATGCTGTTGGATTCTGACCTCCCTGACCTTAAAGTGAATTTTCTCGAGCTATAGAACTCCAAATGGTACGCTTCCAATTGCGTTGGAAAGTAGACATCCAGGGCTTTCCAGCAATATATAATAGTCCATACTTTGAATAAGGATTGACGACGTAAACTGGCATTCAACGACAGTTCCATGCTGCAGTCTGGCGTCCAGCGCCAGAAACAAGTTGCAAAGTGGAGTTCAACGCCAGAAACACGTTACAAACTGGCGTTCAACTCCAAGAATGACCTCTCCACGTGTAAACTTTAAGCTCAGCCCAAGCACACACCAAGTGGGCCCCGGAAGTGGATTTCTACATCATTTACTCAATTCTGTAAACCCTAGTAACTAGTTTAGTATAAATAGGACTTTTTACTATTGTATTTACATCTTATGATTTTTAGTTCAACTTTGGATCATATTGATCACGTTTGGGGGCTGGCCATTCGGCCATGCCTGAACCTTCATCACTTATGTATTTTCAACGGTAGAGTTTTTGCACTCCATAGATTAAGGTGTGGAGCTCTACTGTTCCTCATGATTTAATGCAAAGTACTACTGTTTTTTTATTCAATTCAACTTATTCCGCTTCTAAGATATCCATTCGCACCCAAGAACATGATGAATGTGATGATTATGTGACGCTCATCATCATTCTCACTTATGAACACGTGCCTGACAAACACTTCCGTTCTACATGCAAACAAGCTAGAATGAGTATCTCTTAGATATCTAATACAGAGGATCGAGTCCGAGATATTAGAATCTTCGTCGTATAAGTTAGAACCCATGGATGGCCATTCCTAAGATCCAGAAAGTCTAAACCTTGTCTATGGTATTCCGAGTAGGATCTGGGAAGGGATGGCTGTGACGAACTTCAAACTCGCGAGTGCTGGGCGTAGTGACAGACGCAAAAGGAGGGTGAATCCTATTCCAGTATGATCGAGAACCTCCAGATGATTAGCCATGCCGTGACAGAGCATTTGGACCTTTTTCACAGAGAGGATGGGATGTAGCCATTGACAACGGTGATGCCTTACAGAAAGCTTGCCATGGAAAGGAGTAGGAATGATTGGATGAAGACAGCAGGAAAGTAGAGGTTCAGAGGAACGAAAGCATCTCTATACGCTTATTAGAAATTCTCACCAATGATCTACATAAGTATTTCTATCTTTATTTTCTGTTTATTTATTATTATTATTCGAAAACTCCATAACCATTTGATATCCGCCTGACTGAGATTTACAAGATAACCATAGCTTGCTTCATACCAACAATCTCCGTGGGATCGACCCTTACTCACGTAAGGTTTTATTACTTGGACGACCCAGTGCACTTGCTGGTTAGTTGTATCGAAGTTGTGAATGAAAAACGATTTATTAAGACATGCATACTGAGTTTTTGGCGCCGTTGCCTGAGATCACAATTTCGTGCACCAAGTTTTTGGCTCCGTTGCCGGGGATTGTTCGAGTTTGGACAACTGACGGTTCATCTTGTTGCTCAGATTAGGTAATTTTCTTTTTCGTTTTATTTTAAAAAAAAAATTGTTTTCAAAAATATGTCAAAAAATTTTTTCTTTTCGTTTTGTTTTCGAAAATTATTTTTAAATTTTTAAGAATGAATTCTAAAGTTTCAAATTGGTATGCTGAAGTTTGGCTCGTCATCAAGCTTTAGACTAACCTAGTATGATTCCTGGAATCTTGATTGAGGACTTTGAATTCATTGCTTTCTTTTCCCTATATGTTTTCAAAAAATAAAAATATACAAAAATCCAAAAAAATTAATAAAATCATAAAAATCAAAAATATTTTGTGTTTCTTGTTTGAATCTTTGATGAGCGGATAATTTATACGCTTTTTGGCATTGTTTTTAGTATATTTTTAGTAGAATCTGGTTACTTTTAGGGATGTTTTCATTAGTTTTTATGTTAAATTCACATTTTTGGACTTTACTATGAGTTTGTGTGTTTTTCTATGATTTCAGGTATTTTCTGGCTGAAATTGAGGGACTTGAGCAAAAATCAGATTCAGAGGTTGAAGAAGGACTGCTGATGCTGTTGGATTCTGACCTCCCTGCACTCAAAATAAATTTTCTGGAGCTACAGAACTCAAAATGGCTCGCTTCCAATTGCGTTGGAAAGTAGACATCCAGGGCTTTCCAGCAATATATAATAATTCATACTTTGCCCAATTTTAGACGACGCAAACTGGCATTCAACGCCAGCTCTCTGCCCAATTCTGGCATCCAGCGCCAGAAACAAGTTGCAAAGTGGAGTTCAACGCCCAAAATGGCACAAAAGCTGGCGTTCAACTCCAAGAATGACCTCTGCAAGTGTAACATTCATGCTCAGCCCAAGCACACACCAAGTGGGCCCCGGAAGTGGATTTATGCATCAATTACTTACTTCTGTAAACCCTAGTGACTAATTTATTATAAATAGAACTTTTTATCATTGTATTCATAGTCTTGGTTGCTCCGGTTCCCCTCTGGGGCCGAGAACAATGAACTCCATTATCGCATATGTATTTTCAACGGTAGAGTTTCTACACTCCATAGATTAAGGTGTGGAGCTCTACTGTTCCTCAAAGATTAATGCAAAGTACTACTGTATTCTATTCAATTCATCTTATTTCGCTTCTAAGATATTCATTCGCACTTCAACCTGAATGTGATGAACGTGACAATCATCATCATTCCCTATTAACGCGTGCCTGACAACCACTTCTGTTCTACCTTCGACTGAATGAGTATCTCTTAGATCTCTTAATCAGAATCTTCGTGGTATAAGCTAGATTGATGGCGGCATTCATGAGAGTCCGGAAAGTCTAAACCTTGTCCGTGGTATTCCGAGTAGGACACTGGGATTTAATGACTGTGACAAACTCCAAACTCGCGAGTGCTGGGCGTAGTGACAGACGCAAAAGGATGGTAAATCCTATTCTAGTATGATCGAGAACCTCCAAGATGATTAGCCATGCAGTGACAGCGCATCGGACCATTTTCACAGAGAGGAATAGGATGCAACCATCGACAAGGGTGATGCCTCCAGACGATTAGCCGTGCTGTGACAGAGCATTTGGACCATTTTCCCGAGAGGATTGAAAGTAGCCATTGGCACCGGTGACATCCTTACATAAAGCCAGCCATAGAAAGGAGTAAGACTGATTGGATGAAGACAGCAGGAAAGCGGAGGTTCAGAGGAACGAATGCATCTCTATACGCTTATCTGAAATTCTCACCAATGATTTACATAAGTATTTCTATCCTTCTTTTATTACTAAATTTCGAAAACTACATAACTATTTTATATCCGCCTGACTGAGATTTACAAGGTGACCATAGCTTGCTTCATACCAACGATCTCCGTGGGATTCGACCCTTACTCACGTAAGGTATTACTTGGACGACCTAGTGCACTTGCTGGTTAGTTATGCGAAGTTGCGAAGATATGTTTAGACCATTATTCTGTGCATCCGTTTTTGGTGCCATCACGAGGGAATCAATTTCGAACAATAATTCACAACCTGAGTAACAATTTCGCATACCAAGTTTTTGGCGCCGTTGCTGGGGATTGTTCGAGTTTGGACAACTAACGGTTCATCTTGTTGCTTAGATTGAGTAATTTACTTCTTATTTTCAAAAAGTTTTCAAAAATTTTCCAAAAATCTTTCAAAAAAATTTATCCTTTGTTTTCGAAAAAAAAAAAAAACTTTTTAAAACAAAAATGTTTTCAAAAATATATTTTTCTTCAGAATTTTTAAGAATGAATTCTAGAGTTTCATGAAGCATGTTGAAGCATGCTGGCTATAAAACCATGTCTAAATTCTTTTGGACAGAGATTTTGGCTTAAAATTGAATGAATTACACTCATATTTTTACTAAAGCTTGGCTGGCTATTAAGCCATGCCTGACCCTTTGATTGGAGCTTTAGACTAAAGAGCATAAGATTCCTGGAATTCATATTAAAAATTTTGGAATCCTTATTTTTCTTTTTCAAATGATTTTCAAAAAAAATTAAAAGAAAATACACAAAATTCATGCATTCATAGTGTTCGTCATGATCTTCAAGTTGTTCTTGGTAAGTCTTCTTGTTTGATCTTTGCATTTGTATGTTTTGTGTCTTTTCTTGTTTTTCATATGCATTCCTGAATTCTTTATGTCTAAGCATTAAAGAATTCTAAGTTTGGTGTCTTGCATGTTTTCTTTGCATTAAAAATTTTTCAAAAATGTGTTCTTGATGTTCATCATGATCTTCATAGTGTTCTTGGTGTTCATCCTGACATTCATAGCATTCTTGCATGCATTCATTGTTTTGATCCATAACTTTCATGCATTGCATCATATTTCTTGTTTTTCTCTCTCATCATAAAAATTCAAAAATCAAAAAAATATCTTTCCCTTTTTCTCTCTTAAAATTTCGAAAATTAGATTTGACTTTTTCAAAAATTTTTAAAATCTAGTTGTTTTTATGAGTCAAATCAAATTTTCAATTTAAAAATCTTATCTTTTTCAAAATCTTTTTCAAAAATCAAATCTTTTCCATTTTTCTTAGTTATTTTCGAAAATTCTAAAAATATTTTTCAAAAATCTTTTTGTTATTTTTATATCAAATTTTCGAAAATAACAATAACAATTAATGTTTTGATTCAAAAACTTCAAGTTTGTTACTTACTTGTTAAGAAAGATTCAAACTTTGAGTTCTAGAATCATATCTTGTGATTTCTTGTGAATCAAGTCATTAATTGTGATTTTTAAAAATTAAATCTTTTTCAAAACTAATTTCAATCATATCTTTTCAAAAATATCTTCTTATCTTATCTTTTTCAAAAATTTGATTTCAAAATATCTTTTCTAACTTCTTATCTTCTTATCTTTTCAAAATTGATTTTCAAAATTGTTTCAACTAACTAACTAACTTTTTGTTTGTTTCTTATCTTTTTCAAAACTACCTAACTAACTCCCTCTCTCTCCAATTTTCGAAAATATCTTCCCCCTTTTTCAAAATTTCTTTTTAATCAACTAATTATTTTAATTTTTGATTTTAATTTTCGAAAACTACTAACATTTTTCAAAAACTATTTTCGAAAATCACTAACTCTTTTTCAAAATAATTTTCGAAAATTCTTCTCCCTCATCTCCTTCTAATTATTTATTCATCTACTAATACTTCTCTTCATCTCACATCACTGCTCCTATCCTTACCTTTGTGTTTGGATTCTTCATTCTTCTTCACCCCTATTCCTTTTCTTCTTCTACTAACAATAAGGAACCTCTTTACTGTGACATAGAGGATTCCTCTTCTTTTTTTTTTCTTCTCTTTCTTATGAGCAGGGACAAAGAAAAAGGCATTCTTGTTGAAGCCGATCCAGAACCTGAAAGGACTCTGAAGAGAAAACTAAGAGAAGCTAAATTACAACAATCCAGAGACAACCTTATTAAAAATTTCGAACAAGTAAAGGAGATGGCAGCCGAACCCAACAACAATAACGCAAGGAGAATGCTTGGTGACTTTACTGCACCTAATTCCAATTTACATGGAAGAAGCATCTCCATTCCTACCATTAGAGCAAACAATTTTGAGCTGAAACCTCAGCTAGTTTCTCTGATGCAGCAGAACTGCAAGTTTCATGGACTTCCATCTGAAGATCCTTTTCAGTTCTTAATTGAATTCTTGCAGATCTGTGATACTGTTAAGACTAATGGAGTAGATCCTGAAGTCTATAGGCTCATGCTTTTCCCTTTTGCTGTAAGAGACAGAGCTAGAATATGGTTGGACTCTCAACCCAAAGACAGCCTGAACTCTTGGGATAAGCTGGTCACGGCTTTCTTAGCCAAGTTCTTTCCTCCTCAAAAGCTGAGCAAGCTTAGAGCTGATGTTCAAACCTTCAGACAGAAAGAAGGTGAATCCCTCTATGAAGCTTGGGAAACATACAAGCAGCTGACCAAAAAGTTTCCTTCTGACATGCTTTCAGAATGGACCATCTTGGATATATTCTATGATGGTTTATCTGAGCTATCAAAGATGTCATTGGATACTTCTGCAGGTGGATCCATTCACCTAAAGAAAACGCCTGCAGAAGCTCAAGAACTCATTGACATGGTTGCTAATAACCAGTTCATGTACACTTCTGAGAGGAATCCTGTGAGTAATGGGACGCCTATGAAGAAGGAAGTTCTTGAAATTGATACTCTGAATGCCATATTGGCTCAGAACAAAATATTGACTCAGCAAGTCAATATAATTTCCCAGAGTCTGAATGGAATGCAAGCTGCATCCAACAGTACTCAAGAGGCATCTTCTGAAGAAGAAGCTTATGATCCTGAGAACCCTGCAATAGTAGAGGTAAATTACGTAGGTGAACCTTATGGAAACACCTATAATCCATCATGGAGAAATCATCCAAATCTCTCATGGAAGGATCAAAGGCCTCAACAAGGCTTTAATAATGGTGGAAGAAACAGGTTTAGCAATAGCAAGCCTTTTCCATCATCCACTCAACAACAGACAGAGAACTCTGAACAAAGTACCTCTAATTTAGCAAACTTAGTCTCTGATCTATCCAAGGCCACTGTAAGTTTCATGAATGAAACAAGGTCTTCCATTAGAAAGTTGGAAGCACAAGTGGGCCAGCTGAGTAAAAGGATCACTGAAATCCCTCCCAGTACTCTCCCAAGCAATACAGAAGAAAATCCAAAGAGAGAGTGCAAGGCCATTGATATTACCAGAATGGCCGAACCTAAAGAGGGAGAGGAGGACGTGAATCCCAGTGAGGAAGACCTCCTAGGATGTCCAGTGATTAATAAGGAGTTTCCCTCTGAGGAACCAAAGGAATCTAAGGCTCATCTAGAGACCATAGAGATTCCATTGAACCTCCTTATACCCTTCATGAGCTCTGATGAGTATTCCTCTTCTGAAGAGAATGAGGATGTCACTAAAGAGCAAGCTGCCAAGTTCCTTGGTGCAATCATGAAGCTAAATGCCAAATTATTTGGTATTGAAACTTGGGAAGATAAACCTCCCTTGTTCACCAATGAACTAAGTGATCTGGATCAACTGACATTGCCTCAGAAGAAACAGGATCCTGGAAAGTTCTTAATACCTTGTACCATAGGCACCATGATCTTTAAGGCTCTGTGTGACCTTGGTTCAGGAATAAACCTCATGCCCCTCTCTGTAATAGAGAAACTGGGAATCTTTGGGGTGCAAGCTGCTAAAATCTCACTAGAGATGGCAGACAATTCAAGAAAATAGGCTTATGGACAAGTAGAGGACGTGTTAGTGAAGGTTGAAGGCCTTTACATCCCTACTGATTTCATAGTTCTGGATACTGGAAAGGAAGAGGATGAATCCATCATCCTAGGAAGACCTTTCCTAGCCACAGCAAGAGCTGTGATT
Source organism: Arachis hypogaea (assembly GCF_003086295.3). NCBI lineage: Eukaryota > Viridiplantae > Streptophyta > Magnoliopsida > Fabales > Fabaceae > Arachis > Arachis hypogaea. The sequence continues at coordinate 96,235,414 of NC_092052.1, read as the reverse complement.
GATGTAGACAGAGGAGAATTGATCCTTCAATTAAATAAGGACAACCTTGTGTGTACAACTCAAGGATCTCTCTGTGCATCCATGGAGAGGAAGCAGAAAAAGCTTCTCTCAAAGCAGAGTCAACCAAAGCTCCCACAGTCAAACTCTAAGTTTGGTGTTGGGAGGCCACAACCAAACTCTAAGTTTGGTGTCAAACCCCCATATCCAAACTCTAAGTTTGGTGTTGGGAGGTCTCAACAAAGCTCTGCACATCTGTGAGGCTCCATGAGAGCCCACTGTCAAGTTATTGACATTAAAGAAGCACTTGTTGGGAGGCAACCCAATGTTTATTTATCTAATTTTATTTTTGTTTTTCATGTTTTCTTAGGTTCAAGATCATGTGGAGTCACAAAATAAACGAAAAATTTAGAAACAGAATAAAAAACAGCAGAAGAAAAATCACACCCTGGAGGAAGCACCTGCCTGGCGTTCAACGCCATAACAGAGCATGGTTCTGGCGCTGAACGCCCAAAATGGGCAGTATCTGGGCGCTGAACGCCCAAAATGGGCAGCATCTGGGCGTTGAACGCCAGAATTGCACCCTGGAGAAGAGCTGGCGCTGAATGCCCAGAACAAGCATGGTTCTGGCGTTCAACGCCAGAAATGGGCAACAAATGGGCGTTGAACGCCCAAAATGGGCACCAACCTGGCGCTGAACGCCCAGAGTTGTATGCAAGGGCATTTTACATGCCTAATTTGGTGCAAGGTTGTAAATCCTTGAACACCTCAGGATCTGTGGACCCCACAGGATCCCTACCGACCTCCACTCACTTCTTCTCACCCTTCTTTCACACAATCCCAAAAACACTCTTCCCCAAAACTCTTCACCAATCACCTCAATCTCTCTTCCCTATCACCAATTCACCACTCACATCCATCCACTGTTCCCCATAAACCTACCTCATAAACTCCACCTACCTTCAAAATTCAAAATCAATTTCCCACCCAAACCCACCCTATATGACCGAACCTTACCCCCCTCTCCTCCATATTTTCTCCTTCTTCTTCATCTATTCTTTCTTCTCTTGCTCGAGGGTGAGCAATATTCTAAGTTTGGTGTGGTAAAAGCATAAGCTTTTTGTTTTTCCATTACCATTGATGGCACCTAAGACCGGAGAACCCTCTAGAAATGGGAAAGGGAAGACAAAAGCTTCCACCTCCGAGTCATGGGAGATGGAAAGATTCATCTCCAAAGCTCATCAAGACCACTTCTATGATGTTGTAACCAAGAAGAAGGTGATCCCTGAGGTCCCTTTCAAGCTCATCACCATGAGATCCCGGAGATGCCTCAAATGCATCTTCCTCCACAAAACTATTGGGAGCAAATCAACACCTCCCTAGGAGAATTAAGTTCCAACATAGGACAACTAAGGGTGGAACATCAAGAGCACTCCATCATCCTTCATGAAATTAGAGAAGATCAAAAAGCAATGAGGGAGGAGCAACAAAGACAAGGAAGAGACATAGAAGAGCTCAAGGACATCATTGGTTCCTCAAGAAGAAAACGCCACCATCACTAAGGTGGACTCATTCCTTGTTCTTACATTCTCTATTTTCGTTTTCTCTATGTTAAAGTGCTTATCTATGTTTGTGTCTTCATTACATGATCATTAGTAGTTAGTAACTTTGTCTTAAAGTTATAAATGTCCTATGAATCCATCACCTCTCTTAAATGAAAAATGTTTTATTTCAAAAGAACAAGAAGTACATGAGTTTCGAATTTATCCTTGAACTTAGTTTAATTATATTGATGTGGTGACAATGCTTCTTGTTTTCTGAATGTATGCTTGAACAGTGCATATGTTTTGAAGTTGTTGTTCATGAATGTTAAATATGTTGGCTCTTGAAAGAATGATGACAAGGAGACATGTTATTTGATAATCTGAAAAATCATAAAAATGATTCTTGAAGCAAGAAAAAGCAGCAAAGAACAAAGCTTGTAGAAAAAAAATAGAAAGAAAAAGCAAGCAGAAAAAGCCAAAAGCTCTTAAAACCAAGAGGCAAGAGCAAAAAGCCAGTAACCCTTAAAACCAAAAGGCAAGGGTAAATAAAAAGGATCCCAAGGCTTTGAGAATCAGTGGATAGGAGGGCCTAAAGGAATAAAATCCTGGCCTAAGCGGCTAAACCAAGCTGTCCCTAACCATGTGCATGTGGCGTGTAGGTGTCAAGTGAAAACTTGAGACTGAGCGGTTAAAGTCAAGGTCCAAAGCAAAAACAGAGTGTGCTTAAGAACCCTGGACACCTCTAATTGGGGACTTTATCAAAGCTGAGTCACAATCTGAAAAGGTTCACCCAATTATGTGTCTGTGGCATTTATGTATCCGGTGGTAATACGGGAAAACAAAGTGCTTAGGGCCACGGCCAAGACTCATAAAATAGCTGTGTTCAAGAATCATCATACTGAACTAGGAGAATCAATAACACTATCAGAACTCTGAGTTCCTATAGATGCCAATCATTCTGAACTTCAATGGATAAAGTGAGATGCCAAAACTATTCAAGAGGCAAAAAGCTACAAGTCCCGCTCATCTGATTGGAGCTATGTTTCATTGATAGTTTGGAATTTATAGTATATTCTCTTCTTTTTATCCTATTTGATTTTCAGTTTCTTGGGGACAAGCAACAATTTAAGTTTGGTGTTGTGATGAGCGGATAATTTATACGCTTTTTGGCATTATTTTTAGTATGTTTTTAGTAGAATCTGGTTACTTTTAGGGATGTTTTCATTATTTTTTATGTTAAATTCACATTTCTGGACTTTACTATGAGTTTGTGTGTTTTTCTGTGATTTCAGGTATTTTCTGGCTGAAATTGAGGGACTTGACCAAAAATCAGATTCAGAGGTTGAAGAAGGACTGCTGATGCTGTTGGATTCTGACCTCCCTGCACTCAAAATGGATTTTCTGGAGCTACAGAACTCAAAATGGCGCGCTTCCAATTGCGTTGGAAAGTAGACATCCAGGGCTTTCCAGCAATATATAATAGTTTATGCTTTGCCCAATTTTAGACGACGCAAACTGGCGTTCAACCCCAGCTCTCTGCCCAATTTTGGCGTCCAGCGCCAGAAACAAGTTGCAAAGTGGAGTTCAACGCCCAAAATGGCACAAAAGCTGGCGTTCAACTCCACGAATGACCTCTGCACGTGTAACATTCATGCTCAGCCCAAGCACACACCAAGTGGGCCCCGGAAGTGGATTTATGCATCAATTACTTACTTCTGTAAACCCTAGTGACTAGTTTATTATAAATAGAACTTTTTATCATTGTATTCATAGTCTTTGTTGCTCCGGTTCCCCTCTGGGGCCGAGACCAATGAAATCCATTATCGCTTATGTATTTTCAACGGTAGAGTTTCTACACTCCATAGATTAAGGTGTGGAGCTCTGCTGTTCCTCAAAGATTAATGCAAAGTACTACTGTTTTCTATTCAATTCATCTTATTTCGCTTCTAAGATATTCATTCGCACTTCAACCTGAATGTGATGAACGTGACAATCATCATCATTCCCTATGAACACGTGCCTGACAACCACTTCCGTTCTACCTTCGACTGAATGAGTATCTCTTAGATCTCTTAATCAGAATCTTCGTGGTATAAGCTAGATTGATGGCGGCATTCATGAGAGTCCGGAAAGTCTAAACCTTGTCCATGGTATTCCGAGTAGGACTCTGGGATTGAATGACTGTGACAAACTCCAAACTCGCGAGTGCTGGGCGTAGTGACAGATGCAAAAGGATAGTAAATCCTATTCCAGTATGATCGAGAACCTCCAAGATGATTAGCCACGCAGTGACAGCGCATCGGACCATTTTCACATAGAGGAATAGGATGCAACCATCGACAAGGGTGATGCCTCCAGACGATTAGCCGTGCTGTGACAGAGCATTTGGACCATTTTCCCGAGAGGATTGAAAGTAGCCATTGGCACCGGTGACATCCTTACATAAAGCCAGCCATAGAAAGGAGTAAGACTGATTGGATGAAGACAGCAGGAAAGCGGAGGTTCAGAGGAACGAATGCATCTCTATACGCTTATCTGAAATTCTCACCAATGATTTACATAAGTATTTCTATGCTTCTTTTATTACTAAATTTCGAATACTACATAACTATTTTATATCCGCCTGACTGAGATTTACAAGGTGACCATAGCTTGCTTCATACCAACAATCTCCATGGGATTCGACCCTTACTCACGTAAGGTATTACTTGGACGACCCAGTGCACTTGCTGGTTAGTTATGCGAAGTTGTGAAGATATGTTTAGACCATGGTTCTGTGCATCTGTTTTTGGTGCCATCACCAGGGAATCAATTTCGAACAATAATTCACAACCTGAGTAACAATTTCGCATACCAGTCTTGAGTCAATTTTTAAGTTTGGTGTCAATTGCATTTTTTCTAAAAATTTATGCATTTTTCAAAAATTCATGCATTCATAGTGTTCTTCATGATCTTCAAGTTGCTCTTGGTAAGTCTTCTTGTTTGATCTTCATATTTTCTTGTTTTGTATCTTTTCTTGTTTTTCATATGTATTTTTAACTTGTTAGTGTGTAAGCATTAAAGATTTCTAAGTTTGGTGTCTTGCATGTTTTCTTTGCATAAAAAATTTTTCAAAAATATGTTCTTGATGTTCATCATGATCTTCAAAGTGTTCTTGGTGTTCATCTTAACATTTATAGTGTTCTTGCATGCATCATGTGTTTTGATTCATAATTTTCATGTTTTGAGTCATTTTTTATGTTTTTCTCTCTCATCATTAAAAATTCAAAAATAAAAAAATATCTTTCCCTTTTTCACTCATAAATTTTCGAAAATTTGAGTTGACTTTTTTAAAACTTTTTAAAATTTAGTTGTTTCTTATAAGTCAAATCAAATTTTCAATTTAAAAATTCTATCTTTTTCAAATATTTTTCAAAAATAAAATCTTTTTTATTTTTCTTTCATAATTTTCGAAAATTCCAAAATGGTTTTCAAAAATCTTTTTCTTATCTTTATTTCATATTTTCGAAAATAATACCAACATTTAATATGATTGATTCAAAAATATCAAGTTATTACTTGCCTATTAAGAAAGGTTCAATCTTTAAATTTTAAAATCATATCTTTTTAGTTTCTTGTTAGTCAAGTAATCAACTTTAGTTTTCAAAATCAAATCTTTTTAATTTTCTTTTCAAATCTTTTTCAAATTCAATTTCAAAATCTTTTCTAACTTCTTATCTTTTTAAAAATTGATTTTCAAATCTTATCTTTTTTATTCAATCATATCTTTTTAAATTTCAATCATATCTTTTTCAAAAACAAATTTGAAAACTTTTTCAATCAATCTTATCTTTTTTTTTTCAATCATATCTTTTTCAAAACTACCTAACTAATCATCTCTCTCTTATTTTCGAAAATTCCCTCTCTCCTTTTTCAAAATTCCTTTTTAATTAACTAATTGTCTTAATTTTAATTTAATTTCAACTTTAATTTTCGAAATCTAACTTCCAATTTTAATTTTTATTTTAATTAAATTTTGAAATTCTCTCTCTCATCTCCTTCTATTAATTTATTCATCTACTAACACTTCTCTTCCATCCAAAAATTCGAACACCACCTCCCTCTCTGTGTTCGAGTTTTCCCTCTTCTCTTCTTTACATTACATTCTTTTCTTCTTCTACTCACACGAAGGAATCTCTATACTGTGACATAGAGGATTCCATATTTTCTTTTTTATTCCCTTCTTTATCATATGAGCAGGAGCAAGGACAAGAACATTCTTGTTGAAGCAGATCCTGAACCTGAAAGGACTCTGAAAAGGAAACTAAGAGAAGTTAAAATACAACAATCCAGAGACAACCTTACAGGAATTTTCGAACAAGAAGAGGAGATGGCAGCCGAAAATAATAATAATGCAAGGAGGATGCTTGGTGACTTTACTGCACCTAATTCCAATTTACATGGAAGAAGCATCTCCATTCCTGCCATTGGAGCAAACAATTTTGAGCTTAAACCTCAATTAGTTTCTCTGATGCAATAGAACTGCAAGTTTCATGGACTTCCATCTGAAGATCCTTTTCAGTTCTTGACTGAATTCTTGCAGATCTGTGATACTGTTAAGACTAATGGGGTTGATCCCGAGGTCTACAGGCTTATGCTTTTCCCGTTTGTTGTAAGAGACAGAGCCATAGTGTGGTTGGACTCTCAACCCAAAGATAGCCTGAACTCTTGGGATAAGCTGGTCACGGCTTTCTTAGCCAAGTTCTTTCCTCCTCAAAAGCTTAGTAAGCTTAGAGTGGATGTCCAAACCTTCAGACAGAAAGAAGGTGATCCCTCTATGAAGCTTGGGAGAGATACAAGCAACTGACCAAAAAGTGTCCTTCTTACATGCTTTCAGAATGGACCATCCTGGATATATTCTATGATGGTCTGTCTGAATTAACTAAGATGTCATTGGATACTTCTGCAGGTGGATCCATTCACTTAAAGAAAACACCTGCAGAAGCTCAAGAACTCATTGACATGTTTGCTAATAACCAGTTCATGTACACTTCTGAGAGGAATCCTGTGAGTAATGGGACGCCTCAGAAGAAGGGAGTTGTTGAAATTGATACTCTGAATGCCATATTGGCTGAGAATAAAATATTGACTCAGCAAGTCAATATGATTTCTCAGAGTCTGAATGGAATGCAAGCTGCATCCAACAGTACTCAAGAGGCATCTTCTAAAGAAGAGGCTTATGATCCTGGGAACCCTGCAATAGCAGAGGTAAATTACATTGGTGAACCCTATGGGAACACCTATAACCCCTCATGGAGAAATCACCCAAATTTCTCATGGAAGGATCAACAAAATCGTCAACTAGGCTTTAATAATGGTGGAAGAAATAGGTTTAACAATAGTAAACCTTTTCCATCATCCACTCAGCAACAGACAGAGAATTCTGAGCAGAATCCATCTAGCTTAGCAAATTTAGTCTCTGATCTATCTAAGGCCACTCTGAGTTTCGTGAATAAAATAAGGTCATCCATTAGAAATTTGGAGGCACAAGTGGGCCAGCTGAGTGAGAAGATCACTGAAACCCCTCCTAGTACTCTCCCAAGCAATACAGAAGAGAATCCAAAGAGAGATTGCAAGGCCATTGATATAACCATCATGGCCAAATCTAAGGAGGAAGGGAAGGACGTGAATCCCAAGGAGGAAGACCTCCTGGGACGTCTAGTGATCAACAAGGAGTTTCCCTTTGAGGAACCAAAAGAATCTGAGGCTCATCTAGAGACCATAGAGATTCCATTAAACCTCCTTATGCCCTTCATGAGCTCTGATGAGTATTCTTCTTATGAAGAGAATGAGGATATTACTGAAGAGCAAGTTGCCAAGTACCTTGGTGCAATCATGAAGCTGAATGCCAAACTATTTGGTAATGAGACTTGGGAAGATGAACCTCCCTTGCTCATCATTGAACTGAGTGATCTGAATCAACTGACATTGCCTCAGAAAAAAGAGGATCCTGGAAAGTTCCTAATACCTTGTACCATAGGCACCATGACCTTTGAGAAGGCTCTATATGACCTGGGGTCAGGAATAAACCTCATGCCACTCTCTGTAATGGAAAAACTGGGAATCTTTGAGGTTCAAGCTGCTAGAATCTCATTAGAGATGGCAGACAATTCCAGAAAATAGGCTTATGGACAAGTAGAGGACATGTTAGTAAAGGTTGAAGGCCTTTACATCCCTGCTGATTTCATAATCCTAGATACTGGGAAGGATGAGGATGAATCCATCATCCGTGGATGAATCCATCGACCCTTACTCACGTAAGGTTTTATTACTTGGACGACCCAGTGCACTTGCTAGTTAGTTGTATCGAAGTTGTGAATGAAAAACGATTTATTAAGACATGCGTACTGAGTTTTTGGCGCTGTTGCCTGAGATCACAATTTCGTGCACCAAAGCCCCCAGGTTCGAATCCTTGCCAAAGCCTTTTGGCCTATTTTCCTTGCAAGCTTTGTAGCTTGAGGTCCCTTGTTCGAATCCCTTTTGAGTGCATTTTAGCCAATTTTGGCTTATTTCCCTTGTAAGTAGCGCTCCTTCATTCCCTTGGGTCATGAATTTGAGACTTGGTAGCTTCATTCCTTGGAATTGTGCTTTGAATTTATTTTGGAGAAGCCATGATAAAGTTCACCTAGTGAACTGAGCTTTATGCTTTTGCCTTGCTTTCTTGAATGCTCAGTTAACTAAGTTAACTTAGCTTTAGGCCTTGCTTCCTTTTTGGTTCCTTGTGAAGCTTGGTTCACCCACCCAACTTAGCTTCCTTCCTTTCTTGATGATGCCACGCTTTTCTTCTCCTTTGGCTACGCTTCTTGTTTCCTTTGGGCATGCTCCTTAGGCTACGCCTTTCTTATTTTTTTCTTTTCTTCACCTTCAAGTAATCAAAACAACCAATCAAAGTATCACCAAATTCACAAGGTTTAAAGTTCATTCAAAATTCAATAAATTCTATCTTAAACCTCATGATTTTGTGTCAATTAAAGGGTGGTTGATTGATTTAACCAAACTATGCAATTCCACCCCAAATCACTTACTTACAATGCAAGAAAGTGCATAAAACCTAATGAAACAAGTGAAAAATGCTTGAAAAATTAGCATAAGATGACTTGTCATCAGTGATAAACCACTATTTTATGATTTATCTTATGTTTAATTGAGTGGTTTCATCAAGTCTTCACCCACTTATTCATATGATTTGCATGATTTTACAATCCCTTCCTAGTCTTGTTCTATGGTTGAAAACTTGCTTCCTAGAGATCTTTAATTTGTATATTTTAATTCTGCTTTATACCATTCGATGCCGTGATCCTTGTGTTAAGTGTTTCGAACTTTATAGGGCAGGAATGGCTTAGAGAATGGAGAGGAAGCTCGCAAAAATGGAAGGAACACAAGAAACTAAGGAGATAAGCAACGAGCATCGACGCGCACGCATGGCTCACGCGAGCGTACGATATGAAGAAATTTGCAGCGACACGTGCGCGTGCCTGATGCATACGCGTGGATTGGAGTCTGCACAAAAGACGCGCACGCATGGGGGACGCATACGCGTGATAAGGAAATTTGCCAAATGACGCACACGCGTGACATGCGCGATCTGCAGAAATAACAGAAAATACTGGGGGAAATTTTGGGCCATGTTTTGACCCAATTTTCGACCCAGAAACATAGAATAGAGGCAGGGAACATGGAGAGACTCAAGAGACACATTCACACATTCTCATTAGGAGTTTTTTGTTTTTTTAGAGCTGAATCTAGAGAAAATTACTCTTCCTCTAGGTTTTGTTTTACTTTCATAGTTTATTAGTTTTATGCTTTTGCTTTTGGATATTGAATAGTCATCACCTCCGTTGAAGATACTATTCTAGTTTGTTTTCTTACTCTTTTATTTATTTATTCCATATTTTTAATTCTTGTTTAGAGTGGTAATTGGATTATTTTCATGGATTGTTAATGCAAAGAATTACTTTTACTTTTAATTAATTTTGAATCTCTATTTTATATAAATTATTATGTCTTTTTTCTATTCCAAACTCCCAATAACGAAGATGATATCCATGTCAATAGAGTAGATTCCCTACTTGACATGGGGGTTGATTAAGAGGAGACACTTGAGTTGGAATGCTCAAGTGGTTAGTTAAATTGGAAGTTGTTGGCTAATTTTGTATTTACTAACGCTAGACCTTCCCAAGGGAGAGGACTAGGATTTGCGAATAAGAGTTAGCTCAATCACTTGATTTTCCTTTATTTAGTAAGGGTTAACTATGTGAAAATAACAACCTCTTTATACTACACTTGAGAGAATTCCAACAAGGACAGAACTTTCAATTAATCATTCCCCCAGTCAAGGCTTTTTATTCTGAATAATATAAATTCCTTTTTATTTTCATTGCATTAAATTATAATTGTTTATTTTCTATTATTCAACTCTCAAAATTCTCGGAAAACTCCTGATTAATAACTTAGCACCCTTTATAGCAACTCGTTGGGAGATGACCTGGGACTCATACTTCCAGTATTTTTATTCTAAACTTTTGTGACAACCTTTGTAAATTGATGCGGAAGATTTTTACTGGTTAAGAGCTATACTCGCAACGCTGTTCTTATATCACAATCTCTTAATTGGTCTAATTTCTGCCACGCACCAATTTTTGGTGCCGTTGCCGGAGAGTTGCAATTGTATGCTAAATTATTAATTAGTGTACATATTTTTATTTTATTTGCATATTTTATTTTATTTTATTACCATGAGCTGTATGTTTCTTTCATTGAATGACACGTTCACTGCCTGATCCACGCTTAGCCGCATTTGATCCTGAAATTGAAAGAACTTTTTCACGTATTAGGCAGGCTCGACGCAGGTTAGCCTCTGAGGGTGGTGAAGTGATTATTATCGATTCACCAGTCTCATCTGAGGGCGAATCTGAACCGCCATCTGAGAGTGAAACAAGCTCCTTTACTACTGATTCAGTTGATTCACGTGCAGATAGAATGGCAGCACCTAGGAGGATTACTCTATAGGAAGCTGGAGCTCCAGATTTTACACTGCAGCCGTATCAAGTGCATCATCCAACTCTGGCTGCAGATTTTGAACTGAAGACTGCACTAATCAACTTGATGCCCAAGTTTTATGGCTTACCTGCTCAGGAGCCTATCAAGCACCTAAGGGATTTTCAGACAGCCTGTTCTACTGTTAGGCGTCATGGTGCAAATGAAACTTCTATTCTGTTAATTGCCTTCCCGTTTTCTCTTGAGGGAAAGGCGAGGGAGTGGAACTACTCCCAACCTGAAGAAACTGTTACCAACTGGGATACGCTCAGGAGAGAATTTCTGGAAAAATACTTTCCAGCTGAAGTCACAGATAGATTGAGGAAAGAGATCTCCTGTATTATTCAAGGTGAATCGAAAACTCTCTACGAGTATTGGGAGCGTTTTAAGAACCTTCTAGACAGATGCCCCATCACATGATTGACAGGCAAGTGTTAATCAGCTACTTCACTCAAGGCATAAAGCCTAGGGATAAAACTACATTAGATGGTGCTAGTAACGGTTCTCTGAAGAAGTACAAGACCGCAGATGAAACATAGCAACTGGTCAGCGACTTAGCTAAGTCTACTAGGAATCACAAGCACAGGAGCAGCCACTCAAAGGCTGTTGCAGAGGTTTCCTCTAGCAGTTAGACTACTGCTCTTACACAGAGTATATGTGAAATGACCAACCTACTGAAACAGATGCAGTTGAATCAACAACAAACTCAGCCTTCCCCACCACAACAAAGCCAACAGTTAGTTCCCCAAAGAGTATGTAGAATCTGTGCTAATTATAATCATTATACTGATGAATGCCTACAGCTCCAACAAGAAGACAACACTGTGGCAGCTACTCATAACTTCTATGACCACCCGAATCAAGGATACAATCAACAAGGTAGAAACTACAACCAAGGTGGGAACTATAGCCAAGGATGGCAGGACAACTCCAACCAAGGTTGGAGAGATAATTCCAACCATGGCTAGAGGGACAACTATAACAGAGAAGGCAGAGACAACCAGGGAAACTAGAGGTGGAATAACAACAACAGACAGCAGAATCAGAATGAGCCCTACAGAGCACTTCACCTTAGGCAGTACCAACGACCCCAGCACAACCAACAACAGGCCCCTCAGATCACTTATCCTACTTCTTCATCAAATGATGAGATGCTTTGTTCTCTTGCACAAGGACAACAAGACATGCAGACTACACTGAACTCTACTCTACATGGTCTGAATGCCACTTTACAAGCTATCGTCTCCCGAATAGATTCATTACCTGCTTCCACCAACCAACCTTCAAGATCTAGTAGAATTCCTCTCAACCCTTACCTAATCCCAAAGGTGGCATCAATGCCCTCACTTTGAGGTCCGAAACTACACTGCAAGCGAGAAATCAGGAGGAGCCAAGCCCACTAGAACACGCCCCAATTGAAGACTCAGTTGAAGTGGAAGATGTTGAAGAGGAAGAGGAAGTACAAGACAAAGTTGAAGAAGAAGTAGCTCAGCAAGTGAATGGAGGACCAAAGGATGCAGAGGCTGCAAGTGGCGCCATTCCTATCCCATTTCCACACCTTGCAAGGAAGACCAGGAAGCAGATGGAACTTGATCCCAAAATGGTAGAAATTTTCAAAAAGGTTGAGGTAACTGTTCCCCTTTTTGATGTTATTCAGCAAGTACCTAAATATGCAAAGTTTCTGAAAGATTTATGAATACATAAAGACAAAATTAATGAATTAGAAATTATTCCTTTAGGTAGTTCTATATATGCTTTAATGGGAGGTATACCTGAAAAATGTAGTAATCCAGGTCCATGCATGGTTAACTGTACCATTGGAGGTGTAATATTTTCTGACTGCATGTGTGATTTAGGAGCATGTGTTAGTATAATGCCATTGTCTATATATGATGCTTTGAGGCTCCCTCCCTTAAAAAGGTCGGCAGCTCGTTTTGTGTTAGCAGATAAAAGCATTATTACAGTAGTTGGAATTGCTGAAGATGTATTAGTGAGCATTAAGGGGCTCACATTTCCCATTGACTTCTATATCCTAGAAATGCCCCTAATGACTCAGGAAGACCATCATCAATCCTGCTTGGAAGACCATTCCTGAAGACTTCAAAGTTCAAGCTGGATGCATTCTCAGGAACTTACTCTTTTGATATAGATGGCAGAGCTGTGAGTTTCAGTTTAAATGAAGCTATGAAGCACCCTCCGGAAGATCATTCTATCTTCCAGTGTGACATCATTGATGAAACTGTAGCTGAAGTTCACCAAGAAGAAGTAGAAGAGAAGCACATGGAGAAAGGCCCAAGTGTGGGGATACCCTCTGAACATAATGAGGACCCTTTACCATTATCAGTAGTCCCGGATGATCCGTAGCCTAGCCATAAGCAGAAATTGGAATTAAAGCCGCTCCCCCCCATATCAAGTATGCTTACCTTGAGGATAATCAGAAGTTCCCAGTTATCATTTCAAGGGAACTCACTTTCCAACAAGAAGAGCAACTGCTTAGTGTGTTGAGGAAACACAAGAAAGTAATTGGGTGGAGCTTGGCGGATATAGTAGGCATCAGCCCTCAAGTTTGTGAGCATAGGATATTCTTAGAAGAAAGATCAATGCCTATCCGTCAACCTCAGAGAAGATTGATTCCCACCATCTTAGAAGTTATCAAGAAAGAAGTGACCAGGCTACTTGAAGCAGATATCATTTACCCCATCTCAGATAGTGAATGGGTCAGTCTAGTACAAGTGGTGCCCAAGAAGTCTGGAGTCACAACAGTAAAGAATGAGCATGGAGAGCTCCTGACAACTAGAGTGCAGAATTCTTGGAGGGTTTACATTGACTATAGGCATCTTAACCAAGCTACTCGCAAGGATCACTACCTCTTGCCATTTATTGATCAGATGCTTGATCGCCTGTCAGGTAAATCCCATTACTATTTTTTAGATGGTTATACAGGCTATTTTCAAATTCATATAGCTCCTGAAGATCAGGAGAAGACTACTTTCACATGTCCTTTTGGAACGTATGCATATAAGAGGATGCCGTTTGGCTTATGTAATGCACCAGCTACTTTCCAAAGATGCATGTTAAGTATCTTTTCAGATCTTATTGAGAACTGTATGAAAGTATTTATGGATGATTTTAGCGTATATAGTGATTCCTTTAGCCTTTGCTTGGATAGTTTAGCTAGAGTATTAGACAGGTGTGTTAGTTCAAACCTTGTATTGAATTTTGAAAAATGTCACTTTATGGTAAAACAAGGTATTGTACTAGGACATGTTGTGTCTAATACTGGTATTTTTGTAGATCCAGCAAAGGTAGATGTCATTTCTAGTTTACCTTACCCCTCCTCTGTGAGGAAAGTCCGTTCGTTCCTAGGCCATGCAGGTTTCTACAGGAGATTCATTAAGGACTTCAGTAAGGTAGCATTACCTTTATCCAGACTGCTGCAGAAGGATATTGAGTTCGAGTTCAGTGAGGATTGCATGCAAGCATTTGATAAGCTGAAGATCGCCCTGACTCAAGCTCTAATTGTGAGAGAACCAGACTGGAGCCAGCCATTTGAGATTATGTGTGATGCCCCCAACCATGCAGTAGGAGCGGCGCTGGCTCAGCGTGAAGGTAAGGATCCTTTCGTAATTGCTTATGCGTCTAAGACCTTAGACGCTGCTCAGTCTAATTACACTACTACTGAAAAAGAGCTTCTGGCTATTGTTTTTGCTTTGGATAAATTCCAAGCCTATTTACTTGGTACTAAGGTAGTAGTGTACTCAGACCATGCAGCTCTAAAATATTTATTAGCTAAAAAAAGTCCAAACCAAGGTTGATACGTTGGATACTACTGGTGCAGGAATTTGACTTAGAAATTAAGGATAAGAGTGGTAACCAGAATTTAGTGGCAGACCACTTGAGTCGCCTTGAGCACATTAAGGATGACTCCACTCCTATCAATGATACTTTCCCATTTGATAGCTTGCATGCAGTATCTGAAGTAGTTCCTTGGTATGCACCTGTAGCTAATCATCTAGTTAGCCATACTTTCCCTCCCAATTTTACTAAGCATCAAAGGGACAAGCTGAAAAGCGAGTCTAAATATTATATATGGGATGACGCATATTTCTGGAGGTGTGGTTGATAAACCACTATTTTATGGTTTATCTTGTGCTCAATTGAGTGGTTTTTATCTACTCTTTACCCACTTATTCATACTATTTGCATGGTTTTACATTTGCCTTCCTAATTATGTGCTTTCATTGAAAACATGCTTCTTTGATCTTATATTTGCTTATTATTAATCCTCTCTTATTACCATTAGATGCCTTGATATGTGTGTTAAGTGTTTTCAGATATTATAAGGCAGGAATGGCTTGGAGGATGGGAAGAAAGCATGCAAAAGTGGAAGGAATGCAAGAAGTTGGAGAAATTGCTAAGCTGTCCAGCCTGACCTCTCTGCACTCAAACGGCTATAACTTTAGCTACAGAGATCCAAACGACGCAGTTCCAGTTGCGTTGGAAAGCTAACATCCGGGGCTTCGATTTGATATATAATATGCTATAGTTCCCCTAATGCTAGACAACGCGACCGCGTGATCCATGCGGCCGCGTCGCAGTGACAGAAATCCAGCGTGGTAAAATTTGAAACCAGCGAATTCTGGACTGTTTTTGACCCAGTTTGCGGCCCAGAAAATACAGATTAGAGGCTATAAAGTGGAGGAATACATCCATTCATAAGAAGGCTCTCATATATTCACAATTTTAGGAGTAGATGTAGTTTTTAGAGAGAGAGGTTCTCTCCTCTCTCTTAGATTAGGATTTAGGATTTCTCTTAGTTATAGGAGTGACTCTCAATCCCAGGTTCTTTATTTTTATTTATTTTCTCACTTTTGTTTATGACTCTCTATGTTTAGATTGATTTTCTATTTAATATATTTTGAGGTATTTCAAACTTATGATTGCTCCTTTTTATTATATAAATAATTTGGATTTTTCTCTTTTGGCTTTGGTTGAGTCATTGGTAACTCTTGAGTTATCAAACTCATTGTTGATTGAAAATTGGAATTCTTCAAGAATTACTTCGAGATCCAATAACTCTAACTTTTCCCAAGAAAAGACTGGGACTTGAGGATTCGAATTAATTTGTCCACTCAACTTACCTTTATAGTTAGAGGTTAATAAGGTGGGGGAAGAATCCAATTCTCATTACAATTGATAAGGATAACTGGGATAGGACCTCCAGTTCTTCATACTTTGCCAAGAGTTTATTTTATTATTATTATTTTATTTTATTTGTCATATAACATATTCCCACCTTACTTCCTAAACCCCAATTTACAAACTCATAACCAATAATAAGAACATACCTCCCTGCAATTCCTTGAGAAGACGACCCGAGGTTTAAATACTCGGTTATCAATTTTAAAGGGGTTTGTTACTTGTGACAACCAAAACGTTTGTACGAAGGGATTTTTGTCGGTTTAGAGACTATATCTACAACGCGACTGTTTTTATGACATTCTTTACTGGCAAAAAAATCCCAAGGTCAGTGGTGCTGACCAGGTAATTAGAAAGTGTGTGCCCCAATCAGAATTCCAGTCCATTTTAGAGGCCTACCACTCTTCTGAGAGTGGAAGACATTTTGGCCCTCAAAGAACAGCTAGAAAAATTTTAGAATGTGGATTCTGGTGGCCTACTCTTTTTAAGGATGCTGCTGCTTTTTGTAAATCTTGTTCCCCATGCCAAAGGTTTGGTAATATATCTAAGAGGGATGAGATGCCTTAACAGATTATGCTTTTCTGTGAAATTTTTTATGTTTGGGGTATTGATTTCATGGGTCTATTTCCAAACTCTAGTGGTTACCTTTATATACTGTTAGCTGTGGATTATGTTTCTAAATGGGTGGAAGCAATTCCTACCCGTACTGATGATGCTAACACTGTTGTTTCCTTTGTTAGAAATCATATTATCTGTCACTTTGGATCACCACGAGCAATCGTGAGTGATCAAGGCACTCACTTTTGTAACAGGAGACTAACAAGATTACTGAAGAAGCATGGGATTATTCACAAAGTAGCAACAGCTTATCATCCCCATACCAATGGACAAGCAGAAGTGTCTAACATGGAGATTAAACGCATTCTGGAGAAGATAGTAAAGCCTCATAGGAAGGACTGGAGTGCAAGGCTACAAGATGCACTCTGGGCATATAGAACAACATACAAGACACCCATTGGGATGAGCTCCTTCCTCTTAGTGTACGGAAAGGCTTGCCACCTTCCAGTAAAGGTGGAACACAAGGCTTTCTGGGCTATGAGGGAGTGAAACATGAATTTTGAAGAAGCTGGTGCTGAAAGGAAGCTGCAACTAGCAGAATTAGAGAACCTTCGCCTAGAAGCATATGACAACTCCAGGCGATACAAAGAGAAGATGAAGGCTGTCCATGACAAGCACATAAAAAGGAGAGAATTCAGACCAAGGGAGTTATTTCTTCTCTATAACTCCAGACTGAGGCTCATGCCAGGTAAACTGAGATCTAGATGGGAAGGTCCCTACAGAGTAGAAAAGGCAGAGCCATACGAAGTTTTTCACCTGCGTCATCCTTTTAGCTCCAAACTCATCAAGGTTAATGGACATCGCCTAAAGCTTTATCACGGTGAGAAGATGAAGGATCACAAAGTGCTAGAGGTTTTCCTCTTGGAAGACCCACCAACAGAAGCAGAATGAACCTGAAGACCGTCCAACTTAAGGACGTAAAAGCAAAGTGCTAGGTGGGAGACAACCCACCATGGTATGATCGTTTCGTTTCAGTCTTAGCTTTGTTTTATTTTATTTTACTTTATTTTTCTTAGTGACTCTTTTCATAATCTCTGTATATATTCAACATCTGCATTTTGTATTCTGCATACTGCACAAAAAAATACAGGCGATGCACAAGCGTCGCTGACGTGTTCACGTCATATGTGCATTCAAAATGAGGAAGAAAAGAAGCAGAGAGTCATGCGGGAGCGTGGCTGGAGGCATGCCTTAGGCACAAACATGCCCACGCGAACGCGTCCCTGACGCATCCGCATCATTTGAAAAATTAGCCTCCCACGCGTACGCGTGACCCTGCGAAATCGACGTAAAGAGGTATATGGCAGAGAGTTATCATGGAGTGGGGCTGGAATGGTGCTGGAAGCATAAACCCCATCACGCGTACACGTCACCCACGCATACGCATCATTTTTCAAAATTAGGCCACCCACGCGCGCGTGTCCCTCACACGCATGCGTCACCCTAAATTTTGGCAATGAGCGTATGAAACAGAGAGATGTGCATGCGCGAGACTGCACTCGCACCAATAGCATAAATCAGGTCACGCGTGCGCGTCACCCACGCATACGCATCACCTGAAAATAGCGCCAACCACGCGAACGCGTGAACCACGCGTCTGCATCGCATGCGTCTGCATCGCATGCAACGCACAGTTTATCCAGATCAGCGCCAGAAATCCTATCTTTTCTTCTCCAATCCTAAATTTTTCTTTTCCCTTCTTATTTCTTTCTTCTACCCTCTTTCTTCTTCATTCCTTTTCACTTTTTACCTTTTCCCACCCTCTTTTTCACATCCATTATCAAGGTTCTTTTCTTTTCTTCTTCCCTTTTTACTTTTCCATTATTACTTTTATTTATGTTTTCTTCTTCTTTTTCTTTTTACCTTCATTAGCTATGTTTTCTTTTTCTTTCTTTTTCTTTTTACATTCTTTTGACTGGTGTTAGAAATTTAATTGGGTGATTATTTTTTTCTATAATTGCTTGTGGATTATTAAGGACCTGTTTGACAATTAATATTACTTCTTAAGGGTTGCTTACATGTTCAATTCAATACTTTCAATAACATATTTACCATGCATGCTACGTGTTTGTGAAAAAGCCCGTATGGCATTATGCATTTTTAAATTATTCCATTCTTCTACTCTAATGCCTGCTTTTCACAAAACCCCTTTTCATATATTATTCATTAAACATGATTGTCAATACAAACAGGTTGTTAGTTTGAAACACTTGATAATCAAATTGGGCATTTAATGCTTGATCTATGCTACTCATGCCTTTGCCAGCATGCCAATAAACATCTTATATCTACTCGCCACAACATGCACTTGCTATATTTCCATTGATGAACTTATCACATGTAGTCATGACCATGTGTTAACAACATCCTTCTTTACCGTGCAATGATTATCACTTGTACCGTCCTCTTCCTTGCTCAAACCCTTAGTTTTAAAGTTACTTTCCTTTTTCCCTTCTCATGATGGCCACCAAGAAAGGTAAAGAGAAAGCCACTCCCAAACCACCGGCAAGGAAAGGAACAAAAAGAGCACTAGCTGTGGAGCCATCTTCAACTGCAGTAAAGCCCTCAACAAAAAGAATCAAGAGGATCATCAAGGTCGATGAAAAAGAGAAAGCCTTTCCAGCAAAGGACACTGCGCGGTTCACTAACCGCTACTGTGAGCAGATGTTCCCCATCCTAGCTGAGCGAAACTAT
Organism: Arachis hypogaea; assembly: GCF_003086295.3. Lineage (NCBI taxonomy): Eukaryota > Viridiplantae > Streptophyta > Magnoliopsida > Fabales > Fabaceae > Arachis > Arachis hypogaea. The sequence goes on along the minus strand of NC_092052.1, from coordinate 96,216,287 downwards.
AATAATGAGTACCTTCTCATCCTTCCGACCCGCATTGTTGAAATTATTGAGCCCCGCATTGAGCGTATACAATGGGGATTCCTACGGAGACAGCCACGGTAGGTTAACCTTTCATGGGTAGTTGAATTCTATTCCAATTTTCACATGCCAACTATGCAGTCTATCTATGTCCGTCAGAAGCAAGTCCTCATAACTGAAGAAGCCATTCAGCGAGCTTTAGATCTTCTCCCTGCTCCAGAAGGATTGGACGTATTCCAAGAAGCCTCACTCAAATGCCAAACATACCAATTTGACTGGGATGTCGTTCTCAAAGTTATAGCACAACCTGGTAGTAGATGGATCTATGGATACCATCGATCCCGACCTAAGAGCATGTTGGCTTCAGCACTCACCTTGGAGGCTCGAGTATGGGCACAGATTATGTCCCATTACGTCTTTCCGAGCACTCACGAGTCCTCTTTCACTGCAAACATGGCTGTTCTACTCTGGTGTATCCTTACAGACCAACATCTCAATTTACCAAGACACATCTGGAATGCTATGCGACACATACAGATTGCAGGCAACCTACCTTTTCCTGCCTTGGTTTCAGATCTAGTGTCAGCAGCCGGAGTCTCCTACAGAGCTGGGGACACCATGGCCATGATTCCACGGGATGATCAGTACGTCCCTAACGGGAAGTATATCAGACCTCCAGCAGCTACTACTAGCCAGCCTGTAGAACCGGCCGAAGATATTCCTTCTCTTTCCACATCCCAAGCAACTTCAACAAACCAACTGTTCCATCAGATACTTGAGAGGTTGGACCGGCTTGACCGGCAAGGAAAGCGAAGAGAGCACCGTAATAAGCACCGATTTACATACCTCAAAGAGCTGCTTGTTGGTAACCGCCCACCTGAAGAAAACCCAGACACCCCGGACTCCACCTCATTTACCAGCACAGGGAGCCATGACGGTCCCGATTGTGGAGATGCTGCTACCAGCCCCCCTTTGTTTCTGACTGATGGCACCGAGGACGGTGCCAAGCTTTAAGTGTGGGGAGGTCAGTCAGTACCTGACTTCCGGAGGTAATTTCTCTTTCTTAGCACCAATAAACTATTTATTTTTCTTTTGTTTAGAATAGGATAAATTGCATAGTAATAGGTAATTGCATGCATGTTCTAATTGGTTGAAAAACAATAAGTTTCTTTTTAAGACCCTAATTTTGAAAAATTTCACTAATTTAAATAAAAAAATTTTGTGTTAAAATTATTTGAAAATTGTAAATTGGAATATGGTTTAAAGCTAGAACACACAACCTGCAAGATTTGAGCTTAATTACATGGTTACACTATTTAACCATAAAAATTTTATTCTTGTGTGTTTGCTTATCTATGATTATAATGTATATTTTGTTCCATCCTATATGTCCAATGTTTAATGTGTTATATGCATACATATGATTGAGGCCATTATTTTATTAGCTCACTTATCCCAAATAGCCTACCCTTCCATTCATCTTTGTTAACCACTTTCAGCCTTTCTATCCCATTTGTTCTATATTTTACCACATCACTGGTCTTAAGCAGAAAAATAATTAATTACCCCAACTGGAATCTTTGGTTAGCTTAAGATAGAGATTGTGTGTCAATCAAGTGTGGGAAAACTTTGGGAACATGGGTTAACAAGGAAATGTGTTATGTTTTTATAATTGATAAAATATAGGGAATTTGGGTACCTACTCATGTGAGACCAGAAAAATTATAAATCCATGTGCATTGATAATGTTATGTTTACTTTTACTTTTAAAAAAAATCCTTTAAGTAATTAAATAATTAAGGGAACAAAATTACCCCAATAATGAGTATAGTAAAAAGATCAATGCACATAGGATAAAATTAAATATGATTTGATGCATGAGTATGTGATACAAAAGTGGGAAAATTGTGTAGCTATGCATGAATTTAAAAGTATAAAGAGTGTATGTATAGGTAAGAGCTTAGGTAAATCAAGGATTCAATTTATAGCTCACTTAGCCATATATATATACCTTCACCTTTACCTTGGCCCCATTACAACCTAGAAAAGACCTCATGATCTTTGCATTGGTATATTAAATACTAGTTGATTGGTTAGGTGAAGAACAAAGTTTAGAAAGCATGACTAGAGAAGATAGAGTAGAGTGATTACCCTGTACACTTAAGTGATTAGAGTGCACATATACTATCAGTAAGGGTTGAATGCTTGATTCTATGTTCCCTGCTTTCATGAGCTGTCTTCTTACAAGTTTACTTGTTTTTACTGTATAGCTTGAATTAGCGAAATTTGAGTTATTTTTGTCTTGAAGAACTTATTTATTTTTAACCAAGTAGGCAAAAATCATTTTAGCATATAGTCGCATTCATATACATAGGTTGCATTACATTGCATGAGTCCTACTTTTCCCTACTCATTTATTTTATCTCCTTGAGCTAAGCATGAGGACATGCTAATGTTTAAGTGTGGGGAGGTTGATAAATCACTATTTTATGATTTATCTTGTGTTTAATTGAGTGGTTTCATCAAGTCTTCACACACTTATTCATATGATTTGCATGATTTTACAATCCCTTCCTAGTCTTGTTCTATGGTTGAAAACTTGCTTCCTAGAGATCTTTAATTTGTATATTTCAATTCTCCTTTATACCATTCGATGTCGTGATCCTTGTGTTAAGTGTTTCAGGAATTATAGGGCAGGAATGGCTTAGAGAATGGAGAGAAAGATCGCAAAAATGGAAGGAACAAAAGAAACTAAGGAGATAACCAGTGAGCAACGACGCGCACGCATGGCTCACGCGAGCGCGCAATATGAAGAAATTTGCAGCGACGCGTGCGCGTGCCTGAAGCGTACGCGTGGATTGGAGTCGGCACAAAAGACGCGCACGCGTGGACGATGCATACGCGTGACAAGAAAATTTTCCAAATGACCCGCACGCGTGACTGATGCGTACGCATGACAAGCACGATCTGCAGAAATAACAAAAAACACTGGGGGCGATTTCGGGCCAAGTTTTGACCCAGTTTTCAGCCCAGAAACACAGAATAGAGCTAGGGAACGTGCAGAGACTCAAGAGACACATCACACATTCTCATTAGGAGTTTTTTAGGTTTTTAGATCTGAATCTAGAGAAAATTACTCTTCCTCTGGGTTTTCTTTTACATTCATAGTTTATTAGTTTTATGATTTTGCTTTTGGATATTGAAGAGTCATCACCTCCGTTGAAGATACTATTCTAGTTTGTTTTCTTACTCTTTTATTTATTTTTTCCATATTCTTAATTCTTGTTTAGTGTGGTAATTGGATTATTTTCATGGATTGTTAATGCAAAGAATTACATTTACTTTTAATTAATTTTGAATCTCTATTTTATTTAAATTATTATGTCTCTTTTTTATTCCAAACTCCTAATAACGAAGATGATATCCATGTCAATAGAGTAGATGCCCTAGTTGACATGGGGGTTGATTAAGAGGAGATACTTGAGTTAAAATTCTCAAGTGGTTAGTTAAATTGGAAATTGTTGGCTAATTCTGTATTTACTAATGCTAGACCTTCCCAAGGGAGAGGACTAGAATTTGCGAATAAGAGTTAGCTCAATCACTTGACTTTCCTTTATTTAGTAAGGGTTAACTAAGAGAAAATAACAACCTCTTATACTACACTTGAGAGAATTCCGACAAGGACAGAACTTCCAATTAATCATTCCCCCAGTCAAGGCTTTTTATTCTGAATAAGATAAATTCCTTTTTATTTTCATTGCATTAAATTACAATTGTTTACTTTCTGTTATTCAACTCTCAATATTCTCGGAAAACTCCTGATTAATAACTTAGCACCCTTTCTAGCAACTCGTTAGGAGACGACCTAGGACTCATACTCCCAGTATTTTTATTCTAAACTTTTGTGACAACCTTTCTAAATTGATGCGGTGAATTTTTGCTGGTTAAGAGCTATACTTGTAATGCTGTTCTTATATCACAATCTCTTAATTGGTCTAATTTCAGCCATGCATCAGTGTGTGACGAGAAGATTTTTGCTAGTAAAGAATTTTATAAAAATAATCACGTTGTAGGTATAGCTTCTAAACCAACAAAGAATCCTTTCGTACAAAAACTTTGGTTGTCACAAGTAACAAAACCCAATAAAATTTATAACCAAAGTATTTAAACCTCGGGTCGTCTCTCAAGGAATTGCAGGGAAGTATGATTTATTATTGGTTATGGAAAAAGGTATATTTTTGGGGTTTTTGAAATAGGAAACAAGGAAATAAATTGGCAAGGAAGTAAATTAATAACTAGAAAAACTCTTGGCAAGGTATGAGAACTGGAAATCCCATCCTAGTTATCCTTATCAGTTGTGATGAGAATTGTTATTGCTCCCACTTAGTTAACCCTTACTAAAATAAAGAAAAGTCAAGTGGACTAATTAATTTGATTCCTCAAGTCCTAGTCAACGACTAGCTTTAGAGGGATCCAAATCAATCAGCAATTTCCAATTTACAATCAACAACTGAATTTGACAACTCAAGTGTCACCAATTACTTAACCAAAGCCAAAAGGGGAAAAATCCAAATTATTTATATCATAAATAGAAGAAAGCAACCATAAATCTGAAATACCTCAAATTGTATTAAATAGAAAATCAAATTAAACATAGGAATCTATAAACCAATTTGGGAAAATAAATAAACTAAAGTAATAGAATAATTAAAAGTAGAATAGAAATTAAATTAAAGGAACATTAATCCTGGAATTGAGAAAACGAAGAAATCCTAATTCTAAAATCTAAGAGAGAGGAGAGAGCCTCTCTCTCTAGAAACTACATCTAAACCTAAAATTGTGAATAATAATGTTGTGTTAATGAATGAATGGATTCCTCCACTTTATAGCCTCTAATCCGTGTTTTCTAGGCCGAAAATTGGGTCAGAAACAGCCCAGAAATCGCCCCCAGCATTTTCTGTTATTTCTGCAGATCGCGCATGTCACGCGTACACGTCAGTCACGCGTGCGCATCCTTTGGCAAATTTCCTTATCACAAGTACGCATCGTCCACGCGTGCCCATCTTTTGTGCAGAGTCCAATCCACGCGTACGCGTCAGGCACGAGCACGCGTCGCTGCATATATCTTCACATCGCGTGGACGCGTGAGCCATGCGTGTGCGTCGATGCTCGCTGGTCATCTCCTTAGTTTCTTGTGTTCCTTCCATTTTTTCAAGCTTTCTATCCATTCTCTAAGCCATTCCTGCCCTATAAAGCCTGAAACACTTAACACACGGATCACGGCATCGAATGGTATAAAGGAGAATTAAAATATACAAATTAAAGATCTCTAGGAAGCAAGTTTTCAACCATAGAATAAAACTAGGAAGGGATTGTAAAATCCTGCAAATCATATGAATAAGTGGGTGAAAACTTGATAAAAATCCACTCAATTAAGTACAAGATGTACCACGAAATAGTGGTGCATCAGTGTGCTTCTTGACTTGTGATTTCACTGCATTCTATGGTTTGTCATAGCTTGGCATGTGTGCTTTCTGATTTATTTTCCCCTATATCTTTGGTTTGTTTAAAGTTTTTTGTATTCCATAATTTGTTGTTGTTGGCTAAGTATAATAAAGAATAAAATGAACTTAACTTCTAGCCCCGATCCTACTAAGAACTCCTTAGTTCTTACCCCCTATTTCCACCCCTTCCGGCTACAGGTGCGAAGGTTTAGTGCGGAGCTACAGGAGCATAGAAGATTATGTTTACAAGTTGAGTAGTTAGATCTTTGAATAAGTCTATGTATTTAATGCTTTGTTTTCTTGGTTAAAACTTCGGTTTGTATTCGCGAAGGCTCAATATTAAATAAAGATAATATAAAATAAAAAGGTTTATATGTAAGTAACGCTTGGAATCTTAGTACGATCATGAGGTGCTAACAGTTAGAGTGTTGTATTTAGCATACAAGGGAATTTATTCAAGAGCTTCTATGAATGGGATGTTGATGAGAAAAGTCTTAAATATCTCCAAGTATTTGGAATATTCACTACTAGAAAACAAGTCTATTGGCACACTTTTAAAGCGTGGCAAAAAGCTGAAAAAAGCACGGTGATAGCTTTTTACCACGCTTTTTTAGCTATCGACACGTTTTTGAAAGGGTCACATCTACTACTGTGGTGGTTGCTCTATCGCCACGCTTTATTTTTAGCCACGCTTTTGCAGATTCCCACGCTTAAAAGCGTGGCCATATGTGTGAGATACGGCCATGCTTTTAAAGCGTGGCAATAGTGAGAGATACGACCACGCTTTAAAAGGGTGGCAATAGCGAGACAAAAGGCCACGCTTTTAAAGGGTGGCGATAGCGAGAGGTGCAGCCATGCTTTTAAAGCGTGGTGATAGCCTTGTCAAATTTAAAAAAATAATCTTTTTTCTGACTTTACCTTCATCACTGCAGAATATAAATTTTTAGTCCTTTTTTATTACCAAACCTGTAAATATAATATGCAATTTTTATTACATGACAAATTAAACAGTAATTAGTGACATATAATTTTTGCTATAATTGTTTTATACATTAATACTAAAATATAAAATAAATCTCAAGTTTAAAACTTTGATTTCTCAACCTGAGCATAAAAGCAATAATTAAATGGCCAAAGCATCATCTCCATATATTAGTCCTACAGAGAAAGAAAATACTAGGGCACTTTTTTTATATGGATAAAAGAATGGAAGCAATATTGCTTCTCCTTATTTTTCCCTTGGACCCTTTGAGGATATGGTATTCTTGGCTTGTATTCAGGCACTGGAATTCTCTCTTTTGGTGAACTCCTCCTTCTTAGTTTCTTCTTTCTTTTCTTCTCCTATCATATTTCCACTTCTCAAGTAAATAGACTTGCACTCCTCTCTTCGGTTTGAAATTGTGTCACTGGGAAGTGTTTGAGTGGGTTTGGCTAGTTGTTGAGTAAGTTGGCTTATTTGCACCTCCAGATTTTTCAATAAAGCTCCTTGATTCTTGAAGTTGGTTTCTGTTCTTTCCATGAATTTTTCTAAGGCTAATTTAAGGTTAGAAAGTCTCTGAGAGTTTTGTTGTGTTGGTTGTGAGGGAGGTGGTGGTTGGTGAAAGTGGTTCACAAGAGGGTTATTTTAGTTATGGTGATGGTTATTAAAAGTGTTCTACTGGGGTTATTGAATTGAGTAGGCTGGTGGGTGTTGCTGAATTGTTTAGGCCTCTGGTTTTGATTTTCCACCCAAAATTTGGGTGGTTTCTCCATTCGGGGTTATAAGTTTTAGAGAAGGGATCATTGTGAGGCTTATATAGGTAATTGACTTGATCCATGGACACGTATCCATAATCCATGCCTTCACCTTGAGATAATCCATTACTTGCACCATTGGGATTCTCTTGAGAGCCTACTGCTGAGACTTGCATTACTCCTAGGTGTTGAGTAATTGTATTTATTTGCTGAGAGAGGACTTTATTATGAGCCAAAAGGGTATCTGATGAATCCATATTTGACGATAAATTTTGGATTGATTTGAGTAGATTTCATCATCTAAACCCACATTTATTCACCTAAATAGCATGCTTTTGTGTTTTCTCTCTAAATTGTGCCTAATTGTGAAAACATGCTAATTTGTGCTTATTTTAATCAATTTTATTCCACTTTCATTCCATTCGATGCCTTCATGTGTTTGATGAGTGATTTCAGGTGTAATAGGTAGGAATGGCTTGATAAGAGTGGAAGAGAAGCATGCAATTGGGAGAAAATATGAAGAAAAAAAAGGAGAAAAGTATTTCAGAGTGTGCCTACCCACACTTTCTGTGCCTACGCACAAGGGTCAAAATCAGCAAGTGTGCCCATGCACAACTTCTGTGCGTACGCACAGAACGAAATTCAGCAAGTGTGCGTACGCACACACTTGTGCGTGCGCACAGGTACCAGTGCGAGACTTCATTAAAAAGTCACATGGCTCGTGATTTGAGGGGCTTTTTGGCCCATTTCTGAAGGCTTTAGAGCATATATGAGGTAAAAAGAGTAAAGTATCATATTTGTCCCTAACATTTGAGAAAAATTCTAAAGTTGTTCCTAATATTTAAATCGTCCTATTTAAGTCCCTAATGTTTTAAAATTGGCTCAATTTTGTCCTGCCGTTAGGGATCTGTTAACAGAATTGACGGCAGGACAAAATTGAGACAATTTTGAAATGTTAAGGACGTAAATAGGATGGAAACGATGGGGACAAAAAGGATATAAAAATAAATTTTAATTTTATCCTTCAATAATATCAATTTTTATGGTATATAGTTATTCAATTATTTTTTAATTACATCTAAGTAAATTACACTTGATCACATTACTTTCATTCTAAATAAATTTATTTTTTTATAATTTTACTTTCAAAAATTTTTACTCTTAAATATTAAAGAATTTTGATACATTAGAGACAAAAGGTACAATTTATACTTTATTGTATATGTATCATTTTTTTTCTTTTTTGCAAGTTTATGTACTAGTTATTCTACAAACATTTCATGATGAGTAAAAATCTTTAATAGTAAAATTATAAAAAATAAATTTATTTAGAATAAAAGTAATGTGATTAAGTTTAATTTACTTAGATGTGGTTAAAAACTAATTGAAGAACTATGTACCATAAAAAATTGATATTCTTGAAGGATAAAATTAAAATTTATTTTTATGTATCTTTTTTGTCCCCAATATTTTTATCCTATTTAAGTCCCTAACGTTTTAAAATAGTCTCAATTTTGTCCCGCGGTCAATTCTATTAACAGATCCCTAACGACAGGACAACATTGAGCCAATTTTGAAACGTTAGGGACTTAAATAGGATGATTTAAACGTTATGGACAATTTTAGAACTTTTCCCGAATGTTGGGGACAAAAACGATACTTTACTCTATATATAATTTTTTCTTTCAAAAGAAATAAAATAAAGAAAAAAAATGAAAAGAACTAAATCTGAAACCTAACGTTTAAAAAGATCAGAAAAGAAATTTCTAAATTCAAAATTTAAAAATTAAAACACCAAACTTAATTTCTTAAATTAATTTTGCACTTTAAATAACTAACTAACTTACTTATAAATTTAAAATTTAAAACAAATAAATGCACTTTAAATGACCAACTGTCTAACTTATAAATTTAAAATTTAAATCAAATTGATTTGAATCCAAATCTTTTAAATTTAAAATTCAAAAAGGATACCAAACTTAAAGTCCAATTAAATCCTAAAAATTTAAATTTTAAAATTACTTTCACCGAAAGACACTTTAAAGTTTTTTTATAAAAAAAATGAAAAAAAGAACTTGCATATGGAAAAATAAAAAACAAAAATAAAATAAAATAAAAAACAAAAAATAAAAGAAAGAAATGAAATTTTTTAAAAAAAAATAAAATTGAAATAAAAAATCAAATAAAATTTAAAGAGAAAAACAGGGGGACGTAAAGAACTAAAGATTTTTAAAATGAAAAATAAAAAAAACACCAACTTAAATTCAAATTTTATCTTAAAAATTTAAATTTTAAAATTTTGAATTAACCGAAAAAATTTATTTTTTATATTATTTATTTATTTATTTTTTTATGAGAAAAATAAAAATAGGGGGAAGAACTACATAAAGAAAAAGAAAAAAAAGAAAAGAAAAATTATAAAATAAAAAATCTAAACAACTTAAAAAATATCTAATCTGGATAATCAAATAATTAGTAGTTGTCAATCTCAATTAATCCCCGGTAACGGCACCAAAAACTTGATTGCGGATTTTTACAGACCACAAAACATTGGCAAATGCACTAAGTCGTATCAAGTAATAAACTCAAGTGAGTGAGTATCGATCCTACGAGGATTAACGGATTAAGCAAGCAATAGTTAATTGATTATTCTAGTCAGACAATCAAAATTTGGGTTTTGAAAACTTTTAAACATAAACAGCAATGAAATAAAGGCAAGGCAATAAGTAACGTAAACATAATTTGATTGAAAGAGTTAAGACTTTGGAGATATCCAAACTTCTCGATTAATATTTTTCACTTTCTACCTTAATCATGCAAAGATACTTTTATAGCAAATCATTAGTAATTAAACTCCAATTCCTTGGTGATTTAATTTCTGTTTAACTTAATTAATCACTAATCCCTTAGTCAATTATTTAAGAAAAGAGTTGAAGAACGCCCACTGATTTATAAAACCACACACTTCATAAGAATTTCCCCTAGTTGATTTTAAAACATAAGAATTATGAGAATCAGTTTTCAAGCTTAATTCAATTAATCAACTTTTCCAAGAAGTTAAAAGAATTAAAATTAGAGAAGAATTGTTTTCCAACATATTCAAACCCTTTAAGATGAAGCACAAAATCTTTTCTTAAACAATAGAATTAATAGAGCTTCTAACCTTAACCGAAGAAAATTAGAAACTCATTATCTTCAAAGAATCCTTAAGAAATTAAAATTCTAAATTTTGGAAGAAGAGAGAAAGAGAGAGGCGAGAGAGTGGTGGTGCGTGAAATTTGAACTCGCACAAATTTATCGGTAAGTGCATCGGGTCGTCCAAGTAATACCTTAGGTGAGTGAGGATTGATCCCATGAGGATTGTTGGATTGAGCAAGCAATAGTTATCTTACTGGACTTAGTCAGACAAATAGTAAAAAGAGTTGTGTTGTTGAATTCGCACAAAACAAAAAAGTAAAGAAAAGCAATTAAAGAGAATTGTTAAAGGGATAATATATGGAAGTAGTTAAGGGTTCGGAGAAGCTTATCTTTTCGGACTAATACCTCTTACTGGCTATTTTAACAATGAATGATTCATTCCATGACAAACTGTAAATGATTAAACCCCAATTCCTTGGCAATTTAATCTCCTCTGATTCTCATCAAAAGTCAGGGTCAGTGGTCGTTCAATTCGAAGAGGGTGAAGCTCAGAATTCTAGTTTAGTACCACAAAAACTTTAATTACCCAAAACTGATAGGATTTCATGTCACATACCCCAATCAGCTGCAAGTAACCCTCAGTTTAGGAGGAGTGTTTTCAAGCTATAGCTCAAGCGACCTTGATCAAAGTATCAAAAAAATTTATGTAGAATCAGGGGTGATAATTCCTTTCCACCCCAAATTCATAGGATTAAGAACGAAAATAACACCTTAGAATTGAATCAAACATTAATTAAAAGAGAAGAGTAATAATATTAATGCATAGGAATAAGCAGAGCTCCTAACCTTAACCAAGAGGTTTAGTTACTCATGCTTTACAGAGAAAAAAGAGAAGAAGATGTAAAGTAATATGTCTCATGATGATGTATAATCCTACGTGATCTCCTCTTTAAATAGTAAAAGCTAACCCTAAAAGATGTTAATTTAAATTTAAAAGTTACAAGGATGAGATAAGATAAGCTAAGGAGTGCTAAAATCCACTTTGGGGCCCATATGGGGTGATTCGGGTTGAAGACTGGCGTTCAACTTGGGTTGGGCATTGAAATTCGCTGGTCCTACTCGCTGGCTGGCGTTGAATGCCAGTTTTGGGCGTTCAACTTTGGGGGTTGGTCCTTCTTGGGCGTTAAACGCCCAGCCTTGGCATTTAACGCCAGTTTTGGCATTCATTCTGGAAGAAAAGTATAGACTATTATATATTGGAAAAATTTGGAAGTTAGCTTTCTAACGTCGTTAAGTCCGCATCAATTGGTCCTTTGTAGCTCAAGATATGCTCGTTGGAATGCACGGAGGTTAGGATTTGACAGCATCTGCTATCCTTTCTTCATCTCTGAACAAGATTCTGCCAATTTTGCCCAAAATTCACCAAGAATCGTAAAAATAACACGAAAACACAAAGTAACATAAAAAAATGAATTTTGCACTAAAACATACTAAAATTTAATAAAAGCTAACTAAAAACACTATGAAAATGCTATGAAAAAGGGTATAAGATGCTCACGCATCACAACACCAAACTTAAACTGTTGCTTGTCCTCGGTCTCCTCTTCTTCTCCCCAGCGGCAGCTGGACGAGGCGACGGCGGCGCGGTGGCGATGCTCCTCCTTCCCCTCATCGTCGCAGCTCAGTCTCCCTTTCCCTCTTTGCTTCTGTTTCTTTGTTCATGAAGGAAGGGGAAACTGTGTGGTTTGCTGCTGCTGCTTTTCTTCGTGGGTTAAGGGGAAAAACTGTGTGTGTTGAGGGAGGTGAGGCTGCGGCTGCTAGGATGAAGGGAATTAGAGTTTCATTTTTGAAACTTAGGGTTAGTGTTGAACTAGGGGTAGTTTCGTAATTCCACATAAAATTTGGGAATGACATAATAGTTGAAACCCAAATTAAATTCATCAATAATTGTATACAGGAAATACTATTTGCTCACTAATTTTACAAATTATTTTCCATAAAATGCCCAAATCAAAATAATTAGAAATAATATAATTAAACCCTTTATTTTCCAAAACAGTAGTATTAATATTTAAAATATTACTTATCTAATTCAAATCATGTAAAACTCCTCTTATTTTATAACTGCCAAATTCATAATCTGAATATAGAAAATAACCCAATAATTATAAAATTGGATAAAAATCATAACTCGTCTCAAATTCAATAAATCAAAACTTTCCTTAATTATCTTTAATAAAATAAATTCTGAAATTAAGGCTATAAATAATTATATGATTCGAGACTTGATCAAAAAAAGACTTTTCAAAGGTTCTCTTCACTCCTTTGATCCATTCCTAGCCTTTTCAACCTGAATTGACTAACAAACACATCAAGGCATCTAGTGGAATCAAAGGTGAATTAAAACTAGCAAATTAAAGGCCTAAAAAGCATGTTTTCACACTTAAGCAAAAATTAGTAGAAATTCATGAAACAATGCTATTTCATTGAATAAGTGGGAGAAAGGTTAATAAAATCCCCAAAATTAAGCATAAAATGCACCACGAAATAGTGGTGCATTAATAGTTATCTTGCAGGTCTTAGTCAGGCAGATCAGAAGGTTGTTGGATTGAATTTGCTTAAACCATAAAAGGAATAAAGCAAAAGAGGTAGAAAATAATTTGTATATTAGAAGGGAATCAGAGATAGGAATGAGTTGAGGATTGGAGTTGCTTTTCCTTTTTGAATTAACTCTGGTATTATTGCTCTCTTTGCTTGTGAGTGATTTCTTCAATGGCAGGCTATATGTGATTGACACTGGTTTGAGCAGCTGCCAATACTCCTCCAGATCTGAACCCCAAGTTTAGTGCAGATCCATTCTAATTGAGGGTGAAGCTCGTACAGTTCATTCTCCTTAATGATCCTACTCAAAATGCCACAAAAAAGGTCGGATCTTCCGGATCAAAGAATGCTGCACCTTGGTTTCTAGCCTCTACCATAATGATCCTAATCTCCCCGGAAATTGGCTGAACTGATGTCTCGAGAAGTCCCCAATGAAGTCGTGGATTAACCGTCTGAGAGATGTATAAACATAGCTGTTGGCTCATCATTGTCCGATGAAAGACGCACTCTGAATCCAAGTAAATGCAGGTGTTTGTCAGGCACATTTGTCTTAATGTGATGAACAGAGCTGATTTGTCAGATCATCCTATTCACCACGATGAAGATCGGATATACATCTTAGAATTAATCAAACACAGATCGAAGAGAAATAGTAATACTTTTATTAATTCATAGGACTCAACAGAGTTCCTCCCTTCAACCTAGGAGGTTTAGAAACTCATATTGATGTAAAAATAATGATAAACATGTATGATGGTAAAAGTTGTCGAAGAAGGTGATAAGAAGGTTTGAATAACATAAATAAAATCCCTTAAATACTAAACAAATTACTAGTAAATGTAAAACAGTATATTTAGTGCTAAAATTCACTTCTGGGCCTACTTGGTGAGTGTTTAGGTTGAGCTTTGATGAGATCCACGTGCTTTGGGGTCTCTGGGCATGGAACGCCGGCTAGGGGGTCCTCTTTGGGTGTTTGTACATTGGTCTCTACTTGTTTTGGGTGCTGGACGCCTGGAAGGGGGCAGGTGGCTGGCGTAGGATGTCAGTTTTAGGCCTTCTAATCCAAAGCAAATTATAAAGTATTATATATTGCTGGAAAGCGCTCTATTTGGACTTTTGTAGCTCCAGAAAAGCTCTTTTGAGTGCAGACAAGTCAGATCTGGACAGCATCAGTAGTGCTTTCTCTGTCTCTGCATCAGACTTTTGCTCTAGCTCCTCAATTTCAGCCATAAAATACCTGAAATTGTCCAAAAATGCAAAAACTCATAGTAGAATCCAAAAATGTGATTTTAACACTAAAACCCATAAAAACTTAATAAAAAACAAAATACACTAAAAACTATATGAAAATGATACCAAAAAGTGTATAAAATATCCGCTCATCACAACACCAAATGTAAACCGTTGTTTGTCCCCAAGCAACTAAAAACATAGTAGGATAAAAAGAAAATTAAGATACAAATAAATTTCTAAGTTTCAAATGAAGCTTAGTTATAATTAGATAAGCGGGACTTAGTAGCTTTTTGCTTCTAAATAGTTTTGGCATCTCGCTATCCATTGAAACTTAGAATGGTTGGCATCTTTAGAAACCTAGAATCCAGATGATATTATTAACTCTCCTAGTTCATTTCTTTTTTATTCTTGAACATAGCTTTCAGAGTCTTGGCCGTGACTCTAAGAACCTTGTTTTCCAGTATTACCACCGGATACAATAATGCCACAAACACTTTAACTAGGTGAACCTTTTTCAGATTGTGACTCAGCTTTGCTAGAGTCCTTAGATAGAGGTGTCCAGAGTTCTTAAGCACACTCTTTTTGCTTTAGACCATCATTTTAACCGCTCAGTCTCAATCTTTTTACTTGACACCTTCATGCCACAAGCACATGGTTAGGGACAGCTAGATTGAACCGCTTAGGCCAGGATTTTATTCCTTTGGGACCTCCTATCCATTAATGCTCAAAGCCTTGGGTCCTTTTACCCTTGCCTTTTGGTTTAAAGGGTTATTAGCTTTTTCAATTTGCCCTCATTTTCCTGCATTTTTGGGCAGTAATGGATTTTTCTGCTTTTTACGTTTTTTTTGCCATTTTTATTTCTTTTTTGCATGCATATTATTTTGTTTTCTTTTGCAACTTGCTTTTTCTTTTTCTTTTTGCTACTTTTTCTTGCTTCAAGAATCAATTTTATTGATTTTTCAGATTACCAATAATATTTTTCCTTTTTCCTTATTCTTTCAAGAGCCAACATTCTAAAATTTTAACTTTAAATATGCACTATTTAATCATACATTCCGAAAACAAAAGCAATGCCAACACATCAACATAATTAAACTATTCTTATTTTAAACTTGAAATTCATGCATCTCTCAATTCTTTTCAATTAAAATTTTCTTTTAAGTAAGGTGAGAGATATATGGAATATTTTACAACTTTTAAGACATCGATGAAAATGATCATGCAAGTAGAACAAGAGAACAAATAAAACATAATAGAAAATAGAAAAATAATAAAGAAAAGGAGGTAAAAGAGAATGAGTTCACCATTAATGGTGGTGTCTAGTGCTCCTCCTTGAGGATCTAATATGATGATTGATATCTTCTATGTCCTCCCTTTGCCTTTGTTGCTCTTCCCTCATAGCCTTTTGGCCTTCCCTTATGGCTCTTTGATCTTCTCTTATTTCATTAAGGGTGGTAGCATGCCCTTGATGCTCCATCCTCAATTGCTCCATGTTAGTGCTCAATTTTCCAAGAGAAGTTTGCCATTAATTCCAATAGCTTTGGGGAGGAAAGTACATCCCTTGAGGCATCTCAGGGATTTCATGCTGAGGTGGCTGCACAGGTTCTTATGCATGCTCTCTGGTTTGCTCCATCCTTTTCTTAGTGATGGGCTTATCCTTCCTAATGCAGACATCTCCATTTATGACAATTCTAGCTGAATTCCATAGATGACAGCTGAGGTGTGGGAATGCTAACCTTGCGTTGGTGTGAGGCTTCTCAGCTACCTTGTACAATTCTTGAGGAATCACCTCATGTACTTCCACCTCAATTCCCATCATGATGCAATGGATCATGATGGCTCTGTCAACAGTCACTTCTAATTGATTGCTAGTAGGGATGATGGATCTTTGGATAAATTCCAACCATTCTCTAGCTTTGGGCTTAAGGTCAACCCTTCTTAGTTGAATGGACATGCCTTGGGAATCCCTTTTCCACTGTGCTCCTTCAACACATATGTCTGAGAGCACTTGATCCAATTTCTGATCATAGTTGACTCTCCTAGTGTAAGGATAAGGATCTCCTTGCATTAGAGGCAAGTTAAACGCCAATCTCACACTTTCCGGGCTAAAATCCAAGATTCTTCCTCGAACCATGGTGATCCAATTCCTTGGATTTGGGTTTACACTAGTGTCTTGGTTTTTTTTGTAACCCATGCATTAGCATAGAACTCTTGCACTATGAGAATCCAAACATCCTGAATGGGATTGGTTAGGACTTCCCAACGTCTTCTCTGGATCTCTCTTTAGATTTCCGGATACTCATTCTTCTTGAGCTTGAAAAGTACCTCAGGGATCACTTTCTTCTCAGCCACTACTTCATAGAAGTGGTCTTGGTGGGCTTTGGTGATGAATCTTTCCATCTCCCAAGATTCAGCGGGAGTGGCTACTGCCTTTCCTTTCCTCTTTCTAGAGGAGTCTCCAACCTTAGGTGCCATGAATGGTAACGGAAAGAAAAAAGCAATGCTTTTCCTATACCAAACTTAAAACTTTGCTCGTCCTCGAGCAAAATAAGCAAAGGAGAAGAATGGAGTAGAAGAAGAAGAAAATAGAAGGATATAGAAGGAGAGAGGGCTTTCGGCCTTGTGGGTGTAGCATGGTATGAGAGGTGTGTATATGAAGGGTTATGAAGTGTGGTATTTATAGGAAAGGGGTAGGGTTAGGTTCGGCCATAAGGTGGGTTTCGGGTGGGAAATTTGATTTTGAAGTGGGTGGGGGTTATGATGGTTTTGGGGAAGTGGTATGGATGTGATTGGGATAGGGTTTATAGGGAAGTGTGTATGGGGAAGTGTGAAAGTAAGTGGGGTAGGTAGTTGGTATATGAAATTGTTACTCAGGTTGTGAATTATTGTTCGAAATTGATTCCCTAGCGATGGCACCAAAAACGGATGCGCAGAATCATGGTCTCAACATATCTTCACAACTTCGCATAACTAACCAGCAAGTGCACTGGGTCGTCCAAGTAATAAACCTTACGTGAGTAAGGGTCGATCCCACGGAGATTGTTGGTATGAAGTAAGCTATGGTCACCTTGTAAATCTCAGTCAGGCGGATATAAAATAGTTATGGAGTTTTCGAAATTAATACTAAAATAAGGATAGAAATACTTATGTAAATCATTGGTGAGAATTTCAGATAAGCATATGGAGATGCATTCATTCCTCTGAACCTCTGCTTTCCTGCTGTCTTCATCCAATCTGTCTTACTCCTTTCTATGGCTGGCTTTGTGTAAGGATGTCACCGGTGCCAATGGCTACTTTCAATCCGCTCGGGAAAATGGTCCAAATGCTCTGTCACAGCACGGCTAATCGTCTGGAGGCATCACCCTTGTCGTTGGTTGCATCCTATTCTTCTCTGTGAAAATGGTCCGATGCGCTGTCACTGCATGGCTAATCATCTTGGAGGTTCTCGATCATACTGGAATAGAATTTACTATCCTTTTGCGTCTGTCACTACGCCCAGCACTCGCGAGTTTGGAGTTCGTCACAGTCATTCAATCCCAGAGTCCTACTCGGAATACCACGGACAAGGTTTAGACTTTTCGGACTCTCATGAATGCCGCCATCAATCTAGCTTACACCACTAAGATTCTGATTAAGAGATCTAAGAGATACTCATTCAATCTAATGTAGAACGGAAGTGGTTGTCAGGCACGCGTTCATAGGGAATGATGATGATTGTCACGTTCATCACATTCAGGTTGAAGTGCGAATGAATATCTTAGAAGCGAAATAAGATGAATTGAATAGAAAACAGTAGTACTTTGCATTAATCTTTGAGGAACAGCAGAGCTCCACACCTTAATCTATGGAGTGTAGAAACTCTACCGTTGAAAATACATAAGTGATAATGGAGTTCATTGGTCTCGGCCCCAGAGGGGAACCGGAGTAACCAAGACTACGAATACAATGATAAAAAGTTCTATTTATAATAAACTAGTCACTAGGGTTTACAGAAGTAAGTAATTAATGCATAAATCCACTTTCGGGGCCCACTTGATGTGTGCTTGGGCTGAGCTTGAAGTCTACACGTGGAGAGGTCATTCTTGGAGTTGGACGCCACCTTTTGTGCCATTTTGGGCGTTGAACTCCACTTTGCAACTTGTTTCTGGCGCTGGACGCTAGAATTGGGCAGAGAGCTGGCGTTGAACGCCAGTTTGCGTCATCTAAACTTGGGCAAAGTATGGACTATTATATATAGCTGGAAAGCCCTGGATGTCTACTTTCCAACGCAATTGAAAGCGCACAATTTTGAGTTCTGTAGCTCCAGAAAATCCATTTTGAGTGCAGGGAGGTCAAAATCCAACAGCATCAGCAGTCCTTCTTCAACCTCTGAATCTGATTTTTGCTCAAGTCCCTCAATTTCAGTCAGAAAATACCTGAAATCACAGAAAAATACACAAACTCATAGTAAAGTCCAGAAATGTGAATTTAACATAAAAACTAATGAAAACATCCCTAAAAGTAACTAGATTCTACTAAAAACATACTAAAAACAATGCCAAAAAGCGTATAAATTATCCGCTCATCACAACACCAAACTTAAATTGTTGCTTGTCCCCAAGCAACTGAAAATCAAATAGGATAAGAAGAAGAGAATATACTATAAATTCCAAACTATCAATGAAACAGAGCTCCAATTAAATGAGCGGGACTTATAGCTTTTTGCCTCTTGAATAGTTTTGGCATCTCACTTTATCCATTAAAGTTCAGAATGATTGGCTTCTATAGGAACTCAGAGTTCAGATAGTGTTATTGATTCTCCTAGTTCAGTATGATGATTCTTGAACATAGCTTCTTTATGAGTCTTGGCCGTGGCCCTAAGCACTTTGTTTTCCAGTATTACCACCGGATACATAAATGCCACAGACACATAATTGGGTGAACCTTTTCAGATTGTGACTCAGCTTTGCTAAAGTCCCCAATTAGAGGTGTCCAGAGTTCTTAAGCACACTCTTTTTTTGCTTTGGACCTTGACTTTAACCGCTCAGTCTCAAGTTTTCACTTGACACCTACACGCCACAAGCACATGGTTAGGGACAGCTTGGTTTAGCCGCTTAGACCAGGATTTTTATTCATTTAGGCCCTCCTATCCACTGATGCTCAAAGCCTTGGGATCCTTTTTATTTGCCATTGCCTTTTGGTTTTAAGGATTATTGGCTTTTCGCTCTTGCCTCTTGGTTTTAAGAGCTTTTGGCTTTTTCTGCTTGCTTTTTCTTTTTCTTTCTAATTTTTTTCGCCTATTTTATTTATTTTTTTTTCTGCAAGCTTTGTTCTTTGATGCTTTTTCTTGCTTCAAGAATCATTTTTATGATTTTTCAGATTATCAAATAACATGTTTCCTAGTCATCATTCTTTCAAGAGCCAACATATTTAACATTCTTAAACAACAACTTCAAAAGACATATGCACTGTTCAAGCATACATTCAGAAAACAAGAAGCATTGTCACCACATCAATATAATTAAACTAAGTTCAAGGATAAATTCAAAACTCATGTACTTCTTGTTCTTTTGTATTAAAACATTTTTCATTTAAGAGAGGTGATGGATTCATAGGACATTCATAACTTTAAGACAAAGTTACTAACTACTAATGATCATGTAATGAAGACACAAACATAGATAAGCACTTAACATAGAAAACAAAAAACAGAAGAAGTAAGAACAAGGAATGAGTCCACCTTAGTGATGGTGGCGTTTCCTTCTTGAGGAACCAATGATGTCCTTGAGCTCTCCTATGTCTCTTCCTTGTCTTTGTTGCTCCTCCCTCATTGCTTTTTGATCTTCTCTTATTTCATGAAGGATGATGGAGTGCTCTTGATGTTCCACCCTTAGTTGTCCCATGTTGGAACTTAATTCTTCTAGGGAGGTGTTGATTTTCTCCCAATAGTAATGTGGAGGAAAATGCATCCCCTGAGGTATCTCAGGGATCTCTTGATGATGAGCTTCTTCATGTGTCTCTTGAGATCCATGAATGGGCTCTCTTTCTTGCTCCATCCTTTTCTTAGTGATGGGCTTGTGAGATGAATCTTTCCATCTCCCATGGCTCAGAAGTGGAAGCAATTGTCTTCCCTTTCCTCTTTCTTGAGGTTTCTCTGGCCTTAGGTGCCATTAATGGTTATGGAAAAACAAAAAGCTTATGCTTTTACCACACCAAACTTAGAATATTGCTCGCCCTCGAGCAAAAGAAGAGAGAATAGAAGAAGAAGAAGAAGAAGATATGGAGGAGATGGAGGGATGTGTGTATTCGGCCATATGGGTGGGATTGGGTGGGGAAGAGATGTTGAATTTTGAAGGTAGGTGGGGTGTATGGATGTGAGTGGTAAATGGAAAACAGAAGGGATGATTATGAATGGAGAGAGAGGGTGATATAGGATTATGAGGAGGTAAGGTGAGTGGAGGTATGTGGGGATCGTGTGGGGTCCACAGATCTTGAGGTGTTCAAGGATTTACAACCTTGCACCAACTTAGGCATGTAAATTGCCCTTGCACACAACTCTGGGCGTTCAGCACCAGGTTGGTGCCCATTTTGGGCGTTCAACGCCCATTTGTTGCCCATTTCTGGCGTTGAACACCAGAACCATGCTTGTTCTGGGCGTTCAGCGCCAGCTCCTCTCCAAGGTGCAATTCTGGCGTTCAGCGCCCAGATGATGCCCATTTTGGGCGTTCAGCGCCCAGATACTGCCCATTTTGGGCGTTCAGCGCCAGAACCATGCTCTGTTCTGGCGTTGAACGCCAGGCAGGTGCTTCTTCTAGGGTGTGATTTTTCTTCCGCTGTTTTGATTCTGTTTCTAAATTTTTCGTTTATTTTGTGACTCCACATGATCATGAACCTAAGAAAACATGAAAACAAAAATAAAATTAGATAGATAAACATTGGGTTGCCTCCCAACAAGTGCTTCTTTAATGTCAATAGCTTGACAGTGGGCTCTCATGGAGCCTCACAGATGTGCAGAGCTTTGTTGAGACCTCCCAACACCAAACGTAGAGTTTGGATATGGGGGTTTGACACCAAACTTAGAGTTTGGTTGTGGACTCCCAACACCAAACTTAGAGTTTGACTGTGGGGGCTTTGGTTGACTCTGCTTTGAGAGAAGCTTTTTCTGCTTCCTCTCCATGGATGCAGAGAGAGATCCTTGAGTTGTAAACACAAGGTTGTCCTTATTTAATTGAAGGATCAATTCTCCTCTGTCCACATCAATCACAGCTCTTGCTGTGGCTAGGAAAGTTCTTCCTAGGATGATGGATTCATCCTCTTCCTTTCCAGTATCCAGGACTATGAAATCAGCAGGGATGTAAAGGCCTTCAACCTTTACTAACACGTCCTATACTTGTCCATAAGCCTATTTTCTTGAATTGTCTACCATCTCTAATGAGATTTTAGCAGCTTGCACCACATAGATTCCCAGTTTCTCTATTACAGAGAGGGGCATGAGGTTTATTCCTGAACCAAGGTCACACAGAGCCTTAAAGATCATGATGCCTATGGTACAAGGTATTATGAACTTTCCAGGATCCTGTCTCTTCTGAGGTAATGTCAGTTGATCCAGATCACTTAGTTTATTGGTGAACAAGGGAGGTTCATCTTCCCAAGTTTCAATACCAAATAATTTGGCATTTAGATTCATGATTGCACCAAGGAACTTGGCAGCTTGCTCTTCAGTAACATCCTCATTCTCTTCAGAAGAGGAATACTCATCAGAGCTCATGAATGGCATAAGGAGGTTCAATGGAATCTCTATGGTCTCTAGATGAGTCTCAGATTCCTTACGTTCCTCAGAGGGAAGCTCCTTATTGATCACTGGCGTCCCAGGATCCTCCTTGGGATTCATGTCCTTCTCCTCTCTTGTGGGTTCGGCCATGGTAATTAATTCAATGGCCTTGCACTCTCCTTTTGGATTCTCTTCTGTATTGCTTGGGAGAGTACTAGGAGGGATTTCAGTGATCCTTTTACTCAGCTGGCCCACTTGTGCTTCCAAATTTCTAATGGAAGACCTTGTTTCATTCATGAAACTCACAGTGGCCTTAGATAGATTAGAGACTAAATTTGCTAAGCTAGATGGATTCTGCTCAGAATTCTCTGTCTGTTGCTGAGTGGATGATGGAAAAGGCTTGCTATTGCTAAACCTGTTTCTTCCACCATTATTAAAGCCTTGTTGAGGCATTTGATCCTTCCATGAGAGATTCGGGTGATTTCTCCATGATGGATTGTAGGTGTTTCCATATGGTTCGCCCATGTATTTTAACTCTGCTATTGCAGGGTTCTCAGGATCATAAGCTTCTTCCTCATAAGAAGCCTTTTCAGTACTGTTAGATGCAGCTTGCATTCTAGTCAGACTCTGAGAAATCATATTGACTTGCTGAGTCAAGATTTTATTCTGAGCCAGTATGGCATTCAGAGTATCAATTTCAAGAACTCCCTTCTTCATAGGCGTCCCATTACTCATAGGATTCCTCTCAGAAGTGTATATAAACTGGTTATTAGCAACCATGTCAATGAGTTCTTGAGCTTCTGCAGGCGTTTTCTTTAGGTGAATGGATCCACCTGCAGAAGTATCCAATGACATCTTTGATAGCTCAGATAAACCATCATAGAATATATCCAGGATGGTCCATTCTGAAAGCATGTCAGAAGGACACTTTTTGGTCAGCTGCTTGTATCTTTCCCAGGCTTCATAGAGGGATTCACCTTCTTTCTGTCTGAAGGTTTGAACATCAGCTCTAAGCTTGCTCAGCTTTTGAGGAGGAAAGAACTTGGCTAAGAAAGCCGTGACCAGCTTATCCCAAGAGTTCAGGCTGTCTTTGGGTTGAGAGTCCAACCATATTCTAGCTCTGTCTCTTACAGCAAAAGGGAAAAGCATGAGCCTGTAGACTTCAGGATCTACTCCATTAATCTTAACAGTATCACAGATCTGCAAGAATTCAGTTAAGAACTGAAAAGGATCTTCAGATGGAAGTCCATGAAACTTGCAGTTCTGCTGCATCAGAGAAACTAGCTGAGGTTTCAGCTCAAAGTTGTTTGCTCCAATGGTAGGGATGGAGATGCTTCTTCCATGTAAATTGGAATTTGGTGCAGTAAAGTCACCAAGCATTCTCCTTGCATTATTATTATTTTCGGCTGCCATCTCCTCTTCTTGTTCGAAAATTTCTGAAAGGTTATCTCTGGATTGTTGTAATTTAGCTTCTCTTAATTTTCTCTTCAGAGTCCTTTTAGGTTCTGGATCTACTTCAACAAGAATGTTCTTGTCCTTGCTCCTGCTCATATGACAAAGAAGAGGGCACAAAAAAATAATAATAATAACAGGGATCCTTTATACCACAGTATAGAGGTCCTTATGTAAGTGGAAGAAAGGAAGGGGACAAAGAATGTAATGTAAAGAAAGAAACATAAGGGTGAGGAGAGCAGAGATGTGAGATGAGGAGATGTTAGTAGATGAATAAATAATTAGAATGAGAGAGGGATAATTTCGAAAATAATTTTTGAAAAAGAGTTAGTGATTTTTGAAAATGGTTTTTGAAAAAGGTTAGTAATTTTTGAAAATTAAAATAAAAAAATAATTAATTAATTATTTAAAAAGAATTTTTTTTTAAAAAAGAGGGAAGGGATTTTCGAAAATTAGAGAGAGAGAGTTAGTTAGGTGGTTTTGAAAAAGATAAGAAACAAACAAAAAGTTAGTTAGTTAGTTGAAACAAATTTTACAAAGATAAGAAGTTAGGAAGTTAGAAAATATATTTTGGAATCAAATTTTGAAAAAGATAAGATGAGAAGATATTTTTGAAAAGATATGATTGAAATTAGTTTTGAAAAAGATTTGATTTTTAAAATCACAATTAATGACTTGATTCACAAGAAATCACAAGATATGATTCTAGAACTTAAAGTTTGAATCTTTCTTAACAAGTAAGTAACAAACTTGAAATTTTTGAATCAAAACATTAATTGATGATGTTATTTTCGAAAATATGATGTAAAATTAAGAAAAAGATTTTTGAAAAATATTTTTGAAATTTTCGAAAATAACTAAAAAAAATTGAAAAAAAGATTTTATTTTTGAAAATGATTTTGAAAAAGATAAGATTTTTTTAAATTGAAAATTTGATTTGACTCATAAAAACAACTAGATTTTAAAATTTTTTTGAAAAATTCAAATCTAATTTTCGAAATTCTAAGAGAGAAAAAAGGGAAAGATATTTTTTGATTTTTGAATTTTTATGATGAGAGAGAAACAAGAAAAATGATGCAATGCATGAAAGTTATGGATCAAAACAATGAATGCATGCAAGAATGCTATGAATGTCAAGATGAACACCAAGAACACTATGAAGATCATGATGAACATCAAGAACACATTTTTGAAAAAAATTTTTTGTGCAAAGAAAACATGCAAGACACCAAACTTAGAAATCTTTAATGCTTAGGCACTAAGAATTCAAGAATGCATATGAAAAACACCATACAACACAAAACAAGAAAACATCAAGATCAAACAAGAAGGCTTACCAAGAACAACTTGAAGATCATGAAGAACACTATGAATGCATGAATTTTCGAAAAATGCAAGATGAATATGCAACTGACACTAAACTTATAACGTGACTCAAGACTCAAACAAGAAACATGAAATATTTTTGATTTTTTTGATTTTATGATTTTTTTTGTATTTTATTTTAATTTTTTTTTCGAAAATCATTTTGAAAAAGAAAAATAAGGATTCCAAAATTTTTAATATGAATTCCAGGAATCTTATGCTCTTTAGTCTAAAGCTCCAATCAAAGGGTCAGGCATGGCTTAATAGCCAGCCAAGCTCTAGCATGTAAATTACATCCATTGAGGTGATTAGTTGAAGACCAATCCCAAAGCAGTTTGGGTATGGATTTACAGCCAGATAGGATTCAACATGTTTCATGAAACACTAGAATTCATTCTTAAAAATTCTGAAGAAAAATATATTTTTGAAAACATTTTTTATTTTAAAAAATTTTTTTCGAAAACAAAGGAGAAATTTTTGAAAGATTTTTAAAAAATTTTTGAAAACTTTTTCGAAAAGAAAACGAAAAGAAAGTTACCCAATCTGAGCAACAAGATGAACCGTCAGTTGTCCAAACTCGAACAATCCCCGGCAACGGCGCCAAAAACTTGGTATGTGAAATTGTTACTCAGGTTGTGAATTATTGTTGGAAATTGATTCCCTGGCGATGGCACCAAAAACGGATGCACAGAACCATGGTCTCAACATATCTTCACAACTTCGCATAACTAACCAGCAAGTGCACTGGGTCGTCCAAGTAATAAACCTTACGTGAGTAAGGGTCGATCCCACGGAGATTGTTGGTATGAAGCAAGCTATGGTCACCTTGTAAATCTCAGTCAGGCGGATATAAAATAGTTATGGAGTTTTCGAAATTAATACTAAAATAAGGATAGAAATACTTATGTAAATCATTGGTGAGAATTTCAGATAAGCGTATGGAGATGCATTCATTCCTCTGAACCTCTGCTTTCCTGCTGTCTTCATCCAATCTGTCTTACTCCTTTCTATGGCTGGCTTTGTGTAAGGATGTCACCGGTGCCAATGGCTACTTTCAATCCTCTCGGGAAAATGGTCCAAATGCTCTGTCACAGCACGGCTAATCGTCTGGAGGCATCACCCTTGTCGTTGGTTGCATCCTATTCCTCTCTGTGAAAATGGTCCGATGCGCTGTCACTGCATACCTAATCATCTTGGAGGTTCTCGATCATACTGGAATAGAATTTACTATCCTTTTGCGTCTGTCACTACGCCCAGCACTCGCGAGTTTGGAGTTCGTCACAGTCATTCAATCCCAGAGTCCTACTCGGAATACCACGGACAAGGTTTAGACTTTTCGGACTCTCATGAATGCCGCCATCAATCTAGCTTACACCACTAAGATTCTGATTAAGAGATCTAAGAGATACTCATTCAATCTAATGTAGAATGGAAGTGGTTGTCAGGCACGCGTTCATAGGGAATGATGATGATTGTCACGTTCATCACATTCAGGTTGAAGTGCGAATGAATATCTTAGAAGCGAAATAAGATGAATTGAATTGAAAACAGTAGTACTTTGCATTAATCTTTGAGGAACAGCAGAGCTCCACACCTTAATCTATGGAGTGTAGAAACTCTACCGTTGAAAATACATAAGTGATAATGGAGTTCATTGGTCTCGGCCCCAGAGGGGAACCAGAGTAACCAAGACTACGAATACAATGATAAAAAGTTCTATTTATAATAAACTAGTCACTAGTGTTTACAGAAGTAAGTAATTGATGCATAAATCCACTTCCGGGGCCCACTTGATGTGTGCTTGGGCTGAGCTTGAAGTCTACACGTGGAGAGGTCATTCTTGGTGTTGGACGCCACCTTTTGTGCCATTTTGGGCGTTGAACTCCACTTTGCAACTTGTTTCTGGCGCTAGACGCCAGAATTGCGCAGAGAGCTGGCGTTGAACGCCAGTTTTCGTCATCTAAACTTGGGCAAAGTATGGACTATTATATATAGCTGGAAAGCCCTGGATGTCTACTTTCCAACGCAATTGAAAGCGCGCAATTTTGAGTTCTGTAGCTCCAGAAAAGCCATTTTGAGTGCAGGGAGGTCAGAATCCAACAGCATCAGCAGTCCTTCTTCAACCTCTGAATCTGATTTTTGCTCAAGTCCCTCAATTTCAGTCAGAAAATACCTGAAATCACAGAAAAATACACAAACTCATAGTAAAGTCCAGAAATGTGAATTTAACATAAAAACTAATGAAAACATCCCTAAAATTAACTAGATTCTACTAAAAACAATGCCAAAAAGCGTATAAATTATTCGCTCATCAGTAGTGTAGGTGAATGATGCTGTGGGACCCACAGGTCCTTAGAGGCTAGGGAATCTAGATTCCCTGCTTCTCTGCATTGGCGTTTGAACACCCAGGGGCTGCTCCCTGGTTGGCGTAAAACTTTGACACTCCATCCATAGTGTTTTGTTTTCATTGCTGTAAAATTCTGTCTCTTGACTGATGCACATGATCATGACTCTGAAAAACAAAATAAAAATAAAAGGAAATAAATAATTAATTAAGGTTCGGTTGCCTCTCAACAAGTACTCTTTTAATGTCACTAGCTTGACCTTTAGCTCCTTACGGAGGTGAGTGTGGGCTTAGATTTTCGCCCTTTACAGTGAACTTTCTTCCTGTCCTCTCATGAATGAGCTCCACATGCTCTAGAGATAGAACACGACTCACTATATGTGGTAAGGCTGGCTTCTTAGTGAAGACAACTCTCATGCCAGGTGAGAGGCCCTCAGTTGGAACTTTCTTGTCCCTCCAACCTTTAGGTACTTTCTTCTTAGTACCTTTGTGCTTAAATCTTGTTGATGGCTGCCGAACACCAAACTTAGAATTGATGTCTGGGGGCTCTGCCATGCTCTGCACAGAAAAAGAGGGTTGGAACACTAGGTGTTGCACAGTTATCTCTCTTTTAGAGGGAGAATTGTTATTGGACATCTTGAATAAGATATAGTCCTCTCCTAGTTAGAGAACCATTTTTTCCTTAGCCACATCAATGATAGCATTGGCAGTGGCTAGGAAAGGTCTTCCAAGGATGACAGAGTAATCCTCATCCTCGCCTATGTCCAAGACAATGAAGTTTGCAGGGATGTAGTGGTTTTCAACATTTACCAAGACATCCTCTACTAAGCCATATGGCTTCTTCATTGTCTTGTCCGCATAATGAGATGTTTGCAGATTTCACCTCAATGATGCCCAGTTTCTCCATTACAAAGAGTGACATGAGGTTAATACTTGACCCTAGGTCATACAGAGCCTTTTCAAAGGTCATGGTGCCTATGGTGCAAGGAATCACAAAGCGTCCAGGATCTGGAAGCTTTTGTGGTAGCTCTTGTGGAACCAAAGCATGGAGTTCCTTGGTGAGCAGTGGAGGTTCTTCCTCCAATGGCCTTGTACCAAATAACTTGGCATTCAGCTTCATAAGAGCTGCTAAGTACCGAGCAACTTACTCTTCTCCTAGTGTTTTCATCCTCATCAGAGGATGACTAGTCATCAGAACTCATGCACTGCAGAAGTGTATGCAAAGAAACCTCTATGGTCTTTATGGTTTCCTTTGGTTCAGGACTAGAGATCTTTAGTAGGGTTTAAGCACTCAAAGGGTGTGCTTTGACTGGCGTCCAATGCTAGCTCGGTGAGCTCTTTTGGCTGCTGTCCACCCTGACTGGTGTTACACACCAGTCCCTCTAGCATTCTGTGCGTTGAATGCCCAGCAAGGATGTCCTTGCCAGAATTCAACGCCAGCTTCCCTGGGATTGTGGGCATTGAATGCCCAGTGAGGGGTTCCTCACTGGCGTTCAATGCTAGAAAGCCTGGGTGTTTGGATGTTGAACGCCCAGCCAGTGCTCTCTGGCTAGCGTTCAACTCCAGCTCTGCTGCCGGGATGGACGTTGAATGCTCAGTGAGGGGTTCTTCACTAGCGTTCAGCACTAGGCTTGCTGCCAGATTGGGCATTGAACGCCTAGTGAAGGCTTCTTCACTGGCGTTTAATGCCTTGCCATTCTCCTCTGATTCGGCCACTACCTCCATGGTTATGGCCTTGCACTCATCTTTAGGATTTACCTCAGTATTATTGGGAAGAGTTTCAGGAGGAGTCTCAGGGATCCTCTTTCTCAGTTGACCAACTTGCACCTCCAAATTTCTAATGGAGGACCTTGATTCATTAATGAAACTATGAGTGGTCCTAGAGAGGCTGGAAACCAGAGTAACTAAGTTAGAGAGGCTCTACTTAGAGGTTTCTATATTCCCTTAAGAAGATGGGAATGGTGGTCTGTTGTTGAACCTATTCTGGTTTCTACCACCTTGATTATTATTGGGATGGTTCCTCCATGAAGGGTTATAGGTGTTTCCATAGGGTTCTCCCATGTAATTCACCTCCTCCACGTTGGGTTGCTCAGGATTATAAGCTTCTTTTTCAGGAGAAGCTTCCTGAGTACTGCAAGCTGCAGTTTGCATCCCAGATAGATACTGAGAGATCATGTTAACTTATTGGGTCAAGATCTTATTCTGAGCCAATATGGCATTCAGAGTCTCAACTTTATGAACTCCTTTCTTCTGAGAGATCCCATGGTTTATAGGATTTCTTTCAAAAGTGTACATGAACTGGTTGTTAGAAACTATTTCAATGAGTTCTCTAGCTTCTGCAGGTGTTTTCTTCAGGTGGAGAGATCTACCTGCAGAGCTGTCCAATGAAATTTTCGACATCTCAGACAAGTCATCATAGAACGCACCTATGATGGACCATTCTGAGAGCATGTCAGGAGGACATTTCCTGATCAGCTGCTTGTATCTTTCCCAGGCTTCATAGAGGGATTCACCTTCCTTTGAGGATGAAATAATTTAGCCAGAAAAGCATTAACTAGCTTTTCCCAAGAGTAAAGACTCTCTCTAGGTTGGGCATCCAACCATAGCTTAACTCTGTCTCTTACAACAAAGGAAAAGAGCATCAACTTGTAGACTTCAGGATTAAATCCATTAGTCTTTTCAGTATCACAGATCTGCAAGAGCTCAGCTAAGAACTGATGTGGATCTTCCAATGGAAGTCCATGGAATTTGCAGTTCTGTTGCAGAAGAGAGACTAACTGAGGCTTAAGCTCAAAATTGTTAACTCCAATGGCAGGTATAGAGATACTTCTGCCATAAAAGTCAGACGTAGGCATGGTGAAGTCACCAATGACCTTTCTAGGCTCCTCTTGAGGTTCAGCCATGTCCTCTGTTTCTTGCTCAGAACTTTCTGAAAGGTGTCTTCCAGAGTGTTGTGCTTTAGCTTGTTGTAAACGCCTCCTTATAATCTTCTCAGGTTCAGGTTCAAGAGTCAAGAGGGGTTCTTTATCCCTATTCCTGGTCATAAACAAGAAAAGAATAGAAAGAAAAGAAGAAAGCTTTTTGTACCACTTAGACAAAAAAAGCTTCCAGTGGGATGTGAAGAAAGAAAAGAGAGATAAACGAGAGGATGAAAGATGAGAAGAAAGAATATAGAAGGGAAAAAGACGAATGATATGAGTAGAGATGAAAACAGAAGAAGTATAAATAGAAAAAGTAAATGAGAATTAAAATATTTTTTTGTTTTTATTTTATTTATTTATTATTTAGTTTTCGAAAATTATGTTAAATAATTTAAAAATAATTTAAAATTTAAACGTTAAATTTTCATAAAAAGAAGAGAGAAAAGAAGGAGAAGTTTTCAAAAATTAAGTGAGAGAAGAGTTAGTTAGGTAGTTTTGAAAAAGAAGAGAGAGAAGAGAAGTGGAATTTTTGAAAATTAAGAAGAGATGAGAGTTAGTTAGGTAGTTTTGAAATAGAAGAGAGAGAAGATAAGATATTAATTAAGAAAAGATTTAAATTATAAAATAAAATAGAAGATAAGATAAGAAAAGATTTGAAATTGAAATTTAAAATTAGAAAAGATAAGATAAGAAATTTAATTTTGAAAAAGATTAGATTTTTTTGTAAAATTTGAAATTTGAAAAAGATAACATAAGATTTTTAAATTTTGAAAAAGATGAGAAAAGATAAGATTTTTGGAAAAGATAAGATTTTTAATTTTGAAAATATTTGACTTTTGAAAACTTGACAACTAAGATATGATAAGATAAAAATTTGAAATTGAAATCTGAATTTTTAATGCTAATTTTTGAAAATTATGTTAAAATTAAGTTAGAAAAGATATTTTTTATTTTTGAATTTAATGATGAAAGACAAAAACACATGAAAGACAGAAAACTTAAAATTTTTAGATCTAATGCTCCTCATTTTCAAAAATTTTGGAGGGAAACATAAAGGAACACCAAACTTAAAATTTTAAGATCAAAACACAAAAAAGACTCAAGAACACTTTGAAGACTCACAAGAACACAAAGAACAAAACTCAAAGACTTAAAGAACACCAAATTTAAAATTTTTAGAAAACCAAACATAAATTTTTGAAAATTAGAAGAAAAATAACAAGAAAACACCAAACTTAAAAATTTGACATAAGAGTTAACCAAAGAAACTATTTTTGTAAAATTTTTAGAAAATAGGAGTCAAAGAAAACGAAAGACTCAACAAGAACAAACACAAACGACTCAAACTAAGAACAAAGATTTAAACACAGAAAATAAAAAAATATTTTTAAAAAGGGTTTTTAAATTTTTCAAAAAAATAGAGATTTAATCAAGAACACAAACAAAGACTTCAAACAAAAAGCTAAGGATGCTGGAAAACAAATTGCATGAAAATGGTTTTAAAATTTTTGTAATTGTAAAACAGAAAACAAGAACATGCAAGACTCAATACCAAGAACAAAAATTAAACAAAGAAAAGAAAAATATTTTTGAAAAGCTTTTTTTTTATTTTTTTCGAAAAAAATAGAAGAAGAAGATAAAAATAAAAGACTCAAATAAAAAAAAATTACCTGATCTAGGGAGCAAGACAATCCATCAATTTATCCAAACTCGAACAATCCTCGGTAACGGCGCCAAAAACTTTGTAGCACGAATCCCCACACCTTCATACTCTTGTACTAGCAAGTGCACTGGGTCGTCCAAGTAATACCTGAGCGAGTCAAGATCGATCCCACGAGGATTGTTATTTGAAGCAAGCTATGGTTATCTTGCATGTCTTAGTCAGGCAGATCAGAAGGTTGTTGGATTGAATTTGGTTAAACCATAAAAGTAATAAAGCAAAAGGGTAGAAAATACTTTGTATATTAGAAGGGAATCAGAGATAGGAATAGAGTTGAGGATTGGAGTTGCTTTGCCTTTCTGAATTAACTCCGGTATTACTGCTCTCTTTGCTTGTGAGTTATTTCTTCAATGGCAAGCTATATGTGATTGACACTGGTTTGAGTAGCTGCCAATACTCCTCCAGATCTGAACCCCAGGTTTAGTACAAATCCATTCTGATTGAGGGTGAAGCTCGTACAGTTCATTCTCCTTAATGATCCTATTCAAAATACCACAGATAAGGTCAGATCTTCCGAATTAGAGAATGATACGCCTTGGGTTCTAGCCTCTACCACAGAGACCCTAATCTCCCTGAAAATCGGCTAGACTGATGTCTCGAGAAGTCCCCAACAAAGTCATGGATTGGCCGTCTGAGAGATGTATAAACATAGTTGTTAGCTCATCATTGTCCGATGAAAGACGCACTCTGAACCCAAGTAGACGCGGGTGTTTGTTAGGCACATTTGTCTTAATGTGGTGAAAAGAGCTGATTTGTCAGATCATCCTATTCACCACAATGAAGATAGGATATACATCTTAGAATTAATCAAACACGGATCGAAGAGAAACAATAATACTTTTATTAATTCATAGGACACAGCAGGGATCCTCCCCTCAACCTAGGAGGTTTAGAAACTCATACTGATGTATAAACAATGATAAACGTGTATGATGGTGAAAAGTGTCGAAGAAGGTGATAAAAAGGTTTGAATAACATAAATAAAATCCCTTAAATACTAAACAAATGACTAGTAAGTGTAAAACAGTCTATTTAGTGCTAAAATTCCCTTCTGGGACCCACTTGGTGAGTGTTTGGGCTGAGCTTTGATGAGATCCACGTGCTTTGGGGTGTCTGGGCATGGAACACCGGCTAGGGGATCCTCTTTGGGTGTTTGTACATTGGTCTCTACTCTTTTGGGCCCTGGACGCTGGAAGGGGGCAGGTGGCTGGCGTTGGACGCCCATTTTAGGCCTGCTAATCCAAAGTAAAGTATGAACTATTATATATTTCTGAAAAGCTCTAGAAGTCAGCTTTTCATAGCCAGTGAGAGCGCTCCATTTGGACATCTGTATCTCCAAAAAAGCTCTTCTGAGTGCAGGCAAGTCAGATGCGGATAGCATCTGTAGTGCTTTCTCTGTCTCTGAATCAGACTTTTGCTCCAGCTCCTCAATTTCAGCCAGAAAATACCTAAAATTGTCCAAAAACACAAAAACTCATAGTAGAATCCAAAAATGTGATTTTAACACTTAAACTTATAAATACTTAATAAAAATTAAATAAAATATACTAAAAACTATATGAAGATGATGCCAAAAAGAGTATAAAATATCCGCTCATAAAAAACGCTAAGGAACACCAAACTTAAAATATGAAATTAAATGAAAATAAACTAAAACAAAATTCAAAAAATCAAGGGAAAGATAAGTAAGATAAAATTCGAAAATCAAGAAAAAATACGATAGGATTTGAAAATTAAAATGAAAATTGATGAGAGCAAAAGAAGAAAATCACTTAAGGGACACCAAACTTTAAAATTAAGATAGAATAAAGCAACCAATTAACTAACAAGATTTGAGATTAAAGATGAATTTTTTTGAAAATTAAAGAAAAGTCAAATAAATATTTTGAAATTCAAAAATTAGAAAGAATAAGTCAAGAGAAAGATACAAGATAAGATAAGAATTGAAAAGATTTTGAAATTAAAATTTGAAAGAAAGAAAGATTAAAGAAATACCAAACTTAAAATTAAAACAAGATAAAGCAAACAATTAGTTAAAAATATTTGAAAATAAAGATAGAAGATTTGTTTTTTTTTTAAATTATTTTTCGAAAATAAAAAGGGAAAGGTCAAATAAAGATTTTGAATTTCAAACTTAAAGAAAGGAAAGCTAAAGAAATTTTAAACTTTAAAATTTAAATTTAAAAGCTAGATAAGATAAGATAACAAAGTTTGAAACTTAAAGAAAACATAAAGATTCAAGATCAAAAAAGATAAACAAGATATGATTTGAAAATTTAAAAAATAAAAGAAGAAAATTAAACCAAAAGAAAAAGAAAAGATTTAAAATTTTTGAAAATTAAAAAGGAAAGGAAAAATTAAAAGACATCAACTTAAAATTTAAAATTAAATCAAAATAAGATAAGAAGAAAACTTCGAAAACTAAAAAGGGAAAGATAAAAAATTTTGAAGTAAAAACACTAAAAGAACACCAAATATAAAAATTTTAAAATCAAATAACATTAATTTTGAAAAAAAGAGAGAAACACTAATAGACACTAAACTTAAAAGTTTTGAAATCAAATAAGAGAAAATACCAAAAAATTTCAAATACAAAGAAAGAAAGAAAAGGTAAAATAAGGTAAAATAAGGTAAAATAAGTTCAAGAAAACAGATAAGAACAATTTTCAAAATTCGAGAAGAAAGAAAAATAATTAACCAAAACTACGAAGAACACCAAACTTAAAATTTGACATAGAATTAAAAAAAAAAGAAAAAAGAAAGATGACAAAAGATGAATTTTTCTTTTAAAAAAATTTTGAGAAAGGAAATAAGAAACACAATTAAAAGAAAAACTAGTAAAAGTACCTGATCTAAGCAGCAAGACAACTGGTAGTTGTCAATCTCGAACAATCCCCAGCAACGGCACCAAAAACTTGGTGCGCAAAATTTGAACTCGCACAACTTCACCAGCAAGTGCACCTGATCGTCCAAGTAATACCTCAAGTGAGTGAAGGTCGATCCCACGAGGATTATTGGATTGAGCAAGCAATAGTTATCTTGCTGGACTTAGTCAGGAAAATAGGAAAAAGATTTGTGTTGTTGAATTCACATAAAACAAGAAAGTAAAGAAAAGCAATTAAAGAGAATTGTTAAAGAGATAATATATGGAAGAAGTTAAGGGTTCGGAGATGCTTATCTTTCTGGATTAATACCTCTTACTAGGTATTCAAACAATGAAGGATTCATTCTATGCCAAACTGTAAATGATTAAACCCAATTCCTTGGCAATTTAATCTCCTCTGATTCTAATCAAAAGCCAAGGTCAGTGGTCATTCAATTCGAATGAGGGTGAAGCTCAGAATTCTAGTTTAGTGTCACAAAAACCTTAATTACCTAAAACTGACAGGATTTCATGTCACATATCCCAATCAGCCACAGGTAACCCTCAGTTTAAGATGAGTGTTTAGTTATTAATGCTTTATAGAGAAAACAAAGAAGAAGATGTAAAGTAATGTGTTTGATGATGATGTATAATCCTAAGTGATCTCCTCTTTAAATAGTAAAGCTAACCCTAAAAGATGTTAATTTAAATTTAAAAGTTACAAGGATGAGATAAGATAAGCTAAGGAGTGCTAAAATCCTCTTTAGGGCCCATTTGGGGCAATTCGGGCTGAAGAATGGCGTTCAACTTGGGTTTGGGCATTGAACTTCACTAGTCCTGCAACCTAGCTGGCGTTGAGCGCCAGTTTTGGGCATTCAACTCCAGGGGTTGCTCCTTCTTGGGCGTTTAACACCTAGGCTTGGCGTTTAATGCCATTTTTGGCTGTCATTATAGAAGAAAATTTTAGATTATTATATATTGCTAGAAAGCTCTGAAAGTTAGATTTTTAACACCGTTGAGACCGCATCAATTGGACCTTTGTAGCTCAAGATATGCTTGTTGGAATGCACGGAGGTTAGGATTTGACAACATCTGCTATCCTTTCTTCGTCTCTGAACAAGATTCTGCCAATTTCACCCAAAATTCACCTAAAATCATAAAAATAACACAAAAACTCAACGTAGCATCCAAAGATGAATGTTGCACTAAAACATACTAAAAATTAATAAAATCTAATTAAAAACACTATGAAAATGCTATGAAAAAGGGTATAAGATGCTATAAGGGCATCAAGTGGTCTCTCTATGAGTGATCTCACTTTTTATACTAAATTCCTGCTAATTCAACTTCGAATTCAAATTCTAAAACTAATCTTATCTTAACCAGATTGTTTAAGATAACTTCCTATTTTAAATTTAACAAATCTAAATAGTATTTTTTCGAATTAAAAATAAATTTAAATATAAATTAAATACGTGAGACTGCGTTGTTGAGGACGTGGGGTTGAAAACTTTCTTAAAACTCTACCCTACCCTAACCCTAACCCGCAGGTTGAAAGCTTTCTTAAAACTCTATGCTACCCTACCTGTGGGTTGAAAATCTCTCAACCCTAACCCTACCCGCACCCTAAAGTTCTAAACCATACCCTACCCGACCCTACCCGTAGGAAAATAAGAAAATTTCAAGGAAATATAAAATTCAACCATTCCAAATTTCATACATATTAATAAAATAGAAAATAAAAAACTAATTTTAAATTAAAATTAAAAACAATAAATTCTTAAAGAAATCCAACATAAAATTACAAATAATATGATCATCAACTAGCTTAGTGGCTATTTGAAGTTTTTATAAAAGGAAGATTGTG
This sequence comes from Arachis hypogaea, assembly GCF_003086295.3. Taxonomy (NCBI): domain Eukaryota; kingdom Viridiplantae; phylum Streptophyta; class Magnoliopsida; order Fabales; family Fabaceae; genus Arachis; species Arachis hypogaea. The sequence goes on along the minus strand of NC_092052.1, from coordinate 96,179,777 downwards.
AGTTCAACACTCAGTTTCTTCACTACATCCATAGATTTTACATATATATTATGTAATATATTAGGGGTACAGGTAGGGTAGGATAGGATATACCCTGAACCCGTACCCTACCCTACCCGCAGGCAAGTCGGGTAGACAACCCTACCCGAACGATTTATTCACTACATACATAGCTTTTACGATTTATTCTATTTAATCAAGATTATATTTTTAGAGATTTTTACATATAAATCGAATAATTTCTTAATATAATTTGAAGTTCTAGTAACTGAGAAATAATGGAAATTTTATATATTATATTTTGAATATTTAGTTTCAAACTTTAATTTATAAACAAAAAATAATTTATTTATTTATCTATAATTTTAAATTAGAAGTATTTAATTAAAAATCATTTGTAATTTGAAAAATAAGTAGTATTCTTAAAATTAATTATATTGATTAAATTTGGTTTTAAATTAATACTCTACCCTAACCCTAAATTTCCAATTCTAAACCCTAATTTTACTGACCCTTACCCCTTTTACATAACTCACACACATGTACCCCCCAACCTGTTAACTCCTCGCTGGACCAGGCCACCCTCTCCTCGCCATTCACTTACCACCACTGCTGCGCAGAATTACACTTCGCACAACTGAACCAGCAAGTGCACTGGGTTATCCAAGTAATACCTGAGTGAGTTAGGGTCGATCCCACGAGAATTGTGATTTGAAGCAAGCTATAGTTATCTTGTAGATCATAGTCAGGCGGATAGAAAAGTTGGTTGGTTGTTTAAAACCATGAAAGTAAAATAAATAAAATGTTACTCAATTTATGGTGAATGCAATGATATGAAGATGGTTAAGGCTTGAATATGCTTTGTTCCTCTGGATAAATTCGGTTTCACTGTCAACTCCAGTTGCGAATGATTTCTTTTATGGCAGGCTGTATCTGATCAATGCCTTTCTTAAGAGGTCGCCAATGCTACTACAGATCTGAACTCCAGGGTTAGTACGGATCCATTCTGACTGAGGGTGAAGCTCCTGCAGTTCACTCTCCTTAGTGATCCTACTCAAAACGCCACAGACAAGGTTGAATCTTCTAGATAAGAGAATGTTGTGCCTTTGGTTCTAGCTTCTACCACAAAGACTCTAATCTCCCCAAACCTCGGCTGAACTGGTGTCTCGATAAGTCCCCAATGAATTCATGGATTAGTCGTCTAAGAGATGTATAATCAAGCTAGTGGTTCATCATTGTCTGATGAAAGACTCACTCCGAACCCATATAGAATGAGATAACCTTATGCCGGTTCAATGCATTCATAAGGATGAAGAATAAAGATACATCTTAGAATAGAGAATCAAACACGGATTGAAGATAGAACAGTAGTACTTTATTAATCCATAAAACTCAGCAGAGCTTCTCCCCTCAACCTAGGATGTTTAGAGACTCATAATGATAGAAAATACAATGTGGAATTCAAAATATGCCAGGTCTCTCTAAACTCTTTGAAAAGATGTAAAAGTTTTCAAATAAATACTAGACTAATGACTAAGGATTACATAAGAAGGGTAAAACAGTCTTTTAGTGAGAAAATCCACTTCCGGGGCCCACTTGGTGAGTGTTTGCGCTGAGCTTGATTGAGATCCACGTGCTAGGAGGCTCCTTGGGCGTTGAACTCTTGCAGATGGCTAGCCTTGAATGCTAGTTTTAGGCCTTCAATTCTGAAGCAAAGTATGGACTATTATACATTTCGGGAAAGCTCTGGATATTAGTTTTCTGTAGCCATTGAGAACGCTCCATTTGGACTTCTGTAGTTCCAGAAAATCTCTTTCGAATGCAACGAGGTCAGATCCTGACAGCATCTCTAGCACTTTCTTTGCCTATGAATCAGACTTTTGCTCCAGCTCCTCAATTTTAGCTAGAAAATACCTTAAATTGCATAAAAACACACAAAATCAAAGTAGAATAAAAAAATGTGAATTTTTCACTAAAACCTATGAAAACTTAATAAAACTTATGTAAAACATGCTAAAAATCATATGAAAATGATGGCAAAAAGCGTATAAAATATCTACTCATTAGAACACCAAACTTAAACTGTTGCTTGTCCCCAAGCAACTACAAACAAAGTAGGATAAAAAGAAGAGTTAATATACAATAAATCTCTAGAGTTTTCAAAGAAGCTCAGTTTCAATTAGATGAGCGAGACTTAGTAGCTTTTTGCTTCTGAATAGTCATGGCATCTAACTATCCATTGAAACTCAGAAGTGTTGGCCTCTTTAGGAACTTAGAATCCAGATAATATTATTGACTCTCCTAGTTTAGTTCTTTTTTATTCTTGAACACAGATTTTAGAGTCTTGGCCGTTACCCTAAGCACTTTATTTTCCAGTATTACCACCGGATACATAAATTTCACAGACACTTAACTAGGTGAACCCTTTCGGATTGGGATTCAGCTTTGCTAGAATCCCTGGATAGAGGTGTCCAGAGTTCTTAAGCACACTCTTTCTACTTTGGATCATGACTTTAACTGCTCAGTCTCAAGCTTTTTACTTGACACCTTCACACCACAAGCATATAGTTAGGGACACTTTTCATTTGGAGTGCTGAGGCCAAGATTTTATTCCTTTTAGGCCTTCCTAACCATTGATGCTCAAAGCCTTGGATCCTTTTACCCTTGCCTTTTGGTTTAAAGGGTTATTGGCTTTTTGCTCTTTCCTTTTGGTTTAAAGAGCTATTGGCTTTATCTGCTTTTTATCTCCTTTTTTGGCAAGCATATATATATTTTTTCTTTTATTGCTTTTTTGCTGCTTTTTCTTAGTTCAAGAATCAATTTTTTGAATTTTTCAGATTAGCAATAATATTTCTCCTTTTTTCTCATTCTTTCAAGAGACAACATACTTAATTCCAACTTCAATTATGCACTGTTCATTCATACTTTCAGAAAATAAAAGCAATGCCACCACATCAAAATAATTGGACTATTCTTAAGATAAACTCAAAATTCATGTATCTCTCAATTCTTTTCAAATAAAATTTTCTTTTAAGTAAGGTGAGAGATATATGGAACGTTTTATAACTTTAAGACATAAATGATCATGCAACAAGAACAAGAGAATAGACAATAAAACATAACAAAAAACAGAAAAAGAAAAGGGGATTAAGAGAACGAATCTACTTTAGTGAAGACGGCTCTACTCCTCCTTGATCTCTTCAATATCACGCCCTTGTCTCTGTTGTTCTTCCCTCATAGCGCTTTGATCTTCTCTTATTTCATTGAGGATGGTGGAATGCTCTTGATGCTCCAACCTTAATTGCTCCATATTAGTGTTCAATTCTCCAAGAGAATTATGCAATTTGTCCCAATAGCCTTGAGGAGGAAATTGCATCCCTTGAGGTATCCTAGGGATTTCTTGCTGAGGCGGTTGCACAAGCTCATGTGCATGCTCTCTAATTTGCTCCATCCTCTTCTTAGTGATGGGCTTGTCCTCCTCAATGAAGATGACTCCCTCTATGATAATTCCAGCTAAATTGTATAGGTGACAAATGAGGTGAGGGAATGCCAACCTTGCTTTGGTGGAAGGCTTTTCAGCTATATTGTATGATTCTTGAGGTATCACCTCATGTACTTCCACCTCACTCCCAATCATGATGCAATGAATCATAATGGCTCGGTCTATGGTCACTTCTGACCGATTGCCAGTAGGGATGATAGAGCGTTGGATGAATTTCAACCATCCTCTAGCTACAGGCTTGAGGTTAAGCCTTCTTAGTTGAACGGGCTTTCCTTGGGAATCCCTTTTCCACTGTGCTCCTTCCACACAGATTTTTGAGAGCACTTGATCTAGTCTTTGATCAAGGTTGACTCTTCTAGTGTAAGGATGTGGGTCTCCTTGCATCAAAGGCAAGTTGAACGCTAACCTCACACTTTCCGGACTAAAGTCCAAGATTCTCCCACGGACCATGGTGCTCCGATTCTTGGGATTTGGGTTCACACTGATGTCGTGGTTTTTCGTGACCCATGCATTAGCATAGAACTCTTGCACCATTAAGATCTCAACCTCTTGGATGGATTGGTTAGGACTTCCCAACCTCTTCTCTGGATCTCTCTTCGGATTTCTGGATACTCATTCTTCTTGAGCCTAAAAGGAACCTCAGAGATCACCCTCTTCTCTGCCACTACTTCATAGAAGTGGTCTTGGTGGACTTTGGTGATGAATCTCTCCATCTTCCAAGATTCAGAGGTGGCGGCTACGTCCTTTCCTTTCCTTTGTCTAGAGGGTTCTCTAATCTTGGATGTCATAAGTGGGATTGGAAAGCAAAAAGCAAGGCTTTTCCAACACCAAACTTAAAACTTTGCTCGTCTTCGAGCAAAAATAAACAAAAGAGAAGAATGGAGTAGAAAAAGAAGAAAATAGATGGATATGGATGGAGAAGTAATTCGGCCAAGGGGGCTTTAGAGTGTATGAAGTGTGTGTATGAAGGGTTAGTAAGAGGGGATATTTATAGGAGTGGGCTAGGTTAGGGTTCGGTCATGGGTGGGGTAAATGGGAAGAAAATTTGATTTTGTAGAGAGTGGGGGATGGTGGGAGTTAGAATGATTTTGGGAAAGTGATATGGATGTGATTGGGCTAGGGTTTATAGGGAAGAGTGTATGGGGAAGTCTGAAAAAGAAGAGGGAAGAAGTGGGCTAGGTAAAGATGCTGTGGGACCTATTGGTCCTGAGAGGCTAGGGAATTCAGAATCCCTGCCCTCTTCATGGGCATTGAACGCCTAGCACTATGCTCTTGGCTAGCGTTCAACGCCAGCAAATCTGCCAATTTGGGCGTTGAACGCCCAGGCTTTGCCCCTGGCTGGCGTTCAACGCCAGCAAGACACTCCATCTAGAATGTTCTATTTTTATTGCTGAACCTTTCTGTCTCTATTCTGACTGCTGAACAAGATCATAAATCTAAAGAAATAACTTAAAGAAAATAAACTTAAGAAATTAAAAGAAATAGAAATTACTAAATAAGATTGGGTTGCCTCCCAACAAGCGCTTCTTTAACGTCACTAGCTTGACAGTTAGCTCCTTAAGAAGATTGATATGGGCTCAGAATTTCGCCCCTTACAATGAATTTTCTTTCTGTATTCTCATAGATGAGCTCCACATGCTCTAGACATAAGACATGACTCACTGTATTTGGTATGACTGGCTTCTTGGTGAAGACAACTCTCATGCCAGGTGAGAGGCTTATAGTGGGGACTTTCTTGTCCCTCCAGCCTTTAGGTACTTTTTTCTTAGTACCTTTGTTCTCAGTGCTTGTTGATGGCCGCCCAACTCCAAACTTAGAATTGATGTTTGGGGGTTTAGTAAAGCTCTGCACTGAAAGAGATGGTTGGAACACTAAGTATTGCACAGAATTAGTTCTCCCTTTGCTACATCAATGATAGCATTGGCAGTGGCTAGGAAAGGTCTTCCAAGGATGATGGATTCATGCTCATCTTCCCTAGTATCTAGGATTATGAAGTTTGTAGGGATGTGAAGGTCTTCAACCTGTACTAAGACATCCTCTACTAAGCCATATGCTTTATTCATTGATTTGTCTGCCATCTCTAATGAGTTATTTGCAGCTTGTACCTCAAAGATTCCTAGTTTCACTATTACGGAGAGTGGCATGAGGTTTATACTTGACCCTAGGTCACACAGAGCCTTCTCAAAGTTCATGGTGCATATGGTGCAAGGGATTAGAAAGCATCCGAGATCCAAAAGCTTCTGAGGTAGCTTTTGCCGTACCAAAGCATTGAGTTCTTTGGTAAGAACTGGAGGTTCTTCCTCCAAAGGTTTTGTACCAAATAGCTTATCATTTAGCTTCATTATAGCTCCTAGGTACCGAGCAACTTGCTCTTCCCTAGTGTCTTCATCCTCATCAGAGGATGAGTATTCTTCAGAACTCATGCACTACAGGAGTGCATGCAAGGAAATCTCTATGGTCTCTACATGAGCCATGGCTTTCCTTTAATTCTTGGATAGGGATGTCTTTGGTGGGTGCTGAGCACTCAGTAGGTATGCCATTACTAGCATTGAACACCAGTTCTGGTGGTTCTTTAGGCTTTGAATGCCCATCATGCATCCCTTCACTGGCATTCAATGCCAGTTCTTGTGCCTTTTTAGGGCGTTGAACGCCTAGTGAGGGCTTCCTCACTAACGTTCAACGCCAGCTTTGATGCCTGTTTGGGCGTTGAACACCCAGTAAGGTGTTCCTTACTAGCGTTCATTGCCATCTCAGTTTCTCCAGATTCGGCTCAGCCTCTATGGTGATGGCCTTGCACTCTTCTCTTGGGTTTACTTCAGTGTTACTAGGAAGAGTTTTAGGAGGAGTCTCAGGGATTCTGTTGCTCAGATGACCAACTTGTACCTCCAAATTTCGGATGGAGGACCTTGTTTCAGTTATAAAACTATAAGTGGTCTTAGAGAGATTAGAGACTATAGTTATTAAGTCAGAAAGGCTCTGGTTAGGAGTCTCTATATTCCCTTGAGAAGATGGGAATGGTGGCCTATTGTTGAACCTATTCTAGGTTCTTCCACCTTGATTATTATTGAAGCCTTGCTGAGGCTTCTTTTGATCCTTCCATGAAAGGTTAGGATGGTTCCTCCATGAGGGATTGTAGGTGTTTGCATAAGGTTCTCCCATGTAATTCACCTCTTCCATGGTGGGTTTGTTAGGATCATAAGCTTCTACTTCAGAGGAAGCTTCTTGGGTGTTGCCAGTTACAGCTTGCATTCTAGTCAAATGCTGAGAGATCATATTGACTTGCTAGGTCAAGATCTTGTTCTGAGCCAATATGGCATTCAGAGTGTCAACTTTAAGAACTTCTTTTTCTGAGCTACCCCATTGTTTACAGGGTTTCTCTCAGAGGTGTACATGAATTGGTTGTTTGTAACCATCTCAATAATTTCGCTTGCCTCTTCAGGTGTTTTCTTCAAGTGGAGTGATCCACCTGCAGAACTGTCCAATGATATTTTAGAAATCTTAGACAGACCATCATAGAAAATTCCTAGGATAGACCAATCTGAGAGCATGTCAGGAGGACATCTACTGATCAGTTGCTTGTATCTTTCCCAAGCTTCATAGAGGGATTCACCTTCTTTTTGTCTGAAGGTTTGAACTTCTACTCTGATTTGGCTCATCTTTTGAGGAGGAAAAAATTTGGCCAGGAAATCATTAACTAACTTTTCCCAACAGTCTAGGCTCTCTTTAGGTTGAGAATCCAACCATATTTTAGCTCTTCTCTAAGAGCAAAGGAAAAGAGCATAAGTCTGTAGACCTCAGGATTTACTCCATTGGTCTTAACAGTGTCACAGATTTGCAAGAATTCTGACAGGAATCAATGTAGATCCTTATGTGGAAGTCCATGGAACTTGCAATTCTATTGCAGAAGAGAGACTAGCTGAGGCTTAAGCTTAAAGTTGTTAGCTTCAATGGCAGGTATGGAGATACTTCTGCCATAAAAGTCAGAGGTAGGTATGGTGTAGTCACCAAGAACCTTTCTTGCATCTCCTTCATTATTAGCATTGTCTGCCATGTCTTCAGCTTCTTGTTCGAAATTTTCTGAGAGGTTTCTTCCGGAGTGTCGTACTTTAGCTTGTTGTAAATGCCTTCTTAGAGTCCTCTCAGGTTCAGGATCAAGATTAAAGAGAAGCTCTTTATCTCTGTTCCTGGTCATAAACAAGAAAAATAAGACAAGAAAGAAGAAGAATGGGAGCTCTATGTTCAAGAACAGAGGACTCCCTTTGAGATCTGAAGAAGACAGAAGAATGAAGATAGAAAGAAGGAAGAAAGAAGAATTCGGCTATAAGAGAAGAAGAATTCGAAAATTAAAAAGTAAAAAGAGAAACAAGAATTAAAATATTTTTGTTTTTTATTTTATTTATTTATTGAATTCGAAGATAGAAATTAATTAACTAAAAATATTTGAAAATTAAATAATGAACTTTTGAAAAAGAAGAGAGAGATTGAGAGAAGATATTTTCGAAAATTAGAAGAGGGAATAATTAGTTAGGAAGTTTTGAAAAAGAAGAAAGAGAAAGCAAGTAACTAATTAAGAAATAACTAAAAACAAGATAAGATAGAAGATTAGAAAAGATTTGAATTTGAAATTTAAATTTAGAAAAGATAAGATAGAAATTGAAAAGATTTGATTTTCAAAATTGAAATTAGAAAAGATAATATTAGAATTTGAAAAAAATTTAAAAAAGATTTGAAAGAGATAAGATTTGAAATTTGAAATTTAAATTTTGAATTTTAAAACTGAATTTTAAAATTTGAATTTGAAATAAGATAAGATAAGATATTTGAATTTTAAAGAAAGACAAAAAGATAAGATAGTAATTTGAAAAAGATACGATCTTTTAAAAGATTTGATTATGAAATTTAAAACTAAGATAAGATAAGATAATGATTTTGAAATTAAAATTTGAAAAATTTGTTGCTTTTTTCAAAAATTGAGATAAGGATAAGAAAAGATATTTTATTTTTTTGATTTATGAATTTAATGAAGAAAGAGAAAAACAACAAAAAGACACCAAACTTAGAATTTTTAGATCTAAGACACCTAGAATTAGAAAATTGCAAAGAAAAACACAAAGAGAAAAAAACAAGAAGAAAAAAACAAGAAGAAAAAAACAAGAACACTTTGAAGATCAAGAAGAACACCAAGAACAAAACTCAAAGAATTCAAAGAAAATAAGAACATGCAAAGGACACAAAACTTAAAGATTTTGAAAACTAAATATACCAATTTCGAAATTTTAAAAGAAAAGACACAAGAAGACACCAAACTTAAAAATCGACACAAGATTCAAACAAAACACACTATTTTTGAAAATTTTTAGAAAAAAGACTCAAGAAATTTGAAAAAGACTCAAACAAGAACAAGAACAAAAGACTCAAAAAGCAAAGATTAAATAAAGAAAAGAATATTTTTTTTTCGAAAAAGAAGAATAAAATAAAAGACTCTTAACAAAATTAAAAATAATACCTAATCTAAGCAACAAGATAATCCATTAGTTGTCGAAACTCAAACAATCCCCGGTAACGGCACCAAAAACTTGGTGTACGGAATTACAGTTCGCACAACTGAACCAGCAAGTGCACTGGGTCGTCCAAATACTACCTGAGTGAGTCAGGGTCAATCCCACGAGGATTGTGATTTGAAGCAAGCTATGGTTATCTTGTAGATCTTAGTCAGGTGGATAGAAAAGTTGGTTGGTTGTTTAAAAGCATAAAAGTAAAATAAATAAAACATTACTCAATCGATGGTGAATGCAATGATATGGAGATGGTTAAGGCTTGGAGATGATTTGTTCTTTTGGATCAATTCGGTTTTACTGTCAACACCAACTATGAATGATTTCTTCTATGGAAGGCTGTATGTCATCAACGCCTTTCTTGAGAGGTCGCTAGTGCTCCTCCAGATCTGAACCCCAGGGTTAGTGCGGATCCATTTTGATTGAGGCTGAAGCTCCTGCAGTTCACTCTCCTTAGTGATCCTACTCAAAACGCCACAGACAAGGTCAAATCTTCCGAATTAGAGAATGCTGTGCCTTGGGTTCTAGCCTCTACCACAAAGACTCTAATCTCCCCATACCTCGGCTGAACTGGTGTCTCGAGAAGTCTCCAACGATGTAGTGGATTAGTCATATATGAGATTTATAATCAAGCTAGTGGTTCATCATTGTCGGATGAAAAACTCATTCTAAACCCAGGTAGAATGAGATAACCTTGTCTCGGTTCAATGCATTCATAAGGACGAAGAATGAAGATACATCTTAGAATAGAGAATCAAACACGGATTGAAGATAAAACAGTAGTACCTTATTAATCCATAAAACTCAGCAATGCTCCTCTCCTCAACCTAAGATGTTTAGAGACTCATACTGATAGAAAATATAATGTGAAATTTGAAATATGCCAAGTCACTCTAAACTCTTTGAAAAGATGTAAAGTCTCAAATAAATACTAGACTAATGACTAAGGATTGCATAAGAAGGGTAAAACAGTCTTTTAGTGTAAAAATCCGCTTCAGGGGCCCACTTGGTGAGTGTTTGGGCTGAGCTTGATTTAGATGCACGTGCTAGGAGGCTCTTTGGGCATTGAATACCTGCTTGGGGGTTCATTTTGGGCGTTGGAACGCTGGCTACTCTCTTGTGGGCGTTGGACGCCAGAATAGAGCATATGGCTGGTGTTGAATGCTAGTTTTGGGCCTTCAATTATGAAGCAAAGTATGAACTATTATACATTTCTGAAAAGCTCTGGATGTTAGCTTTCCATAGCCATTGAGAAAGCTCCATTTGAAATTCTGTAGCTCCAGAAAAGCTCTTTGGAATGCAAGGAGGTCAGATCCTGACAACATCTTCAGTACTTTTTTCTGCCTCTGAATCAGACTTTTGCTCCAGCTCCTCAATTTCAGCCAAAAAATACTTGAAATTACATAAAAACACAAAAAATCAAAGTAGAATCCAAAAATCTGAATTTTTCACTAAAACATATGAAAACTTAATAAAACTTAAGTAAAACATGCTAAAAACTATATGAAAATGATGGCAAAAAGCGTATAAAATATCAGCTTATCAACCGCCATTCTCCTTTTCCTTTACCCACACCCACACATGACACACACACACACTAATAGAGGAAAGAAGAGAGCAAAGAGGAACAGAGCTGAGAAATGAGAGATTCAGAGAGTGAGGAGAGAGCCCGAGAAGAGATCCGAGAGAGGGAGACTACTGCGCCATCCCCAGCCACCGTCGTGCACCACCACCACCGTCAAGACGCCGAGCCACCATGCAAGAAGAGGGAGACATCGTCGCTACTGCCACTGTCGAGGGAGAGAACGTGCGTTGCGAGCCAGAGACGCCACAAGGGGGAAGAGGAGCCGTCGTGCTCCATAACTGTCTAGCCACCGTCAAGCTTGGGTCACCATCGTGCCTCACTATGCGTCACCGTCGAGCTTCAAAGAGAGAGAAAGTGCACGAAGATGAGAGAGGGAAAGCCGATCCTGTCACCACCGCCACACCCAGTCGCCGTCATCATCACGAGAGCTCATCGCCATCACTGGCGAGAGTCGCCTCCACCGCTGTCGCTGAAGCCACTATCTCAGTTTGTTGCTCAGCCTTGTCTCTGTTTCTGATTCCCCTCTTGTGTGCTGAAATCACTGTTGGCGTGGTGGTGGCCGTGGGGTTGTTTGTGTTTAAACGAAGCTAATATTGCTGCCGCTTCATTCCTCTGTTCTTTTCAAGTTTTAGTAAGTACCTTGTTCCAAAATCCTCATTATTACTGTTCTGTTTTCATGGTTGATTTAGAATTTTGAGACATTATTGCATTAGGGTTATGTCAATGCCACTGCAAATTGTTCGATGACATTGCTGTTGCTGACTCGATTTAAGGCTATTGCTACTGCAGCGGGTTAGAACGAAATTGAAGTCACGCTTAATTTTGTTGTTTTTGACTAACTAAGGTAGGGGGTTCATTTTAAAAATTAAGAGTTTTTAAATTAAGAATACCAAAAAGCTTACTGAATAATTACAAATAATTTATAAATGCTATGCATGACCAATTAATGAGAATTGATGTAGTTGGAATTTATTAGGGAATGTGAGCATGTCTGAGTATGTTGAATCTGAATTTTGGTATGTTTGATGGTGCTGTAAAGAATTGGGTGATTGAATGAACTATATGTGTGTATTTGTTCATTGTAAGTTTATTATTGATGATTATATGGTCATAGTTGCTGCTGGTTGTATTGTGATTGTGAGTAACGAATGTGGCATTGTTTGTTGAAAAGGAAATATGAATTAAGTTTGAACTGAGGGTTGGCTTGGATTGAGATAAGTTGAGAAGTTATGAAAGTGAGGGAAACCGTAAGGTTGGTAAAGTCCAAATTTTAAGAGGAGATTTTGCCCAATTTTTTTTCTAAAAGTAACCGAAAACGTGGTTTTGTTTCGAAAATCTTATTTATAAACTTATTTTGAAACATGATTTTATAGTGGAAAACATTTAATTTACATATTTACTCATATTGAGAAACGAACTTTGTATTGAAATTTTGTTTTATTAGTAATGATTTGAGAGTTAGAAAAGATTTTGACATTGGAACTAGTTGGATTTTTAGATTTATAAAAGTTTTGGATATGGGACTTGGTTTGCTGATTTATCGGTAGTAATCTGTGAGAATTGAAAATAGGTTTATAGTACTAAATTTGATTCATTTGAATTATGAATTATCAAAAATGTTTTCTGAGAATTGGAAATGCTTTGGTTGGACCCCTCAAAGGGTGGCAGAGCCCGAATTTTAGAGGAAATACTGCAAAAATTTTTATAACACTTCGAGGCTTTGCTTAAAACATTATTCAAAGGAAAACTAGATTTAAGACCTATTCTATTTTGTTTTTAGTTTTTCAAGAAAAGTATTATGTTCTATGTTTACCCTATTGAGAAAAGACTCTTGTTTTAAGTAATGACTTGAGTTTGGTTTACTAAGAAAAGGAATCTCTGCCACAGGAGAGCAAAGAACAAAGATTAAAAGAATATATTAACTAAAAGGGTCTCTGCTATAGGAGAGCAGAGGGCAAGGATAAAGAAAAAAGAGCTTTAAGAGATTGTCTGCCACAGGAGAGCAGATGTGACTTTGTTTGGACCTTAGTGCCAAATGTATAGTGGGGACGCCCACACACTGAGAACTGTTTTCCAGATGTAAGCATACTAGAAGTCACAATGTATGCGGCCTAGCCGTAAGACTTATAAGCACACAGTATGCATCTAAAAAGCTATATCTGGGACTGGTGTCGGGGTAATGTCGGGAGCGGGTAGGCAACCGACACATGAGTTCATGCATCATCCTTATTTGTACATTTGCATTTAATTGGGTTTGCTTATCTTGCCTCTCTGTGATTGTGCTGTTTGTCTTATTGCAATTTATTTGTGTGTTGATCTGTTTCTTGCGCTATTGTTTCTCTGTGATTGGGAATTGAGGTTGTGATTGACATTTGCTTTAAGTTTGGAAGTTTAAAGAAGGTAATTAATTAACAAAGTAAAAATAAAATTAGTATTTCTAAAGGTTTAACAAAATAGTTTTATTGAGTAAGTTAACTATTTGTATTATATTAATTACTTTTACGGCGTTCCCATTCCCTACTGAGAACGTGTGGTTTGTTCTCACCCTAAAATCTTCCACTCTTTTAGTGACACAAGTTTGAAGCTCAGTATGAAGCTGCGAATGACTAATAGATTTACTTATGATATCTATTGCTTTTATAGAGTTCTCTCGCCCTTGTTGTTTCAGTTTTTATTTTATCCAGAGGGATAGATATTGTATTCGAGTTTTATACTGAATGTATTCGTATATAACTTATTATTATTAGTAATTAAACGATTATTATTACTTTAAGTTCTTTGATATGTGATTTTAATTAATGAAAACAAAATTTTCTAGAATTTTCTTAAAAACTGAAACGCGATATCGACGTAAAGGCTCAATATTAAATAGATAATAAAAGAAAACAGGTTAGTAAGGCCTTACTTTTCATACGATCATGACATACTGGAAATTGGGTAATTACAGATTGGTTCGGGTTGGGTACCCACGGATAGGGTATATATTGCCAGCCCTACATGGGGACCACCCTGGGTGCAGGAACTGGTGCCAAACTTGAAGTTGTGGCGTTTGGCGCCAAGGTTGCTTCGCGGACTGGAGCTAAATGCCAATGTCACGGCGTTTAGCACGATAATGCTAGAGAGAAAGTATGCTTCCTTATATATCATTGGAAAGCTTTGGAAGTATAATTTCTAATTCCACAGAAATTGCATCATTTGGACATCTGAAGCTAAAGTTATGCTCAATAGAGGGTGAAGAGGTTAAGGTTGACAGCATCCACAAATTCTCTTTGTACTTGTCTTTAATTCTTGGTTCCTGATAGGACGGAGGTTCAATTCGCATGTGGGTTAGGAACTCGGTTATCCAAAGGAAACGGATTTAACGTTGTAAGTATAGTCCTAACCCGACGAATTGACCCTTCGGATCAAATTCGAAATTCACAAGATATGTTACAAGCAAAACCAAATTAAAACCGAGAGTATTAGACTCCCGAGTCGTCTCCCTAGGAGCACTTTAGAACAATGAGTGTGCAATTCCGGTTGTAGTGATCAACGGGTTAGGAATGAAGAAATGAACATATAAAGCAATAAAAGAACATGCAAAATTGTAATGATTGAATGCATTAAGAAATTAAAGAACCGACTATGTAATATAAACAAGTAAAGTATGAAAGAAATTAACATATAAAGGTATAAAAGATTGAAAGCATAAAGAAAAAGAGTCTTGACTTGGAGTGAGCTAAGGGTCCTGTCCTTGTTGGAACCACAACTATGACAATTGTGATGGATTAGTCTCACTTGATCAACCCTCACATCGGAAGGTAGGTTAAATGAGCATAAGTGTACTTAACCCACAAATCCTAACTTGCTTGCTAATTAACTTAGCAACAAATTAGCGTCAGTGGGAACAAGAACAATTAACAATCCAAGAATTGAAACTAAATGTTGGACATTCCAACTCTAGGAACCCAATTGCTCACTTTCCCCAACCCAATAACCAAAAATTTAGCCTAAAACCATGCTTGACATTTTGTCAAATACTTGGTGGGCAAAAAGCTTAAACATGAGGAAAATGAGTAAAGACTTAAAACTAAAGCAATAATTGATCTCAATCAACAAAGATAACACAAGAGAGCATATAATCAACATCCAACATCAAATTCATCAACAAGAAATTGAAAGCAAGACAAAAGCAAAATTGAACTATAACTTGAATTAGAAGAAAGAGCTATGACAATGTAACTATAAAGAGTAATAACAAGAATTTACTTACAATGAGAGCTTGCAAAATCCAAGATCAAAAATGGAAATGGCACTTGAATGTAAAATCCTAATATAAACCCTAATAGAGATGATGAAAAACTTAGAGAAAAAAACTAAACTAAAACTTCCTACCACTACTCCTAAACTATACTAAAATGATATGGTATGTTATGGCTTCATTCTCCCCTCCAATATTAGCTAGAAAACTTCAGAAATGGGCCGCCAAAGCCCTCAAATCGTGAGGCACGTGTTATTTTAATGAAGTCATGTGCGGACACCTGTGCGGACGCACAGATGCGTGCGTCTGCACACTTCGCGAGAAATCCAGGCCTGTGCGGACACACAGGAAGGTGTGTGCACGCACACTACGCGATGCATGGCTGGACGCGCGACGCGCTTGCTGCACTCCACACGCTTAGGTAGTTATGCGCACGCACACGTCTCTGAGCTCACTCCTTTGATTTCTCTTGCTTCCTCCACTTTGCATGCTCTTCTTCCATATTTTCCAATCCATTCCTACCTTATACACCTGAAAGCACTTCATCAACAACATCAAGGCATCGAATAGAAGGCAAATAGAATGAAATAGATTAAATTAAGTATAGAAGAGCATATTTTCATCATCAAGCACAAATTGGGAGGAGAGATCAAAAGCATGCTATTCAAGGGAATAAGTATGAGTTTATGTGATGAAAATCCATTCAATTCTAACCAAAAATCATCATCAAATATGGATTCATCAGTTGCTCCTTGTGTTTTTGGTTCTCTTTTCCTAAAATTTACCTACAAAAATCATAAAACCAATGAAACCAAAGTACTAATAAAATAGTCTTGAAAATCTTATAGTTACCAAGCAAAAGTCATTAATTTTCTATGAGAAATGTCCAAGAAAAGTGCTTAAGATGCTCATGCATCAGTACGCGGGACTGTGCATGCGTACGCATGACCCTGTGATGGAAGGCCAGACATCGGTTTAAAATTTCTCTCAAAAAGAATTACTTCGTCAATATTATAGTTCCAAACTATCGAATGACCCTCAATCAAAGTTTAATTTAGTTTGTCATAATGCAAACAAATAAAAATCGAGAGTATTAAACCTCGCGTCATCTCTCAAAGGAATTGCACACTACAAAGTTTTTGTTTAATTGTGGCAGCTTTTTCTTTTAATTGTGGAAGTTTATAATCCCCACCAAATGATTTGTGGGGGGTTCTAAAATCTCCGAAATTTGAGGTGCCACGAGGTCTTTTGTGGGGGATTTTTAAAAACCTCCACAATCTATTCAGTGGGGGTTTTTATGTGTGTTTAGTGGAGGTTTTATATTGGACATTTGTAGCGATTTTGAATCACTTTTGTGGCAGTTTAAAACCCCCACAAATTGATTTTTAAATTTAAAAAATAACTATTTTGTGAGATTTTTAATCCTCCACAAATCCTGTATTTATTTATTTATTTTTAATTTCAAATCATTCATTAATCTCATCTCATTTACATACTCTCAAATTAAAAATTTATTTTTTAATATCAAAATTTAGAAACTAAATCTTTTATAACACAATTCCTCAATATAAGATATAACTCTATATATAAAAAAATTCTCAATATTAATAGTTCCAAACATAATTGCATATGGTATTGTTTTACATAATGATGAGTGGATTTTTGATGGTTTAGACTTTCACAAATAAAATCTCGTCGAAGTATAGTCTCTAAACCAATACTAATTCCTTCATACAAAAATTTGTTTGTCACAAGTACAAACCCCTACTTATTCTAATAACCGAAGTATTTAAACCTCAGGTCGTCTCTCAAATGAATTGCAGGGTAGTGTTCTTGTTATTGGCTATGGACATGTATATTTTGGGATTTTGGATAAGAAACAAGAGAAGTAAATGGCAATGGAGATCAATTGATAAAAAGGTCTTGGCAGGGTTTGGCGGTCAAGGATCTCTATTGTCATCGCTAACCACAATATGATAATTGCAAGGATCAATCCCATTAAGTCATCTTCTAACAAGTAGAAGAAATTCGAATGAGCTATATCAATCCAAGTCCATAAGTCCTAGCTATTCACTAATTGAGTCAATGAGAGCTAGAGTCAATGGCTACCAACTATCACTCAGTTGGACATTAGTAACTCAAGAATTCCTAAGTTACCTTCCCAAGCCAAGAACATAAAATTCTACTCTAACATCATCTCAAGAATTTTGACAAATACTTGGAAGGCACAAAAGAAAAGCATAGTGAATTGATAACAAGAATGAAATCTAACAACAATTATTGCAAGAATTAATCAACATCAATCAAAGAGAACATTATTGACATAAATTACCTCAAATTTAATTGAAAAGAAATTGAAGAAACAAGAGTAGATCAACATCAAAGTATAGAAACACATAGGGGAAATTACAAGAAAAGAATAGAAGAACAAGATGTAACAACAAAGAATTGAAATGTAGAAGTAGATGAAAGCATGAATTAAACTCTAGATCTATGCTTATTATCCTACACCTAATCCTAATCCTAGAGAGAAGTGAGAGCTTCTCTCTCTAAAACTAACTAAAAACTAATCCTAATGAGCAAGATCTATGTCAAAGATGTGATTGATGATCCATTCCCCTTCAATCCTTGGTTCTTTTAAGTGTTTTGGCGCCAAAGTTGGTTTAGATTGGGCCCATAGCCTCTGAGAATTCGCTGGACACATTTTCACTCAAAAATCACGTGCCAGAAACGATGCGTATGTGTACAGCACACGTGCACGTCCCTGAGGTTTTTGTGATCCACGCGTGCGCGTGGATGGGTGCATCCAAATCTTTGGCTTTTTCCATGTGTTCTCCACTTTTCATGCTTTCCTCTTCACTACTTTGATCCATTCCTAGCCTTTTCAACCTGAAATCACTAGCAAACATATCAAGGCATTTAGTGGAATCAAAGGTGAATCAAAATTAGCTAATTTAAGGTCTAGAAGGCATGTTTTCACATTTAAGCACAAATTAAGGAAGAATCACAAAATCATGCTATTTCATTGAATAAATGTGAGAAAATGTTGATAAAATGCTCTAAATTTAACACATGATAAACCCTAAAAATAGGGTCTATCACATAACTATTACTATTTTTCTTCCACCATAACAATGATATCAAAATTCTTAGAATATACTAACAATCTTTGGCACGATAACATATTTCATCATCAATGACTTGCATTGTCTCCATCATTCTACAAAATACAGTAAAATTATTTTTTGTTATCATTCCTTTTGAAAAGAAAAACATGGATAAAGTATGGATGCTTCTGCATAGTTCAGGAATCAAGAGTAGAGTAACATTTCTACACAAAAGGGCAAATCGTTGTCAAACTCAAAGCATTCATCCAAATAAATACCTTTCAGGCTGAAAGTTGCAACCTAGGCCACAAGCACGAGAATCACGAATAATATAGTCAAACTTGAAAATCATGAATTTTATAGTACTATTATCAAAAGTACACATATCAATAACAGTCACACAAGATGAGGAAGAAAGGTAGAAAAGCATGTACTTATCAACATCAATTCCATTGTGACCATTTGCTCAATGTGTCTGGTATGACACCAGTTAAGTTGTTTGAGTATAAATCCAACTTCTCCAAATTTATCAAATTTCCAAGCTCATTTGGGATAGGCCCAGTTAAATCATTATTGAAAAGTTCCTTGTCATTGAAATGAAAAATATTTTAATAACTCCATGGTAAAATTTCCCATTAATAATTAAAAGATGCAAGAATGGTAAGAAATTGGTCAAGATCAAGCAAAAAATGTATTTATAGCTTGTATGACTTTATAACGCTTTCTTCAGCCATTCAACTATTTCTGAATATCATATGTTTCAAAACGTACAGCCTTTGCAAATTCTAAAGTTTGCCATGTTTTGGAACTAGGTGACCCAGAAGTTGTGCATTTCCAATATCACTGACCAAACAAAAACACATTTCACTATGTACACAAAGAGCACATAAAACCACAGGTAAAATGATATAATAACTTACATGCTGGTCACACTATTATCTTGGTTGCAAGTGATATGAAACCATATAAAAGAATTTACAAGATTAGCATCCCAGGTTTAAAGAGCATTATTAGGATCTTTCAACTCTCTATGAGTCTTGAGTGCATACAGGGCATCACCTGTCATAGAAACAAGATATAGATGCAAACATCCCTGTTGTCTAATAACATGGACTATGGAGTATAAAAAAAAACAAGTTTCATTCTTTTTTCCCTTACAAAAAATATCACAAGCTATCAAGTGAGATTGTAGATCAATTGGTACTGGCACTAGTCTCCTGCATTAGGAAAAAAGTAGAAGCCACTTATACATAATAAAAAAATTAAGAAAGTATGCATACATGAAAAGAATATTGAGCAGCAACTACCAATTTGTTGACAATATTTTAACCATCACAATTGGTATTAGTTGTTCTAACTATATCTTGTATATCTACTTTATATTCTTTTGTTCCAATCCCTTATTTGGACTTTTAAATTCCCGCAATAATCTATCAAATACTTATGACTTCACTGCCTTTTCTTGATCTAAATCATCAAAGCTAATTAATCCTGTTATTACCACTGCACATAGTGTATCAAAAATTCAGAATGAAAAAGCTTCTGGCAGTTACACTCCTGTTGATGGTGGCAAGCTCTTCTTTGGCCACCATAAGAGTAGAGACTTAAACTGGCATAATGAAATAGAGCAGAAAAATGCATAAAAATTCCAAATTTGATTTGCATAATTACAAATTAGCAATGGGAAATCAATAGGAACCCATAAGAGTACAACCTTCACAACGATTGCTAGTAAAGAAGATACCACTTCTTTGAAAATTGAACACTACAGGTTATGACATCGATCATAGCAAAAGGTAGATTTAAAAAAAGTACCAGAAAATGAGAGTGAAAATGTGTTTGCGAATACACGAGATGCACATAAACCATGGGAAGCAGAAAAACGAAGTCTTGGCATGAAACTTTCTTGGCGTCTCTCCCACAGCTCCTCCAAAATCTTACTTTGGAAGACGAGGGTCAGTAAGACGTCTCTCCTGTAGCTCCTCCATTGATAAAAGCTAGAAAAAATTTATAATCTGAAATCAGCAACACCATTTTCATTCTTAAATCTTAATAAATAACCATGTAACTTACCTTATCTGGTGGAGGCACAGATGGAATGGCTACCTCCTGGTGGACAAATCCTAATTCTTCTTTATGTATATTAAGAAACTAACATAAGCATCCTCTGAATTTAAGAAAGAGAATATGTTAAATGAATATGTCTCAGTTGTTGCACGAGAAAGTCCATTCAATACTGTCTTTAAGAAGAACATAAATTACTTGAAATGAAGCCAGCAAAATGAACACAATATCTCCCTTTTGAATTGCATCAACTCTCCGCAGAATGTTCATACTAAGCATGTTTGTTTACAATTGATCAACTTTATATACAATTGGCACTGGAAGAAGAATGTTCATACTAAGCATGTTTGTTTACAATTATAAAGTAAAGCAAACAATTAATTTATTTTAGCAGTGCAATAATCTACATGAATGCATTGAGTTTATCTTGGTACAGAAGCATAGAGAGCTTGAAAATTGAAATTACTTACTGCTATTATTGCTTAGATAGCTTATTCTTAATAAGTTATTTACCTATTTGTATTCAAAGTTGATTACCTACTAATTGATCTGGTCTCAGCAAAAGAGATTTAGACAAAGGATAAATAGTTCAATAAATATATATATCTCATCTTAAGAGAAGTAAAAAGAATCAGAAAGAGAAGTTTATGAGTAAACATGCTTACTGTGTAGGTCCCCTGGAAGAATAATGACAAGCTAGTAGGATTTGCTTACAAGCTCAATGTGTTGGCATGAAACTTTCTTGCTATCATTAATTGTAGCAGATGCTGATCCTGAATCCACAATGAGAGCATTAGTTGTGTGATTGTTCGGTTATCGTTCACTTTGAAAGTCGTGAGAAGCTTGAGTCGAGGATTCCAATTCTTGCATTCTCCAAATCTTAGTCTACGAAATCCATAGAAGAGGTGCAGAAATAGCAATCTAGAGTCATTGAAAACATAGAAGCAAGTGAGAAAGTATCCATATGAAGCTTAATTAGCCACAAATTGGAGTTAACAGAGATCTCAAATTCAATTCACCTCTCTCACAGACACGGAGATTGTCTGAACAAATTCTGATTGGAAATGACTGAGAAATTTAAGTTCCGAACTAAACAGAACAAATTAGGAAGAAATTCTCACCGCAATGACTTAGAACGACATGAGAATCAGTTCTACGAGGTCTGATAGCCTCGAATGCAGTTTCAATTGAAGCTTCTAGAGACTCCCACTCGCTCGCTTTTTAGATTTCCTCAGCCAGCTCCACCAAGTCCACACCAAAATCGCGCTCTGTGTAACACCCTAATTACCCTAAGCCTTACCTCACATCGTAAGGCAAAGGTTAATCAAAGGTTACGATAATTCTAAAGCTTAAACATATTATATAGAAAGAATTAATATATTCTAGAAGCCCAATGAATGATTAAGCTCAAAAATAGAGTTCAAAAAGCGCAAATCGTACTCACGAAACTACACTAAACGAAGCACATATCAAGGGATAAGTAAATAGGTGTATCAAAAGATAATAATATAGAGATCTAGCTACCACTCACAGAGTTTAAGTCGGCTAGTTACATACAGACATACAGAGTTTAGATAGTTAAAACAGCTTATACAAACTTCCTCTCAATGTAAGCCTATAGGCAAAATAAAAACAAAAAAGTGAGAGATCTATACAAAAATAATCAAAAGGACTTCAAAATAGGATAAAGGTCTTCCGCTCTATCACCAACAAAGCAACTCACTGAGGTGGGTTGCGACCTTCATCTGAAAAATAACAACAGAATATGGTATGAGAACCGGAGGTTCTCAGTACAGTAACAGTGCCCAGTGATGTAAGATGTAAGACTTCGGAATGCCAGAGGCAATCCTAGAACTTCATATCCATCACAAGATTCAACTTAAAGCATAACTAAAACATTAAAACATCACTTAAAACCATAACATAATAAAGGGGTAATCTAAATTACGGTATTTTCTAATCTAACAGTTCTACGTTATCGCACAGGCTTCACCAACCTATCCTCCATGCAATCCCATCGCCACCACCTTGCGAACCTCCTCAAACCCAGTAGAATACACAATTAATACATTGCAAGTAAAACACAAGTATAAGCGTATATGTCAAGTAATTCAAATAGGCAATTAGGCAGGTTATATAATTAGGCAAGCAATTCAAGTCGGCAAAGCAAGCTAACAGATAAAAGATGCACATGATAAATGTCTGTCCTATTGGCTGTGATATCACTTGTCGGTCTATAGATGCCAACCCGATACATCCTTCTGAATGTCGCCTTTCTGCCACGTCCGAGGATATAGCACCTGGCATGCTTTTGTTTTGAGAAATAGTGCCTGGCACACTATCGTTCCGAGGATATAGTGCCTGGCTCACTTGCATGCTCATTCCTAGGATAGTGTCTGGCACACTCTTGCGGCAGAGAAGGAAAGTAACAACAACATCTATTTCATCATAAACCATTCCAAGGATATAGTGCCTGGCACACTCTCTACATCCAACACTTCGCTAGTTCACCCACAACTTCAGAAACTTAAGTCTCCGTCTTCTAAACTCATAACCAAAATGCCCCTGTTTATTGATGAGCCCCAATCCTAGGGTATATTTTGTGTTGAATTTAGAGGGTTTTATTAACATTCTACCACACTTATCCATATAAAATGGATGGTTTTATGTCTCCTTCCTAATTTTGCTTGATGATTGAAAACATGCTTTTTAGGCCCTAAATGAGCTATATTTTTATCTCTCTCTATTACCATTCGATGTCGTGATCCGTTTGTTGAGTTATTTCAGAGTTTATAGGGGCATGAATGGCCTAGAAGAGAAGAAGGAAGCATGCATAAGTGGAAGGAGCATGGAAGATGGAGCTTTGAAGTATTGACATCGATGTGCACGGGTACCCGACGTGCACGCGTGGAAGCTGAATTCTGGAATTGGCATGCAAGCATGGACACATACCCGTGGCTGGGTGGAATCTTCATCGACGTGTACGCACGCCTGACGCGTACGCGTGGACCGCAAAAGCCCATCGATGCGTACGCCTGACCTACGCGTACACGTGATGCGTGCACGTGACCTCTTTAGTGAAAACGTGCCTAGCGATTTCAGAGGGTTTCCAGGCCCAATTCTGAGTAGAATTCTAGCGGGAAAAGATTAAAAGAACCAAGGATTGAAGGAGAACTCATCCTTTACACATTTTTTAGTTAGTTACTTTTGGAAGTTGCATTTTTAGAGAGAGAAACTCCAACTTCTCTCTAGGTTTTTTTAGCTTTCTCATTCCCAATTGTGCTTGGATACTTTGGTGAGATCTGAATCTGATTCAAGTTTACATTGCTCTAGAGTGTAGATCCTCTCCTTCTATTTTCAATTTAGTGTTTTTGATGTTCTAGTATTGTAGATCTTGGATCTAGACCTTGTTACTTGATTTCCATTAATGAATTGAGGAATTCCACTTTTATTGTTGTTAATTGTTTGATTGTTGTTGATTGTTTGCAATAGATAGCTTTAATTCAATTCCTTTCTCCAATTTCATGATGCCTTCCATTGTTGCTCACCAATTGCTTGATAAAATGTCAACTTTAGCTATGGAGTAGTTCTTCACTGTTGGCTTAGGGGTTGGGTAATTGGAAACAATTGAATTATTAAGGTCTTTTATTGATTGGCAATTGGAAATTGCTAATGATTTGAATGACACTAACTCTAGTCTCTCCCTAGGATTAGACTAGGACTTGTGGACTCAAATTGATTATCTTCACTTGACTTTCCTTCATAGATAGAGGTTAACTAAGTGGAGCAATAACCAATTGATGTCACAATTAATGGAGATAATGATGATAGGACTTCCAATTCTCAACCCTAGCCAAGGCTTTTATATTGATTGGTTGTCATTCACTCTTGCTTGATTTCAAATTCTTGTGTCCCTTAGTTTCATTGTCATTTGTTCGTTACTTTTATGCAAGCTAGTTTACACTTCTCGTATTCAATCTCAAACACCAAGAGATTCCTAACCAATGATGTGCATCCTAAGGCAACTCCTAGGGATAACGACTCGAGACTAATGCTCTCGGTTATTGATTTGAATTGTGGACACACATTTTCTTTGTTTGATGCGCTATAGTTTATTGGTGTAGAGCTATACTCACGACATAATTCCATTAGAGAATTCTATACCGACTAAATATAGTTTATCATTTATTCACTTCTTATTTTCTCCCTTGATTCAAAGCCTAAACTGGTAAAAAGGTTTTAAGTAAGTGTTATGAAACTTTACAAGCTTGCCAGATAGGTAAAACAGTTAAAAACAAAGTTTTCATTGAAAAATAGGGCAGTGTGTGTACGCACAGGGGTGTCCGTGCATACGCCGATATGAATTTTCAAGAAGTGTGCGTACACATAGAGGTGTGCGTACGCACAGTAGGTGAAATTTTCATTCTGCTAATACGCATGATGCGTGAAAACGCCGTGAACAGAATGCACCTTCCAGTGTGTGTGTACATAGCGTGGTAGCGCTCCCAACAGCAGCCATATCCCCATGTTTGCGTGCGTACATAGCTGTGCGTGCGCGTACTTTCAAAAATACACAGGGTGGGCGTGCGCACAAGGCTGTGCGTGCGCACACAAACCAAAATTCGCAAATTCTGGAGCATTTACAGAATTAAGATTTTGACACTAACTTTTGAATGATCATAACTTCCTCTACAAAATCCATTTCCTACAAGCTTTATATCAATGTAAAGCACTCTAAGCCTTCTTTAATTTAAAACAAGTTTTGTGCAATCTTAAGCTTTGAGGCTCAAGTTATGATCCGTCAAAGTTAGCCCAAAACTCATTTTTACCAAAAACAACAAGGTCTTTAACTTTCCCAAAATTCACAACCAAAACCCAATCAAACCAAAACCTACTCAATTACACTATAAAATACTACCACATACTATACTTCTCCTTCCCATTGCAAATTTAATCAATGCCAAACCTCTTTCACTCAATCTTTCCACCATAACTCAACAATAATCCATAATTCACAAATCCAAACCTCCATAATTCATAACTCATCAACACCATTCTGAACCATCAGAGTCCTTATTCATCAACATCCAAAAATATCATAAACAATCATAATTCTCCTCATTTAACAATGACATTTCCATTAATAATCATCAATCATCAACAACATCAACAACTCTCAACAACCATAATAAATCTCAACATTCATCATCAAAATTCTCAACGTCAACAACCATCAACATATAATATCACTCCTCAACCATATCCACTCTATACACTATTATGTCTATCACTAAATCACAATTCACATTCAATTAACGTATACATTCAATTCAATCCTATCTTAAGGTCAACTAGCCTAAGTGTCCGGAAATATTATATATTACATAGAGGAACCAAAATCATACCTTGGATGATACCCAAAATGTACACTGTACCAAGACTGAAATCCAACAAGCTTTCAATTACCAACACCACTTCAAAAAGGCCACAATCAACTCCACAAACAAGCTATACATCATAAACATATCAAAAATTAAAACCTAACAATGAAAAAGACACAGAGTAAAAGATAATCAAAGGTTATGACAATAATAAAGCTTAAACATATTAAAGAAAAAGACACAGAGTATCAATGAAACACAGTCGGTCCATCCCTCAGGCTCATGAGGACGAACCACTCTGATACCACTAAATGTAACACCTTAATTACTATAAGCCTTACCTCGCATTGTAAAGCAAAGGATAATCAAAGGTTATGACAATTCTAAAGCTTAAACATATTATATAGAAAGAGTTAATATATTCTAGAAGCCCGATGAAGGATTAAGCTCAAAAATAGAGTTTGAAAAGCGCAAAACGTACTCACAAAACTACACTAAATGAAGCACAAGATATACGTACGGATATCAAGGTATATATAAATAGATGTATCAAAAGATAATAATATAGAGATCTAGCCGCCACTCGCGGAGTTTAAGCCGGCTAGTTACATACAGACATACAAAGTTTAGATAGTTAAAACAGCTTATACAAACTTCCTCTCAATGTAAGCCTTTAGGAAAAATAAAAACAAAAGTGAGAGTTCTATACAAAAATAATCAAAAGAACTTCAAAATAGGATAAAGGTCCTCCGCTCTGTCACCACCAAAGCAACACACTGAGGTGGGTTGCGACCTACATCTGAAAAAAAATAATAAAATATGGTATGAGAACCGAAGGTTCTCAGTATGGTAACAGTACCCAGTGATGTAAGATATAAGACTCCGGGACGCTAGAGGCAATCCTAGAACTTCATATCCATCATAAGATTCAACTTAAATCATAACTAAAACATTAAAACATCACTTAGAACCATAACATAATAAAGGGGTAATTTAACTTAGGGGATTTTCTAATCCAACAGTTCTCCGCTGTCCCACAGGCTTCACCAACCTATCCTCCCTGCGATCCCATCGCCACCGCATTTCGAACCTCCTCAATCCTAGTACAGAATTAATACAATGCAAGTAAAACACAAGTATAAGCATATATGTCAAGTAATTCAAATAGGCAATTAGGCAGGTTATACAATTAGGCAAGCAATTTAAGTCGGCAAAACAAGCAAATAGATAAAAGATGCACATGATGAATGCCTGTTCTATTGGCTGTGATATCACTTGTCGGTCTATAAATGCCAACCCGACACATCTTTCTGGATGTTGCCTTTCTGCCACGTTCGAGGATATTGCGCCTGGCACGCTTTTGTTCTGAGAAATAGTGCCTGGCACACTATCGTTCCGAGGATATAGTGCCTGGCACACTCCTGCGGCAGAGAAGGAAAGCAACAACAACATCTATTTCATCATAAATCATTCCAAGGATATAGTGCCTGGCACACTCTCCACATCCAACAAATCCATTAACCTCAAATCATCACCAGTCATCACCATTTCTCATCTCAATCCACTTTCAATTATCAATTCTCAATATTCCAAGGAAATAGTGCCTGGCACATTCTCCTTCAATATCCATCAAGCTCATAATAACCATCATCAGTTCTTAATTCCACAAGTTACAATCCATTCACAAGTTTTCAAGACATTGCCAATAAAACACTTCGTTAGTTCACCCACAACTTCAGAAACCTAAGTCTCTATCTTCTAAACTCATAACCAAAATGCCCCTGTTTATTCACTTCTTGTTTACTCCCTTGATTCAAAGCCTAAAACTGGTAAAATGGTTTTAAGTAAGTGTTACAAAAGTTTGCAAGCTTGCTAAAAAGGTAGAACAGTTAAAAACAAGTTTTTCGTTGAAAAATACGGCAGTGTGCGTGCACACGCCCATAGGAATTTTCAAGAAGTGTGCGTACGCATAGAGGTGTGCGTACACACAGTAGGTAAAATTTTCATTCTTCTCATACACAGGATGCCTGCGAACGCCCTCAACAGAATGCACCTTCCAGCGTGTGCATACGCACAAGGCTGTGCGTGCGCACAGCTTGCAAAACTTCGTTAGTTGTGTGTGCGCGCAGAGCGTGCTAGCACTCTCAACAACAGCCATATCCCTGTGTGTGCGTGGGCACACTTTAAAAAATACACAGGGTGTGCATGCGCACAAGGCTGTGCGTGCGCACAAAAACCAGAATTTGAGAATTCTGCAAAAGTCTATTTCCTACAAACTTTATATCAATGTAAAGCACTCCAATGCATCTTTAATTTAAAACAAGTTTTATGCAATCTTAAGCTTTGAGGCTCAAGTTATGATCTGTCAAAGTTAACCCAAAACTTATTTTTACAAAAAACAACAAAGTCCTTAACTTTCCCAAAATTCACAACCAAAACCCAATAAAACAAAAACCTACTCAATTACACTATAAAACACTACCACATACTATACTTCTCCTTCCCATTGCAAATTTAATCAACCCCAAACCACTTTTACTCAATCTTTCCACCATAACTCAACAATAATCCATAATTCACAAATCCAAACCTCAACTTCACAATTCCCACACAATTAACATCATAACTCATCAACACCATTCTGAACCATCAGAGAGCTTATTCATCAACATCCAAAAATATCATAAACAATCATAATTCTCCTCATTCAACAATGACATTTCCATTAATCATCATCAATCATCAACAACATCAACAACTCTCCACAACCATAATAAATCTCAACATTCATCATCAAATTTTTCAACATCAACAACCATCAACATATAATATCACTCCTAAACCATATCCACTCCATACACTATTATATCTATCACTAAATCACAATTTACATTCAATTAACATATACATTCAATTCAATCCTATCTTAAGGTCAACTAGCCTAAGTGTCCAGAAATATTATATATTACATAGAGGAAACCGAAACCATACCTTGGATGATACCTAAAATGTACACTGTACCAAGACTGAAATCCAACAAGCTTCCAATTACCAACACCACTTCAAAAAGGCCACAATCAACTCCACAAACAAGCTATACATCATAAACATATCAAAAATTAAAACCTAACATTCACAATATAACCAACTACAAGGGTTTATAAGAAACCTCACCTTATCCGTAGAAATTGGGGATGTGAGCCAACAATTCCTCTCTAAAGGTTAGTACCTAAACAACCAAAACACAAAAATCCACTCAAAATTCAAGCCTTGAATTTCGAATTTCTTGGGACAGATAAAAGGAGAGGAATTTCTAGTTTTTACCAACACAAGCTAGATGGAACTAACGGGCTCAGTGAGAGCTTCACGTAGCCACTGACGGCATACAAATCGGAGTACCATAGCTCAAGTTACGGCCACAGGAAGTAGAGGATGAATAGTGCTTTCTCTCTTCACTTAACTCTTCTTTTTCAGCTGCTAGGGTTTGGTTTCAAGTGTGTTATGAGCTCTTTTGGGTTCATTTACACACCTGTATATGTTGGGCTTGGACCCAACTTAGACATGGTCCAACCCGTTAGCGTTTTAACCCGTTTAGCCTAACTTTGGGCTAAACCTTTAAAATTAGCGCCTAGTTTTCAATTTTAAATTATTATTATCATTTCAAAACAATAAATCAAATTTTCAAAAACTTATATTTATTAAAATACGGTACCAGACATACTAGAGCCAGTACTGCCGACTTAAGCACCGGTACACATTTTTACAAAAATCTTTCGCAAAAGATACATTTTCCAACTTAGAAAAATTCATTGAAATAAAATTTCACCTTTATATTCTCAATTTAAAACTTATAAATTTTGAATCTATTTCGGCCACTTAAAAAATTATTATTTTTATTAAAACAGGTTTACGCGAAAACTTCGGTTCTTACACTCTGAGTGCTTCAAGCCACTAGAGGAAAAGCAGAACTAGCGGCAGAACCCTCGTGGAAGACGATGCAGAAGCAAAAGATCTAAGGAGAGCTCCACGAATTGAGAGGCTACACGATCACCTCGTCCTCCATTCATAATTCCACCAGTGATGCGTTGACGATGGAGACAATGACAGCAACAACGGCAAGGAGATGATTGCGGTGGCAATGACATTGAGATTCTATGGTTTTAGAATCTCGAAGCCCTGTTTTGAATTTTTTTTTTGGCATGGGTAAGTGAATATTTGTTTGGATTGGATTTTTTATAATTGATTGGATTGGGAGTATTAGATAAGTGGAAGTTTTTGTTAATTATTTAAGGAGTTTTTATAATTTGTCACAAATAAAACATATTATGGAGGTTTTTAGTAACTCCCATTAAAAAATACCACAAACAAATAAAAATTTTGTAGTGGTAGTGAGATATGCATGTCATTGGCTATGAAGAAAAAAGGGGGTTGTGATAGCAACTGACAAGAAATTAAATGGCAAGAAAGTAAATGACAATTAAGTAATAAAGTAAAGAAAATTCAGATGACAAAAAAGGGTCTTGGCAAGGGTTGAGAGTCAAGGTTTTTCATTCTAATCATTGACCACAAACATAGAAATTATGAAGAGTTAGTCCCACTTAGTCAACCTCTATACATTGAGAAAAGTCAAATAGGCATAATTGATCTTAATCCACAAATGCTAGCCAACTCACTAATTAACTTAGTAAAAGACTATTAGTGGTAACCAAATCAACTAACAACCCTAAATTACAACTCAATATTGGAAATCAATGACTCAAGGTCTAAGTCCTCAACCTCAAGCCAAGAGTGTAAAATCTACTCTGTAATTGAAGAAGGCATTTTATTAAAAACATGGTAGGCATAAAAGAAAATTATCATAAATTGCATGAATTAATAAAATCTATGACTAACCAATGCAAGAAAGCAATATTAATAACTCAAACAAGCATCAATAAACATGAAAATATCGCATTAAAGGAAAATTACAAATTCATCAAGAGTTCATAAACTAAAAAGTAACAAAATAGAGAAATTAACAAGAGAGACTAGGCAATTTAAGATACTAGAACAAGAAAATATAAAGAAAACTAAACTAAAATAAGATCAAAACCTAAAACTAGAGAGAAAACTAAGCTAAAACCCTAGAATTCTAGAGAGAAGTTGGAACTTCTCTATCTAGAATCACCTAAAACATAATAAAAAACCTAAACTAGTGCTACTTGGTTCATCCCCTTTCAATCCTTGGTTTAATAGCATAAGAAATGAGTTGTGTAACAACTCTAATATTTTTCTAACTTGAGTTTTTCTTAAAATAATATTTTAAAGCAATTAGTTTTATTTTGATGAGTCGACTTTGAATCTCAAAGTAAAATAAATGGTAATATAATTTTAATATTATGTTATTTATTTGTTTTATTTGCTCTAATTATAATGGAGCCTAGTTATATTATTATTATTATTATTATTATTATTATTATTATTATTATTATTATTATTATTATTATTATTATTATCAAATATGACTTTTGTTGATATATGTTATTATCGATATTTTTTTATGAACTTAAAGTTACTAATACTTCATCAAATATCTTTCATCCTCAAGTTATTAATGTCATTTACATTGATAACTCATATATATATATATATTAATTATTTGTGTTTTAATATATTCATTTTTTATAAATACCAATTTAAAATAATTATAACTTGAAGTGCTGAATCAGCAACTCCGAAACACAACATCCAACCTATGATTAACCAAGCCATGACACCTAATCTTTTTACTAAGCAAATCTCCTTCTCTAATTATAAACCATCATCAGCCACCTCATTAGCTAATATTATCATTCTTAATTTCATTCCATTGTGCCGAACAATTAAAGAAAAAAGAAAGGAAACGTGAATCAAACTAAAACTATGACACCTTAGTTAGCACTATTATTTAATGTTAATTTCCTTGATTCCTTTCTTTGGCTTAAGCCATTAAGGAAACAAAAATTAAGAAAAGCCAAACGTGGGTTATGCATGCATATATAAATATATATATAACCGTGACACATAACCTTTATTCATTAATCACCAAAATATCATCTTTACTTCATTTTGTTTCCTTTCATCACCGAACCAAGAAGAAGGGAAATAAGGAAGAGGGAGACCGAAGCTTGCATGGAAGAAAACCGTAACCCCACCAAGATTTCCGACTCCAATTTCTTGGGATCCGTAATTCCAATTAAAAATCTAATCGAATAAAAGAGTTCACATCTTCCTCCTCTACACGATGGTATCACTTTTGTTCGAGAGAAGTTGACGGTGAAGTTGCTCCCCCTTCCTAGAGATTTGGCCAGCTGGTGACCTTGATGGTGTAGCAAATTTCTGACATTTCCTTTTTCAGTTGTTCAGTCAAAAATTTTTTCTGTAGTTTTGAATATTTTAATTTCTTATAGAGGTAGGATTTCAGTAAATTCTCAATGATTAAATCTGTATTGAATAAGTGATTTGGTGCTGTGATTAATCATTGATTGAGTTTATATTGATTTTTTACAATATATTAATGTATTTGTGAAGTTCATGGCTTGGCTGTGATGAAACCAGCAGGGACCGAACTATTTTCGAGATTTTTGAGCTGGAATACCATTGAGGATCAAGTAAAAATTAGTGAGGTTTGATGGCCGAGAGATTAAATTAAAAGATACGAAGAATCGGTAACCGTAGATATTGAAAAAATAAGTGAATATTCAAATATAATTTTATAAAATATTGAGATTAAAAATAGAATATTGAAAACTTTGTGATTTAGAAAGTAATTAATAAAAGTTTAAAATTAAGGTTTTATAAACTAAGTTTTAAAAGAAAATTATAAATATATTTTTAAATACTTCCTTAAAATTATTTATTTATATTAAAATAAATTATTATTATAATTGTTATTTATGAAAGATATTATCTCGTAAGAATATCAAGATGTGTATTATTAATGATAAAGCAAGTAAGTAGAATAATCTTAAAAGTTTTAAAGAACGCATACTTAATTAAAGAACTTTCTAATTCTTTTCCATAAGATACTTAGTGGAAGATGAGGGAATAGTGCGAAGATAATTTACATTGTGGAATGATAAGAAAGAAAAAAAAAGGAAGAAGAAGAAAGAAAAGAAAAGGAAAGAAAAAAATATTAAAGAAATCTCTGCCACAAGAGAGCAGAGCATCGAAAAGAAAAGAATGTATTAACTAAAGGGATCCCTGACATAGGAGGGCAGAGTACAGAAAATAAAAGAAAGAAAGAATGAAACGAAAAGGAGATAAGCAGAGATATTTTTTGGCACTGAGAACGAGCTGAGATGATTGTTTACCTGCTGAAAACGAATAGAGATATGGTGGTAAGGCCACCAAGATTTGCTTTCCAAATATAAATTATAATACCCAATTATCCTAAACCTTACCTCTAGCGGTAAAGCAAAGGATAACAAAGTGTCATGACAGTTCTAAAGCTCATACGGTAATATATATGGAAGGAATAGTAATACAAGAAGTCCGATGAATAAAATAAAACTCAAGGACGTGGAAAATAGAGGTACAAAAGTGCAAAATCGTCACACATAATAACTAAAGTATAGTAATACGAGATCATGACATAATACAATAGTAATCAAGGTATATATATATATTTAAAAGTATGATAATCAAAAGGATACTAGTCGTAGCCCGCAGAGTTTAGGCCGACTAATTAAATACAGACATAACAGAGTGTTTGATTCAAAATAGCATATGTATCCTGTCTCTCAAGTTTAGCCTCTAAGAAAACAAAGTATAAAGTACAAAAGTGAGAGTACTATAACAAAATACCCAAAGGTACAAAAGATGATAAAAGATCCTCCGCTCCGTTAATATCTTGCAACTCACCGAGGTGGGTTATGACCTGCATCTGAAAAACAACAACAATATATGGTATGAAAACCAGAGGTTCTCAGTATGGTAATAGTGTCCAATATGTAAGATATAAGGTTCTGGAATACCAAAAGCAATCCTAGAACTTCACATCGATACAGAATATTCAAGCCTAAAATAAATAATTAACTTAAACCATAAACAGGGTAATCTAAACATAGGAGATTTCTAACTAATACCAAATCACAGTGCTATACCTCACAGCCTTCGCCAATCTACCCTCCACATGATCCCATCACTGCCGCCTACCTAACCTCCTCAGTATCAGACAAACACAAATAATTCAAGCAAGTAAATCACAGGTAATATACATATACAAAAATTAAATTAGGAAGCAAGTAAGCATGTTATACATATACAAAAATTAAATTAGGAAACAAGTAAGCATGTCATACATTTAGGCAAGAGATGCAAATAAGCAAATCAATCAAAACACTTAGAAGATGCACATGATGAATGCTTGTCCTAATGGCTCGTGATATCACTTGTCGGTTATAAATCCAACCCTGATGCAAAATCCAGACGGTAACTCCCGGATTAGTCTTTTTGTTGCGCATACTCAGGAGGAATAATTCTGAGGGATGAGTACTCTACCACCTTCTCCATCAGAGGGTAATGTTGCGAGGGAGAGTGCTCTACGACCTTAGCTTCCTCTGGATGCCGTACGATTTCGTGGGATAGTGCCCTATCAACTTGCAACAAGAAAGAAATGTGAGTGGGGAGCCCAGCTGCAACCTTCACATCTTGACGTAGGCAGGATGAACCCCATGTCCTATGCCTATAACTCAGCATAAGCAGGACGAACCACTATCCTTATGCCTACAACTTAGCATAAGCAGGACAAACCACTACCCTTATGCCTACATATCATTGATGGTATTCAAAAGAAATAATCATTTTCAAAAATAGTTTGCAATAAGTTCATCATTCATTACCGAGTCTCAGACTCATCATAACCATCATGAGTTCTCAAGTCCTCAACTCTATCATCAATGTAGTACCCCATCACACATACCCAGCTAGTTCATCCTCAGCATATCAGAAACCTAAGTCTCCGTCTTCTAATCTTATTACCAGAAATTAACTAACTAACTCATTTATTTTATTCTCCCATGGTTCAAAACCTAAAACAAGCTAAAGGATCTTAAACAGGTGTTGTGAAAGTTTACAAGCTTATCAGGGACGTAAAACGATTGGAAACAAAGTTTTTAGTTGAAAAGCAGGGCTTGTGCGTATGCACACAAAGTAACATTTTCCATCTCTTGCATACACATGAATATGTGCAGACGCTATCAACAGAAGGCTCTTCCCAACTTTTGCGTACGCATGATGTTGTGTGTACACACCCCTCGTGCGTACGCACGAGTCATAATGTAACGACCCACATTTTTTAAAACAATAAATATAAATAAGTTATAATTTATTTTATTAATTGGAGCCTCTTATTTTTAGAAATTAATTTACCAAGAATAATTAAATTAATTTATAATTATTAAAATTTAAATTATTATGATTTATTCTATTAGTTTGAACTATTTATTAAAACCTATTTTAATAAGCAAAATTAATCTTATTATTATTATTATTATTATTATTATTAATTAAGTTCCTTGTCAATTAGGCCGAAGCCGTTAATGAACAAAGGAAAATGAAAATAGAAACGTGGCTTTAATGTATATATGTATATGTATAACCTTGACACCTCATGAAGCCTTAACCACCACACATCTTCGTTTAACACTATCAACCCCTAACGAATCTTCCTTTTCTCTTCATTCATTACCATGTTGAGTTTGAAAAGAAAATAAAAAGAAAGAAAGAGAACCTGAGAGGGAAAAACGTGATTCCATGGCAACTCCGAGCTTTCGAGTTTGAATCTTTGTAACTCGTAACTCCAATAAAAAATCTAATCTGATAAAATTGTTCGTATCT
Source organism: Arachis hypogaea (assembly GCF_003086295.3). Lineage (NCBI taxonomy): Eukaryota > Viridiplantae > Streptophyta > Magnoliopsida > Fabales > Fabaceae > Arachis > Arachis hypogaea. The sequence continues at coordinate 96,144,485 of NC_092052.1, read as the reverse complement.
TTCTCCTCTACGTATTGGTGTCACTTTTGTTCGGTAGAAATTGATGGTGACGTAGTTCCTCTTCCTTTTAAGTTCGGCCGAGGGAGCTTGTGCGCGTGCACGCAAAACCCCACACCTTTTCATACAACAGCAGTACCAGTGTTACACGGAATCGTGATTGTTCATTCCCTGGCTACAGTGCCAAAGACTTGGTGTGGAAGAACATGATCACATCTTTTACATAAATCTGCGTAACAAACCAGCAAGTGCACTGGGTCGTCCAAGTAATAAACCTTACGTGAGTAAGGGTCGATCCCACGGAGATTGTCGCCTTGAAGCAAGTTATGGTCATCCTTGTAAATCTCAGTCAAGCGGATTCAAATGGTTATAAGGTTTTAATAATTAAAATATAAATAAAACAGAAAATAAAATAGAAATACTTATGTAATTCAATGGTGGGAATTTCGGATAAGCATCTGGAGATGCTTTGTTGCTTATAAACTTCTGCTTTCCTACTGCCTTCTTCCAACCATGCGTTACCTCCTTCCATGGCAAGCTGTATGATCCTCTCGGATGAAAACAAATCCATATGCGCTGTCACCGCACGGCTAATCATGTGTCGGTTCCCGCTAGCGTCGAAATATGACCATTGTCCTTTTGCACACTGTCACTGTGCCCAATATTCGCAAGTTTGAAGCTCGTCATAGCCATCCCTTCCCAGATCCTACTCGGAATACCACAGACAAGGTTTAAACTTTTCGTATCTCAGGAATGCTGCTAATGGTTCTAGCCTATACCACGTAGATACTAATCTCACAGACTCAGTCCATGTATTAGATATCCAAGAGAGTATACTCCAGCTGTTGTCCAATGACTACGTTGAACATCATGTAGACCGCTTTGTGGTTGTCAGGCACGCGATCCTGGCTATGCGAGTAACAAAGAATGGGTGATTGTCACGGGTCACCCCTTCATTCTGACTTAACTGAATTAAGTACGAGAGTATATCTTGGAGAAGAAGTAGGCGTGAATTGAATAGAAAAATAGTAGTAAGTGCATTAATTCATGAAGAACAACAGAGCTCCACACCTTAATCTATGGGGTGTAGAAACTCCACCGTAGAAAATACACAAGTGAAAAAGGTCTAGGCATGGCTGTGAGGCCAGCCTCCCAAATGATAGTCTATGATTACATATATTCTAAAAGATGGTCAAAAGACTCTTAAATAAATCACTAAAAGATAGTTTTTATACTAAACTAGTAATCTAGGTTTACAGAAAATAAGTAACTAAGTGAAGATAGTGCAGAAATCCACTTCCGGAGCCCACTTGGTCTGTGCTTGAGCTGAGCATTGAAGCTTTTTCGTGCTTAGGATTTTCCTGGAGTTAAACGCCAGCTTTGGTGCCAGTTTGGGCGTTTAACTCCAATTCTGGTGCCAGTTTGGGCGTTTTACGCCAAGATATTTTAGGCTGACTTTGAATGCCAGTTTGGGCCATTAAATCTCAAACAAAGTATGGACTATTATATATTGCTGGAAAGCCCAGGATGTCTTCTTTCCAAATCAATGGAGAAAGCACCAATTGGGCTTCTGTAACTCTAGAAAATCCACTTCGAGTGCAGCAGGGTCAGAATCCAACAGCATCTGCAATCCTTTTTCAGCCTCTGAATCAGATTTTTGCTCAGGTCCCTCAATTTCAGCCAAAAAATACCTGAAATCACAGAAAAACAAACAAACTCATAGTGAATTCTAGAACTATGATTTTTGAATAAAAACTAATAAAAATATAATAAAATGTAATTAAAACATACTAAAAATTATGTAAAAACAATGCCAAAAAGGGTATAAATTATCCGCTCATCACAACACCAAACTTAAATTGTTACTTGTCCCCAAGCAACTAAAAACAAAATAGGATAAAAAGAAGAGAATATACAATGAATTCCAAACTTATCAATGAACTTAGTTACAATTAGATGAGCGGGACTTGTAGCCTTTTTGCTTCTAAACAGTTTTGGCATCTCACTTTATCCTTTGAAGTTCAGAATGATTGGCATCTATAGGAACTCAGAATTCAGATAGTGTTATTGATTCTCTTAGTTTAGTATGTTGATTCTTGAACACAGCTACTTTATGAGTCTTGGTCGTGACCCTAAGCATTTTGTTTTCCAGTATTACCACCGGATACATAAATGCCACACACACATAACTGGGTGAACCTTTTCAGATTGTGACTCAGCTTTGCTAGAGAACCTAGTTAGAGGTGTCCAGCGCTCTTAAGCACACTCTTTTTGCTTTGGACCACGACTTTAATCGCTCAGTCTCAAGTTTTTCACTTGACACCTTCACGCCACAAGCATATGGTTAGGGACAGCTTGGTTTAGCCGCTTGATGCCAGGGCATTTTGGCCAGTTTCACTGACCTTTTCTTTACTATTTTAGGGTAGTTTCATGCATTTTCTTGGTTAATAAGCAAGTTTTGTGTAGATAATCACTTACATCTTGATTCAAGCAAACATTGGGAATTTTATATGATTTTATGAGAATTATGCATGAATTGAATGATAAAATGGATGATGCATGATCTCATGAGTTAGAACCTAGCTTTGATGCACTTTACTTGCTTGATTTCAGGACAAAGGAAGCAAGGAAGATGCCACGTTAATAGCCACATTAGTCTAACTAAGGTGACCATTAATGTGGAATTGGAGCTAGCTTGCAACGTTAATGAGAAAAGTGATCGCCAATAACGCCTTCGTGAGCCATCATAGCCCACGTTAGTTGCCACGTTAACTACATTAACATGGAAGCTAACGTGAAGGAGAAGTAAAGCTCCAACGTTAGTGGTAAAAGTGAATACCACTAACGTTGGAAAAAGGGTCACACTTTGCCACGTTAAGAGTCACGTTAATTACATTAACGTGAACTCTAACGTGGAAGGAACAAAGAGGTGCCAACGTTAGTGACACTCACCTTTGTCACTAACATTGGACCAAGCCACTATTAGCCACGTTAGTTGCCACGTTAATTACATTAACGTGGAAGCTAACATGGAGGAAAGAAATGATGAGCCAACGTTAGTGATACTCACCTTTGTCACTAACGTTGGAGATGGCAATCACCACCACGTTAGTGGCCACGTTAATACAATTAACGTGAGGCACTAACGTGAGAAAGGGCGTTTGGAGCGTTAGTGACAAAGGTAAGTGTCACTAACGCTCTCGAAGCTGAGGCATGCCCACGTTAAGAGTCACGTTAGCTACACTAACGTGGACTCTAACGTAGGAAGGAAGGGCAACAAGCAAACGTTATTGGAAAAGGTGAATGCCAATAACGTTTGCGAAGGACCAAGAGGCAACGTTAGTGCCACTAACGTTGAAGTTAACGTGGACCATCTTGGGTTACGAACGTTAGTGAAAAAGGTGATCGTCAATAACGTTTTCGAACCCACATTTTCACTTAACGTTAACACCACTAACGTCCTAACTAACGTCCATGCCTAACTCACACTTTCTCTGCAAGAAAAGCTGAGCCCACTGAAGATTGCAACTGCTTCAACTAAAGATCCAAAGGCCCACATCTAAGACTTGAAGAGCCAACTAGAAGATCAGAAGAGTAGTATATATAAGAGTAGTTTTGAACTATAGAAGGAGCTTTTGGCATTGGGAAAACTACTCTCTGTATAATTTTACTTTCTCTGCAACTTCTAGTTTTACTTTTAGAATGTATTTTCTATCTTTGCTTTCCATTCCCAGAGCTATGAACAACTAAACCCTTTTCATTGGGTTAGGGAGCTCTGTTGTAATTTGATGGATCAATAATAGTTTTCATTATTCTTCTTCTTTCTTTTCTCTTGATTTTACTAGAAAGCTTTCAATCTTCATCCAATTGGGTAGTTGTCTTGGAAAAGAAGCTATTCATACTTGGATCTCTTCGGAACCTTGGAAGAGGAATGAAGAGATCATGCTAGAAATATTTTCTCATGTTGGACCGAATTGGGGTTTGGACGGATATGGTGACATATAATTCTCCCAATACTTTGATTTGGAAATACATGTGGTATAATCAGTGACCATACTTCATCCCTTCTCATGAGCAATTAGACCAAGGAATTGGCTATTGATCAATATTTGAGAGATTGAATTACCAAGGAATTGGAATTCAATCACTTAAGATTGCCAAGGAGATCAATGAATGCATTGATTGAGGAAGAGATGAAAATGAACTTGATCCGGAGAATACAACATCTCTTGAGCCCAATTAACTCCCCATTTCTAATCTTACCCATTCTCTTTACTTTCTTTCATTTACTTTTATGTTCATCTTCCCCATTCCCCATTTAAGATTCTGTAATTTACTTTCCGTCATTTACATTCAGTTCTTTATTTCCAGCAATTTCATTTTCTGCCATTTACTTTCCCGCCATTTAATTTCCTGAAATTCTCAAATCAAATGCTGCTTAGCTCAACTAGAACATTCTGCTGATTAAAGTTGCTTGACCAATCAATCCCTGTGGGATTTGACCTCACTCTATTGTGAGTTTTTACTTGACGACAATTCGGTATACTTGCCGAGGGAAAATTGTTGAGAGACAAGTTTCCGGGCATCAAGTTTATGACGCCATTGCCGGGGATTGATTTTGTATTAACAATGATTAAATTGGTGGATAACTAGATTGAGCACTTTTTCTTTCTTTTGTTGATTTAATTTCTGTTTGATTGATTTACTTTCAGTTTCAGTTATTTTCTTCCCTTTACCCCTACCCGTTTATAGTGTTCTCTTATTTGTTACAATTCAGTTCATTAACCCACTAACTATTTGATATATTGCATCACTTACACTAACAGCATTTTTAACAAGAATACTCTCTATCTCTCGTTTATGATAACATCACTCACACTAACAACATTTTTAACTTCTTTTGATTCTGAACCTTAGAGGACCTTCCTTAGATTAAAGAGGGAAGCAAGAGGAAAGAGAGCTGTTGGTGTTGAGGAAGAGGAAGAGTACTTTGAACCAGACATGGATGAGAATATGGAGAATCATCATGAAGAAGAAGCTCACAACCATGGCAGAGAAGGTCCAGTGCATCATGCTGAGCAAGAGAGAAGAGTTCTGGGATCTTACATAAATTTAAACCCAGGAAACTGTGGAAGTAGCATCCAAAAGCCAAACATACATGCCAATAACTTTGAACTAAAGCCACAGCTCATCACCCTTGTTTGGAACAACTGTTCATTCGGAGGAAGTGTCCAAGAAGACCCCAATCAACATCTAACCACATTCCTAAGGATATGTGATACTGTGAAGTCTAATGGTATTCATCATGACACCTATAGACTGCTTCTGTTTCCCTTCTCACTCAAGGACAAAGCATCTAAATGGCTGGAATCCTTCCCGAAGGAGAGTTTAACAATCTGGAAAGATGTGGTGAACAAATTCTTGGCAAGATTCTATCCTCCTCAAAGAATCAACAGGTTGAGAGCTGAGGTACAAACCTTCAGGCAACAAGATGTTGAGACTCTATATGAAGCATGGGAGAGGTTTAAGGACTTGACAAGAAGGTGTCCGCCAGATATGTTCAATGAATGGGTGCAGTTACACATTTTTTATGAGGGTCTTTCTTATGAATCAAAGAAGGCAATAGACCACTCATCTGGGGAATCTCTAAACAAGAAGAAGACCATTGATGAATCCAAAGATGTCATTGAGACTGTAGCAGAGAATGACTACTTCTATGCCTCTGAAAGAGGCAACACTAGAGGAATGATGGAGCTAAACAACGTGGATGCATTGCTGGCCCAGAAGATGGAGAGGAACCAAGCAGTTGGCTGACCTTACCAAGAAGATGGAGAGGAACCAAGTAGCAGCAATCACCACCTCATCAGCAGCTCAAGAAGGAGTGAATGGAGAGGCAGAGGGGGATCAGGAGCAAGCCAACTACATTGGAAACTCACCTAGGCAAAACCATGATCCGTACTCCAAAACTTATAATCCTGGTTGGAGGAACCATCCAAACTTTGGGTGGAAAAATCAACAAGATCAAGGCCAAGATCCGAGACTTCACAACCCCAATGCAGTTCACCAACAGTCCACACAGAGATCATATCAGCACCCACCTAACAACACCTCTCAACATCCATATAAAAACCAAAATGGCCCTTCTCATCCCTCCAGTTTCAACTCATCATCATCCGAAGATAGACTCTCAAGGATTGAGACCCTACTTGAACGTATATACAAAGAAGTTCAAGACAGTAAAATGTTCTAAGAGGAAGTGCGGTCCAAAATGCAGAATCAAGATGATGCCATCAAAAAACTTGAGACACAAATTGGCTACTTATTCAAGCAAGTTCCCAGCCATAACCTGTGCAGCAACACTGATTTAAACCTAAGGGAGGAATTGAAGGAAAATCCGAAGAAATCACAAGAGAAAAACTCAAATGAAGGGGAAGAGGAATGAGATGAAGTCCAAATTCCCACTACCAATTTACAACAAAAAGGAGAAATGGTGAAGCGAGACGTTTCGAAAGCTCCATACCCTCAGCAATTGAAAAATAAGGGGGATGACAACCAATTCTCAAGATTTTTGGAAATCTTCAAGAAACTACAGATTAACATACCCTTTGCTGAAGCAATAGAGCAAATGCCGCTCTATGCCAAGTTCTTGAAGGAATTAATGACCAAGAAGAGACGCTGGAAGATCAACGAAACTGTGATACTGACCGAAGAATGTAGTGCCATCATTCAGCACAAACTACCCCAAAAATTAAAGGATCCTGGAAGCTTCCAGATTCCTTGTATTATAGGGGAAATCACAGTGGATAAGGCTCTATGTGACTTAGGAGCCAGCATAAATCTGATGTCCGTAGCTATGATGAGAAAAATGAGGATTGAGAAGGGCAAGCCAACAAAAATGTCCTTGCAACTGGCAGACTGATCATTCAAGTTTCCTCATGGCATAGTAGAAGACTTGCTGGTGAAGGTAGGAGATTTTATCTTTCCAGTAGACTTTGTAGTGTTGGACATGAAGGAGGAAGCCAAGGCCTCCATCATCCTGGGAAGACCATTCCTGGCCACTGCTGGAGCTATCATTGATGTCCAAAAAGGTGAACTTATCCTGAGATTACACAATGAGAAGATGACATTCAATGTGTTCAAGGCCATGAGCTACCCACAAGAACCATTGGGAGAATGTATGAGGTTGGATTCACTGGAAGATGCAATACAAGAGATTTTTGAAGAAGAAGAACTTGAAGGGTTAACAAAAGAGGAATCAGCATCTAGCGAAGAGGCTGCAACAGCGGAGATTCATGTTCAGCGTGCACCAGAGGAGGAGAATGAAAGAAAAGAAGCACCCAAACTCGAACTCAAAGCACTGATACCCACTCTCAAGTATGCATATTTAGGAGAGAATGAAAGTTACCTAGTGATCATAAACTCAGCCTTCAGCCAAGATCAAGAGGATGAATTACTCCAAGTATTGCAAAAGCATAAGGATGCTATTGGATGGACCCTCGCTGACTTGAAGGGAATCAGTTCGGCCATATGCATGCATAAGATACTGCTGGAAGATGATGCCAAACCATCCATCCAGCCCCAAAGGAGGCTAAATCCAGTCATGAAAGAAGTGGTACAGAAGGAAGTCATGAAGCTTTGGCAAGGAGGGGTGATCTACCCAATTTCGGATAGCCCATGGGTCAGCCCTGTCCAAGTGGTCCCGAAGAAAGGAGGAATCATTGTAGTATCCAATGAGAGGAACGAACTCATTCCTACAAGGACCGTCACGGGATGGCGGATGTGCATAGACTACATAAAATTCAATGAAGCTACAAGAAAATATCATTTCCCCTACCTTTCATGGATCAGATGCTGGAAAGACTTGCAGGACATGCATATTACTGTTTTCTCGATGGTTATTCAGGATATAACTAAATAGTGGTTGATCCGAGAGACCAAGAGAAAATCTCATTCACTTGCCCATATGGAGTGTTTGCCTACAGGCACATGCCATTTGGGCTACGTAATACACCTGCAACTTTTCAACGCTGCATGCTCTCCATTTTCTCAGACATGATAGAGAAATTCATTGAAGTCTTTATGGATGACTTTTTAGTATTCGGAGATTCCTTTCCTAATTGCCTAAATCACCTGGTCCTGGTATTAAAAAGATATCAAGAGACCAACTTGGTCTTGAACTGGGAGAAATGTCACTTTATGGTGACAGGAGGAATAGTTCTTGGCCATAAGGTGGAACTCATTGAAAAATTACCCCACCAAGTGATGCCAAGGCAATTAGGAGCTTTTTAGGGCATGATGGCTTTTACAGTAGGTTTATTAAAGATTTTTCAAAGATAGCCAAGCCCTTAAGCAATCTCCTTGTATCTGATACACCATTTGTTTTTGATGAAAAATGCATACTAGCATTCGAAAACTTGAAAAAGAGGCTGTTCTCTGCCCCTATCATTTCCCCACCTTATTGGAACTTACCATTTGAACTGATGTGTGATGCATCTGATTTTGCAGTTGGGGCAGTGTTAGGACAGAGGGAAGATAACTTGGTCCATGTGATATACTATGCCAGCAAAGTCCTCAATGACACTCAAAAAAATTATACCACTACTGAAAAGGAATTGCTGGCAATAGTTTTTGCATTTGACAAGTTTAGATCATACCTCATTGGTGCCAAAGTGATCATTTTCACAGATCACACATCACTTAAATATTTGTTTGCCAAGCAAGAATCAAAACCAAGACTAATAAGATGGATCTTGTTGTTGCAGGAATTCAATATTGAAATTAGAGACAAGAGAGGAGTGGAGAACAAAGTAGCAGATTACCTATCCAGAATCCCTCATGATAAAGAAGGAACACATGATACAAGTTTAAATGAGTTCTTCCCAGATGAGCAGTTGATGACGATTCACGGAGCACCCTGGTTTGCAGATATTGCCAATTTCAAGGCAACTGGGGCTTTACCTCCAGAAATCAACAAACATAAAAAAAGAAAGCTCATCAATGACGCGAAGTATTTTGTTTGGGATGAACCATACCTATTCAAGAAGTGTTCAGATAGAATCCTTAGAAGATGTGTTTCAGAAGAAGAGGGAAGAGAGGTCTTATGGAACTGCCATGGCTCGTGCTATGGAGGCCACTTTGGATGGGAAAGAACTGCAGCCATGGTGTTACAAAGCAGATTCTTTTGGCCCACCATTTTCAAGGATGCCAAGGAAGTAGCAAAGAACTGCAATGAATGCCAAAGAGCTGGAAACCTACCTAAAAGAAATGAGATGCCACAGAATTTCATCTTAGAACTGGAACTGTTTGATGTATGAGGAATCGATTTCATGGGACCATTTCCAACCTCATATTCAAACAAGTATATCCTAGTAGCAGTGGATTACGTTTCCAAGTGGGTAGAGGCCATTGCAACCCAAACAAATGATAACAAGGTGGTCATGAACTTCCTCAGAAAGAATATCTTTAGCCGGTTCGGAGTCCCACGAGCGCTCATCAGTGATGGAGGGAGCCATTTTTGTAACAGACTACTAGAAGCTCTTCTCCTAGGATAGGGGTAAAGCACAAGGTTGCCACACCTTACCACCCCCAAATAAGTGGGCAAACCGAGATATCTAACAGTGAGTTAAAAAGGATTTTGGAAAAGACTGTAGGAGCATCAAGAAAAGACTGGTCGAAGAAGCTAGATGATACTCTTTGGGCATACAGAACGGCATTCAAAACACCAATCAGGATATCCCCATATCAACTGGTGTATGGAAAGGCCTGTCATTTACCATTGGAGCTTGAACACAAAGCCCTATGGGCTCTCAAGCTAATAAATTTTGATAACCTTGCCGCTGGTGAAAAAAGAGTCTTGCAGCTGCAGGAAATGGAGGAGTTTAGATCTCAAGCCTATGAAAATGCCAAGATCTATAAAGAAAAGGCAAAGAGAAGACATGACCTCAATATGACACCCAGGAGCTTCGAAAAAGGACAGCAAGTGCTCCTCTACAACTCCAAATTGAGACTTTTCCCTGGAAAACTCAAATCAAGGTGGTCTGGACCCTTTCCTGTCACAAAGGTCTTGTCGTATGGACACATAGAAATCATGGTGGAAAGCTCAAGGAGGACTTTCACTGTGAACAGACAGAGGCTCAAGCATTACATGGGCAACATGGGGGAAAGCCCCAAAGTGAAATATCATCTCAACTGATGGAGAAATCGTCGAGCTAGCGACGCTAAAAGAGCGCTTCGTTTGGAGGCAACCCAACCTAAGGTAGTTTCCTTTTCATGATCATTTCAATAAAAGTTACAAGTAGTTTGCCCTGTATTATAAGGAGCTAAGTTTGGTGTTGCACACCAAAACAATCCAAGAGTTAATGTGTAATTCTAAGTTTGGTGTTCCACCAAAGCTTTCAGTTAGAATCACACTACACCTCTTCAAGAGCAGATTGCTAGCCCCAACCAATCAGGGAAACCACTTGACAAGAGTTTAGTTTCTAGTTCATAGTCATTTTAGTAATAAAAGCACATAAGGTTCTCTGTATGTATTCAATCTATTACATGCATACATGCATGCTAACTATTTCTCAAGTGCTTTGGGACAAGCAACTTCCAATAACTTTGCAGGAATCCAATCAAATCTTCGGGAAAAACGGTGCACCATCATCCAAGGAGGCGAAGAAGGATGCAAAAGCTATGGACGATGACAACAAAGGGATGGCTAGAAGTCACCACCAAAGGGTTGTATTGTTACTTGATTCCATATGCTTGGAAATGCCCAAATTGGAAGTCTGAATGTATCCCTGATTATTAGTTACTCTTTAGTTTACATCACTAAGATTTAATGTTCGTTTTTCCCCGCCTTTGTCATATGTGTGCTATTTCAAGTTACCTGCTGCATTTTCACCTTGCTTACTTGTATGCTTGTCCTTTAAGTCAAATAAAAAGAGATGTTATGAAAGACCAGAGTGATGTTCAATTTGTGGAGTAAGTTCTTAAGCTTGTGGTGTAGTAATTACTAAGCTAAGTTGGTTCACCAACAAGGTAGGAATGCAACTATCTGTCCTAAATCATATGCTTGAAACAAAACCCATGAGACTAGCTAAATAACAAGATCCTATTAAGAAAAAGGGAAAGAAAAATGAAATTTGAGAAATAAAGAAAAAGAATAAGAAATAAGGCTAGGCACCAAGGGTTGAATCTTGGGCCATGTGTTTGTGGTGCTCCTGTGTAAAGGATATGCTTAGATGAATAAGCTCTCAAGGGTGCCTTATCACTTGGTAACTTGGGTTAACTAACCCGGGATTATCAGCTGAAAGTCCACTATCAAGAGTAACCTTTGCTACAGAACACTTAGTAACCCAAAGAGGTGCTGGACACCAAGGTCTCAAGAAGGAAAATAACAAACCATGTGCCTGTGGTGTGTATGTATGGGGGAAAGAGACTTGAAGGAGTAAGTCCTTAGGGGTGTCTTAACACCCAGCACCTTGGACCAACTGGTTCGGGAGTGCTGACTGAAAGCTTATCTTAAAGAGTCGCCCTCTCACAAAGCACCTAGTATAAGAACACAATTACACCTTGAAAAGACAAAGGGATCAATGAATAAAAGTCTCATAGAGTACAATCAAGTAAGTGTTCTAGGGCATGATAAAGGTCTGAAAGCCAGCAATAGAATGAACCTAAGTTGCTATGCATGAAACCCCATAAAACCAAGGATATGACTTCCACAATAATGACTCATTTCTCTTGTCATTTCATTCATCATTCTCATGTTTCAGTACTTGCTTAGGGACAAGCAAGCTTTAAGTTTGGTGTTGTGATGCCAGGGCAGTTTGGCCAGTTTTACTAACCTTTTCTTTACTATTTTAGGGTAGTTTAATACATTTTCTTGGTAAATAAGCAAGTTTTGGGTAGATAATCACTTACATCTTGATTCAAGCAAACATTGTGAATTTTATATGATTTTATGAGAATTATGCATGAATTGAATGATAAAATGGATGATGCATGATCTCATGAGTTAGAACCTAGCTTTGATGCACTTTACTTGCTTGATTTCAGGACAAAGGAAGCAAGGAAGATGCCACATTAATAGCCAAGTTAGTCTAACTAACGTGACCATTAACGTGGAATGGGAGCTAGCTTGCAACGTTAATGAGAAAAGTGATAGCCAATAATGCCTTCGTGAGCCATCATAGCCCACGTTAGTTGCCACGTTAACTACATTAACGTGGAAGCTAACGTGGAGGAGAAGCTAAAAGTGAATACCACTAACGTTGGAAAAAGTGGCACACTTAGCCACGTTAAGAGTCACGTTAATTACATTAACGTGAACTCTAAGGTGGAAGGAACAAAGAAGTGCCAACGTTAGTGACACTCACCTTTGTCACTAACGTTGGACCAAGCCACTATTAGCCACGTTAGTTGCCACGTTAATTACATTAACGTGGAAGCTAACGTGGAAGAAACAAATGATGAGCCAACGTTAGTGACGCTCACCTTTGTCACTAACGTTGAAGATGGCAATCACCACCACATTAGTGGCCACGTTAATACAATTAACGTGAGGCACTAACATGAGAAGGGGCGTTTGGAGCGTTAGTGACAAAGGTAAGTGTCACTAACGCTCTCGAAGCTGAGGCATGCCCACGTTAAGGGTCACGTTAGCTACACTAACGTGGACTCTAACGTAGGGAGGAAGGGCAACAAGCAAACGTTATTGGAAAAGGTGAATGCCAATAACGTTTGCGAAGGACCAAGAGGCAACGTTAGTGGTCACGTTAGTGCCACTAACGTTGAAGTTAACATGGACCATCTTGGGTTAGGAACGTTAGTGAAAAAGGTGATCGTCACTAACGTTCTTGAACCCACATTTTCACTTAACGTTAACACCACTAATGTCCTAACTATCGTCCATGCCTAACTCACACATTCTTTGCAAGCAAGGCTGAGCCCACTGAAGATTGCAACTGCTTCAACTAAAGATCCAAAGGCCCATATCCAAGACTTGAAGAGCCAACTAGAAGATCAGAAGAGTAGTATATATAGGAGTAGTTTTGAACTAGAGAAGGAGCTTTTGGCATTGGGAGAACCACTCTCTGTATGATTTTACTTTCTCTGCAACTTCTGGTTTTACTTTTAGAATGTATTTTCCATCTTTGCTTTCCATTCCCAGAGCTATGAACAACTAAACCCTTTTCATTGGGTTAGGGAGCTCTGTTGTAATTTGATGGATCAATAATAGTTTTCATTATTCTTCTTCTTTCTTTTCTCTTGATTTTACTAGAAAGATTTCAATCTTCATCTAATTGGGTAGTTGTCTTGGAAAAGAAGCTATTCATACTTGGATCTCTTCGGAACCTTGGAAGAGGAATGAAGAGATCATGCTAGAAATGCTTTCTCATGTTGGACCAAATTGGGGTTTGGACGGATATGGTGACATATAATTCTCCCGATACTTTGATTTGGAAATACATGTGGTATAATCAGTGACCATACTTCATCTCTTCTCATGAGTAATTAGACCAAGGAATTGGCTATTGATCAATATTTGAGATATTAAATTACCAAGGAATTGGAATTCAATCACTTAAGATTGCCAAGGAGATCAATGAATGCATTGATTAAGGAAGAGATGAAAATGAACTTGATTCGGAGAATACAACATCTCCTGAGCCCAATGAACTCCCCATTTCTGATCTTACCCATTCTCTTTACTTTCTGCCATTTACTTTTATGTTCATCTTTCCCATTCCCCATTTAAGATTCTGCGATTTACTTTCCGTCATTTATATTCAGTTCTTTATTTCCAGCAATTACATTTTCTGTCATTTACTTTTCCGCCATTTAATTTCTTAAAATTCTCAAATCAAATGCTGCTTAGCTCAACTAGAACATTCCTCTGATTAAAGTTGCTTGACCAATCAATCCCTGTGGGATTCGACCTCACTCTATTATGAGTTTTTACTTGACGACAATTCGGTATACTTGCCGAGGGAAAATTGTTGAGAGACAAGTTTCCGTGCATCACCGCTTAGGCCAGGATTTTATTCCTGTGGGCCCTCCTATCCATTAATGCTCAAAGTCTTGGATCCTTTTTACCCTTGCCTTTTAGTTTAAAGGGTTATTGTCTTTTTCTTCTTGCTTTTTCTTTTTCTTTCTTTCTTTTTTTATTATTTTTTTCGCATGCTTTTGTGTTCACTGCTTTTTCTTGCTTCAAGAATCAATTTTATGATTTTTCAGATTATCAATAACATTTGTCCTTTTTCATTATTCTTTCAAGAGCTAACAGTTTTAACATTCATAAACAACAAATTCAAAAATATTCACTGTTCAAGCATTCATTCAGAAAATAAAAGGTATTGCCACCACATTAAAATAATTAAACTAATTTCAAGATAGAATTCGAAATCATGTACTTCTTGTTCTTTTGCAATTAAAAACATTTTTCATTTAAGAAAGGTGATGGATTCATAGGACATTCATAGCTTTAAGACATAGACACTAGACACTAATGATCATGTAATAAAGACAGAAACATAGACAAAACATAAAGCATAGGGAATGAAAAATAAAAGAATAAAAACAAGGAAATTAAAGAATGGGTCCACCTTAGTGATGGCGGCTAGTTCTTCCTCTTGAAGATCTTATGGAGTGCTTGAGCTCCTCTATGTCTCTTCCTTGTCTTTGTTGCTCCTCCCTCATGGCTCTTTGGTCTTCTCTAATTTCATGGAGGAGGATGGAATGCTCTTGGTGCTCCATCCTTAGTTGTCCCATGTTGGAACTCAATTCTCCTAGGGAGGTGTTGATTTTCTCCCAATAGTTTTGTGGAGGAAAATGCATCCCTTGAGGCATCTCAGGGATTTCATGATGAGGAATTTCCTCATGCTCTTGTTGAGGTCCATGAGTGGGCTCTCTTGTTTGCTCCATCCTTTTCTTAGTGATGGGCTTGTCCTCTTCAATGAGGGTGTCTTCCTCTAGGACAACTCCAGCTGAATTGCATAGATGACAAATGAGATGAGGGAAGGCTAACATTGCCAAAGTGGAGGGCTTGTCCGCCACCTTGTAGAGTTTTAAAGATATGATCTCATGAACTTTTACTTCCTCTCTATTCATGATACTATGGAT
The DNA here is from genome assembly GCF_003086295.3 of Arachis hypogaea. Lineage (NCBI taxonomy): Eukaryota > Viridiplantae > Streptophyta > Magnoliopsida > Fabales > Fabaceae > Arachis > Arachis hypogaea. Next base: position 96,129,380 of record NC_092052.1, on the reverse strand, counting down.
CATGATAGCCCGGTCTATTGTAACTTCAGACCGGTTGCTAGTAGGAATGATAGAGCGTTGGATGAACTCCAACCATCCCCTAGCCACGGGTTTGAGGTCAAGCCTTCTTAGTTAAACCGGCTTGCCTCTTGAGTCTCTCTTCCATTGAGCGCCTTCAACACAAATGTCCCTAAGGACTTGGTCCAACCTTTAATCAAAGTTGACCCTTCTAGTGAAAGGGTGAGGATCTCCTTGCATCATTGGCAAGTTGAATGCTAACCTCATATTTTCCAAACTAAAATCCAAGTAGTTCCCCAGAACCATTGTGAGCCAATTCTTTGGGTTCAGGTTCACATTTTGGTCATGGTTCTTAGTGATCCATGCATTGGCATAGAACTCTTCAACCATTAAGATCTCGACTTGTTGAATGGGATTGGTGAGAATTTCCCAACCTCTTCTTCGAATCTCATGTCGGATCTTCAGATATTCACTCTTTTTGAGCTTGAAGGACCTTTGAGATAAATCTCTCCATCTCTCATGACTCGGAGGTAGAAGCAACTGTCTTCTCTTTTTTCTTTCTAGAGGTTTCTCCGGCCTTAGGTGCCATTAGTGGTTATGGAAAACAAAAAGCTTTAGCTTTTCCCACACCAAACTTAGAATGGTTGCTCATTGATAAACACCAATTTTGTGGTTTATATTGTGTAGAATTTGGGGGTTTTTTGTCAACATTTCTCACACTTATTCACAAGAAATGCATGGTTTTGTGTTTCCCTCCTAATATTTCTCCATGATGAAAAGCATGCTCATTTTGCCTTAAAATTGCTATATTTTGATTCTCTTTTATTTCCATTCGATGCCGTAATGTATTTGTTGAGTGATTTCAGGAATTATAGGGTAGAAATGGCCTAGAAGAGGGAAAGAAAGCATGTACAAGAGGAAGGAACATGAAGATTTGGATTTTGGGAAATTCAGCATTGGCGCGCACGCGCACTCCACGTGCACGCGTGGATGAGGATAGCTAGAAGTGGCGCACAAGGATGGACGCATCCGCACGGATCAGAGGATTCCCATCAATGTGGACGCACACCTAGCGCACACGCGTGGATCACAAAAAGCAATCGGCATGCACGCATGCATGGTACGCACGCGCGAAAAGCTGCACGTGACCTTATTAAAGGAAATCATGCCTGGCAATTTCTGAGGCTCATCAGGCCCAAATTCAAGCTGTTTCTGCATGGAAAAGACCCAAGGATGTTAGGGGGAAAGGGGGGATCATTCATTTTACACTAGACACAATTTTTAGTTAGTTTTTGGGTTCCTTGTTCTTTTAGAGGGAGAAACCCTTGTTCCTCTCTAGATCTAGTTTTAATTTGATCTTCCCTTGTTGAATTCTGAACTAGATCTTTTTAATTACTAGTTTTGATTGTTCAATTTGAATTCCTTAGTATAATTTTGTTTAGATCTTGTGATAGTTTTATGAATTCTTTTTAATTGTCATTTTATACCCATTTCATGAATGTTGTGAATCTCGATTTGTTGATTTTCCATTGATGATTTCTATGATTAATTGTGTTGTTTGAGTGATTCTATGTTGATAATTGCTAGTGGGTACTTATTAATTTCAATTTAATTGCAATTTGAACGTGTCTTTTATTAATGCTTACCATGTGTTTGATGAATTGTTTACTTTGATTATGGAGTAGTTTTCTTTACTCTTGGCCTAGGCTAAGGGAATTGGGTAAACTTGAGTCATTGAGTCTAATGGATTTGATGATTTGGGAGCCCTTAGTGGTCAATTTGATAGCCATTGACGCTAACCTTCTATTAAGTCAATTAGTAGTGAGGTTAGAACTTATGGGTTGATGTTGACCAAACCATTTGACGTACTTCAAGTATAGAGGTAGACTTAATGAGTTTGGTTATTAGACAAGGATGGTGACCCCAATTCCCATGCCTAGCCAAGAGTTGCTTTTATCATTTATACTTGAAAACCCAATTTTCTTGATTACTTGTCTTAGTTTAGTTACTTTTTTAGTTTAGAATAGAATTATATTGGGTGTTACCTTGCTTGTTTGGAATTGCTCATATCTTGCTTAGTTATTTGAATTAGTTTCTTGCAATTTAAGGTTACTTGCTTGTTGAGATTACTAGTTTAAATTCTTTCTCATGACTCACAACTCCGGATTTCTAACCAATGTCGAAGCACATGTTTGCCCGTTCCTTGTGAGACAACCCGAGGTTTGAATACTTCGGTTATTTCTATTGGGGTTGAACTTGTGACAACCAAATCTCTTTCTAAATTTGATACTCGAGGATTGTTGTTGGTAGAGCTATACTTGAAACGCAACTTTATTGAGAAATTCTTTATCGACAAATTCTCGCCCTATCAAATTTTTGGCGCCGTTACCGGGGAATGATTGCAACATATGCCTTGATATTGGTTATGTGAATATGTGAATATTGTAGATAGTTTAATTGCTTTCAATACTTAGCTATAGTTTAGATTTCTTTTATATTTGTGCTATGACTCTTAAGTTTGATGACTCAGTCTCAACCGAATTCTAGCTTAGCCAATTTTGATCCCGAGATTGAAAGAACGTTGTTACATACTCGGCAAGCTAGACGGCAGTTGGATTATACGGCTAGTACTTCAGCCTCTCTTGAGGTACACACCAAATCACTAGGCGGTACCGAGAGTGATTTGGAGTCCGCTACATCTTATTCTTCTGTTGGCACTAATAATACATCTTTGCATCCTACAGGTGAGCCACACATGGCGGAGCCACGACGGATCACTTTGCATGAGCAAGGAGCTCTGGATATCATACTTCAACCGTTGCAAGCAAGGTATCCTAACCTTGATCCAAACTTTGAATTGAAGAGTAGCTTGATACATCAACTTCCTAAGTATCATGGGTTACCGGGTCAAGACCCCATCCGACATCTAAAGGATTTTCAAGTTGCTTGTTCTACGGCTCGAAGGCATGGAGCCAATGAGGTGGCTATCATGGTTTTTGCCTTCCCTTTCTCTCTCGAAGGGCAAGCGAAGCCATGGTTTTATTCGCTACCGGATGAGATTGTGACCAATTGGGATTTCTTGAGAAGAGAGTTTCTAGATAAATTCATCCCATCGGAGAAGACCAACTACATCCGGAAGGAGATTTCGGGAATAATGCAAAAAGACCAAGAGAGTTTGTATGAGTATTGGTCTCGATTCAAGAGGCTATTGGAATCTTGTCCACACCATAGAATGAATTCTCACTTGCTCATTAGCTACTTCACCGGAGGTCTTTGTGTGGAAGATAGAAGATTTCTCACCGCTTCTAGTGGTGGTTCCCTTTTGAAAAACAAAACGGAGGGAGAAGCTTGGAATTTGATAAAGGATGTTGCCGATGCTACACAACATACAAGGGTGAGAAGTAATCTTCTCAAGGGTGTGGTAGAACCATCCCCTTCTGAATCAAGCCTAACCAAAGTACTTGGGGATATGACCACCATCCATACGCAAATACAAAAGGATCAAAAGGAATACTACTCCATCCAAGCCGTCCAAGCTCCACCTCCAATTGATCAACTTGAAGGCCCTCCTAGGATTTGTGGTTTGTGCTCTAGCACCACACATTACATCGATCAATGCCATCAAATTCAAGAGGAATATGCTCTTGTAGTGGCCAATGTGAACTACAACAACCGCCACGCTATCCTTCTCAAGGCCAAAATAACTACCCTCACGGTAGTAATCAACATCAAGGGTGGAGGGATAATGCACGAGGGAGCAATCAAAACCAAAGATGGAACAACTCTTCTTCTTATCACAACAACAACCAATCTTCATCCCAATACCATCATAACAACACCAACTACCAAGCCAACCAAGGCCACTCCAACCAAAACCAAAAGAACTACACCAAATACCAAGCACCACACCATAGACAACAATCCAACCAAACTTCTCCATCTTCCAACAATCAAGTTGATGAGCTTAGATCCGCCATGGAGAAACGGGACGAGAGCAACAAGGCTCAATTTGATGCCTTGGGCGCTCAATTGGCTAACCTCACCAACATGCTTTCAAAGATGGCCATGTCAAACCAATATTCAACCCCCAACAACAACACCAACCAACCCTCAAGCTCTTCTAACCTTCCATCCCAACCCCAACCAAACCCAAAGGGTGGTCTCAATGCCATCACTCTACAGTCGGGGACTACATTGGAGGAGATACCTCCAAGGGTCATGGGAGACATTCATGAGGAGGAAGTGGTTGTTGAAGCTCTACATGAAGAAGAGGTGGTAGACAAAAGGCATGAGGAAGAAAGAGTAAGCCTCAAGGAACCCAAGAGGAAAGCTATAGTAGATGAGTGAATTCCTATTCCATTGCCATCCATGGTGAAGAAAGCAAAGAAAACACCGGAATTTGATTTGAACATGCTTCAAGTGTTCAAGAAGGTTGAGGTAACCATACCACTTCTTGATGCTATTCAACAAATTCCAAAATATGCAAATTTTTGAAAGACTTGTGTACACACAAGGATAGGATAGGGAAATTGGAGACATTATCCCTAGGTAGTTCAATTTCTTCCTTGATGGAACTTATTCCAAAAAAAGTGGTGACCCTGGACCTTGTTTGGTGTCTTGTTGTATTGGTGGACGTACTTTTCATGATTGTATGTGTGACCTGGGAGCTTGTGTAAGCATCATGCCACTTTCTATCTATGTGCAGTTGAATTTAGCTCCATTAAAGAAGTCGGCGGTGAGGTTTGCCTTAGCCGATAAAAGTGTGATCACGGTAATGGGAATAGCAGAAGATGTACTTATGGCAATCAAGGATTTGGTTTTTTTGGTTGACTTTTACATCCTTGAAATGCCTCCAACAGAAAATAAAAACTCATCCTCCGTTCTACTTGGTAGACCCTTTCTCAAGACCTCTAAATTCAAGTTAGATGCCTTCACCGACACATATTCCTTTGAGGTTGGAGAAAAGACTATCAAGTTCAATTTAGAAGAAGCCATGAAGCATCCTCCCGAAGAACATTCCGTGCTTCGATGTAATGTAATTAATGAAGTGGTGACGGAAGTGCAAGAAGAAGACCACAACAAGTTGTGCTACCCTATTGTTGAGGAGACGGATGACCAAGAGTATGAACAGGAGAAAGTTGTTAAAAATGAACTCCATGAGCTTGATGAAAAGGAACCTCAGCTTGAGGCAAGGAGTGAACTGAAGCCTCTTCCATCTCATTTGAACTATGCTTTCTTAGAGGACAGCCAAAGGTTTTCGGTCATTATTGCTAGTGAGCTTTCAAGTGAAGAAGAAGAAAAGCTCCTAGATGTTCTAAGAAAGTATAAGAAGGCAATTGGATGGAGCCTAGCGGATATTGTGGGAATTGACCCCCGCAAGTGCATGTATCAGATATTTCTCCAAGAGGGAGCTAGGCCGGTTAGGCAACCGCAAAGAAGGCTCAACCCAACCATCCTAGATATGGTAAAGAAGGAGGTCACTAGACTACTTGATGCGGGTATCATATACCCAATTTCTGACAGTGAATGGGTGAGCCCGATCCAGGTTGTTCCCAAGAAATCGGGCATCACTGCGGTCAGAAGGATGATGGTGAAGTGGTCACCAAGAGAGTGCAAAATGCGTGGCGAGTGTGCATTGATTATAGAAGATTGAACGCCGCTACAAGAAAGGACCATTACCCTTTGCCCTTTATCGATCATATGTTGGACCGTTTGGCGTGTAAATCCCATTATTGTTTTTTTGATGGATTCACCCGTTACTTCCAGATTCACATTGCTCCTGAAGATCAGGAAAAGACCATATTTACTTGTCCGTTTGGCACCTTTGCCTATAAAAGGATGCCATTTGGACTATGCAATGCACGTGCTACTTTTCAGCGGTGTATGACGAGTGTCTTTTCCAATCTAATGGGGAATTGTCTGGAAGTCTTTATGGATGACTTCAGTGTTTATGGTACTTCATTTGATTGTTGCTTGGAGAACTTGGCCAAGGTCTTAGCTAGATGTGTTGACACTAACCTTGTCTTGAATTTTGAAAAATGTCACTTTATGGTAAGACAAGGTATCGTGTTAGGACATGTAGTATCTCATGAAGGCATTTCTGTAGACCCGGCCAAGGTCGATGTTATCACCACTTTACCTCACCCCTCATCTGTGAGGGAGGTCTGCTCGTTTTTAGGACATGCAGGATTCTATAGGCGCTTTATCAAAGATTTCAGCAAGATCGCTTTGCCATTGTCGCTCCTACTCCAAAAAGATGTAGATTTTGAGTTTGACAGCGAATGTGTGAAAGCTTTTGAAGAGCTAAGGAGAGTTCTTACCACGGCACCGATTGTGCGAGGCCCCAACTGGACGTTGCCATTTGAGATAATGTGCGATACGTCAAACCATGCTGTAGGTGCCGCGCTTGCACAGCGCGATGGTAAACTCCCTTATGTCATTGCTTACTCTTCTAAAATACTGGATGCAGCACAATCCAACTATACCACTACTGAAAAGGAACTCCTAGCTATTGTTCATGCTTTGGATAAATTCAGATCTTATTTGCTAGGATCAAAGATAGTGGTATACACGGATCATGCAGCTTTAAAGTACTTATTGACAAAGAATGAGTCAAAGCCTAGACTCATACGTTGGATCTTGCTTTTGCAAGAATTCGACATTGAGATTAGGGACCAGAGTGGATCTCAAAACCTGGTTGCGGATCATTTAAGCCGCATTGAGAATTTAAAATTTGACCCATTTTCAATCAATGACTCATTCTCATTGGATAGTTTGCATGCTGTGTCGGATTGTTTTTCTTGGTTTGCCCCAAGAAAAACACCAAAGGGATAAGTTGAGGAGTGATTCCAAATACTATATTTGGGATTACCCTCACTTGTGGAATAGGGGAGTAGACCACGTAATTCGAAGATGTGTCCCGGAGTCTGAAATCCAACCCATTCTTGAAGCTTGCCATTCGTCCGAATGTGGTAGCCACTTTGGCCCACAAAGGACCACTAAAAAGGTGTTGGATTTTGGATTCTGGTGGCCAACCCTATTTAAGGATGCTAACCGGTTCTGTATGTCTTGCCATCAGTGTCAGAAGTCGGGAAACACTTCCCGAAGGGATAAAATGCCTTAGCAACCTATGTTGTTCTATGAGATATTTGATGTTTAGGGTATTGACTTTATGGGACCGTTTTCTAACTCCAGTGGGTATCTGTATATTCTGTTAGCAGTTGACTACGTGTTAAATTGGGTAGAAGCAATACCTACCCGCCTTAACGACGCCAATACCGTTGTTTCTTTTATTAAGAATAACATTGTATGCCATTATGGGTCGCTATGAGCAATCGTGAGCGACCAAGGATCCCACTTTTGTAACAGGAAAGTAGAGGCATTGCTCAAGCGCTATGGAGTGTCGCATAAGGTTGCTACTGCTTATCATCTGCAAACCAATAGACAAGCGGAAGTGTCCAACCGGGAAATTAAGAGAATATTGGAAAAAGTGGTCAACCCACAAAGGAAGGATTGGAGCCTCCGGTTAGGAGATGCACTATGGGCGTATAGAACGGCCTACAAGGCTCCGTTAGGGATGAGTCCCTTCCGGATCATCTATGGTAAGGCATGCCACCTTCTGGTGGAAATTGACCACAGAGCCTATTGGGCGGTAAAGCAGTGCAACATAAATTTGACCAAGGTGGGTGAAGCCAGGAAATTACAGCTAGAGGAGCTTGATTGTTTGAGAAACGAGTCATATGAGAATGCCTGAATCTACAAAGAAAAGACTAAGGTATTTCATGACCATCACATCCGGAAGAAGGACTTTCAAGAAGGTGATGAGGTTCTCCTCTACAACTCGAGGCTTCGATTCATGCCTGGCAAGCTCCGCTCTAAATGGAAGGACCTTTCAAGGTGAAGGAGATAAAGCCCTATGGAGTGGTGGAGTTGTTTGATCCAAAAAGTGAAGCAACCTTCAAGGTGAATGGACATAAAGTGAAGAAGTATCATGGACATAAGCTCCCAAAAGAGCTAGAGGTATTCCTATTGGAGGATGCACCAAGGAGAGAGGAAGCTTAAGCAAAGGACCGTCCAACTTAAGGACGTTAAGGAAAAGTGCTTGGTGGGAGGCACCCCACCGTGGTAAGATCTTCCTTGTGTATACATTCTTGTTTTAGCCTTAAATTATTGTAATTTTTGTGATTTCTTGATGATTGTTGATTGCATAGGAATGCTAGCTTTGTTAATTTTGTTGAATAGATAGGATGTTCATATAGTTTTCATCATTTTGGTATGGATGAATTGTTGAAGTAAAGAGAATGCTATGTCTTGAGTAATGCATGAATTTGTGAAGTGTTCTCTTGCCTACTAACTTAAGCACCTACCAAGAATGTGTTAGAATATGTCTTGTTATGTTGAAAAAAAAAAGAAAGAGAAAAAAGGGAAAATGGGCACCGACGCGCCAGCGCATTGTGCGCGCACGCGCCGGTGGTGCTCTTCCACCTCTTGGGCCAAAAACCCGAGAGTCATGCCCACTTTATGCCCATCTCGCACCAGACACCCACGCATTCGCGTGCTTTCCGCCTGCGCGCCCCTTGCAAACCGCCCAACGACGAGCAAGCGCACTGTGCGCGCGCGCGCCGATGGCACTATGTGGACTCCCTGGTACATAAATCCAGAGAGTTATGCCACACTTGTGGCACACTTGTGCCCAAGCTGACGCGTCCGCGCACTGCGCGCATCCACACCAGTCGCCAATCCATTCACGCACACGTCTGCGTAGGGTGCGTGTCCGCGCGCCTGCACTACATGCCAACTCTGGTATAAAAACCAGAGACTTGCGCCAACTTTTTGCCAGTTCTATGCCAGGGGCACAACTGACCTCGTGCGTGCGCGCCATTGACTCGTACGCGTCCCTTGCCAACCACTCACCGACGCGCCAGCGCACTGTGCGCGCGCGCGCCGGTTGCGCGAACCCGTTTTAAAGCTGCGCGCCCTGTCTTTCTCACCCCCTTTCTTTTCTTATTTCTTTCTCCTTCTTTCTCCACCATCCCCCCTTATCTTCTTTTTCTTCCACAATCCACCACCACTATCTTCGGCCACTCACCGTCGACAACCACCTCTTTCGGTGGCGCTACATCTCTTCTATTTCTTTCTCATCTTCACAAAAGAAAATTCAACCTTTTTCTTTTACACTTCTCAAGGTTCTACTTCCTCCATATCTCATCTATTACTTTCTTTGCATTATTTCTTCTTTTAGTTAGATTATTTTTGTTGATTTACTTATTTTCTTTTTTAGTTGCATGATTATGCCACTTGCTTTTTGCTTGCTTACTGTTCTTCTTTTTGTTTTTCCATGGATGTTGAACTTGTACTTTGAAATGTTTTGATAGATCTTTTTGTTGTTTTTCCTTGTCTTTGTCAATATGTGATGCTTATGTGATGATTGATGTTTTATTTTGGGCTTCAAATTGGTTGAGTATCTTATATTTTCTCATTACTTGATAATTGTACACCAAGTGTTCGAGGAAATGCATGAATGCCATTTTGGTTTATTTTAATAATGTACTTTGAATTTGGTGCTTCTCCTCATTCACTTGTTGTCTTCTATACGTATTGAGTCTACTTTGCTTGCTAATTAGATACTCATTGTACATGACTTGCTCTTTGTTATGGATGCTTAAGATTACTCTTCTCATGCCATTGCATGCTTTACTTCCTCTTGCATCCCATGCCAAGTGTTGTGAACCATGTCTCTATGATTACCTTGTTGTAAAATTTCTTTCGGGTATTATCCTTCACTTGCATGTTTTTGTTAAAATGATTCTTTGGGTTTAATATTTTCCTATTTCCCTTCTTTTCTCAAGATGGCCACCAAGAAAGGCAAGGAGAAAGCTCCAAGGAAACCGGCCACAAAGAGAGCACCCCAAAGATCAACTTCTAAGGCGCACTCTTCATTAGGAGCCAAACCCCTATCAAAGAAGGCGAAGACACCCGCTCTTATTGATGAGAACGTAAAGAGCAAACCGGCAAAAGATTCTTCAAGGTTCCCCAACCGCTTCTGTGAACTTATGTTCCCCTCCATAGCTGTGAGGAACTATCATCCTGAGCATCTAGTCACTCCACCGGACAAGGTTGCTCCTTATATTCTACCCCGCATTGAACAACGAGGATGGGAGTTTCTTTTGAGAAAACCAAGTGAGATCAACCTCTCTTGGGTGGAAGAATTCTACACTAACTACTATCTTTCCTCTCTTCAATCGGTATACTTGCGCCGAAAGCAAGTCTCAGTTTCAGAAGAGGCTATTCAGCAAGTGCTTAATGTTCTACCGGTACCAAGTGACATGGATGGCTACCAAGAGTCCTAAGTCGGTGAGAAAAGTTTGGATTTGATTGGGACTCAATCCTCCGAGTCATTGCTGAACCAGAGGCATTTTGGATCCATGGTCGACTCCGGATGAGGCCCAAGTGCATTGACGCTCGCTTTCTCACTGTGGAAGCTAGAGCTTCGGCCCAGATCCTATCTCACTATGTGCTACCTAGCACACACAAGTCGTCCTTCACGGTGGACCTCGCCTTGCTTGTTTGGTGTGTTCTCACGGAGAGGCCGGTGAACATTCTATTTCTTGTCAAGCAAGCTATGAGTCAAGTCCACGCCTGGGGTAATTTGCCATTTTCAGCATTGGTATCTAACTTAGTTGCTGCTGCGAGTGTTCCATGGGGAGCCAAGGACAGGAAGATTATAGTTCCGGCTAAGGGCGATGTGGTCCCAAGCGAAAAATACTTACATCTTCCCATGAACAACCCAAGCCTTGACATAGCCCTCCCATCTACTATTCCTTCCACCTCATCATCACCACCACGGCAAAGATCCACACATCAAAGGATAGAAAATCTACACCAGAAGCTTGATAGATATGAGCGGTGCAACCAACGCCGTTACACTTACATCAAGAAGTTTCTGTGTTGTGTTACCCCTAACATGGAGGAACCAAAAATATTCACATCCACCTCAAACCCAAGTGACGGGAGCTCTGAAGGAGAGGATAGTGAGGATTCCGGTCCCGACCGATGGTGCACGAATTTGTATATGTCAATGTCAATATTACTATTTCTTACAAATTCGCACAACTAACCGGAAAGTGCACTGGGTCGTCCAAGTAATACCTTACGTGAGTAAGGGTCGAATCCCACGGAGATTGTTGGTTTGAAGCAATCTATGGTTATCTTGTAAATCTTAGTCAGGAAATCAATTATAATTATCAGTATGAATTGCGAAGAATAAAAGAGCATGAATTAAATACTTGTTCTGTAGTAATGGAGAATATGTTGGAGTTTTGGAGATACTTTGTCTTCTGAATCTCTACTTTCTCCCTGTCTTCTTCTTCACGCACGCAAGGCTCCTCCTATGGCAAGCTGTGTGTTGGTGGATCACCGTTGTCAATGGCTACCAGCCGTCCTCTCAGTGAAAAAGGTCCAGGTGCGCTATCACCGCACGGCTAATCATCTGTCGGTTCCCACTCATGCTGGAATAGGATCCATTGATCCTTTTGCGTCAGTCACTACGCCCAGCCCTTGTGAGTTTGAAGCTCGTCATAGTCATTCAATCCGTGAATCCTACTCGAAATACCACAGACAAGGTTTATACTTTTCGGATTCTCAAGAATGCTACCAATGGATTCTAGCTTATACAACGAAGATTCTGATTAAGGAATCCAAGAGATATTTATTCAATCGAAGGTAGAACGGAGGTGGTTGTCAGGCACGTGTTCATAGGTTGAGGATGATGATGAGTGTCACGGATCATCACATCCATCATATTGAAGTGCGAATAAACATCTTAGATAGAAACAAGCGTGTTTGAATAGAAAACAGAAATAACTGCATTAATTCACCAAGACACAGCAGAGCTCCTCACCTCCAACAATTGAGTTTAGAGACACATGCCGTCAAAAGCTATATAGTTCAGATCTAAAAATGTCATGAGGTACAAAATAAATCTCTAAAAGTTGTTTAAATACTAAACTAGTAACCTAGGTTTACAGAAAATGAATAAACTAAGATAATTGGTGCAGAAATCCACTTCTGGGGCCCACTTGGTGTGTGCTGGGGCTGGGACTTAAGCTTCTCACGTGCCTAGGCTGTTTCTGGAGTTAAACGCCAGGTTGTAACCTGTTTTTGGCGTTCAACTCCCATTTGTAACCTGTTTTTGGCGCTGAACGCCAGACTGTAACATGGAACTGGCGTTGAATGCCAGTTTACGTCTTCTATCCTTATAAAAAGTATGAACTATTATATATTGCTGGAAAGCCCTGGATGTCTACTTTCCAACGCAATTGGAAGCGCGCTAATTGGACTTCTATAGCTCCAGAAAATCCATTTCGAGCGCAGAGAGGTCAGAATCCAACAGCATCAGCAGTCCTTTATTCAGCTTGAATCAGGTTTTTGCTCAGCTCCCTCAATTTCAGCCAGAAAATTCCTGAAATTACAGAAAAACACACAAACTTATAGTAAAGTCCAGAAATATGAATTTTGCCTAGAAACTAATGAAAATAAACTAAAAACTAACTAAAATATACTAAAAACTACATGAAATTAACCCCAAAAAGCGTATAAAATATCCGCTCATCAACCGCCCTTTGCGCGTTGTTCGTAGCATGAAGGACCGTGCTAAATTCTAAGTGTGGGAAGGTCGTTCAACCGATCTCCATGGGTAACAATCTCTTCCTTTCAATACCCATGGATTTATCTTTTGCTTAGTACATTGCATGTGTAGTTAGTTTTGCTTGTAAATACTCCTTGCATGATAGTTAATTTCTATAGAGTTGTTTGGTCAAAATAATAACTTCTTCCCCAAGAAACTGTGTTTTGGGATACCCTACCAAATTTTGAAAAAAATTTTTGCAGTAAACTTGCTTTAAGAATGTATTTTGGAACATAGTGATTGAGCTAAGAACACAAGCATGTAAGTTTTGAGCCTATTGCATGGTTGGTGTGCAAAATCGTGATCATTCCTTCCTTGGTAACGGCGCTAAAAACTCAATACGCACGTTCATGTTCTTAATTCTGTTTCACAACTTCGTACAACTAACCAGCAAGTGCACTGGGTCGTCCAAGTAATAAACCTTACGTGAGTAAGGGTCGATCCTACGGAGACTGTTGGTATGAAGCAAGCTATGGTCATCTTGTAAATCTCAGTCAGGCGGATATTAAATGGATATGGAGTTTTCGAATGATAATAATAAATAAACAGAAAATAAAGATAAAGATACTTATGTAATTCATTGGTGAGAATTTCAGAAAAGCGTATAGAGATGCTTTTGTTCCTCTGAACCTCTGCTTTCCTGCTGTCTTCATCCAATCAATCCTACTCATTTCCATGGCAAGCTTTATGTAGGGCATCACCGTTGTCAATGGCTACATCCCATCCTCTCTGTGAAAAAGGTCCAAATGCTCTGTCACGGCACGGTAATCATCTGTCGGTTCTCGATCATACTGGAATAGGATTTACTATCCTTTTGTGTCTGTCACTACGCCCAGCATTCTCGAGTTTGAAGCTCGTCACAGCCATCCCTTCCCAGATCCTACTCAGAATACCACAGACAAGGTTTAGACTTTCTAGATCTCAAGAATGGCCATCCATGGGTTCTAACTTATACCACGAAGATTCTAATATCTCGGACTCGGTCCCCTGTATTAGATATCTAAGAGATACTCATACTAGCTTGTTTGCATGAAGAACGGAAGTGTTTGTCAGGCACGCATTCATAAGTGAGAATGATGATGAGCATCACATAATCATCACATTCATCATGTTCTTGGGTGCGAATGGATATCTTAGAAGCGGAATAAGTTGAATTGAATAGAAAAACAGTATTACTTTGCATTAATCCATGAGGAACAACAGAGCTCCACACCTTAATCTATGGTGTGTAGAAACTCTACCGTTGAAAATACATAAGTGATGAAGGTCCAGGCATGGCCGAGAGGCCAGCCCCCCAAATGTGATCTAGAGATGAGACTAAAGATGAACAAAAACTGATGTAAATACAATAGTAAAAAGTCCTATTTATACTAAACTAGTTATTAGGGTTTACAGAAGTAAGTAAATAGTGCAGAAATCCACTTCCGGGGCCCACTTGGTATTTTCTTGGGCTGAGCATTAAGCTTTACACGTGTAGAGGTCTTCCTTGGAGTTGAACGCCAGTTTGTAACCTGTTTTTGGCGTTTAACTCCACTTTGCAACCTGTTTCTGGCGTTTGACTCCAGAATGCAGCATGGAACTGGCGTTCAATGCCAGTTTACGTCGTCTATCCTTAATCAAAGTATAGACTATTATATATTGTTGGAAAGCCCTGGATGTCTACTTTCAAACGCAATTGAGAGCGCACCATTTAGAGTTCTGTAGCTCTAGAAAATCCACTTTGAGTGCAGGGAGATCAGAATCCAACAGCATCTGCGTCCTTCTTCAACCTCTGAATCTGATTTTTGCTCAAGTCCCTCAATTTCAGACAGAAAATACCTGAAATCACAGAAAAACACACAAACTCATAGTAAAGTCCAGAAATGTGAATTTAGCATAAAAACTAATAAAAACATCCCTAAAAGTAACTAGATCTTACTAAAAATATACTAAAAATAATACCAAAAAGCGTATAAATTATCCGCTCATCAATTGTTACATTTTCTAACCATTATCCCCCATTCTTGTGTGCATATCTCTCTCTATGATTGTAATCCTTGTTTTGTCTGATTCTATATGTCCATTACTTTGTGTATGAATGCATTTACATAATTGAGGCCATCATTTCAATAGTTACTTTTCCCAAGTGGCCTTAACCCTTTTATCTACCATTGCTAACCAATTTTGAGCCCATGATAAACCCCATTTGTTTTTAAAAAGAGCACATCAACAGCCCTAAGCGAAAAACCATGAATGTCCCTAAATTTGGATCCTTGATTAACTTAGGTAAGTTAGGATGTGTATCATTCAATTGGGAGGGTATACTTGGGAAATTTGGGTATATATAGAGGTGTGTAATTGTAGTTGTAATTGAAAATTCTAGGATTTGGGAACATACTCATGTATTGAAAGATTGAACCATATGCTTTGAAACATTTTGTACATAAAACCCCAAGAAAATAAAAGGGGACCCAAAAAAATTTTGAAAAAGAAAAGAAAAGCAATGAAAAGGGACAAAGATGCCCCAAGAAAATAAAAACACTGCACATGGGATATGAATTGAAAAGAATGCATGAGTATGCAAAAAAGTGAAACTCAAGGGTAGCTAGATAATGTATTATAGTTGTATAGGTTGTTCTATGTGTCTAGTGAGATTCTAGGTTAATTAAGGACTCAAATTTTAAGCTCACTTGACCATATACATCCTCATGATACTTGTAAGCATGCATTAAGTAATTGTTGACTGTTAGATGAAAGACAAATCTTGGAAAGCATGATTAGGAGAGGATTGAGTGACGAACCCTATACACTTGAGCGAATAGAGTGGATACACTTCCAGTGAGGGTTCGATGCTTAATTCTTTGTTCCCGGCTTTCACAAGCGTTCATCTAGCAAGTTATATGCACTCCTTAGTGATGTTCAATTTGGTAGGATTCGTGAACAACATATCATTTTCACCATATATGCTCACATGTGTTCTTGGAGGATAGATTTACCCTTGACCAAGTATATAGATGATTTTACATTAGTTGCATGCATTTACTTAGGTAGTTTGCATTTCATAAACCCTTTCTCACCATGATCTTTGGTCTTTTTATTTTAAGCATGAAGACATGCTTGGTTTAAGTGTGGGGAGATTTGATAAATCCCAATTTTGTAGTTTATATTGTGTAGAATTTAGGGGTTTTTTGTCAACATTTCTCAAACTTATTCACAAGAAATGCATGGTTTTGTGTTTCCTTCCTAATATTGCTCCATGATGAAAAACATGCTCATTTTGCCTTAAAATTGCTATATTTTGATTCTCTTTCCACTCGATGCCATGATATATTTGTTGAGTGATTTCAGGAATTATAGGCTAGGAATAGCCTAGAAGAGGGAAAGAAAGCATGTATAAGAGGAAGGAACATGAAGATTTGGATTTTGAGAAATTCAGCATTGGCGCGTACGCGCACTCCACGCGCACGCGTGGATGAGGATAGCTAGAAGTGGCGCACGAGGATGGACGTATCCACGCGGATCAGAGGATTCCCATCGACGCGCACGCGCACTTGGCGCGCACGCGTGGATCACAAAAAGCAATCGGCGTGCACGCACGCATGGCATGCACGCGCGGAAAGCTGCACATGACCTCATTAAAGAAAATAGTGCATGGCAATTTCTGAGGCTTATCAGGCCCAAATTCAAGCTGTTTCTGCATGGAAAAGACCCAAGGATGTTAGGGGGAAATGGGGGATCATTCATTTTACACTAGATACAATTTTTAGTTAGGTTTTGGGTTCTTTGTTCTTCTAGAGAGAGAAACCCTTGTTCCTCTCTAGATCTAGTTTTAAATTGATCTTTCCTTGTTGAATTCTGAATTGGATCTTGTTTATTACTACTTTTGATTGTTTAATTTGAATTCCTTAGTATAATTTTGCTTAGATCTTGTGATAGTTTTATGAATTCTTGTTAATTGTCATTTTATACCGATTTCATGAATGTTGTGAATCTCGATTTGTTGATGTTACATTGATGATTTCTATGATTAATTGTGTTATTTGAGTGATTGTATGTTGATAATTGCTAGTGGATACTTGTTGATTTCAATTTAATTCCAATTTGAACATGTCTTTTATTAATGATTACCATGTGTTTGATGAATTGTTTACTTTGATTATGGAGTAGTTTTCATTACTCTTGGCCTAGGCTAAGGGAATTGGGTAAACTTCAATCATTGGGTCTAATGGATTTGATGATTTGGGAGTCCTTAGTGGTCAATTTGATAGCCATTGACGCTAACCTTCTATTAAGTCAATTAGTAGTGAGGTTAGAACTTATGGGTTGATGTTGACTAAACCATTTGACGTACTTCAAGTATAGAAGTAGACTTAATGAGTTTGGTTCCTCATAATTGTCAAGCTATGGTTATTAGACAAGGATGGTGACCCCAATTCCCATGCCTAGCCAAGAGTTGCTTTTATCATTTATACTTGAAAACCCAATTTTCTTGATTACTTATCTTAGTTATAGTTACTTGTTTAATTTAGAATAGAATTATATTGGGTGTTACCTTGCTAGTTTGGAACTGCTCATATCTTGCTTAGTTATTTGAATTAGTTTCTTGCAATTTAAGGTTACTTGCTTGTTGAGATTACTAGTTTAAATTCTTGCTCATGACTCACAACCCCGGATTTCTAACCAATGTCGAAGCACATGTTTGCCCATTCCTTGTGAGACAACCCGAGGTTTGAATACTTCGGTTATTTCTGTTGGGATTGAACTTGTGACAACCAAATCCCTTTCTAAATTTGATACTCGAGGATTGTTGTTGGTAGAGCTATACTTGCAACGCAACTTTACTGAAAAATTCTTTACCGACAAATTCTCGCCCTATCACTCGTCCTCGAGCAAAAGAAGAAAGAGAAGTGTAGAAGAAGAAAAAATGGAGGTGATGGAGTAGTGGTTTCGGTTCGGCCAAGGGGGTAATAGTGTGTATGTTGTGTGAAGATGAAGGTGGTAAGGAGGGGTATTTATAGGGTAAAGGAGAGAGGGTAGCCGTGTATGAGGGGTTGGGTTTGGGAGGGAAATGGTTTGAATTTGAATGGTGAGGTAGGTTTGGTTTAATGATGGATGGATGTGAGTGGTGAAGAGGTTGTGGGGAAGAGGGTAGGATTTGATAGGTGAGGGGTGTTTGGGAAAGAGTTATTGATGGATTGGTTAAGGGTATTTAGGGAAGAGTGTTATGGAAAGGTGTGAAGAGGAGAGAAGAAGAAGTGGGGTAGGTAGGGATCCTGTGGGGTCTACAGATCCTGAGGTGTCAATGAATTCGAGTCCCTGCACCATTCTGGCTTTTAAACGTCCATTGTGTGCCAAAGCTGGCGTTTAACGCCAGCTCTGCTACCTTTCCTGGCGTTAAACGCCAGTCTGCTGCCCATTTCTGGCATTAAACGCCAGCCAGATGCCCATTTCTGGTGTTTAACGCCTGCCAGATGCCCATTTCTGGCGTTTAACGCCAGCCAGATGCCAGACAGCCTTTTCTGGCGTTAAACGCCCAGAGTGCTACCCATTCTGGCATTTAACGCCCAGAATGCTGCCAGGCTGGGTGTTAAACGCCCATTCTGCTATCCTTACTGGTGTTTAAACGCCAGTAAGCCTATCCTCTAGGGTGTGCTATTTTTCTTGCTATTTTTTATTCTATTTTTAATTTTTCAGTTATTTTTGTGACTTCACATGATCATCAACCTAAAGAAAATATAAAATAACAATGGAAAATAAATAAATATAAATAAATAACATTGGGTTGCCTCCCAACAAGCGTTTCTTTAATGTCAATAGCTTGACAGAGAAGCTCCTAGAGAGCTTCACATAGACTCAGAGCTTAGTGGTGTCCTCCCAACACCAAACTTAGAAGTTGAGTATGGGGGCTCTGTTTGACTCGGTACTGAGAGAAGCTTTTCATGCTTCCTCTCCATGGTTATCGAAGAAGATCCTTATGCCTTAAACACAAGGTAGTCCTCATTCAATTGAAGGACTAACTCTCCTCTGTCCACATCAATCACAGCTCTTGCTGTGGCTAGGAAGGGTCTTCCAAGGATGATGGATTCATCCTCTTCTTCCCAGTATCTAGGATTATGAAATCAGCAGGGATGTATAGGCCTTCAAGCTTCACCAAGACATCCTCTACAAGTCCATCTCTAGTGAGATTCTTGCAGCTTGCACCTCAAAGATCCCTAGTTTCTCCATTACAGAGAGGGGCATGAGGTTTATCCCTGACCCCAGGTCACACAAAGCCTTCTCAAAGGTCATGGTGCCTATGGTACAAGGTATTAAAAACTTTCCAGGATCCTGTTTCTTCTGAGGTAATTTTAGTTGAACTAGATCATTTAGTTCATTGATGAGCAATGGGGGTTCATCCTCCCAAGTCTCATTACCAAATAACTTGGCATTCAACTTCATGATTGCTTCTAGATATTGAGCAACTAGCTCTTCAATAATATTTTCATCCTCTTCAGAGGAAGAATACTCATCAAAGCTCATGAATGGCAACAGTAAGTTTAGTGGAATCTCTATGGTCTCTATATGAGCTTCAGATTCCTTTAGTTCCTTATTAGGGAACTCCTTGGAGGCCAGTGGACGTCGATTGAGGTCTTCCTCATTGGAAATAACTGCCTTTTCTTCCTCTCCAGGTTCGGTCATGTTGGTTATAGTTATGGCCTTGCACTCTCTTTTTGGATTCTCTTCTGTATTGCTTGGGAGAGTACTAGGAGGGAGTTCAGTAACTCTTTTACTCAGCTGACCCACTTGTGCCTCCAAATTTCTAATGGAGGACCTAGCTTCAGTCATAAAACTGAGAGTGGTCTTAGATAGATCAGAGACTACAGTTGCTAAGTCAGAGTTGCTCTGCTTAGAATTCTTTGTCTGTTGCTGAGAAGATGATGGAAAAGATTTACTATTGCCAAACCTGTTTCTTCCACCATTATTATTATTGAAGCCTTGATTAGGCTTCTGTTGATCCTTCCATAAGAGATTAGGATGATTCCTCCATGAAGGATTATAAGTGTTTCCATAGGATTCTCCCATGTAATTCACCTCTGCCATTGCAGGATTCTCAGGGTCATAGGCTTCTTCTTCAGAGGAAGCCTCCTTAGTACTGCCTGATGCAGCTTGCATTCTAGACAGACTCTGAGAAATCATATTGACTTGCTGAGTCAATATTTTATTCTGAGCTAATATGGCATTCAGAGTATCAATCTCAAGAACTCCTTTCTTCTGAGTTGTCCCATTATTCGTAGGATTCCTTTCAGAAGTGTACAAGAACTGGTTATTTGCAACCATTTCAATGAGTTCCTGGGCTTCTGCAAGCGTCTTCTTCAGATGAAGAGATCCTCCAGTAGAGTGGTCCAATGACATCTTGGACAATTCAGACAGACCATCATAGAATATACATATGATGCTCCATTCTGAAAACATATCAGAAGGACACCTTTTGATCAATTGCTTGTATCTTTCCCAAGCTTCATAGAGGGCTTCACCTTCCTTCTATCTGAAGGTTTGGACTTCCACTCTAAGCTTGCTCAACTTTTGAGGTGGAAAGAACTTGGCCAAGAAAGCATTGACCAACTTTTCCCAAGAGTTCAGGCTATCTTTAGGTTGTGAGTCCAACCATGTCCTAGCTCTGTTTCTTGTAGCAAAGGGGAAAAGCATAAGTCTGTAGACCTCAGGATTAACCCCATTGGTCTTAACAGTGTCACAGATTTGCAAGAATTCAGCTAAGAACTGATGAGGATCTTCCAATGGAAGTCCATAAAACTTGCAATTCTGCTGCATCAGAGAAACTAATTGAGGCTTAAGCTCAGAAGAGGGTGCAATAAAGTCACCAAGCATCTTCCTTGAATCTCCACCATTGTTATTGGGTTTGGCCATCTCTTCTTCTTTTTCAAAAAATTCTGTCAGGTCCTTTCCGGAGTGTTGTGCTTTAGCTTCTCTTAGTTTCCTCTTTAGAGTCCTTTCAGGTTCCAGATCAGCTTCAACAAGAATGTTCTTATCCTTGCTCCTGCTTATATGAAAAAGAAGAGAACAGAAAAGAAGAGGAATCATCTATGTCACAGTATAGAGATTCTTTTATGTGAGTAGAAGAAGAGAACAGTAGAAGAATAAGAAGAGAAAAATTCGAAAAAAAAAGAGGGAGAAAGGGTTTGAATTTTAAGAAGCAGAGAAGTGTTAATGATTAAATAAATAAATAGAAAGAGATGAGAGAGAGAGACTTTTAGAAAATAATTAAAAGGAAAAGAAAAATGTTTTTGTTTTTTTTTAATTATTAGTTAAAATTCAAAATTATTAAAAGGAATAAAGTAAAATTAAAATTTAAATAATTAGTTAATTAAAAAGGAATTTTGAAAAAGTGGTGAGGAGTTTTCGAAAATAAGAGAGAGAAAAGTAGTTAGGTAGTTTTGAAAAAGATAAGAAATAGTAAACTTTTAAAATCAAACAAAAAGTCAAGTAGTTAATTGAAAAAGATTTGAAAAGATAAGAAGTTAGAGAAGATTTTGAAATTGATTTTGAAAAAGATATGATTGAAATTTATTTTGAAGAATATTGAAAAGGAAATTTAAAAAGATTTGATTTTAAAAATTAAAGTTGATTACTTGACTAACAAGAAACTAAAATATATGATTCTAGAATTTAAAGATTGATCCTTTCTTAATAGGCAAGTAACAACTTGAAAATTTTTGAATCTAAACATTAAATGTTAGCATTAATTTCGAAAATATGAAATAAAAATAAGAAAAAGATTTTGAAAATCAATTTTGAAAATTTTTGAAAATAAAAAAAATGAAAAAGATTTGATTTTTGAAAAAGATTTGAAAAAGATAGAATTTGAAATTTGAAATTTTGACTTGACTAACAAGAAACAACTAAATTTTTAAAATTTTTTACCAAATCAATTCAAAATTTCGAAAATTATGAGCAAAATAAAGGGAAAGATATTTTTTTTATTTTTGAAATTAATGAGGAAAGAGAAAAACATCAAACAGACACAAGACATAAGAAATTAAAATCAAAACAACTAATGCATGCAAGAACAATTTGAATGTCAAGATGAACACCAATAACACTTTGAAGATCATGATGAACACCAAGAACATGTTTTTGAAAATTTTTAAGAAAAGAAAAACATGCAAGACACCAAACTTAGAAATTTTTATTCTATAGACACTAATAATTCAAGAATGCATATGAAAAACAAGAAAAGACGCAAAACAAGAAAATATAAAGATCAAACAAAGACAATCATCAAGAACAACCTGAAGATCAATGAAGAACACATGCATGAATTTTTGAAAATTTTAAGAAAAGTTAGAACATGCAATTGACACCAAACTTAAAATTTGACACAAGACTCAAACAGGAAACACAAAATTTCATTTTTTGTTTTTATGATTTTATTATTTTTTTTTTAATTTTTCGAAAATTAATTTGGAAAAAGAAAATAAAAAGATACAAAATTTTTAATAAGAATTCCAGGAATCATGCAATGTTATTCTAAAGCTCCGGTCCAAAAATTTAGACATGGCTTAATAGCCAGCCAAGCTTTATGTGAAAGCTTCGGTCCAAAAGATTAGACATGGCCAATGGCCAGCGAAGCTTCAGCAGAGCATTACATAAAACATCCATTGATGGGAATCAAAAAGCTCCTGCAATGATAAGTGGAAGCCTCGATCATGGCTTGACAGCCAGCCAGGCTTCAACAGATCATGATGAAACTCTACAAATCATTCTTAAAAATTCTAAAGAACAAAATAAAATATATATTATTTTTTTTTTGAATTTTTCAAAAATAAAAGGCTTAAGATTAAAATAAAATTACCTAATCTGAGCAACAAGATGAACCGTCAGTTGTCCAAACTCGAACAATCCCCGGCAACGGCGCCAAAAACTTGGTACACGGAATCGTGATTGTTCATTCCCTGGCTACAACGCCAAAGACTTGGTATGGAAGAACATGATCTCATCTTTTACATGGACGACCCAGTGCACTTGCTGGTTAGTTGTGCGAAGTTGTGAAAAATAACTAAGATTATGAACGTGCGTATTAAGTTTTTGGCGCCGTTACCAAGGAATGAACAATCACGATTTCGTGCACCAACAACTAAACCCCTTTTCATTGGGTTAGGGAGCTCTGTTGTAATTTGATGGATCAATAATAGTTTTCATTATTCTTCTTCTTTCTTTTCTCTTGATTTTACTAGAAAGCCTTCAATCTTCATCCAATTGGGTAGTTGTCTTGGAAAATAGGCTATTCATACTTGGATCTCCTCGGAACCTTGGAAGAGGAATGAGGAGATCATGCTAGAAATGCTTTCTCATGTTGGACCAAATTAGGGTTTGGATGGATATAGTGACATATAATCCTACCAATACTTTGATTTGGAAATACATGTGGTATAATCAGTGACCATACTTCATCTCTTCCCATGAGCAATTAAATCAAGGAATTGGGCAATTGTTCAAGCTTAGAGAGATTGGGTTGCCAAGGAATTGAGATCCAATCACTTAAGATTGCCAAGGAGATCAATGAATGCATTGATTGAGGAAGAGATGAGAATGAATTTGATCCGGAGAATGCAACATCTCCTAAGCCCAATGAATCCCCTATTTCTGATCTTACCCATTCTCTTTAATTTCTGCCATTTACTTTTATGCTCATCTCCCTAAATCCCCATTTAAGATTCTGTTATTTACTTTCTGCAATTTACATCATGCCATTTACATTCCGTCATTTATTTCCAGCATTTACATTTTCAGTTATTTACTTTCCCGCCATTTAACTTTCTGCAATTACTCAACTCAATTTCTGCTTAGCTCAACTAGAACATTCCTCTAATTAAAGTTGCTTGACCAATCAATCCCTGTGGGATTCGACCTCACTCTATTGTGAGTTTTTACTTGACGACAATTCAGTATACTTGCCGAGGGAAATTTGTTGAGAGACAAGTTTCCGTGCATCAAATTTATTTGGAGATGTTGAAGCTTATTGAAAGTCCAAGCGTTGGTGGCATTTTCAAGATGAGTTCAAGCACAAGCCACCATGACAAGGAGCTCACCAAATATCCAACTTAAGGACTTTAACTAAAAGTGCTAGGTGGGAGACAACCCACCATGGTATGATCCTCCTTTTTATTAGTTTTAATTTATTTTTGTCAGTTTTAATTTCTAGTTCTGCATATTTACTTTTATTTTACAATTAAAAAAAACAAGAGGAATCGACGCACAAGCGTCTACGACGCGCACACATCGTGTGTGACTACGGAACAAAGAGAAAACGAACAGAGAGTTGAGATGGAGACGCGCGAGAGGGGTGCCTAGAGCACGAACCACCCCACGCGTACGTGTGCCCCACGCGTACGCGTCACCTGCACATTTGATGCACCACTATTTTGTGGTATATTTTGTACTTAATTAAGTGGATTTTATCCACTAAACTCACACTTATGCATATAATTCGCATGTTTTACATTTTCCTTCCTAATTCTATGCTATTATTGAAAACATGCTTCTCTGGGTTAAATTACTAATTTTAATCCTCTCTTATTACCATTCGATGCCGTGATATATGTGTTAGGTAATTTCAGGGTTTATAGGGCAGAAATGGCTAAGAGGATGGAAAAGAAGCATGCAAAAGTGGAAGAAATACAAGAAATTGAAGGAACTGCTAAGCTGTCCAGCTTGACCTCTTCGTACTAAATCGATTATAACTTGAGCTATAGAGGTTCAAATGAAACGGTTTCAGTTGTTTTGGAAAGCTAGCATCTAGGGCTTCACAACGATATACAATTTACCATAGTTGCTATGCTTTTAGGTGACACGTACGCGTGCATGATGCGTACACGTGGATAGTGCGGCAGACAAGTGACGTGTACGCGTGACGTGCGCTTATGCATGATGTGCGCACATGCTGGACGTATCAAAAAATGCTGGGGGTGATTTCTGGGCCCCTTCTGACCCAGTTTTCAGCTTAGAAAACACAGATTAGAGGCTACAGAGTGGGGGAATCAACATCAATCATTCACATAAGATTCATTCACATAATTTTAGGTTTTAGATGTAGTTTCTAGAGAGAGAGGCTCTCTCCTCTCTCTAGGTTTTAGGATTCTTAGATTAGTTCTTCTCAATTTCAGATTTCTACCTTAGCTTAATTTATTTCTCTCTTTTACTCTTATTAGTTCTAGTCCTTTAGTTTATCTATCTTCTCTTGTTGACTATTTTATGTTGCTATTTTAGTTCATGAATTCTCTTGTTTGATTTAATTTCTCTATTTAATGCAATTTGAGGTATTTCATATTTATGATTGCTCTCTTCTATTTGTGTTATTGATGCTTACAATTGGTTGTTTGGAATTTATTATCTCTTATTGCTTTTCTATGTTTTTATGTCGTGCCTTCCAAGTGTTTGATAAAATGCTTGGTTGTATTTTAAGTTAGATTTTTATACTTTTAGCTTGAATTGAGTAATTGGAGACTCTTGAGTTATCAAACTCCTTTGTTGATTGATAATTTGAAGTTGCTAATTTTGACTTGAATTCCACTAACTCTAGTCTTTCCTTGGGAGTTGACTAGGACTTGAGGATTCATATTGATTTATCCATTTGACTCACTTTCATAGTTAGAGGTTAACTAAGTGGGAGCAATGAATAATTCTCCTCACAATTGATAAGGATAACTAGGATAGGACTTCTAATTCTCATACCTTGCCAAGAGCTTTCTTAATTATTAGTTTATTTTCTCATCATTTACATGCCTTATTCAATCTTTCAAAAACCCAAAAAGATAATTTTCCATAACCAATAATAACTACACTTCCCTACAATTCCTTGAGAGATGACCCGAGGTTTAAATACTTTGGTTTATTTTTATTAGGTTTGCTTTAGTGACAAACAATTTTTTGTATGAAAGGATTCTTGTTGGTTTAGAAACTATACTTGAGACGGGAATTTATTTAGAATTCTTTACTAGCAAAAATCCGTTCATCAACATTAGTCCATCCACGCGTAAGCGTCAGTGACACGTACGCGTGGGCTTCCCAATCGGCGTAAAAGAGTGTCTGAACAGAGAGTTGTGATGCCATGGCGCTGGAGGCGCGCGACTGGTCCCACATATGCGTGACCGACGCTCACGCGTCAGTTCCTTTTTTGGCCAACCACGCGTACGCGTGGGCGACGCGTACGCGTCGAGTGGATATTTCAGTTTTCACACATACGCGTGATGCAGGCGCGCGCGTCGACTCCATTTCCTGTTTTCTATTTCTCTTCTTTCTTCTCTCCTCTCTTTCTCCTTCCTCTTCTTTTCTCACTTTCTTCTCATCCTTATTCTCTTTCATTCTCTTTTACATACTGCATTTGCATACTTTCCTTCATTGCATTTTAATTTTATTCATATTTTTATCTTCTTTTCTAATTTCCTATTTTACCATTGGTGTTAAATGTTCTTATTCAACTATTGTATCTTTTCTGATATTATTTTTATGTTTAGTGACTTGTTTTACACTGTTGGGTGATATTATTTATCTATCAATGCCAATCTTTTATGATACCTGTGTTCCTTTTGCATTGACATGAATTTATACTGTCTTTCATTACCTACTATATGTTCCCCATTATTGCAATTTTTGCACTATTGATATGCCATTTGCTTCTACTATTTTCTCACTTGCATGTTGTAGCTACCATGTAGTTGAGACCCTTATTATTTGGCATTAACCCACCGATACTTTATTTTTTTTCTTATCTTTATTTTTGGGTTACTTTTCTTCTTTTTCCTCTTCTTTCAGGATGGCCACCGAGAAGGGAAGGGAAAAGCATCTCAATGGGGTGACAGACAAGTCCATCTGCACAATCTTTGGAGAAAAGCATCAGTTGTAGCAGCCCGTCCACTTGCACATCTTAGCATGCACCGAGGATAGTGCAATCTTTAAGTGTGGGGTGGTCGATACCGACTTCCGTAGGTTAGTTATTTTCTATTTCAACACCAATGTTTAGTTTTCCTTGTTAAATTAGTTGTTACATTTGCATGTTTGATTACATGTTTGTTGATTTTGTGCATGTTCTTCTACCACTACCTGGTTGGAGTGATAAATTCTTTTTCAAGACCCTTTTTATAGCATTTCACTAATTTAAATTAAAACTTTTTTGCTAAACTTGTTTGAAGATTGTAATTTGGAACATGGTTTATAGCTAAGAATACACAACCTGTGAGATTTTGAGCTTAATTATATGGTTACATTATTTAACCATGATTTTTATTCTTGTGCGTTTTCTTCTTTATGATTGCAATCTATGGTTTGTTCCATTCTATATGTCCATTGTTTAGTGTCTATTCATGCATACATATGATTGAGGCCATCATTTGTTATTAGCTCACTTATCCCAAATAGCCCACCATTTTATTTACCTTTGTTTACCACTTTGAGCCTTTTTAATCCCCATTTGTTCTTTATATTACCACATCACTAGCCTTAAGAGGAAAAATAATTAATTACCCGATTTGAATCTTGGTTAGCTTAAGATAGTGTGTGGCAACTAAGTGTGGGGAAATGTGGGAACTTGGGTTGATGAGAATGTGTTGTATTTTTACGGACAAATATTGGAAATTTGGGTGCATACTCGTGTGAAATCAGAAAAACCATATGCATTGATATATTATGTTTTCATTTATGAAAGAAAAAAAAAAAGAAAAAAGAAGAGAAAAGAAAAGACATAAATGAATAGGGGATAAAATCACCCCAATGCTAAGTTCAATAAAAAGATCAATAGACATGTGATGGAATTAAAAAAATTGATGCATGAGTATGTAAAATATACAAAAGTGAGATTTTGGGTAGCTAGGCATGATTTTAGAGTTATATAGAGTGTGTGTGTGTTAGGTGAGAACTTAGGTTAGTCAAAGATTCATATTATAGCTCACTTGGCCATACATATATCCTCACCCTCACCTTAGCCCCATTACAACCTTGAAAAGACCTCATGATGTTTGAATTTGTACACTAAATATTTGTTGATTGGTTAGATGAAGAACAAAGTTTTAGAAAGCATGACTAGAGAAGAGTAGAGTGGATTAACCCTATACACTTAAGCGATTAGAGTGCATATACACTTCCAATGAGGGTTCAATGCTTGATTCCATGTTCCCTGCTTTCATGAGCTATCTTCTTACAAGTTTAGTTGTCTCTTATTGTGTGATTTGAATTAGTGGAATCTGATTTATGTTTGTCTTGGAGAATTTGTTTACTTTTAACTAAGTAGGTAGAAGTATTTTTGCATTTAGTTTCATTCATATGGATAGATTGCATTTCATAAGTTTTACCATTCCTCTTCACTCCTTCATAGCTTCTCTTGAGTTTAGCATGAGGACATGCTAATGTTTAAGTGTGGGGAGATTTGATGCACCACTATTTCGTGGTATATTTTATGCTAAATTGAGTAGATTTTATCCAGTATTCTCACACTTATGCATATGAATTGCATGTTTTACATTTTCCTTCCTAATTTCGTGCTTTGATTGAAACATGCTTCTTTGGCCTTAAAATTGCTAATTATTAATCCTCTCTTATTACCATTTGATGCCTTGATAAGTGTGTTAAGTGATTTCAGGGTTTATAGGGTAGGAATGGCTTAGAGGATGGAAAGGAAGCATGCAAAAGAGGAAGGAATACAAGAAATTGAAGGAATTGTTAAGCTGTCAACCCTGACCTCTTCGTACTAAATCGACCATAACATGAGCTAAAGAGGTCGAAATGAGGCGGTTCTAGTTGCATTGGAAAGCTAACATCCGAGGCTTCAAAATGATATACAATTGATGTGCATGCTTGCATTACGCATACGCATGACGTGCGCTACGTGCAGAAATTGCAGAAGACGCTGGGGGCGATTTCTGGGCTCCTTTTGGCCCAGTTCCAAGCCCGAAAACACAAAATAGAAGCTATAGATTGGGGGAATCATGGATACAACTTTCATTCACATAATTTTAGGTTTTAGATGTACTTTTCTAGAGAGAGAGGCTCTCTCCTCTCTCTAGGTTTTAGGATTCTTAGTTTTATTCCTTTTCAATTTCTGAATTCTATCTTATTTCAACTTAGTTTCTCTTCTACTTTTAATTGTACTAGCATTCTGGTTTATTTATTTTCATTGTTGATTACTTTATGTTGCCAATTTAGCTTATGAATTCTCATGTTAGATTTGATTTCCCTTTTAATGCAATTTGAGGTATTTCACGTTTATTGCTTCTTTCTTTAATTTGTGTTATTGTTGCTTGCAATTGTTAGTCTTAGATTTTATTATTCCTTTTTTAATTTTCTATGTTTTCATGTTATGCCTTCCAAGTGTTTGATAAAATGCTTGGGAGGGTTTTAAGTTAGATTTTTATATTCTTAGCTTGAATTGATTAATTGGAGACTCTTGAATTATCATAAGTCTCTTGTTGATTGATAATTGAAAGTTGCTAGTTGATTTGAATTCCACTAACTCTAGTCTTTTCTTAGGAGTACTAGGTTGATTTATCCAGTTGACTTTTTTTCATAGATAGAGGTTGACTAAGTGGGAGCAATGGACAATTGATATCACAAGTGACTATGATAATGGGGATAGGACTTCTAATTATCAATCCTTGCTAAGACTTTTCTTAATTATTGTTTTATTTCCTTGTTATTTACATTACGTGTTCCTTATTTCAAAACCCAAAAAGATAAAATCCCATAACCAATTATAAGTACACTTCCCTGTAATTCCTTGAGAGACGACCCGAGGTTTGAATACTTCGGTTATTATTTTTATTGGGGTTTGTTACTTGTGACAAATAATTTTTGCATGAAAGGATTATTTGTTGGTTTAGAAACTATACTTGCAACGAGAATTCATTGATTAATTCTAAACCGTCAAAAATCCGCTTGTCAAAGACGACCTGCGAGTTAAATACTCTCGGATATAATATTTTGTGTTTTGTATTGTGACAATCTTTAGAATGAAAATTTGATTGGGAATTAATTATTGATTTAGCTATACTTGCAATGAAGAGATTCTATTTTGTGAAAATCTAGATCGATGATAAATTCTCATTATGAAATTTTTGGCGCCGTTGCCGGGGAATTGCAATGGTGTTGTATTTTTGGCTATTGTACATATGTGAATATTGTGAATAGCATATTTTTGGTTGATTGTGCATATGTTGCTTGCTTATTTTTGGTTAATGTGAATATGTGAATAGTTTATTTTTGATTAATTGCTTGTTTTTGCTAGTTTTAGGAGTTTATTTTATTTGTTCTCATTACTTTTGGTTTTTATTTTCTTTTTATCCTATGGATTCTCACCCATTGCATTGTGAGTTTTGTTCCTATTGTGTATAGGAATTGGGAATTTCAGTTGCTTGTTACCTAGATGGAATGAAAGGAACTCACAAGAAGATTTGGGTGTACAAGCTTGGGAATCTCAATTGCCTTGGAGAATACAAGCTTAGGTGAGAGCTTCTCAATAAAGTTCAACTTAAGGACTCTAAATAGAAGTGTTAGGTGGGAGACATCCCACCATAGTAACATTGTTGCAAACCTTCTCTTTGTTTATAATTTGCCTTAATTGCATTTTTTTGTTTGATTGGTTAGCTTAGAATTAGTTTAATTTTGAGATGTGTTAGGTTAATTTTGGTTTGGATCATGAATTTATGGGTTCTTGCATGTTTTGGTGATGAGTTTTGATTGAGCTAAGGCTTGGTACCTTAGATTTTGAAAGAAAAATTTTTTTGAAAAACAGGGCATTTGTGCGTGCGCACATACTTGTTCGTGCGCACAAAACGTCTTTTTTCAGTGACCAGTGCGTGCACACCGACCTGTGCGCACGCACACTAAGGGTTATGCCTTCTGTTCACAGTGCCAGCACAGCTTGTGCATCGGTGCTCCCCTGTTTTTCCTTGACCTGTGCGTGCGCACCTCCCTGTGCGTACGCACACAAGCCCTTTTTTCACGCACCTTATGCGTACGCAACACTCTGTGTGTACGGACACCCCCTTCCACCCACTCTGTTGGGAGCACTGGCACAACCTGTGCACATAAACCCCTGCCTCTTTTCACTCTTGTGTGTGCGCATGGACCTGGGTGCGCACGCACACCTGATCCTTCCCCAAAAAAAAAAAAAAGAGAGAGTCCTCTGTGCGTGCGCACACCTTTGTGTGCACGCACACGTCTTGTTTCCTCTTCTGTTCAGAGTGTTCGCACACCTTGTGTGAGTCCACACCTCCCCTGTTCCACCTTGTGTGCATACGCACACATGTCTGTCCGTACGCACAAGTGCTGTTTTGGGCAATTTTCTTTTGCACTTTTCTTTAAGCCCTAATGTACTTCCACCCCCTCCACCCTTCTCTTCTCTTGATTTTCCTCTATTTTTTTTACTTGTTTTACTTAGTTTTATTTGCATTTCATTTTTTATTTTAGTAATTATATTAGTTTTAGTTTAATTGTTGTTAATTGAATAAATTGCAAGTGTTTGATTAATGTTGATTGGGTTGCTTCTTGCTTGAATTTTGGCTTAATTTTGGATGAATGTGTGCACTAAGCATTAAGTCTTTGTTTAATTGCCTAGATGAATTTTGAGTTTGATATATGTTGTTGTGACCTTGTGGGTTAAACTATATCCTTGTTTGGTGTAACAACCCCGGTTTTCGAGTACGAGAGATCTTTTCTGAAAGTACGGAGAACTCCGGAGGATTAGTAAGGGGAGAACCTCTGATATATCATCAAGTATCTCAATCCTCATTGTCATTATGTAATCTTTAAGCTAGAACCTTTTTGAGGCAAGCTTGATAACATAGTGATGAAGAACCTAGTTTTTGAACCGTATCGGTTAGAAGTTTTGATTCAGTTATTTGTAAATAGTCTCAATTTGATGAATCGGACTCGATTCATGAGAGAAGAGAGATAATAGGATAATATTATCATTATATAAGAATTAGAAGCTTCTTGAATAATATTATAAGGTTACCTGGTCAGTTTAGTTAGAAATAGAAAATCGGTTTAACCGGGTTTACAGTTTATTAGTGCAGCTTAGCACCAGCACCCTCTAATGACTTTAGCAATGCTAAGTCCTCATTATACATGTTTTATTCTCATAATAAATATGTTACTAGTGTCATTTATGCTAGTAGCTCAGAAAATAATTTTTAGAGATATTTTTGCAAGTGTTCTGATACATCTAGTTTTAGTAGTTATACACCTAAGATATTTTAATATTATTTAAATCCACCTCCAAGCCAACCAATCACAACGCACCCTACACCCCCAAAACCCCCAAGGCTGGTTCATTTTCACTTTGTGGCTGAAATTTTCAAGAGAGAAAAAGAGAGAAAAGTTCTTAGTTCCAAATCTTCAAAGCTTGATTTCTGCTAAACTAAAACTCAAATCAAAATTCCAATCCAACCAAAATGATCCTCTCTTATTTCTCTACATGATCATATGACTTATCAAGGTTGGAATCAAGGTGAGTTGGCTTCACCATTTCTCTTTTGGTTTGGTTTTAAGGAAACATGCTTAAACATGTGTTTTCTTGATGTTCTTCCTTAGGAATCATGCTTAACTTGACTTGAGGGCCTAGAAATGTGAGTTTTCAGCAAGTATAAGGTGAGAAATCCCTCCCTAACATTATGAGTGAGATTTGGTTAGTTGAGGATTTTTTGATTTAAAGTTGTTCTTGATGTGATTTAGGAAGAAAAAGTGCTTAAGGACCACCTGAAAGTCTAACCGAATTAGGAGCAGCAAAACCAGGTAGGGTGTCACGAAATTAATCTTAATTATTTGTGTTTGAGTTTTGTGAATGTTGTATGGTTTTTCTGTGCTAAAAATTGGTTGCATTCATGATTGATTCTTGGTGAAAATTTGGTGAAATTTTGATGAAATTTGATGAAATTCAAGCTATGAATTTGTGTTCTTGGGTGCAGCTGGAAACCGAAACCCTAGACCTTAAATTGGGGTTCAATTTGTGTTAAAATTATGTAGAAAAGATGGGGTTTTAGTGGCTGCTAATTTATTATGAATTATAGTAAAATTCGGTTTGCTGAAAAGACTGAAAAACGGGTAAAAACAATGAAAGAATCTGAAGAATTTATGTAGAACATGAAGAACACTTTGAGTATGATGAAGAAAAATGAAGAACAGGCTTTAGATCTTTAAAAGGGCAAGGAAGTAAAATTTTTTGTGTTTAAGGGGTTATTTGGTAATTTCTGAAAGTTAGGGTGGTAAAAGTAGAAATATTAAAAGTTACGGGTGGTAAAAAGTGAATTTTAAAGGTTAAAGGTAAAGATAAGGTAATTTTCGAAAATTTAAAGATAAAATAATAAATAATAATAAAATATTAAATAATAATATTTAATTAAAAATAATTTTTTAATAAAAATAATAAAATAATGCAGAAAAGGCAGTTTTCTGTAAAAGCTTTAGAAAGACAACTTTAAGCGCAGAATCTTATAATTACCACCATAAAACACTTAGGGAGTGGCAATAACATGTTAGTGAGGCAAAGATAAATGAAAGATAAAAAGTTAAAGAAAAGATAAAAAAAACCAAAGAAAAGTCTGTAAAGTTTTAATAACAGAAAAAAAGACAGAGATTAGTGAACGAACTAGGGCAACCTAGTTAGTCCTTGAATTGCGGCTAAGGTTTGGTATACTATGAAAAGTTAAAATGCTTCAGTATAGACTTAACGAACCTATACTTGGGACAGGCTAACTATTCATACCGAGATTTACATAAGCTTTAAGTACACATGTTAAACAGAGAAATTAGAGCAGAGTAAAGAGACTAAGAACAGAGGACTTATTAAAAAGTTATTTATTACTTGAGGCAACCCAAGAGATGTTTGTTTGTTTCTTAAGGCAACCCAAGATATATTTGTTTGTTGCTTAAGGCAACCCGAGAGATGTTTGTTTATTTATCTGTTGCCCTGAGGCAAACTAAGAGTAATTTTCCGTTCCGAAGAGTATATATTTCCTTTGAGTAGAAAGCAGAGGTTGTCTCAATAGAGCTCCTAATAATTATATGCGCATTTATTTGAACGGAAAATCGTATCCAGGAAATCGTGAACTCGTGACCGGATAAATGTCGGGAATGCATGTGCTAACTGACACATGAGCTCATGGCCTGCGCTAGGGCTAGACATGCATTATTCTTGTCTGCGCATCATTCTTTGTTGCATTCCTTTCTGTGTGTGATCTATTTCTTTATGTTTGTCTGCTTGTATGCTATTTCTGTGTTTCATTTTCTTGTACTCTTCTGTTTGTGTTCTGCTTTCTATTCTCCCTCTTTTCTCTGTTTATCTTTAACTTTTGTTTACTATTTCACTGAATTTTATTATCCGTCTGCTAATTAAAAACGAATAAATGAACGTAAATAATAACCCCGGTCCTACTAAGAACTCCCCAGTTCTTACCCTCTTCTCTCCCTTCCTCCCCCCAGATGGAGATGGGCATGATATTCTATGAAGTCGAAGACCTTTACATTTATGAGGACCCAGTGTACTATGGTTACTACATTTTGAGTACGAAGCCTTGTATGAGACGTTACGTATTACGAAACCGTTCCTTCCCACATCCTCTGTATAGCCCACATTTTGACCCCGATGCTCCTTACGGCTTTCCCTTATCCTGGTTACACCCTAACGCACCTGGACATCCTTTTCCTGATAGTTTCAGACATCCTATACCACCTCAACCTTTGAATGAGGTAGAACCTGAGCCTATGATTCCTAATGAGCCCGAGTTAGCTGGTGACTATGTACATCTGATACCACCAGAGTGGGATTTTCCCCCTGAGCTGATCCCCGACTTTCCACAGCCTGATGAGCCGGCATTACCGGACGGTGAGGTACCTCCTATATACGCGAACGCACCTGTGCTCGCAAATGGTGTTGTACATAGTGACATCAGTGTTTCTGGTGGATATGAGGGTATGGTTGTAGCTGTGGATGATGAGGAAGAGGAGGATCCTGAGATAGAGATAGAGCAGGATGAGGAGATGGTCGAGCCTCACGGCGATTCTCCGAATAGCCACGTGTAGATATAGTTTGATAGCAGAAGGGGCATTCTTTTGATGACGCTCTAGTCTGACATTATCTGTTAGTTAGTCTCTCACTTGTGTTAGTACACCCGAGAGCTAGGAGCTATATAGTGGTTAGGCTTGCCTGGGCACTAGTTTAGCGGCTTTTTGTTTGGGCCAGGCCCTGGGAGTGTCATGTATATACTAGCTACGTAGGATGATGTAGATGTAAACTGACTTGACCTTTCGTGAATGCTACATGTTTTGTTATAGTATACATGATGTGTATTATCAGCTGTGTTCTATGTTTCTTTATGCCTCCTTTTTACTTCTCTCAATGTATGTTTGTTTATATTACCTTAGCACCGCAACAAATAAAAAAAAAAGTTACTCGTAAAATTGGCAATGTTCTAACAAGGACCAGGCTCATATATTAAGTAATAGTTAATAATTAGGAAGAACAAGTTGGTAACACTTAGCTTCTGGTTTGGCCATGGCATACCGGAAGTTGGGTCGTTACATTTGGCAACTCAATTATGAATTGTGCACTTTTACTTTAGTGAATTGAGTTGAATTACTTGTTCATCATAGTTTTAAAATCAACACAAGCCTATTACAAGGTACTTATTTGTTTTTAATGCTTTGCATTTGTTTGAGTGACTTGACTTGATTCTTAGCTAGCTTGTCACTTTTTGCAATAGGTACCTCTATTATGTGACTATTGCATCATGTTTGAAGATGAATAAGTAGTCTTCTTTTCATCAATGAATTTGTTATTGTTGATTGTGCCATTTTCTATTCAACTTGCGCTTTCACTTGCACAATCTCAATAACCAATATCTTATATATTCAATTCTCTTTAGTTATGGCTATCTAGGTTTGTTTGTGTTCTATCTCTTGTTTTTCTTCACTCGTAACCTAGGCCACTTAATTGAGGAATACATGCTTTTTCTGTTGATTATGTGGTTACCTTTTCAACTGACTAATGTGTTGTGTTCTAAATCGTGTGCATTTAGAATACATGCATTGTCTTCATTATACCACACACATATGAACTCTTCCTCAATTGTTGTTTATTTGTTTATTTGTTTATACCCGAAGCCCCGATGCCCACCAGCTGAAGGTGGAGCCTTATAGTTCTTCACCCCCCGGATTGAGTGCATGCACAGAGGACCGTGCAACATTTAAGTGTGGGGGAGGATCCGCAAATTTGGGGCATAAACTTCTCTTTCTGAACACTTTGCACTATTTCCAAGTTTTTAGTAGTTTTGTCTTTTGTGAATATTTGTTGGTATTTTATTGCACTTTACTTAGTTTCCTTGTATATATCTTAGCTTGTTTATAGTGTATTTTTGATAAATATTTGTATTTGCATTTGCATGGTAGAGTAAATAAGTTTGGTAAAACAACAAATAATTTTCAAGAAATCTCTTTTAGGGCGTTCCATTGATTAGAATTGAAAACTTGTTTTTAAACTTGCTTAAAGTATTTTTATGGAACATATAAAAGAGCTTGAACAAAATACCTAGTGAGATTTGAGCTTTAATTGTGTGGTTGCACATTATCAACCACAAACTTTTGTTCTTGTGCGTTATACTTCTTTTATGATTGTGATCTTAGATTTGCTTTAGTCTATATGTCCTTTATTTGATGTTTTAAATGCATTTAGTATGATTGATGCCATTTTTTTATATTAAACTCACTTAACCCATATGGCCAACCGTTACATCTACAATTGTAAACCACTTTTGAGCCTTTAATTCCCCTTTGTTCTAATTTTAAGCACATCTTTTGCCCTAAGTGAAAAACTAATATTGTCCATTAATTGTATGTTTGATTAGCTTGGGTTTGAGTGTATGTGTTAATCAAGTGTGGGGAGAATTTGTGGGAAAACATTGGTAGTTAGTTTACTTTGGGTGTTCATTGAGAAAATTTGGAAAAATGGGTAACACTCATGCATTCATCACTTAAAACATATGCATCTTTCTTTGTTGATAAAAGAAAAATTTTGGTGTATATACCTTTTGAAAAAAAAAAGAAAAAAGAAAGAAAGAAAAGAAAAGAAAAGAAATGACAACAAAGAGATGAATGGGTAGTTAGGTTGTTCTCTTTTGTGTACATAGGTTGATATAGGATTAGGTGGGATACTTGCTCTAATCAAAGATCCAATCTACTAGTCCACTTAACCATATTAATCCGACCCTTACGCTAACCCCATTACAACCCTCCAAAGACCTCATGATATTTGCATTCATTCATCAAATACTAGTTGATTGTTAGATGACTTGAAAATCTTTAAGAAACATGATTAAAGGAGAATTGAGTGATTAAGCCCTAAACACTAAGCGATAAGAGTGTATACACATCCGGTGAGGGGTTCGATCACTCAATTCTATGATTCCACCACTTATATTGTGTCTTCTTGCCAGTTGTTGAAAGTAATTTTTGAAAACTTCAAATCAAATCAGTTGGGGAACTAAGGATAGGAATCCTTAGTTCCCCAATTCCTACCAAGAGCTCTCTTTGTCATTGAATTTCCATTTTCATTGCTTTTACTTGCTTTCTATTTAATTCATTGCATGTCTTTTTGTTTTATTGTCATTTACATTTCTTGCGTCTTTCAACCAAAACCCCAAAAATCCCCCAAAGCCAATAATAAGAACATTTCATTGTAACTCCTAGGGAAGATGACCCGGGAGTTTAAATACTATCGGTTTATATAATTTGTTTATTGTGATAATCTTTA
Source organism: Arachis hypogaea (assembly GCF_003086295.3). Lineage (NCBI taxonomy): Eukaryota > Viridiplantae > Streptophyta > Magnoliopsida > Fabales > Fabaceae > Arachis > Arachis hypogaea. Next base: position 96,091,929 of record NC_092052.1, on the reverse strand, counting down.
GAATTAAAATTTGATTAAGTGGTGTTTGTTGGTTGGGAACTATACTAGCAACGGAGTTATTTTGAGAAAAATTCCTAACCGACGACAACGCTCTTTCATGTCCTTTTCGGGATCAATTCATTCTTTTCATTGTGAACCACTGTCATTCCTCTCTTCTTAGGAACAACCTGGACAGGGCTCACCCATGGGCTGTCAGAAATGGGATAAATAATGCCAGCCTCATAGAGTTTAGTGACTTCCTTCTGCACTACTTCCTTCATTGCTGGATTCAATCGCCTCTGTGGTTGTACCACTGGTTTGGCATTATCCTCCAATAGGATTTTATGCATGCATTGGGCAGGGCTAATTCCCTTAAGGTCACTTATTATCCACCCAAGGGCAGTCCTATGTGCTTTAAGCACTTGAATTAGTGCTTCTTCTTCCTGTGGCTCTAGTGCAGAGCTTATGATCACAGGATATGTCTCTCTCTCTCCTAGAAATGCATGTTTTAAGGAGGGGGTAATGGCTTAAGCTCAAGCTTAGGAGGCTTCTCCCTTTCTTCAGAGGTTTCTAGAGGTTCCTCTGAATCAGGCTGAGTATCATTGAGGATATCATCAAGCCTGTCCTTGGAGCTATCAGCCATATTGACTTCTTCCACCAGGAAATCAATGAAGTCAATGCTCAGGCATTCCTCAGGAATGTTTGGATGCTGCATAGCCTTCACAGCCTTCAGTACGAACTTCTCCTCATTAACTTTTAGGGTTACTTCCCCTTTTTCAACATCAATGAGGGTTCGTCCTGTGACTAGGAAAGGTCTTCCTAGGATGAGAGATGCACTCTTGTGCCCCTCTATGTCCAATACCACAAAGTCAGTGGGAAAGGCAAAAGGTCCAGCCTTAATAATCATGTCCTCTATTACTCCTTATGGTATCTTAATAGACCCATCAGCAAGTTGAAGACACATGCGGGTTGATACCTTAAGAATTGTACAAGATAGCTGAAAAGCCTTCTACCAAAGCAAAGTTGGCATTCCCTCACCTCATTTGTCACCTATGCAATTCAGCTGGAATTGTCATAGAGGGAGACCTCAAGGGATGCAATTTCCTCCTCAAGGCTAATGGGACCAATTGCATAGTTATCTTGGAGAATTGAACACTAATATGGAGCACTTGAGGTTGGGGCATCAAGAGCATTCCACCATCCTTCATGAAATAAGAGAAGATCAAAGGGCTATAAGGGAAGAACAATAAAGACAAGGGTGTGACATTGAAGAGATCAAGCACTACATTGGATCCTCAAGGAGGAGTAGTAGCCGGCATCACTAAGATGGATTCGTTCTCTTAATCCCCTTTTCTTATGTTATTTTTCTATTTTCTGTTATAATTTATTGTCTGTTCTCTTGTTCTGTTGCATGATCATTTATGTCTTAAAGTTATAAAATGTTCCATATATCTCTCACCTTACTAAAAAGAAAATATTATTTGAAAAGAATTGAGAGATACATGAATTTCGAGTTTATCTTAAGAATAGTTCAATTATCTTTATTTGGTGGCATTGCTTTTGCTTTCTGAATGTATGAATGAACAGTGCATATTTGAAATTGGAATTAAGAATGTTGGTTCTTGAAAGAATGATGAAAAAGGAAAAGGATTATCAGTAATATGAAAAATCCAAAAATTGATTCTTGAAGCAAGAAAAGGCAGCAAAAAAACAATAAAAGAAAACAATACATATAGGCTTGCGAAAAAAAAAAGAGAAATAAAAATCAGAAAAAGCCAATAGCTCTTTAAACCAAAAGGTAAGAGCAAAAAAGCCAATAACCCTTTAAACCAAAAGGCAAGGGAAAAAGGATCCAAGGCTTTGATCATCAATGGTCAGGAGGGCCAAAAGGAATAAAATCTTGGCCTCAGTACTCTAAATGAAAAGTGTCCCTAACTATATGCTTGTAGTGTGAAGGTGTCAAGTAAAAAGCTTGAGACTGAGCAGTTAAAGTCGTGATCCAAAGCAGAAAGAGTGTGCTTAAGAATTCTGGACACCTATATCTGGGGATTCTAGCAAAGCTGAATCACAATCCGAAAGGGTTCACCCAGTTAAGTGTCTGTGGTATTTATGTATCCAATGGTAATACTGGAAAACAAAGTGCTTAAGGTCACGGCTAATACATTTAGTGGTAATACTGTGTTCAAGAATAAAAAAGAACTAAACTAGGAGAGTCAATAATATCTTCTGGATTCTATGTTTCTAAAGAGGCCAACACTTCTGAGATTCAATGGATAGTGAGATGCCAAGACTATTCAGAAGCAAAAAGCTACTAAGTCCCAATCATCTAATGTAAACTAAGCTTCATTGAAAACTCTGAGATTTTTTGTATCTTAACTCTTCTTTTTATCCTACTTTATTTTTAGTTGCTTGGGGACAAGCAACAATTTACGTTTGGTGTTCTGATGAGCGGATATTTTATACGCTTTTTGCCATCATTTTCATATTGTTTTTAGCATGTTTTATTTAAGTTTTATTAAGTTTTTATAGGTTTTAGTGCAAAATTCACATTTTTGGATTCTGCTTTGAGTTTATGTATTTTTATGCAATTTTAGGTATTTTCTGGCTGAAATTAAGGAGCTAGAGCAAAAGTCTGATTCAGAGGTAGAGAATGTGCTGTAGATGCTATCAGGATCTGACCTCCTTTCATTCAAAAGAGCTTTTCTGGAGCTACAAAAGTCAAAATGGAGTGTTCTCAATGGCTATGGAAAGCTAACATCCAGAGTTTTTCATTAATGTATAATTCATACTTTGCTTCAGAATTGAAGGCCCAAAACTGGCGTTCAACGCCAACCTCCAGCTCTATTCTAGCATCCAACGACCATAAGGAGGAGACCAGCGTCCAACGCCCACAAAGGACGACCAAGCAGGCGTTCAATACCCAAGGAGCCTCCTAGCACGTAGATCTCAATCAAGCTCAGGCCAAAACTCACCAAATTGGCCCCGGAAGTGGTTTCGCACTAAAAGATTCTTTTACCCTTCTTATGTAGTCCTTAGTCATTAGTCTAGTATTTTTTTGAGAACTTTTACATCTTTTCAAAGAGTTTAGAGAGACCTGGCATATTTAGAATTCCACATTGTAGCTTCGTATGAATGTTTTGCGCTTTTGTAATTCCGTATTTGAGATTATTTCTTCATCGGTTTCGAGAATTATTATTCCTTCTTTATATATTTATGTATAAGCCTTAGGATTGTCGTGACCTCTGATTAACCTTTGCTTTATGGCATGAGGTAAGGCTTAGGGTAATTAAGGTGTTACATTTAGTGCTTTTCAGAGCTATTCGTCCTCGTGAGCCTGAGGGATAGACCGATTGTGCTCCATTGCATACTCTGTGTCTTTTTCTTTCATGCTAATTAGGTTATCTGCTTGATATATGCATAGCATGCTTGTTTGTGAGTGCTTTTTTGGGGATAATTAAAGTACTAGACTTTTGATATTGAGTTTAATCACCTTGATATCGATTGTTTGGTGTAGACAGAAACCCTAATGGCTACTAATGGACGAGGTCGTACGCATACACGGAGAGAAACTGAGAATGACCGACCAGCAGACAATCATGCCAAGTTCAGGGCGGTGATGGCAAACTTGGCTAATACCATGGAGGTGAATGCTGCTACGACTTTGCAAGCTATAAAGAGGTTGGGTCAAACAGTGGGAAACAGAATCGGTAATGGAAACAGAACGAACATGGAGACGGAGACGGTAATGAATTGGGAGGCACTCCAATGACTTTGGCTTTGTTTCTGAAGGTTCATCCACCAACTTTTAGAGAATCGACTAACCCTACGGAAGTAGAAAATTGGTTCCAAGCTATGGAGTGTGCGTTACAAGCTCAGCATGTCCCAGCTAACCAATACGTGGAGTTTATGGCCTATCAACTGTTAGGAGAGGCGAAACATGGGTGGCAAGGAGAGTGCCAATTGCTGCGACTTTCGAATGCAGAGATTCCTTGGGACGTATTTCAAACCTCATTTTATAGGAAGTATTTCCCAGATTCAGTAAGAGAAGCAAAGGAGTTATAGCTTATGTAGTTGAAGCAAGGCTCGTTGTCTGTGGCCGAATACACTAGTATGTTTGAAGAACTCTGTAGGTTCTCCAGGGTATGTCAGGGTGCCCCAGAGTCTTATGAGAGTTGGAAGTGCATTATGTATCCAGGAAACTTGAGGGATGCTATTATGAATGATGTGGCTCCTTTGGAGATTCGGATCTTTTCTGAGCTTGTGATCAAGGCAAGGGCTGTGAAGGAGTGTGCGAAGAAAGTGGCAGTAGCAAGAGATACTCGTGGGGAAAATAACAACTGTAGGCGTGAAAAGTACTTTCAACCACGAGCTCAGAACTTCAATAGGGGAGGACATATACCTCAAGGTCAAGGCAACTTTAGGAGACCTAATTTTGATCCGTATCATCCGGAGAGAGGAAGAGGTGATTGCCTTAATTGCGGATTGCCTGGTCACATGGTGAGGGATTGTATACGTGGAAGGAACCCGAATGCGGGTAGGAATCAACACCAAGGAAGAGTGTTCGCTGTGAACACCAGTGATGCTGCTAAGGCGGATCCTTTGATAAGAGGTTGGTGTATAATTGGTTATAAAGCTTTAACTCCATTGTGTGATATTGGAATACCGTATTACACCTAGCTTGTGACGGAGAGAAAGGTTTGAGAATAGAGGTGTCATACTTAGTATCAAATTTAAGACCAAATTTACTTGTGCTGCGTAGAGTATTGCTGTTAGAGTTGATAGAACTTAGGGACATTTTTGGTTGACGGGGGCAAATAATCCAATTCTTAAGGACTAATGAGTCAAAGTAGTGCTGCGAAAGCACAGTAATCTTTATAAAGGTGTGAGATTTTATACGAATGAGAGCACCAATACATCCTTATGTAACAACCTATCTTTTCCCTTATAAATTGTGTTAGAGTTCTTTATTTTGGAATCCCTCTTGCTGAATAAATTGAACCTTGCCCAATCCTATTCCTTGTTTGTACATATCCTTCCGCGAACCTTGTACTACTTGATGTGAGCCTAGACGTGTTCTGTTAGGTTGAACCGCCTTTATTCGAGGGCTCGTGATCTACTCGAAATCGGTAAAAACATATTTTGATTCAATCTGCTTTATTGATTCCTCTAAATATCCTTACTTAGCAATTCCTTTTTGAGGTGCACTCTAATTCTCTTTCTGGTGCATTTTCTCATTTTCTCAAACCTTGTCTGATCCCAACACAATATGTCTTTTTGATTTCTTACAGATACCATTCGAAATTGTTTACTCTCTTCTAAGCTTGGTATTCCTTCTAATAACTTGAGCTCATTTCAACATCGCATGCAATTCTTAGACGCAACCATCGATATGTGAGTTCCTTAGGACACGAATTATAAACCCGAAGGACGAAACTTGCAAGCGTGCAACATCGGAGGAGTTGTGAAGCTTTACTTTTGCAAATGACATTACCTATAATTAAATTGACACACAAGGAGGCCCCGTTGGTACTAACGTCAAACTGTGGAGAAACTTCTCAAAGACTTGAAAGAAAGATTGACTACAGAGCTAATGTTTGTATTGCTGGAACCCCATGAACCAATTGGGTTCTACGATGACACTCGTGGGAAATCTTGGAGTGCGTTCTGATATACCATTTGGTACCTAGTAAATTATTTAAGTGTAGAGGTACATAGAAAAGGAGAAAAATAAGTGGGTATGAATTTAGGCTTGAATTTTGATTGGGTTTGATGTAGAGTAGCATTTGATTTCAATTATGATAAGTGGAAATTCATTGGTTATTTAGTATGTCAAGTTGTAGTATTGCTCTTAAAGATGAATAACCTGACTAGGTACAATAGTTGTTAAGATCCTAGGTAATACGGTTATTTAGATTGAGGATTGAATGAGATCTTGATTTAGGCCTAGAGATGCTATAAGGCCCTAAGTTATGACTTAATCTTAGGAATAGCGTAAATCCTATTTGGGTCAAGTTGAGGGAGTTCGGAAGTAAGCCTAGGTTTTGTAATCCGATAATGATATATGACTTGACTGAATAGTTGGATTAGTTAGTTAATTAGTGCCTAAAAATTAGAATGGCGCAACAGAAGCTTGTAGAATGCAATATGAACATGATAGTTATAAATAGAGATAGTAGAATGGTGGCTAGACATCATATCTTAGGCTTGAATACTTGAAGAGTCCAGTCGCTTAATGTAAGTAAAGATTTCAAAGAAGCTAAGTTTAATTGTGGCTGTAAGATTAGAATGATTTGGGACAGGTTGTGGACACGAGGGTAGCTGACTAATTTGGTTTTGGGTGGTAGGTGAGTGCAATTGTCGTGTTTGGAAGATAAGGATTGCGATAATTGATCATGATGATTTTGGGTTTATATTGAAATAGAAAATGATTTATTTGGAAGGCGGATTCAGAACATATTGATTTGAAATGCTTATGAGGTATTGACGTTGAATTAAGGGAAGCTAAGAGTGAGAAGGATGAGTACAACATAGGCTTGAATTCGGTTAAAATAGGGAGTTATAAATAAGAATGAAGGATGTAGATAGGAATTTGAGCTGACATGGAGGAATGGAAAGGTGAATGGTAAGAGATAGATTTAAGTTGAGGGAACACATAATGGTGGTGATGGGTGAACTAAATTTTGACGGAAAAATTTCTTATTTGGTGGGGAGAATATAAGAATCGCGATTAACTAGCCGCTTAGTTAAATTAAATTAATTGCCCAAAATAGGATCCAAAAATTTAGAATGTTAATTAGAAAATTTAAATATGATTTTTGGACTCAGTAGATTTCTCTGAGTTGGAAAGTGTAAGTTTCTTCGGAAAATTGCATAAAAATGCATACCAGCTTAAATCGATCTGGTACCGAGCAAGAACGATAAAAACAATAGAAAAGATTAAGAAAATAATTAGAATTTAAAACTGGGAACTAATACGTATTACTATATATATCTATATATGTATAACTATGTGCTCGGACCGGTATATCTTCGCGAGTCGAGTCCTGAGTTTTGTTACATGTGTTTTGGAAATTTTAGTATATAAATTCGTTAGCTTGCCTTATCTTGCTTACGTTACCGTACACGGAGTGTTGTGCTTTTCAATTTAACGATTTTGCGTTATCGCTTTCTTCAAAGGCTCCTAGCTATAAACCCTTTTGACTATATTATATATTAAAATTTACTTTTAGAGCTCGTAGCGCCTCGCCACCTCTGTTTTACATCCTAGGTGTAAAGCTCTGGGTGGTAGGGTGTTACAGTGAGTGTGTTTCTTGTGATTGTGGGTCTGTTATATGATTGTTTGATTTCTGTGTCCTTTGTTTGTTAAGTCTAAATGTATTCTATTGTCCATTGCTGTTGGCTATGGTAATTAAATGAGTATAACTATACACCCTAACCCTACTAAGAACTCCCGAGTTCTTACCCCCTATTTCCACCCCATTCAGCTACAGGTGCGAAGGTTTAGTGCGGAGCTATAGGAGCATAGAAGATTATGTTTACAAGTTGAGTTATTAGATTTTATTTTCCCATCGTCATTTACTCTTTTGGTTTTTAGAGGGGTAGGAATTGTATTTGAGGATCTTGAAATAAGTCTATGTATTTAATGCTATGTGAATATATATAAATTTGTGGTTAAGTGCTGGTTTAAAATAAATTATCTCTGTTTTCTTAATTAAAGGTTTTGGTTCGTGTTAGTGAAGGCTCAATATTAAATAAAAATAGTATATAATAAAAAAATTTAGAGGTAAGTAACACCTAAGCTTTTGGTACGATCATGAGGTGCTAAAAGTTAGGGTGTTATATTATGGTATCAGAGCAATTCATTCATGTTAGAGCCTTAGGAATAGACTAACTATGCTTGACTGCATGCTCTGAGTGTTTGTCATGTTATAGGACTTGTCTTAATGACAGCAGTTTGAGTTTCAAATGCATGACTGTCTATTGATTAATGCTGTTAGTCGACCGTTGCATCTCTTATGCTATCAGGTCTGGCCAACGTAATACCAATGATTTATGTACATGGGAACACTAACAGGTTATCGTAGACAAAATGGAAATAATAGGTTATGCGAATGATGGGTTTTGGGAACGCTAGAAGTTTTGTTTGACGATTAACTCGGTTCTGAATTGCAATACCTGTTTGAATATCGTGACTTGATACACCGTCTGTTCTTTTATAATTGCATTGAAGTCCTTTGTTTGGATTTCTTTCATGGAAAATAATTTTCTCAATCTTTCCAATCTTACTCCTTTGTTCGAATCTATTCTTCCTTGATCTTATTTGTCAATGTCTGCTTGAAATCTTCTAGATTATCTTTCTTCTTGTTGCTTATAGTTCCTTTTATGAATCTTGTACTCTTTGATATAATCTTGAATTTATTCTAAGAACAACAAATGGTCCTCAAATCAACTTATAGTTTCTACTTCACAACACACTTTCCTTATATTCAAATCATACGAGTACTTGGTATTTGAAAACTATATATGCAAATTTTTTTTACGTTTTCCCTAAACATGTTCAAAAGTAACGTTAGTTTAAATTTCTTCTATCTTATATCAATTTTCGAGGACGTAAATTTTATAAGTGGTGTAGGATGTAATACCCCAAATTTTTGAAAATTAAATAATAGTTATTTATGAGTTATTTATGAGTTATTATATTATATTGAGATTTTGTTTTAAAAAAAACTATTTTTTTAACAAAAATAATTAAATAGAATTGTATGAGTATTAAAGTTTAATTTAATTATGACTTATTCTATTAAGTTTGAATTATTTATCAGAAAATATTTTGAAAGATAAAAATTAAATTAATTTTTATTATTATTATTATTATTATTATTATTATTATTATTATTATTATTATTATTATTATTATTATTATTATTATTATTATTAAAATTAAAAAAAAAAGAAAGAAAGGGAGGAAGAAGTTGGCCGAAGCCATTAAAGAAAACAAAAACAAAGGAAGCAACGTGGCTTGTATGTATATATATATATATTAAATGTGGGTGTTCTATATGATTGCTTGATTTCTTTGTCCTTTGTTTGTTAAGTCTAAATGTATTCTATCGTCCATTGCTGTCGGCTATGGTAATAAAATGAGTATAACTATACACCCTAAACCTACTAAGAACTCCCCAGTTCTCACCCCCTATTTCCACCCTTTTCAGCTACAGGTGCGAAGGTTTAGTGCGGAGCTACAAGAGCATAGAAGATTATGTTTACAAGTTGAGTTGTTAGATTTTATTTTCCCCTCGTCATTTACTCTTTTGGTTTTTAGAGGGATAGGAATTGTATTTGAGGATCTTGAAATAAGTCTATGTATTTAATGCTATGTGAATATATATACCTTTGTGGCTAAGTGGTTTAAAATAAAGAATCTTTGTTTTCTTAATTAAAGGTTTTGGTTTGTGTTAGCGAAGGCTCAATATTAAATAAAAATAGTATATAATAAAAAGGTTTAGAGGTAAGTAACCCCTGAGCTTTTGGTACGATCATGAGGTGCTAAAAGTTAGGGTGTTACAGCATTAGCAACATTCACGAAACCGGACAGAGTCAGAATGAGTGACGAAAACCTCTGAGCAATTCCGGCGAGCTCCGTCAGTGGTTCTCCAACGTCTAGAATGGCGACAACAGCAACAGACAGCTCAAAGGTGGCAGAGGTTCCGGCAACTCGCAGAACCCAGAGGCAGAGGCAAAACAGAGGGTGAAGATGAGTAATGACATGGATGAATTGCTTCAGAACCAGAACAGTATCCTCGGAAAGCTCCAACGACCTTCCCAGTGACAGCTATGGCGGCGCGGTGGTTTGCCAACGGCGCTGCAGCCCTTGTCGAGCTCCAGCGTCAACAACGGTGATGTCTCTCAGTCTCGTCGCATTCTGTTGGGCGATGGCCAAACCTCCTTCCCAGCGACGGTGTTCGGATCCCTTCCTCAGCGGTGATGGCTCAGTAGTGACTTCGCGGTCTCTCTTTGCGAACGGTGATGGCAACAACTTGGAGCATTGACAGTGAGGCGTAGCGGCGGCAGATCGGTCGCGATGGAGGCATGGAGACGCCGCGTTCTTCTCGGCCTTGGCTCTCGTCACGACGTCATCTTCTCTTCTCTATGGCATTGTTGACGGTAGCAGAATAGGCTCAGTGTGCACGGCGCGACAACCTGCTGGATGGTGGCAGTGTGCAATGAGGACGACGGCGGCGGCAGCCAAGCGCGACGGCAGCGGTGCTTTCTTTCCCTTCTTCCCCATTTCTGCATCTGTGTTGTCCCTGAGTGAGAGTGGCGGATGGAATAAGTGTTAGGGTTTCCCAATTTAGGAATTAGGGTTTTTGATTTTCAATTTGGAAATTAGGGTTAGAAATTAGGATTTTATAAAGGACTATGGACAGATATGAATAGATATTTTGATAAAATTGGAGGGTAAAGTAATTTTAAAATCAAATATACTCTATTAAAAATATTTAAGAACATTGTTTATCAACATATTGTGAAGTTTAATTAATTATTTCTAATTTAAAATATAAAATGAACATATTAATCACATTTTTAAAAAATAGAGTTTAAAATAACCAATTATAATAAAATTACATAAGAATGTTAATTAATGTAAACTCAGTATTTATAAAATCAATTTAATCATTCTTAATAGATTATTTTCTAAAAATAAAGAACTCGAGTTAAATCATAAACTATTCATAATAGAATTTATTTAAATTAAATTATACAATCTTTCTTATTTTTCAATTACCAAAATTATAATTTCAATTATACCAAATATCCAATAAAGATTATATAGAAATTCTAATTAACTTAAACTCCGATTATTATAAAAATTACGTATAACTCTTAATTATTTTTTAAATTCAAAGTATCATAAAGCTTTATTTAATTAATTTCAGTAAAATAATTTTTTTAAAATAAAATCTTCAATAAATATAATAAATTTAATTATCCAAAAACCTGGGATGTTACATTCTACCCACCTTAGAAAATTTTAATAATAAGATAATCTCGAACTTAAATCAAAGAAAACAGAATATATGAACAGAAGTATAGGCATGAACAAGAATGAAGATTCAAAAAGAGTCTGGTAAGCAATTCGATTACAAGCAGGCAAAGGTATACAGGAACGATAAGGTATGGTTTGAAAATAAGCATATCACAGGCTGGCGAGGAAATCTTAAACAAGGAATTCAAATGAAAACAATGAAGATAGCAAGAGTTCACGTGGCACAAATAAAGGTTATAAGTCGAAACAAAAATAACTTCATAATCTCTAACGCTCCCAAACCCCGTGAGTCGCATCACCTATAACTTCTATTTCGTCTTTGATATCCAATTACTGTTCCCATATACACAAATTATTTGTATTAAGTTGGTCAGACCTAATACCATGAGGCATGCAATAGTAAACTAATAGCGTTAATCAACAGACAGTCATGCATATAAAACATAAACTCCTATTATCAGAACAAGACACAAAGCATGACAGACTCTCAGAGTATGTAGTGAAGCATAGTCAGTCCATTCCCAAGGCTCTAACAGGAACGAATTGCTCTAATACCATATTGTAACAACCAACTTCCAATACGTCATGATCGTACCAAAAGTAAGGCGTTACCAACCTGTTTTCTTTATTAACTGTTTAATATTGAGCCTTTAGTTTGATATCGCATTTTAATTTTATCGGATATTCCAGAAAATTTTGTTTTTATTAATTAAAATCTTATATCAAAGTTGACCAAGTAATAATAGTCACATAATTATTAATAATAATAAATGTTATACAAAAGATTTTAAATGAAACTCAGTTACAACTCATATCCCTTTGTACAAAATAAAATCTTAATCAACAAAGGCGAGGGAACTCTATGAAAACAACTTAGCTCATAAAGATAGTCTAATAATTGCCTGCAGCTTCAAACTGAGTCTTTGAACCTGTGTCACTGAAAGGGTGGATGATTTTGGGGTGAGAACAAACCACACGTTCTCAGTAAGGAATGGAAATGTTGTAAAAGTAATGAAAAAATGCGAATAATTATCATATCCAAGAAAACTACATTCTTATCAAACCTTTTGAAAATACTCTTAGTTTTACTTTAGCTAATTAATTACATGTTTTAAAATCTCTAAACTCAAAACAAATTTTAATTATAAAACTAGTCATATAAACTATCTCTCAGCCACATAATTAATTTTCAAAGTCAATTCTTGATCATCTTAATAAATTCACAAACCAATAGCACAAGCAAGAGATTCAATTCAATATACAAGCAAGCCACAACAAGACAAACAGCACAATCATAGAGAAATATTACAAGCAATCACAATCAAATGCATATGCACAAACAAGGATGATGCATGTCTAGTCCTAGTGCAAGTAATGAGCTCATTTGTTGGTTACATACCCGCTCGCGATGTTACCCAGCAACCTCTGTCTGGATAAGGCTTTCCTGTTGGCAATACCCACTGCAAGCAATCTTTGTCTTGCAAGGTATCCACTACAAGCAACCTTTGTCTTACAGGGTGGCACTTATTAGCCGATATACACCCAACACACTCACCATAAGCAACCTCTGTCTTACAGGAGTAAAACACACTCATTGTAAGCAACCTCTGTCTTACATGAGTACAGCACACTCACTGTAAGCACCCTTTGTCTTACAAGAGCACACTAATCTCGATAACTCTGTAAGCAGCCTTTGTCTTACAGCATAGCATTATAGCTAGGTATCTCAGGAAAGCACCATCTATCTTACTGCCTCAATGCAGCAGATGAACATACAAGTATCTCTGGAGTTGCTTTAATGCAACAAATAACCGTTTAATATGCCATCTGCTTGTTCTCTAATCTCTTTATCATATTACTCTTTTCACTTTGTGTTTTTACTCTGCTCTGATTACACTTTTCTCTTTGTCTCTTTACTTTACTCTGATTACTCTTTTCTCTTTACCACTATTTCTACTCTTATTTCTTTTCTTGACTAAATAAAATTCAAAACATAATTCATTCTATTCTTAATGAATCAACTCTAAATGAAATCCTTTTCGTAATAAAATCCATCTTAAAGATAATATTTTTCTCAATAAATAAAACTCAAAACATAGTTCATTTATTTTCTTAATAAATTAAAATCAAATAATATAATTTTTCAAAATTCAAATCTTTTAAAATAACATTTCAAACAAAGCCTCAAATTTTATAAAAATTCGGCAGCACCTGATGAGTCCAATTCACACCCCCATTCAAAAATGGTGAATTAGTCTTTTGGCAAGCGCACCAAAATTATCGTCAAGTAATAACCCATAGTGGAGTGGGATCGTATCTACAGAGATTGGCAAATTGAAGTAGTTTTAATCGATTGATGAATTAGTCAAGCAGAACAAGTAGATTGTGATTTGCAGAATTATAAATGACAGAAATGTAAATGGCTAGAATATAAAGGAAAGCAGTAAAGTGCAGAAATAGAAATGGCAGAATGTAAAGTACAGAATCATAAATGACTTGAATGTAAATGGGAGTGGGGGATCGCTGAATGTAAAATTAAGCTATAAAGAAAGGGATATATAAGAATGGAAAAATTCATTGAGATCAGGAGATGTTGTCTCTTTTGATCAAGTTTAGCTTACATCCTCTTTAATTATGCAACTCATTGACCTCTTGACAATCATGATTGATTGAGCCTCAATCCCTTGGTGACTCAATTTCTCAGATCTTGATCAATAACCAATTCCTTGATCTAATTGCTCATCATGAGAGATATGATTGGTCCCTGATTATACCACACACCATCATAGGTCCAAGTAGAGGGAGGATTATATGTCACCATATCCAAACACCAAAACCCAGATTCTACTCAAGTGTGAGAAGGGATTTCAAGTATGGTTTCATGTTTCCTTTCCCAAGGTTCCCATGAAACCGATTTTTCATTCAATCTCTTTCCCAAGATAATTGAACACTAAGTATTAAGAACGAAATTCCTTCTAGCAAATCAAAGAGAAGATAAAGAGAAGAAGGATTTCACTATCATCAGTCCATCAAGTACAATAGAGCTCCCTCTCTCAATGAGAGGGGATTTAGCTACTCATAGCTCAAAGAAAGTACTCAAAAGTGAAGTGTAAAAGTGGATCTAAAACTAATCTCTCTGACTGCTTGACCCCCTTCTCAGTACTCCTTGGGGGTATTTATACTACTCCTAGTAAAAATAAAAGAATTACAAAGGTGAAAAAGGAAAATAACATTTTTGGAGGGAAAAGAAACTCAATAAGTGTGACTTCCCAGCTGGCGTGTGGTTGGCGCTCTAGGGGCGTGTCACGTGCGCCCTCAATTCTGGCTTTGTGTGCCACGCCTAGTCCCTTAAGTGACACGCTCGTCTTCATAACAACCTTGGCGTGCCACGCCTTCGAGCTCAAGTGGCACGCCTTAGCCTCTTTCCACTTCTCTTGCTTTTGGAAACTTGAACTAGCGTGGCACGCCCAGGGTATGGCGTGCCACGCCCTTGCTGCATGCTTGGCCAAGCTTCTTTGGAAAGTTGAACTAGCGTGGCACGCCCAGGGTCTAGCGTGCCATGCCCCTTTATGAACAAGTGATTCCTCTGTTTGGCATGCCACGCCACAAACTCAAGTGGCACGCCCCATTGGTTCTTTGCTCTCTGAATGACACTGGCGTGCCATACCTGGGATTCAAGTGTCACGCCTAAGTGAGGAATAGTGGATGGCGTTCCACGCCTTCGATACCAAGTAGCACACATCATGTATTTGGCCTCCTTCACCCTCTCTGGAAACTTATACCAGCGTGCCACACCTAGAGGCTGGCGTGCCACACCCATGATCTTGCCTTGGTTCCAGAAGCTGGCGTGCCACGTGTCAGGCTTCAAGTGGCACGCCATAGTGAGATTCTTGGGTTGGCGTGCCACGCCTTTGACATCAAGTGGCACCCCAGCCCTTGCTTTGGTCTCTTTGTGCATTGGCGTGCCACGCCTGGTCGCTCAAGTGGCATGCCTAAGTTAGATTGAGAGGTTGGCGTTCCACGCCTTCGACCTCAAGTGGCATGCCCAATCTTCAATTTCATTTAACCCCTTCTCTGGATTATTGTACCAGCGTGCCATGCCAAGCTACTCAAGTGGCACGCTCATATATTTGTGAACTCTTCAAGCTTGGCGTGGCACGCCTGGATCCTCAAGTGGCATGCCCAAGTGACTTTTTGGAGCTGGCGTGCTACGCCTTTGATACCAAGTGGCACGCCATAGTAAAGGTTGTTCCTGGAGTGGTGAGTTGGCATGCCACGCCCCTTAGCTCAAGTGGCACGCCCATAGTAGCTGATGGGTTAGGCGTGCCATGCCCAACCTGGCATGCCACGCCCTTGCTGTGTTCTCCATTGTTGCTCTCTGGAACTTTCTACTAGCATGCCACGCCCAGTCCCTGGCGTGCCATGCCCACATGCATGCTTGAACTTCTCCTCTGAAATTTAGTACTGGCGTGCCATGCGTAGCTCCTGGCGTGCCACGCCAGTGCATTTTTATGGCGTTTGCTCCCAAGTGGCACGCCAGTTTCATACGCCTAGCTTCTTGTTGCTTTCTTCCCATTTTTTATGCCTTTTTCATCTGAAATTCAGCACAACTCATCTCAAAGTAGTGTACCATAATATTCATCAAATAATACATGAATTGTACTGATCAAATGAGATTTATGCTCTTTTATGGTCCTCCTTATGCAAGAAAGAAGGGTAGATGATGCAAGTCATCACAACACCAAACTTAAGCTTTGCTTGTCCCAAGAAAATTAGTGTGAGCACCTTTATAACTTGAGGCCTTGGCCTTGAATGATTGCAACATAACTATGGGTAGGGCTAAGTATTCAACACATATATGAATGTTTTAATGTCATGAAAAACTCTTAGATCCTTGAGGGTTCTTTCAAGTATAGGCTTTAGGGGTCCTTTCTATTGACTGTCACATTGAAGTAGTAAGAGTTGTTTTGCTTTCTTGACCACGACTATAAGTGTTTTGTCTCAAGACAACCCTTTAATTAGGCTTTCAATTAGCACTCCCAAACCAGTTGGTTTTAGGGTACTGGGTGTTGAAACACCCCTACGAATTTACTTGCCAAGGTCTCTTCTTGACACATCTTTACCACAAGCATCTACTAGGATCTTTAATTCTTTTTGAGCTTGTTAATGTTTCTTTCCCATCCCAGTAGTTGATGCTCAGAGCGTTGGATCTTTATTGCTCACTACTTCTTGGTTCTATAGATATTCAAGGAACACCCCTTAACCTTCTCTTGTTATACCTTCTAAGACTAGTTGCTTTCCATGACTCATTTTCTTTTGAGTTCATTCAAGTTTCTATACTTAGTTTCTTATTTCTTAGTTTGTTTGATAATCTATCTTCACTGTGGTTTCTCTTACTCTTTTTTGCACAACTCACAGTAACTCTTATGGAGACAAGCTCTACCTTTATTTATGTTGAAATGAAGACTTGAAATACATGGCATTTTCATTCTTGTAAACTAGAGGACTCATAAGGACTTCAAACATGAAATAAAACTAAGCAGAAAACATAAACTATCCTAGCATGATTATTTATTCCAAAAGTAAATCGAACAAAAGCTTAAAACAGGATTTCAGAAATTAGAAAGTGTCAGCCATAGGACTCAACAACCTTGAGCAGCTTCATCTTCAGTTCATGGCCCCTTTCCTTTGTCCTTCTTCTTGGAAGGGGAGGAGCCACCTTCATCTTGATCTTTTCAACTCCAGCTTCATCACATAACCTCTGTATGATACTGGGGAATGCCAACATTGTGTTGTTACTAGTGCTTTTCAGCACTTTGTTGATGTTGTTGGCAATCATCTCCCCCACATTGACATTCTCACCTTTCATGATGCTGTATATGAGCACAGCTCTCTCCTTGGTCACCTCTGAAGTCTTGGATGTGGGGATTAGGGACCTCCTTACAAATTCCAGCCACCCCCTAGCTTGGGGGCTCAGATCCCTTCTTCTCAATTCGTTGGGTATCCCATCCTTATCATTTATCCAATGCACATTCAGCACACAGATCTTGTTCAGGATCTCATCAAACCCAGGGTCTTGCTGCTTCATTCTTTCTTCATAGCTCCAGGTGGAGCTTGTCCTTTTCACTATTAGCATCCTCTCTATGCTGGAGGGGCTATAGTCAATGGACTTCCCCCTCACATAGCTAATGTAGCCATAGTGTTGTCCTGGTTGAGGCACAACATTAACATAAAACTCCCTCACCAAGCTCTCTACCACCTTCCTTGGTGGGTTGCATAGGAGTGACCAACCCCTGCTATTGATTTCAATATTGATTTTAGGGTGCTCGTTCCTCCCTAGTTAGAACCCAACTTCTGGAATAATCTCCTTTTCACTCACCCAACCATAGAATTGATTTTGGTTGAATGCGGAGAGGAACTTGTAGTCATTGAAAGAGCTTGAGAATCCAGATGTTGGTTCCTTGGTTTTTCCTTTCTCTGAGGCTGAGCTTTTTGGTGGTGCCATTAGGTTGAGAGAGTGTGTTTGAGGTTGTAAAAAATTGGGGTGTTTGCAAGAGATGGCAAGCAAAACAAAGTTTTGCTCCAACACCAAACTTAGGACTTGATTGTCCTAATCAAGAGAAAAAAGAAGAAGGTAAGGTGGGACAGATAGTAGAAGGTGAAAAGAGGAAGGAAAAAGAAGGGTGTATGGATTCTCCTCGTGTGTGATTGGGGTTTTGAAGTGGGAGAAGAGTTGGGAAGGTGGGTGTAACATCCTGCATTTTTGAAAATCTAATTATAAATAAATTATGATTTTATCTTATTAAGTTTAAACTTTATAATTTTAGAAAATTATTTTGTTAGAAATAAATAAATAGATTCAGAGATAGTTTTATTTCGAATCAATTAATATTTTTAAGTAATCTTATTATAATAGAATATTTTGTATAATTTTAGTAATTGAAAAATAAGAAAGAATTGTATAATTTAATTTAAGTAACTTTTATTCTGAAAAGGTTATGATTTATTTTATTAATTTGATATCTTATTTTATAAATTAATTAATTAAGAGTAATTAAATTAGTTTTATTAATATTTGGAGTTTAAGTTGATTAATATTCTTATGTAATTTTTATAATTGGTTATTTCATATGCTTTGGAAATAAAATTTAGTAAATAGAAGTATTATATAATTTAATTTAAGTAATTTCTATTATGAATAAATTATGGTTTATTTTATTAGTTTGAGTTTTAGAGATTAATTTATTAGGAATGATTAAATAGATTTTTATAAATACTTAAAGTTTAAGTAATTATATTATAATTAGATATTTTGTAAATTGAAATTAAAGTTTCGGCAATAGAAAAATAATAAAAAGTTATATCATTTAATTTGAATAATTAGTATTGAGTTTAAACTATATTTTATAAAAATGTGATTAGTATGCTTATTTTATAATTTAAATTAAAAATAATTGTTTGAGCTCATTGATATGCTGATAAATAAAATCTTATGCGTTTTGAAAGTAATTTTTATGAAGTAATTTTTATGGTATTATATTTGAATCTTAAATTGTTATTCTATCTCAAATATTTTATAAAGGTTGTTATATTACTCATATACATTATACCTTAACCTTAAATTCCTAATTAAAATCCTAATTCTACCCTAAATTCACAAAACACACGCACAAGCAGAATGGGAAAGAAAGGAAACAAGGGAGCTCGAGGGGGGAAAACAGAAAGGGAAAAGAAAGGAAGGGGAAAGAGGGAAGATGGGGGAAAACGGAGAACAGGAAGGGAGACAGAGGACGAGGGAGAAGAAGAGAGGGGGAGGAACAACGTTATGGAGCTTGGCGCCGCTGCCGAGCTGCTGTCGCAGAGAAGAAAGGGAGAGGCGAACGTGACCCACGGAGGAGAGGAAGGAGCTGCCGTCGAGCCACGCCCCGTTGCCTTGTTTGTGTATCGCCGTTGCTGTTCACTGAGGGTGAGACGCGAAGAGAAGATGCTGACCTGCACCATCGTGCCTCGCTATCTTCATCGAGCCTTCATCATTGTCGCTCCCTATTCCCGTTGCCATCAGGGTTTGCTGCCGCTGCCATTGAGAGTGACGCAACAGAGGAGGAGTCGTTCCTCTTCCGCCGCCGTCGCCGGAGACCTTGGTTGCTGCTGTTCATATGGGTGAGTTCGTTGTTTCCTAGTTACCGGAGTCACTGTCTATGAATCTTTTGTTGCTTTAGAATGACCTTGTCCCTATCTTTAATGTTCCTGAGTACACTATAGTTGTTGGAATCGTTACAGCTGGAACTTGTCACCGGGGGAGAGAAGCGGCTGCACCATCCTCTTCGTTTTGACATTGAACCTCTATTCCTAACCCTGTAATGCTCTTGCTCTTGTTCTATTTGGTATTTTGTTTCTCTATTATGTTCTTATTTTAATTTTGATAGCCAATATCTCTGTTTTAGTATTATGGTGTTATGCTGAAATAGCCGAAATTGCCGTTGCTGCGAGCGTAACCAGAACTGATGCTGCTGCCGCCGTCTCGGTTTCGTTGAAATTGCCGCTGCAGTTGCCAGTTTAGACTAAGCAGGGATTGTTGCGTTAAACTATGCGATTGCGACATCGAGGTAGGGGGTTTAAAATGATTTTAATTTAGGAATGCCTACAAGGTTTATTGAATAACTGCAAATAGATTTAATAGCTGTGAGTAATTGATTGATTATGTAATTATTGAATTGTGGCTGAAAGTGTGATTGGAATGGTTGAGATTGTGATTTGGAATTGTTGATTTGTGATTTTGATTGATTATGTGGATTGGGAATTGCTTGATGACTAATTGTTGATAATTTCTGAATTTTAATAGGTTATGTTGGATTTGTTGCCGTTGAGTTGTTATTTGGTATATTGTAATGTTAATGAACTTGGTTGGTGGTTGATTTGGGATTGGTTTTGAGGGGTTTTGAAGGGTTGGATTTTGAATACTAAATAGATTGCTGAAAAACTGATTTTTGAAATTAAAAGGTGACTTTGGAAGTGAATCAGTTATTCAACGATAATCGAAATGATATAAGAGCAAAGGCTGAGTAAAGTATAATAAAATTTGTTGTTGGGACTCAATTTTGAGAAGTTTGAATTAATTATAGAACTAGTTATGATTTTTCAATGTTAAAATGTAAAACTTGATTTTCTGCATTATTTTTAAAGGAAGCCGGAAACTTTGAAAAACTATAACTATTTCTGTGATTATCGGAATTGTGTGGGACCAAGTCTGGATTGAGCTTGGGGATATAGGGAACTGGACTGCTGAATTTGAGACTTTTTCACTAAGTTTATGATTTATGGTGAATTATTGAATCATGTATGTCAAAACTGGTTTTTCTGCAGAACGTTTAACACAGCAGCAACTTGATTCCTCTATTGGAAATTCTGTAGTATGAATTTTGAAATAGAACCAATTTTAAATAAAACTTTATTCCTACTATTTTAATGCCGTAAAATTTCAGAACAATTAGACTTGTAGTTTTAAAGATATGAATTTTTGAAGGATGATACATTATGCAGAAAAAGCCAGATTCTGTTTTCTTAAATTAGTAAATTTGGGAGTTTATAACTTTTGATCCTGGATAGATATTGAGATGCAACCAATTGGAGGTGAAAATTAAGTATGTTTAGTATATGTGATTTAAATTTCAGGATTTTCCATGTTTTAACAAGTGAGTTATGGGACTTGGAAGAGATTGTGTTCAATGATTTGTAGAACAGAATTCTGCAGAAAATTACCTAACTTCCAAGCTACGTAACTCTTTCATTAAAATTGGTATGACCCTGGAACCAATTTAGAAAGAAATATGGATGAGTTATGTTTAACCACATTAATTTTGAAGGTGGTTGGATTTAATTTCGATTTTATATGAAATTTCAAATATTGTATGGTGCTGCTGTCTTTTGGATTTAAAATACTGCAGAACAGTCACGGTTTTGCTTATATTCCCGAAGCTAGAGACAACGAAAAATTATGATTTTTGATTTAATAGAAAGTTTAATCCGAGACGGTCGCATGGATATAAATTTTGCACATTCCAAATTCATTTGATATTTTAAAAATAAAATGGAAATCAGGCTGTCAAGTTGTGTTGGTAATTATTTTGGATATGGAATTTAAGAAATAGATTTTCTATTATCAAATGTTGTTGAGAATATATGGCTGTGGCAAATGCTGAAAGAAGCTGATGAATTGTTGAGAAAGAAGGAACCCGTCAGGGTGGATAAGTCCTATTTTTAAAGGAGATTATGTCCAAATTTTTATAAAAAATATAAGGACTTAATCAAAATAAATATTCAAGGCTTATTTAATAATAATAACTTCAATTCTTAATCAAAATAAATATTCAAGGCTTATTTAATAATAATAACTTCAATGATGCTTTTAAGAAAAGAATATTTGATTTATGAGATTGTTGGCAAGGGCGTGGGTCTAGTCCCGCTTGCTCAGTGCGTAAACCATTGTGCAGGGATGGTGGTTTTGTCCCGCCTGCAGTGAGGACGGTGGTTTTATCTTGCTCACATATTGATAAATTGTTCAGCAAGGACGGTGGTGTGATCCCGCTTGCATATTGTTTTATGTACCCAGTAAGGATGGTGATTTAATCCCGCTTACTGTGGAGGCAAGGACGGTGGTTTAATCCCTCTTGCGTGTTCCGGGCAAGGATGGTGGTTTAATTCCCGCTTGTCTATGGAACCTACGGATAAGGATGGTGGTCTAATCCCGCTTATCCGAGTCGGGTCTGGCAACATAACCGACGCGTGAGCTCATGGCCAGTAGGACAGGCATGCATCATATGCATCTATGTGACATTGTTTGGGTTTGTATACTGTAATTGGTTTGCCTATGTGAATAATTCTGTTTAACTGCTAATTGCTATACTTGATGTAATTGCTCTTGATTGTGTTTGAATCTCTTTACTTGTGGTTGTATCTGATTGGCTGGGTTGTAGTGAATTGGGTGTTGATTGAATTGATTGGGCCTAAGGCCGTGATTGGTTTGTGTTTGAGGTTTAGTAAAGTATGAAAGATTGAGCTGGTTCAGCATAAACTTAATGAAACTATGCTTGGAACAAATTAGTCATTCATACAGTCTAGGAAAACTTTTAAGACGTATAATGTAAAATATGGGTATTTGATTTTGGATAATTAATTGATGCTTCTAAAGAAGGTTTTAGATTTTTTGAAAGTTGAGCCATTGGTTTTCAAAAGAAGTTTATATAAGGCGAGCGATGAATACTGCGAATGAAAGTAGTTTTCTTTTCAATGTCTGTAAATGAAATTAACTATTTGCGCTTTATTCTTTACTTTCACGGCATTCTCGACCTCTACTGAGAACATGTGGTTTGGTTCTCACCCCCAAATTTTCCACCCTTTCAGCGACAGGTTTGAAGACGCAATTTGAAGCTGCGAGCGATCTGTAGGCTTTCTTTATGGTTTTAATTGCTTTCAAAGAATTCCCTCGCTCTTGTCCTTTGAGATTTTATTTTACATAGAGGGGTAGGTTTAGTATATTGTATTTGAGTTTTATTTGGTCTCTTTTGTATAAGAATTATTATCAATAATATTTATGTGATTATTATTATTTGTGAATGTTTGAATTATGACATTAATGAATAAAAAAAAAACAAAATTTTCTGGCATTTTCTTAAAACTGAAACGCGAACTCGATACAAAGGCTCGATAATTAAGTAGTTAATACTAGAGAAGATTACGTAATGTTCTTTCTAGTGGAAATACCCTGACTTAAGCAAGGTATTTTGCTGGACGGGACGTTACAGTGGGGCTTTTATAATGGGTGAATGGTGTGATACGAAAGGTGGGAAATAGAAAGGGTTAAATATTTTTTCACTTGGGGAGTGGTGCCTAGCGTGGGAAGAGGCGCCAACTCTTATCTCATTATACCTTCTGCATGTGTTGAGTTCCAAAGTGTAAGTACACTTTGACTTCCTTGCTTTGTGAGTTGTTCACCATGTGGGTCCCATCTTTTCTCCTGAAATTGAAACTGAAACCCCTTAGTAATGACAAGAGAATCCTTCACTTTCCTTCTTATCATGAGTAATTCGGATTGCAACTGATGGGTGTCCCTTTGGACACCAAACTTAATCCTTTAGTATCTTAATAAATTGGTTCCATCATTGTGTATTTAATGTGTTCATAAAGATGAAATAACTCCAATCTTTTCATTTTCTTTTGATTCCAACCTCCTCTAAACACATTAAATCATGTTCATGTTCTTGCCCAAAACTTTAAGTGCTTTCGAATTGGGTAAACTTGGGCTAGCTAGGTGATCCTTGGTGGTGGCCACACTAAACTTAATCTCTGGGCATACTTTTAAAAATTAAGCTATTAGAATGGTTGTAAGCCTAGATTAAGTGGGTGAATGACAACACCAAACTTAGCATTTTAGCTAGTTCTCACCCCATTTACTCATCATTAGTTATGCATTCATCAAGTTGCAATCCCAAAAAAACAAAAGAACGTAAGAGTAATCAACTACCAAAGCTAGTATCAAACTTCCTCACCTACTATTGCAACCTAAATCTAATTGGTAATGTAACTCAAATGTGAGACTGAAACTTAAACTATCTAAAGAAATAAATGTTAAACTACTTCTAGGAAAAGCAATAAATCAAAAAGGATAAAGTGTTGGGGTGCCTCCCAACTAGCGCTTCTTTATTGTCACTAGCTTGACACTCTTCCATTTTTAGTTAAGCTTGTAGCTCACTCTCTGCTCCTCTAAGGAGCCTTCCAAGTAGTGTTTGAGTCTATGGCCATTGATAGTAAAGGTTCTCTGAGTCTTGTTCTTCATGAACTCTGCATGACCATAGGGAAACACCTTGAGTATGGTGAATGGTCCTGACCATCGAGACTTAAGTTTCCCAGGGAAGAACTTGAGCCTTGAATTGTAGAGTAGCTCTTTTTGTCCTTCAGTGAACTCCTTTCTTGCTATCTTTTGATCATGCCACCTTTTTGTGTTCTCTTTGTAGATTTTTGCATTCTCATATGCTTGATTTCTAAATTCTTTCAGCTCATTGAGTTGCATCAATCTTCTTTCTCTAGCAACTTGCTCATCATAGTTTAGCATTTTTACAGCCCAAAATGCTCTATACTCAAGTTCAACTAGTAAGTGACAAGCCTTACCATATACCAGTTGGTATGTAGACATCCCAATGGGTGTCTTGTAGGCTGTCCTATAGGCCCATAGTACATCATCCAGCTTCTTAGACCAATCCTTTCTTGAGCTTCCAACAGTTTTTTCAAGGATTCGTTTTAGCTCTCTTTTGAAAATTTTAGCTTGTCCGTTGGTCTGTGGGTGGTATGGGGTTGCCACCTTGTGCTTGACTCCATACCTGAGAAGGAGTGTCTCAAGTTGTTTGTTGCAGAAGTGTGTCCCTCCATCACTAATGAGAGCTCTAGGAACTCCAAATCTGCTGAAGATGTTCCTTTTCAAGAAGCTTATCACAAATATGTAGCTATTTGAGTAGGAGGTTGGGAAGGGTCCCATAAAGTCAATCCCCTATACATCAAATAGTTCCAACTCTAGTATGAATTGCTGTGGCATCTCATTTCTCTTGGTTAGATTACCAGCTCTTTGGCACTCATCACATCTTGACACCAATTCCTTAGCATCTTTAAACATTGTTGCCCAGTAAAATCTAGATTGAAGCACTTTTGCTGCTGTTCTTTCTCCACTGAAGTGACTCCATATACGAATCCATGGCACTGCCACAACACTTCCTGCGCTTGTTCATAGGATATACACCTTCTCAAGATTCCATCAGCACACTTCTTGAACAAATAGGGGTCATCCCAGATGTAGTGTTTGGCATCCTTGATTAACTTTCTCCTAATGTGTTTGTTGATGTTGGTTGGTAGTTCCCCAATAGCCTTGAAGTTAGCTATGTCTGTAAACCAAGGGGCTACTTGAATCATCATCAATTGCTCATCAGGAAAGCTTTCATTTACTGCTACTTGATGCATTTTTTCTTCTTGTGGGATCCTTGAGAGATGGTCAACTACCTTGTTCTCTGCTCCACTCCTATTTTTAATCTCAATGTCAAATTCTTGGAGTAGCAGAATCCATCTTATTAATTTGGGCTTAGATTCTTGTTTGGTAAGCAAGTATTTGAGTGCTGCATGATCAGTGAACATAATTACTTTCGAGCCAATAAGATATGATCTAAACTTATCAAAAGCAAAGACTATGGCTAAAAGTTCTTTCTCCGTGGTGGTATAGTTCCTTTGATTCTCATTAAGGACCTTGCTAGCATAGTAAATAACATGTACTAGCTTATCTTTCCTCTGTCCTAGAACAACACCAATAGCAAAATTAGATGCATCACACATTAGTTCAAAGGGAAGATCCCAGCTAGGTGGTGCTATAATAGGTGCAGAGGAGAGTCTCTTCTTAAGCTCATCAAAGGCTACCATGCAATCTCTATCAAAAACAAATGGTGTATTTGAGATAAGTAGGTTGCTAAGAGGTTTTGCAATTTTTGAAAAGTCTTTGATAAACCTCCTATAGAACTCAGCGTGTCCCAAAAAGCTTCTGATTGCTTTGAAATTGCAAGGTGGAGGTAATTTCTCAATTACTTCCACTTTTGCCTTGTCCACTTCTATGCCATTTTTTGAAATCTTGTGACCAAGAACCACCCCTTCAGTTACCATAAAATGACACTTCTCCCAGTTCAAAACCAGGTTAGTTTCTTGGCACCTTTTTAGCATAAGAGCAAGATGGCATAGGCAATCAGAATATGAGTTTCCAAACACAGAAAAGTCGTCCATGAATACTTCTATGAACTTCTCAATCATGTCTAAAAAAATGGAGAGCATGCACCTTTGGAATGTTGTAGGTGCATTGCACAATCCAAAGGGCATTCTCCTATAAGCAAAATTACCATATGGACAAGTACATGAACTTTTTTCCTGATCCTTGAGGTCTACAACAATTTGGTTGTAGCCTGAATACCCATCCAGGAAGCAATAATACTCGTGTCCTGTCAATCTTTCAAGCATCTGGTCCATGAAAGGTAGGGAAAAATGATCTTTCTGGGTGGCTTCATTGAGTTTCCGGTAGTCAATGCACATGCGCCATCCGGTCACTGTCCTTGTGGGTATCAATTCATTCTTCTCATTTGCCACAACAGTGATCCCTCCCTTCTTAGGGACTACTTGCACCGGGCTTACCCAAGGGCTGTCTGAGATGGGGTAGATCACCCCTGCTTGTCACAATTTTAACACCTCTTTCTGAACCACTTCATTCATTATTGGGTTCAGCCTCCTTTGTTGTTGCCTTGGAGGTTTGGCATCTTTTTCATGTAGGATTTTATGCATGCACATTGAAGGACTATTCCCTTTTAAATCTGCAAGTATCCAGCCTATGGCATCTTTGTGTTGTCTCAGCACTTGGATAAGCTCTTCTTATTGTTCCTTACTCAGACTTGAATTTATGATCACTGGGTGAGTGTTGTTGGCACCCAAATATGCATATTTCAAGCTGGGTGGTAAGGTTTTCAGCTCTAGTTTTGGTGCCTCTGCATCTTTGTTGTTTGTGGTGGTTGGCATGATTGAATTCTTCCTGGTTTCTTGTGGTAGTTCTTCATTTGATGTTGGTTGTTCCAGCTCCATAGCTCCTTCACATTGCTCTTCTTCCAAAACTCCTTGAACTATCTGTTCCATGGTGTCTACCATCATGCCTTCTCCTATGGATTCATTGGGGTAACTCATGGCTTTAAAGACGTTGCGCCATAAACTTGATGCACGGAAACTTGTCTCTCAACAATTTTCCCTCGGCAAGTATACCGAATTGTCATCAAGTAAAAACTCACAATAGAGTGAGGTCGAATCCCACAGGGATTGATTGGTCAAGCAACTTTAATTGGAGGAATTTTCTAGTTGAGCTAAGTTGAATTTGATTTGAGAATTGCAAGAAATTAAATGGAAGGAAAGTAAATAACAGGAAATGTAAATACTGGAATTAAAGAGCAGAATGTAAATGGCAGAAAGTAAATTGCAGAATCTTAAATAGGAATTTGGGGAAATGAACATAAAAGTGAATGGCAGAAAGTAAAGAGAATGGGTAAGATCAGAAGTGGGGAGTTCATTGGGCTCAGGAGATGTTGTATTCTCTGGATCAAGTTCATTTTCATCTCTTCCTCAATCAATGCATTCGTTGATCTACTTGGCAATCTTAAGTGATTGGATCCCAATTCCTTGGTAATTCAATCTCTGAAACCTTGATCAATAGCCAATTCCTTGGTCTAATTGCTCATGAGAAGAGATGAAGTGTGGTCACTGATTATACCACATGAATTCCCAAATCAAAGTGTTGGTAGGATTATATGTCACTATATCCATCCAAACCCCAATTTGGTCCAACATGAGAAAGCATTTCTAGCATGATCTCTTCATTCCTCTTCCAAGGTTCCGAAGAGATCCAAGTATGAATAGCTTCTTTTCCAAGACAACTACCCAATTGGATGAAGATTTAAAGCTTTCTAGTAAAATCAAGAGAAAAGAAAGAAGAAGAATAATGAAAACTATTATTGATCCATCAAATTACAACAGAGCTCCCTATCCCAATGAAAGGGGTTTAGTTGTTCATAGCTCTGGGAATGGAAAGCAAAGATGGAAAATACATTCTCAAAGTAAAACTAAAAGTGCAGAGAAAGTAAAATTATACAGAGAGTAGTTCTCCTAATGCCCCCCTTTTCCAAAACTCTCTCTAGTTCAAAACTACCCCTATATATACTACTCTTCTGATCTTCTAGTTGGCTCTTCAAGTCTTTGGAGATGGGCCTTTGGATCTTGAGTTGAAGCAGTTTGGAATCTTCAGTGGGCTCAACTTTACTTGCAGAGAAAGTGTGAAGTAGGCATGGACTTTAGCTAGGACGTTAGTGGCGTTAACGTTCAGTGAAAATGTGGGTTCGAGAACGTTAGTGACAGTCACCTTTTTCACTAACGTTCCTAGCCCAAGATGGTTCACGTTAACTTCAATATTAGTGGCACTAACGTGACCACTAACGTTGCCTCTTGGTCCATCGCAAGCGTTATTGGCGTTTACCTTTGCCAATAACGTTGCTCTTAGTGCCCCTTTTCTCACGTTAGAGTCCACATTAGTATAACTAATGTGGCTCTTATCGTGGGTATGCCTTAGCCTCGAGAGCGTTAGTGACACTTACCTTTGTCACTAATGCTCCAAACGCCCCTTCTCACGTTAGTGCCCCACGTTAATTGTCTTAACATGGCCACTAACATGGTGGTGATTGCCATCTCAAATGTTAGTGACAAAGGTGAGTGTCACTAACGTTGGCTCATCATTTCTTTCCTCCACGTTAGCTTCCACGTTAATTCAATTAACGTGGCAACTAACGTGGCTCATAGTGGCTTAGTCCAACGTTAGTGACAAAGGTGAGTGTCACTAACGTTGGCGATTCCTTGCTCCTCCCACATTAGAGTTCACGTTAATGTAGTTAACGTGACTCTTAACGTGGCCAATTGGGCTTAGTCCAACGTTAGTGACAAAGGTGAGTGTCATTAACATTGGCATTGTCTTCTCTTTCCTCGTTAGAGTTCACGTTAATTGAGTTAACGTGACTCTTAACGTGGCTAATTGCCAATTTGGAGCATTAGTGGTATTCACTTTTACCACTAATGCTGGAGCTCCCTTTCTCTCCATGTTAACTACCACGTTAACGTAGTTAACGTGGCAATTAACATGGGCCATGATGGTTTCGAAGGCGTTATTGGCTATCACTTTTCTCATTAATGTTGCAAGTTTATACCCATTCCACGTTAGTGGTCACGTTAATTAGATTAACGTAACTACTAATGTGGCTCTTCCTTGCTTCCTTTGTCCTGAAATCAAGCAAATAAAGTGCATCAAAGCTCTAATCCAAGTTATGAGACATGCATTATCCAATTTGTCATTCAATTCATGCATAATTGTCATAAGATCACATGAAATTCACAATGTTTGCTTAAATCAAGATGTAAGTGATTATCTACCCAAAACTTGCTTATTTACTAAGAAAATGCATGAAACTACCCTAAAACAGTAAAGAAAAGGTCAGTGAAACTGGCCAAAATGCCCTGGCATCACAACACCAAACTTAAAGCTTGCTTGTCCCTAAGCAAGTACTGAAACATGAGAATGATGAATGAAATGACAAGAGAAATGAGTCATTATTGTGGAAGTCATGTCCTTGGTTTTATGGGGTTTCATGCATAGCAACTTAGGTTCATTCCTTCATTGGCTTTCAGACCTTTACCATGCCATGGATTATTCACTTGATTGAACCCTATGAGACTTTTATTTATTGGTATCTTTTTCTTTTCAGGGTTTGGTTGTGTTCTTTAGACTAGGTGCTTTATAAGGGGGTGACTCTTTAAGATAAGCTTTCAGCCAGCACTCCCGAACCAGTTGGTTCAAGGTGCTAGGTGTTAAGACACCCCTAAGGACTTACTCCCTCAAGTCTCTTTTCCCCATACATTCACACCACAGGCACATGGTTTGTTATTTTTCTTCTTGAGACCTTGGTGTCCAGCATCTCTTTGGGTTACTACGTGCTCTGTAGCAAGGGTTACTCTTGATAGTGGACTTTCAGCTGATAATCCCGGGTTAGTTAACCCAAGTTACCAAGTGATAAGGCACCCCTGAGAGCTTATTCATCCAAGTAGATCCCTTACACAGGAACACCACAGACACATGCCTTAATATTCAACCCTTGGTGCCTAGCCTTATTTCTTACTCTTTTTCTTTATTTCTCAACTTTCATTTTTCTTTCCCCTTTTTCTTATTAGGATCTTGTTATTTAGCTAGTCTCATGGGGTGTGTTTCAAGCATATGATTTAGGACAGATAGTTGCCTTCCTACCTTGTTGGTGAACCAACTTAGCTAAGTAATTACTACCCCACAAGCTTAAGAACTTACTCCACAAATTGAACATCACTCTAGTCTTTCATAACATCTCTTTTTATTTGACTTAAAGGGACAAGCATACAAGAAAGCAGGGTGAAAATGCAGCAGTTAGCTTGGCACAACATAAACCTAAGCAATGAAAGCTTAAAGGCAGAATTTAAAATCCTAAACTACCATGGAAACATGTTCTATTTCATACATGATTTTCCTTATTTAAAACTTGAAAAAGATGGGACAAAGAGGGAACTCCACCACCTTTTTCTCATGGGGGTGCTCATGCTCTCCCTCTTGTTTATCCTCTTTGTGTCCACTTGTGCTTCCTTGTATCCGTGCCAGTCTGGCATTCTTCCACTCCTCAAGTGCCTTCCTTACTGATTCATGACTCTTTTCTACCCTCTCTCTTTCTTCTCGCGCTAATTCATCCTTTACTTCTTCATATCTTGTGATTCCCGGATGCAGTATAGGCAGTTGTCCAACTAAGTACCCGAGCCTGGCTTGACTGTTTACATGATGTCCAGTCTCGTTCATGTAAACTCCCTCTGCAAATGCTCTGTATTCGTCAAAGAGTTCTGCCTGTTCCAATTGTTTCCGATGCATTTCATGTATGTGTGCACCTTGATGTGCTTGGATGTTGATTAGCTTTTGGATGGCTTCTTGTTGTTGATCCTGCCTTTGCTCTATCCTGTGGAAGGATTCACCCCATTGTTTCCCTTGTTCCAATTGCTGCTCCATCAATTGCTTTTGCCACCCTCCTTGTTGATTCATCCATCTAGAGAGTGATTCTTCTTGATGGTCCACCAACTGTAGTTGCAGCTCTTTCTGTGCCCCTTGATTTTCCAAGTATTATCTAGATAAGCACTCAATGGCTTCCTGTAGTTGGTACATGTCTAAAGGTGCTTGCTCCTCTAGGTTTTGTCCTTCTACCACTTGATGGGCTGGCCTCTTTCTTGGTTTCCGTTGAGGTATGGGAGATGCAACAGCATGCATCCGTCGAACAGTAATTGGGATGCCCACTTTTATCCACTCGGGGTTCTCATCCTCGAACACCACCCCAGCCTTGTCACACAGATGGAAAATAGTGCTGGGGTAGCCCAGCCTTCCTCCAGAATCACTTTTCTCAGCCATCTTCCTAATGCCTTGGGCTATAA
Source organism: Arachis hypogaea (assembly GCF_003086295.3). NCBI lineage: Eukaryota > Viridiplantae > Streptophyta > Magnoliopsida > Fabales > Fabaceae > Arachis > Arachis hypogaea. Next base: position 96,060,812 of record NC_092052.1, on the reverse strand, counting down.
GTTTATGAACCTTGATCTCTCCCTCTTTGAGTATACATTGCACCATTGTTGCTCTCTTAAGATTCACCTCTGAGTTATTCTCGGCGGGGAGAATGGATCTCCTTACAATTTCGAACCACCCCTTTGCTTCAGGAGTGAGGTCCCCTCTCTTGATGAACTTGGTCTTCCCTTGAGGGTCTCTGATGCCAGGGCATTTTGGCCAGTTTCACTGACCTTTTCTTTACTATTTTTAGGATAGTTTCATGCATTTTCTTAGGAAATAAGCTAGTTTTGGGTAGATATTCACTTACACCTTGATTCAAGCATACATTGTGCATTTTACATGATTTCATGAGGATTTTGCATGAGTTTAGTGACAAATTGTATGTTGCATTTTCCATGACTTGGACTAGAACTTTGATGCACTCTATTGCCTGATTTCAGGAACAAAGGAAGCAAGGAATGGGAGGTAACTTGCAAAGTTAATGAGAAAAGTGACTGCCAATAATGCTCTCGAAGCCATCATTACCCACGATAAGAGTCACGTTAACTAAGTTAACGTGAACTCTAATGTGAAGAAGAAAATTTGACCCAACGTTAGTGACACTTAACATTATCACTAACGTTGGCCAATGCTCATAAGTGGCCACGTTAGAGTCCATGTTAACTTAGTTAACGTGGCCTCTAACGTTAAAAGGGGGAAAGGAAGCAAACGTTAGTGACATTCAACATTGTCACTAACGTTGGCCTAAGTGCACAATGCCACGTTAACTCCCACGTTAACGTGGTTAACGTGGGAGCTAACGTCAAGAGGCAAGGGTGGTCGACAACGTTAGTGACACCCAACATTGTCACTAACGTTGGAAGCAACCACACAACCCCAAGGAGCCATGTTGACTTCCACGTTAACTTAGTTAACATGGAGGCTAACGTGAAAGAAGAAGGTGATGGCCAACGTTAGTGACACTCAACATTGTCACTAACGTTGGAAGGAGCCACACAAGCCACTATGAGCCACGTTAACTCCCACGTTAACTTAGTTAACGTGGAAGCTAATGTGGATGAGTAAAAGATGAGCCAACGTTAGTGACACTCAACATTGTCACTGACGTTGGGGATGGCTAAGCAATGCCACGTTAAAGAGCCACGTTAACTAAGTTAACGTGGGCTCTAACGTGAGACATGGGGGCACATTGGAACGTTAGTGACAATGTTGAGTGTCACTAACGTTCTCGAAGGATGGCAAGCCCACGTTAAAGAGCGACGTTAACTAAGTTAACGTGGGCTCTAACGTAGGAGCAAGGGGGGCTTTTCAACATTATTGGGAAAGTTAAGCCCCAATAACGTGTACGAAGGACCTAGAGGCAACGTTAGTGGCAACGTTTGTGCCACTAACGTTGAGGTTAACGTGGCTTTTACTTAGGAACGTTAGTGAGAAAGTTGATTGTCACTAACGTTCTCGAACTCATATTTTCACAAAACGTTAACACCCCTAACGCCCTGAGCTAAAGTCTCTGCACACTTCACACTTTCTCTCTGCAAGTAAAGCCAAGCCCAAATGAAGAAAAGAACTGCTTCTAACTCAAGATCCAAAGGCCCAAGACTTGAAGAGCCAACTAGAAGATGAGAAGAGTAGAATATATAGGAGTAGCTTTGAATTATTTAGAGAGTTCCGGGAGTTGGAAAATAGCATAGAACTACTCCCTGTATTTACTTTCTCTGTACTTCTAGTTTTCATTATGTATTCTCCATCTTTGTTTTCACTTTCCAGAGCTATGAACAACTAAACCCCTTTCATTGGGTTAGGGAGCTCTGTTGTAATTTGATGGATCAATACTAGTTTTCATTATTCTTCTTCTATCTTTTCTCTTGATTTTACTTGAAAGCGTTCGATCTTCATCCAATTGGGTAGTTATCTTGGAAAAGAAACTATTCATACTTGGATCTCTTCTGAACCTTGGAAGAGGAATGAAGAGATCAAGCTAGAAATGCTTTCTCATGCTGGACCAAATTGGGTTTGGATGGATACGTGACTATAATCCTCTCAATGCTTAATTTGGGAAATGCATGTGGTATAATCAGTGACCATACTTCATCTCTTCTCATGAGCAATTGACCAAGGAATTGGCTATTGATCAAGATTTGAGAGATTGAATTACAAGAAATTGTAATTCAATCACTTAAGATTGCTAAGGAGATCAATGAGTGCATTGATTGAGGAAGAGATGTAAATGAGATTGATCCGGAGAATGCAACATCTCCTAAGCCCAATGAACTCCCCATTTCTGATCTTACCCATTCTCTTTAGTTTCTGTCATTTACATTTATGAGCAATTCCCCCATTCCCATTTAAGATTCTGCAATTTACTTTCTGCCATTTACTTTCCCGCCATTTAATTTTCTGCAATTCTCAACTTAATTTCTGATTCGCTCAACTAGAACATTCTTCTAATTAAAGTTGCTTGATCAATCAATCCTTGTGGGATTGGACCTCACTCTATTGTGATTTTTTACTTGACGACAAATTCGGTACACTTGCCAAAAGAAATTTGTTATGAGACAATTTTTCCGTGCATCAAGTTTATGGCGCCGTTGCCGGGGATTGATTGTCCATCAACAATGATTAGATTGGAGGATAACTAGATTGAGCATTTTATTTTTGTTTGATTTAAATTTCTGTTTGAGTTATTTACTTCCTGTTTTAGTTAATTTCTTCCCTTACCCCCACTTTTTCTTTGTTATTTACACTTCATCGCACTAACCCACTAACTGTTTGATATATTGCATCACTCACACTAACAGTAATTCTGACAGATATACTTTCTGCACCTACTCTCTTTGCTTGTACTTGTTGGTTGTATGACAGGGAGAAGAAGTGGGGCTTCAACTTCCTTTGATTCTGAACTTGAGAGAACCCTCCTTAGACTAAGGAGGGAGGCAAGAGACAAACGTGTAGTTGGTGCTGAAGAAGAGGAAGAACACTTTGAGGAATACTTTGAACCAAACATGAAAGAAAACATGGAAAACTATCATGAAGAAGAGGCTCACAACCATGGCGGAAGAGGTGGAGCAAATCATGCTGGGGAGGATAGAAGAGTTTTAGGCTCTTACATCAATCCAAACCCAGGAAACTGTGGAAGTAGCATTCAAAAGCCAACCATCCATACCAACAATTTTGAACTGAAGCCACAGCTCATCACCCTTGTGCAGAACAACTGTTTGTTCGGAGGAAGTGTCCAAGAGGACCCAAATCAACATTTAACCACCTTCCTGAGAATATGTGACACAGTGAAGTCTAATGGTGTTCATCCTGATGCCTATAGACTGCCTTTATTTCCATTCTCACTCAGGGATAAGGCAGCCAAGTGGCTGGAATCTTTCCCAAGGGAAAGCTTGACAACTTGGGAAGACGTGGTGAACAAATTCTTAGCAAGATTTTACCCTCCTCAAAGAATCAATAGGCTGAGAGCTGAGGTCCAAACCTTCAGGCAACAAGAATGTGAGACTCTATATGAGGCATGGGAGAGGTTTAAAAACCTGACAAGGAGGTGTCCACCTGACATGTTCAACGAATGGGTGTAGCTGCACATTTTCTATGAAGGACTCTCTTATGAGTCAAAGAAGGCCGTAGACCATTCATCCGGAGAATCTTTGAACAAGAAGAAAACCATTGAGGAGGCTATAGATGTCATTGAAACAGTAGCAGAGAACGAATACTTATATGCTTCCGAAAGAGGGAACACAAGAGGAGTAATGGAGCTAAACAATGTAGATGCTCTGCTGGCCCAAAACAAGGTCATTACCCAGCAGCTGGCTGACCTCACCAAGAAGATGGAGAGAAACCAAGTAGCAGCAATCTCCACTTCATCAACAACCCAAGAAGGAGTGAATGAAGAAGCAGAGGGTAGTCAGGAGCAAGCCAACTACATTGGGAATTCACCTAGGCAGAACCATGATCCATACTCCAAGAATTACAACCCTGGATGGAGGAATCACCCAAACTTTGGGTGGGGAAATCAACAAGACCAAATCCTTGATCAAAGACGCCCAAATCCAAACAATTTCACATCTAGACCATATCAACATCCGAATAACAATACCTCTCCACATTCATATCATGGCCAGAACAACCCTCCTCAACCTGACTTGTCATCATTTGATGAAAGAATCTCAAGGATTGAAAATCTACTTGAAGGCATATGCAAGGATATCCAAGACAACAAGGTGTTCAAGGAGGAAGTGCGAGCCAGTTTCAAGAATCAGGGAGACACAATCAAGAGGTTAGAATCTAAAGTAGGATATCTCTCTGAGCAAATTTCCAAACCCACAGATGGATTCCCAAGTGACACAGAGAAGAATCCGAGAGGTAAAACAAAGAAAGTAAGATGGGAAGATTGCAAGATGGTCACTATAAGTGATAAGGAGACTGAGGACAAGCCAAGCAAGCTGTCAGAACAACCTGAAGATACCTCAACAGAGAAGGAGGAAAAAGAATACCAAGAACCAGAAATATCAAAACAGGAGCTGCTGAGACTCTATGCACCTTTTCTCCAACTGCTCAATGGTGCTGTGGAGAAGAGAATATACTCAAGATTTCTTAACTTGTTTGCATCTTTGCATGTGAACATACCATTCATCAAGACTATCCAACAAATGCCTGCATATATCAAGTATATGAAGGAGCTGCTTCCTAGGAAAAGCTCACTCAAGGGAGGCCAGACTATAATGATGAACAAGGGGTGCAGTGCCCTCATTCAACCACAGTTGCCTAAGAAAAGAAAAGATCCAGGGAGTTTTCATGTCCCCTGTGCCATAGGAGAAACAATGTTTGATAGAGCACTCTACGATTTGGGAGCAAGCATCAACTTAATGCCCTTAGCCCTGGTGAAGAGACTGCAGATCAATGAGATATTGCCCACAGATGTGGTCATCAGGCTGGCTGACAAAACTCAAAAACAAGCAATAGGGGTGGTGGAAAATGTATTGTTAAAGGTTGGGAAATACTTTCTTCCCACAGACTTTGTTATCTTGGACATGGAAGAGAGTCACACTCACCCAATCATATTGGGAAGACCATTCCTAGCTACAGCCAGAGCACTCATAGATGTGGAGCGAGGGGAGCTAATATTGAGGATCCATGATGAACAACTCAGCTTCAATGTCTTCAAACTCTCCCAAGAAGCTGACCAAGAAAATAAAGAACCAAGTATAGATCGTAACGAAATGCTGACAGAGGAAGCAAACATTGAAGCACAACAAGCCCAACTGGGAAAGCCCTTGGTTGATGAACAAGGAAATAAGCAGCTGTCACAGCTCAAGGAAAAGCTGGAGGAACCTAAACCACCAGAAACATGTGAAGACAACAACAAAATTTCCCTAGAAGAATAAGCTACAAAGAGCAAGGCAACATCAAAAGGGACAAAGAAGAAAGTACCAAAGGGGTGGAGGAACAAGAAGATCCCTACGGAAGACTTCTCTCCAGGAGATAAAGTGATCTCAGCTTACTTCCCAGATATCCCCCCTAATCTCCCGACTGTACCATCTCAGTTACCTAAGGTCTTCACTATTAACAGAGTCCTCTCCTTGGAACATGTGGAGATCATTGATACAACCAATGGATATAAGTCCAAGGCAAGAGGGGAGGACTTGAAGCATTATCAACCTCCCTGATGAAGGAGAAACGTCAAGCTAGTGACGCTAAAGAAGTGCTTCATGGGAGGCAACCCATGTTTTATTAGCTGTTACTATTGAATAAGTCAATATTCATGAATGCAACAGAGAGCATGCTAGTCTTGGAGCTTTGAACAGAACTTTTCATCACAATGCTTCAAATTAAGTTTGGTGTCACCCCATGGTGCCACCAAAATGCATATAAGGATACATAGTTAGTTAGTTAGTTGGAGTTCATGAATAAACAATCTAATCTTTTCTTTTCTTTATTAATTATAGCCGTAAAGGCTAAATTGTCTTTTTGATATTATGTCTTACTTTTCTTATTTTATCTTTATAGAAAAAGAAAAGAAGCATTAAAAGGGATGGATTGGACAACTAAACAAAGAAGGATCGGACACCACAAAAGGAGGGGCTATACACTTGTTGTAAAAAGGGAATACATTGGAAAATGTTGCCATGCAACATTGAAAAAATGGGACCCCTAAAAGACTGAGCAATCTCCATCATAAAGTGATAATCCTTGTCTTTTGTCCATGCATAACCCCAACCGTCCATCAAGTAACCACTCCATCAATCCACACCCTCCATTCTCTCACAACGTCCCTATATATGACCCTTGTCCCATACCCACCTTCATCATCATCACCCACTCTTCACAACTCTTCATTTCCGTACAAGAAACTCCTTACTCCATTACAAACATTTCCCCCCTCACTCTCTTCATTGCAATAAAACCCTAAACAACCAAAAGTCTCTACAAATTTACCACCTTCACATATTAACTATCATTCATGGCGTCTTCGAGTTCTAAAAGAAGGAAGGGAAAGGAACCCATGGAGCAGCACCCGTATGACGAAAAGAGATTTAGAAGCTTGCATCATGCATTGCAATATGGGTGGATGGTTGACAAGGAAATCATTTACGAGCTAGGATTTCAAGTGAAGAAAACTGAGTGTCCTGAAATCACATAGAAGGTAGAAAAGAGAAGATGGGAGCTCCTCACTGACCCTGTCACTAAGGTGAATGCAAATCTCATAAGAGAATTTTATGCAAATGCGGTCCGATATGATAAGAAAGATGAGTCATATACAAGCTTTGTGAGAGGAAAGATGGTGGATTTTGGTCCTATGAGTGTCATGAGGGCACTAAAGCTACGGTCTATACAATTTGAAGAAGAAAGTTATCACTCAAGATTGGACAACCCCAATTATGACCACATTTTGCGAGACATTTGTGTACCCAGAGCTGACTGGGAAAGGGGTGCGGGAAAGAAACCAAAGTTCATTAAGAGAACAGATCTCACTCCTGAAGCCAAGGGGTGGTTTGAGCTAGTGAGAAGGTCTATTCTCCCAGCTGCAAACAACTCAGAGGTGAATGTCAAGAGAGCCACGATAGTGCATTGTATACTGAGGGGAGGAGAAATCAAGGTTCATGAACTCATAGCTGAAGGCATTAGAAAGATGGCAGAGAAAAGCAACTCAAGAGGAACGTTAGGTTACCCCAGTACTATTTACCGAATATGCAAGAAAGCTGGGGTGGTTTTTGAAGATGAGGACCCCATGTGGATAAAAGAAGGCATCCCAATAACTGTACGAAGGATGAATGCTGCAGCATCCCGCCTGCCTCAACGGAAGCAAAGGAAGAGGACAGCCCCTCAAGTAGTGGAAGGACAAGTCTTAGAGGGGCAAGCACAACAGACCTTGGACATGCACCAATTGCAGGAAGCCATTGATGGCTTGTCTAGACAATATTTGGAAAGGCAAGGAGCACAGAAAGAGCTTCAACTACAGATGATGGGGCAGCAAGAGGAAGCACTCTCAAGATGGATGACTCAGCAAGGTGAGTGGCAAGGGCAAATGATGGAACAGCAACTAAGTCAAGGACAACAATGGGGAGAAACATTCAACAGGATGGAACAAAGGCAAAATGAGCAACAAGAATCCATCCAGAGGCTAATCAACATCCAAGCACATTAAGGGGCACACATACATGAGATGCATCGAAGACAAATAGAACAGGTAGAACTATTGGACGAGCAAAGGGCATTCACAGAAGGAGTTTACATGAGCGAGACAGGACATCACATAAACAATCAAGCCAGGCTCGGCTACTTAGTAGGATAGCTGCCAATATTGCATCCAGGAATAGCCCGGTATGAAGAAATGAAGGATGAATTAGCACGAGAGGAAAGACAAAGGGTGGAAGAGAGTCATGAGTCAGTGAGGAAGACACTCGAGGATTGGAAGCAAGCAAGATTGGCACGGATGCGAGGAAATGCAAGAGGAAACAAGGAGGACAAGCAAGGAAAAGAGCATGGACGACCACAAGAGTAAAAGGTGGTGGAGTTCCTTCTTTGTTCCATCTTTCTCTATGTTTTAAATAAGGAAGATCTTGTATGAAATAGAACTTGCTTCCATGTTATGTTTAAACCTTTTTTAATTCTGTCTTTTAAGTTTTTGGAATTGAAGAAAGTCTCTGTGTGCTAGTCTTTATGTTACTACACCATCTCCTTACTTAATTGTATGTTTGTCCCTTTAAATCAAATGAAAAAGAGAATGAGTGTGTTTTTAAAAAAGACCAGAGTGGAGCTCATAATATGGAAGTGCATTCATGAGTTTTTGGTGTGATCATAAGTTAGCTAAGTTGGTTCAACCACAAGGTGGGAGGACAACTATCTGTCATGAATACTATGCTTGAGACACACCCCATGAGGCTAGCTAAATAAGAAGATCCTAATAAGAAAAAGGGAAAGAACAATCAAAGTTGAGGAATAAGAGAAAAAGACTAAGCAATAAGGCTAGGCACCAATGGTTTTAAATCTTGAAGCATGTGTCTGTGGTGTTCCTGTGTGAGGGATCTACTTGGATGAATAAGCTCTTAGGGGTGCCTTATCACTTGGTAACTTGGGTTAACTAACTTGGGATTATCAGCTGAAAGTCCACTATCAAGAGTAACCTTCATCACAGAACATTTAGTAACCCAAAGAGGTGCTGGACACCAAGGCCTCAAGAAAAGAAAAAGAATAAACTACATGCCTGTGGTGTGCATGTACGGGGGAGAGACTTGAGCAAGTAAGTCCTTAGGGGTGCTTCAACACCTAGCACCTTGAACCAACTGGTTCGGGAGTGTTGGCTGAAAGCTTATTTTAAAGAGTTGCCCCTTTACAGAACACTTAGCCTAAGAACACAAATAAGCCCTGAAATAACAACAAAAGGATCAATAAATAAAAGTTTCATGCGATGCAATCATAGTGAGTATTCTAAGATATGATAAAGGTCTGAAAGCCAGGAATGAACCTAAGTTGCTATGCATGAAACCACCATGAAACCAGGGACATGACTTCCACAAGAATGACTCATTTCTCTTGGTATCCCATTCATCATTCTTTTGTTCTAGTACTTGCTTAGGGACAAGCAAGCTTTAAGTTTGGTGTTGTGATGCCAGGGCATTTTGGCCAGTTCCACTGACCTTTTCTTTACTGTTTTTAGGATAGTTTCATGCATTTTCTTAGGAAATAAGCTAGTTTTGGGTAGATATTCACTTACACCTTGATTCAAGCATACATTGTGCATTTTACATGATTTCATGAGGATTTTGCATGAGTTTAGTAACAAATTGTATGCTGCATTTCCCATGACTTGGACTAGAACTTTGATGCACTCTATTGCCTGATTTCAGGACCAAAGGAAGCAAGGAATGGGAGGTAACTTGCAAAGTTAATGAGAAAAGTGACTGCCAATAATGCTCTCGAAGCCATCATTACCCACGTTAAGAGTCACGTTAACTAAGTTAACGTGAACTCTAATGTGAAGAAGGAAATTTGAGCCAACGTTAGTGACACTTGACATTATCACTAACGTTGGCCAATGCTAATAAGTGGCCACGTTAGAGTCCACGTTAACTTAGTTAACGTGGCCTCTAACGTTAAAAGGGGGAAAGGAAGCAAATGTTAGTGACATTCAACATTGTCACTAACGTTGGCCTAAGTGCAGAATGCCACGTTAACTCCCACGTTAACATGGTTAACGTGGGAGCTAACGTGAAGAGGCAAGGGTGGTCGACAACGTTAGTGACACCCAACATTGTCACTAACGTTGGAAGCAACCACACAACCCCAAGGAGCCACGTTGACTTCCACGTTAACTTAGTTAACGTGGAGGCTAACGTGAAAGAAGAAGGTGATGGCCAACGTTAGTGACACTCAACATTGTTACTAACGTTGGAAGGAGCCACACAAGCCACTATGAGCCACGTTAACTCCCACGTTAACTTAGTTAATGTGGAAGCTAATGTGGATGAGTAAAAGATGAGCCAATGTTAGTGACAGTCAACATTGTCACTAACGTTGGGGATGGCTAAGCAATGCCACGTTAAAGAGCCACGTTAACTAAGTTAACGTGGGCTCTAACGTGAGACATGGGGCACATTGGAACGTTAGTGACACTGTTGAGTGTCACTAACGTTCTCGAAGGATGGAAAGCCCACGTTAAAGAGCCACGTTAACTAAGTTAACGTGGGCTCTAACGTAGGAGCAAGAGGGGCTTTTCAACATTATTGGGAAAGTTAAGCCCTAATAACTTGTGCGAAGGACCTAGAGGCAACGTTAGTGGCAACGTTTGTGCCACTAACGTTGAGGTTAACGTGGCTTTTACTTAGGAACGTTAGTGAAAAAGTTGATTGTCACTAACCTTCTCGAACTCATATTTTCACTAAACGTTAACACCCCTAACGCCCTGAGCTAAAGTCTCTGCCCACTTCACACTTTCTCTCTGCAAGTAAAGCCAAGCCCAAATGAAGAAAAGAACTGCTTCAAACTCAAGATCCAAAGGCCCAAGACTTGAAGAGCCAACTAGAAGATGAGAAGAGTAGAATATATAGGAGTAGCTTTGAATTATTTAGAGAGTTCCGGGAGTTGGAAAATAGCATAGAACTACTCCCTGTATTTACTTTCTCTGCACTTCTAGTTTTCATTATGTATTCTCCATCTTTGTTTTCACTTTCTAGAGCTATGAACAACTAAACCCCTTTCATTGGGTTAGGGAGCTCTGTTGTAATTTGATGAATCAATACTAGTTTTCATTATTCTTCTTCTATCTTTTCTCTTGATTTTACTTGAAAGCATTCGATCTTCATCCAATTGGGTAGTTATCTTGGAAAAGAAACTATTCATACTTGGATCTCTTCTGAACCTTGGAAGTGGAATGAAGAGATCAAGCTAGAAATGCTTTCTCATGCTGGACCAAATTGGGTTTGGATGGATACGTGACTATAATCCTCTCAATGCTTGATTTGGGAAATGCATGTGGTATAATCAGTGACCATACTTCATCTCTTCTCATGAGCAATTGACCAAGGAATTGGCTATTGATCAAGATTTGAGAGATTGAATTACAAGAAATTGTAATTCAATCACTTAAGATTGCCAAGGAGATCAATGAGTGCATTGATTGAGGAAGAGATGTAAATGAGATTGATCCGGAGAATACAACATCTCTAAGCCCAATGAACTCCCCATTTCTGATCTTACCCATTCTCTTTAATTTCTGTCATTTACATTTATGAGCAATTCCCCCATTCCCATTTAAGATTCTGCAATTTATTTTTTGCCATTTACTTTCCCGCTATTTAATTTTCTGCAATTCTCAACTCAATTTCTGATTCGCTCAACTAGAACATTCCTCTAATTAAAGTTGCTTGATCAATCAATCCTTGTGGGATTCGACCTCACTCTATTGTGAGTTTTTACTTGACGAAAAATTCGGTATACTTGCCGAAGGAAATTTGTTATGAGACAAGTTTTCCGTGCATCAGTCTCGTACCCAATCAGCCCCTTGTATGCAAATATCCTGTACAATCTGGTTATGATCGGGACTGCTATCTATTCTGGAGTGATAGCTTTCTTCTGCAAATGGTATGGTTCTTAGCTTTAATGCCCTCATAATGCTCATAGGACTGAAATCCACGGTCACCCCTCTGACGAAGCTTATATAGGAGTCATCTGCCTTATCATACCTGACTGCATTTGCCTAAAACTCTCTTACAAGAGTTGCGTTTACTTTTATGACTGGATCAGTAAGGAACTCCCATCTTCTCTTTTCCACCTTCTCTATGATTTTGGGGCCCTCAGTCTTTTTGACTTGAAAGCCTAGCTCATAGATGATCTCCTTATCAACCATCCACCCAAATTATAATGCATGGTGAAAGGTTCTAAATTTCTTCTCATCGAAAGGGTGTTGCTCCATAGGCTCCTTCCCCTTTCTTCTTTTAGAGCTTAACGATGCCATGAATAAAAGTTGGTATGTAAAAGTGGTGAAGAGTGTGTCTTTGATGGGGTAAAAGTGGTTGGTTGTCGAAAGTGGGATGTGTAAAGGATGGAGATTGGAATGTGAGAGGGAGTATGGAATAAGGACCTCTTATATAGAGAAGTGGTGAGCAAATGAAAGGTGTGGATTGAATGTATAGGCCTATGATGAGCGGATAGGGTTTAGCATGGGATGGGCACAAGGATCATTACTTTTAAGATGGGGTTGGTTCAGTTTCCAAGCGTGTTCTTCTTCCAATGTTTCATGGCAACATTTTCCAATGCACTCTCCTTTGAGACATGTGTATAGTCCTCTTCTTTTGAAGTGGCCGAACCCTTCCTCTTTCAGTTGTCCCATCAATTTTCCTACAAAATAAAAGAAGTGTGATTCATGAATTTGTGGATAGTGGCGGCAAAATTTAAAGATGAGCTAATAACTTTTTAAGTTTTTGTTTCTAACTAACTAATTGCTATTCATGAATGCAAACCAACTGACTATTTAATTGTCCATGTATGCAACATTGGTGACACCAAACTTAGTTTGTGGTCTTGTGGTGTACAAAGTTTTGTTCAAGGCTCTAAGAGTGACATGATATGAATTGCATTTATACTCTCTTTGTATGCCTTGAGCACCAAACTTGTTCTTCACTATGTGCTGCATAAAAAGATTCGTTCAAGTATGTGTCAAAGTTGATTTGGAATTCATAAACCTTGCATTATTAACTACTTTTAAAAGCATATAAAACATGGGTTGCCTCCCATGAAGCGCTTCTTTAGCGTCACTAGCTTGACGTTCTGCCTTTGTCAGGGTGGTTGGTAATGCTTCAAATCTTCCCCCCTCGCAGTAAATCTATCTCCATTGGCTTCATCAAGGATCTCCACATGTTCTAAGGAGAGAATCCTGTTGATGGTGAAAACTTTAGGTAGCTGAGATGGGATGGTGGGGAGATGAGGTGGGATAACTGGGAAATAAGCTGAGATCACGTTATCCCCTGGAGAGAAGTCCTCTGTAGGGATCTTCTTGTTCCTCAACCTCCTTGGTGCCTTCTTCTTTGTTCCTTTTGATGTTGACCTGCTCTTTGTGACCTCTTTTTCCAAGGAAATTTTGTTGCTGGTCTCATTTGACTCTGATGGTTTAGGTTCCTCCTGGTTTTCCTTCAGTTGTGACAACTTCTGACTGTCTTGCTCATCAACTAAAGAGATTTCCAGGTGTACAGCTTGTGCTTCAATGCTTGTTTCTTCCACCAGTGCTTTGTCGTGCTCTCCCCTTGGTTCCTTGCTTTCCTGATCTGCTTCTTGTGAGGGTTTGAAGACATTAAATGCGAGTTGTTCGTCATGTATCCTCAGTATTAGCTCTCCTCCCTCCACATCTATGAGCGCTCTAGCTGTAGCTAGGAATGGTCTTCCCAATATGATTGGGTGAAGGTGACTCTCTTCCATGTCCAATATGACAAAGTCTGTAGGAAGGAAGTAGTTCCCAACCTTCACCAACACATTTTCAACTACTCCTACTGCTTGTTTTTGAGTTTTATCAGCCAGCCTGATGACTACGTCTGTGGGCATTAGATCATTGCTCAGCAGCTACTTCATAAGGGATAAAGGCATTAAGTTGATGCTTGCTCCCAGGTCACAGAGTCCTTTGTCAAACATTGTTTCTCCTATGGCACAGGGGATGTGAAAACTCCCTGGGTCTTTCCTTTTTGTAGGCAACTCTGGTTGAATGAGAGCACTGCACTCCTTATTCATCACTATTGTTTGCCATCCTTTGAGTGAGCCTTTCCTGATCAGCATCTCCTTCATACACTTACTGTATGAGGGCATTTGTTGGAGAGCCTTGATGAATGGTATGTTTACATGGAGAGATGCAAACATATCAAGGAACTTTGAGTATATTCTCTTTTCCACACCACCCTTGAGTCTGTGGGGAAAAGGTGCATAGAGTTTCATCATCTCTTTCTGTGAAATTTTGGTTTCTTGGTGACCCTCTTCCTGCTTCTCTGCGGAAGTATCTCCAGAGTGTTCGAAGGGTTTGTTCAGCTCTTCCTCAGTCTTCTTATCACTTATAGTGACCATCTTGCAGTCTTCCCATCTTACTTTTTTTGCTTCACCTCTTGGGTTTTTCTCTGTGTCACTTGGAAAGCTGTTAGTAGATTTGGGAATCTTCTCGGAGAGGTATCCCACTTAAAATTCTAGCCTCTTAATGGTGTCTCCCTGGTTTTTGATATTAGCTCGCACCTCCTCCTTGAACACCTTGTTCTCTTGGAGTTCCTTACATATACCTTCAAGTAGGGTTTCAATCCTTGAGAGTCTATCTTCAGATGATGGGGAGTTGGAGTTGGAGGGATGAGAATGGCCCTTTTGATTTTGATATGGACGTTGAGAGGTGTTGTTAGGTGGGTGCTGATATGATCTCTGTGTGGAATGTTGGTGAGCTGCGTTGTTGTTGGGGTTGTAATGTCTCTGATCTTGGCCTTGATCTTGTTGATTTCCCCACCCAAAGTTTGGGTGGGTCCTCCAACCATGATTGTAAGTTTTGGAGTATGGATCATGGGTCTGCCTAGGTGAGTTTCCAATGTAGTTGGCTTGTTCCTGCTCAACTTCTGCTTCTGCATTCACTCCTTCTTGGGTTGCTGATGAGGTAGTGATTGCTGCCACTTGGTTCCTCTCCATCTTCTTGGTAAGTGATAAACCACTATTTTATGGTTTATATTGTGTTTAATTATGTGGTTTTATCATGATTCTTACCCACTTATTCATTAATTTAGCATGCATTTATATTTTCTTCCTGAAATTATCACATGATTGAAAACTGCTTCCTAGAGACTTTTAATTATGCATTTTAATTCTCCTTTATTCCATTCGATGCCGTGATCTGTGTGTTAAGTGTTTCAAGCTTTATAGGGCATGAATGAGTTGGAGATTGGAAAGGAAACTTGCAAAAATGGAAGGAACACAAGAAATTGAGGAGATGACCAGCGAGAAGCGATGCGGCCGCATGGACGACGCGACCGCGCGGAGAAGATCAAATCGCAGTGACGCGGCCGCATGGATGACGCGACCGCGCGGCATGGAATAGCACGAGTGACGCGGCCGCATGAGTGACGCGACCGCGTGACAGAGCAGAATGCTGAATGACGCGTCCGCATGAGCGACGCAATCGCGTGACATGCGCAATCTACATAATCTGCAGAATTCGTTGGGGGCGATTTTGGACCCTATTTTGACCTAGTTTTCGGCCCAAAACAGCAGACTAGAGCCAGAGAACATGCAGAAACCAAACACAACATTTATTCTACACAGTTTTTAGTTTTAGATCTAGTTTTCTCCTCCTCTAGGTTTTCTGGCTACACATTCATAGTTCTTTGGATTTTAATTTTCTCTTGCTTTTGCATTGGGATACTGAGAAGAGTTATTACCTCATCAAGACTTCGTCATTCTAGTTCGTTTTCTTTACTTGTCTTTACTCTTCAATGTCCTTTGCTTTGTTTAATTTTACCATTGGAATATTTTTAGGATTATTTAATACAAGGATCACTTTTATTTTTAATTGATTATTTTGATTTTTATTTACAATGTCTTTCTTCAATTCCTTTTCATATGCTATGAATTTTACATTCACAATGAGCGAGTAGTTCCCTAACTTGATGGGGAGTTGATTGAAAGGAACCTTTGAGTTGGAAAGCTTGAAAGAAAAATTGTAATTGGGTTTATGGTTGGATTGCCTTCTAGTCACTAACACCAATCTCTTTTAATTAAGTGGATTGCAACTTGTGAACAGACGTAGCATTCCAACTTGTTTGACTTTCCCTTACCTAGTAAGGGATAACTAAACAGGACAACCTTTAATTGTCAATTAATCTAGAGAGTATTCCAAAAATAATAGGGATTCCAACTGATCAACTCCCAGTCAAGGCTTTTATTTACATTATTCAAATTCTCCAATTTAATTCCCTATTTACTCAACTCAAACCTTTTTGAAAACCTCTGATTAATAAAATAGCACACTTTTCTGCAACTCGTTGGGAGACGACCTGGGATTCATACTCCCAGTATTTTAATTTCAATTTTCTGTGACACCTTTCTAAATTGATAGGCAGGTTTCTGGCAAGTTAAGAACTATACTTGCAACGTATATAAATTAACAATTTTTAATTCGCCAATTTCTGCCCGCGTCAATTTTTGGCGCCGTTGCCGGGGAGTTGCAATAGAGTGCTAAAATTATTAATTGGATTTTTATTTATTTATTTGCATTTTATTTTATTTTGCTACTATGAGCTGCTTGTTTCTTTTGTCAAATGACGCGGTCACTTCCTGATCCACGCTTGCCAGTATTCGATCCTGAGATTGAAAGAACCATCTCACGAATAAGGCGAGCTCGGCGTCGGTTAGTCCTCTATGAGAGCAGATTTAAAACGCCATTTGAGGAAGAAACCAGCTCCCGTTCTACTGATTCGGTTGATTTATGTACAGGTAACATGGCGGTAGCCAGAAGAGTTACTATCCAGGAGGAAGGAGCCCCTTATTTTACAATGCAACCGTTTCAAGCGTATCACCCAGCGGTGGCTACAGATTTTGAAATAAAGACCGCACTGCTCAATTTGATGCCCAAGTTTCATGGCTTACCTGCTCAAGAGCCTATCAAGCACCTGAGAGATTTCCAAGCAGCTTGTTCTACTGTTAGGCTTGATGGTGCAGATGAAACTTCAATCTTGCTGAAAGCTTTCCCGTTTTCTCTTGAGGGAAAAGTAAGAGAGTCGTAATACTGATGAGCGCATAATTTATACGGTTTTTGGCATTGTTTTTAGTATGTTTTTAGTAGAATCTAGTTACTTTTAGGGATGTTTTCATTAGTTTTTATGTTAAATTCACATTTCTGGACTTTACTATGAGTTTGTGTGTTTTTCTGTGATTTTAGGTATTTTCTGGCTGAAATTGAGGGACTTGAGCAAAAATCAGATTCAGAGGTGGAAGAAGGACTGCTGATGCTGTTGGATTCTGACCTCCTTGCACTCAAAATGGATTTTCTGGAGCTACAGAACTCAAAATGGCGCGCTTCTAATTGCGTCGGAAAGTAGACATCCAGGGCTTCCCAGCAATATATAATAGTCCATACTTTGCCCAAGTTTAGACGACGAAAACTAGTGTTCAACGCCAGCTCTCTGCCCAATTCTGGCATCCAGCGCCAGAAACAAGTTGCAAAGTGGAGTTCAACGCCCAAAATGGCACAAAAGCTGGCGTTCAACTCCAGAAAGAGCCTCTGCACGTGTAACATTCAAGCTCAGCCCAAGCACACACCATGTGGGCCCCGGAAGTGGATTTATGCATCAATTACTTACTTATGTAAACCCTAATAGCTAGTTTATTATAAATAGGACTCTTTACTATTGTATTAGACATCTTTGATCAGTTGTATTCTATCTCTAGACCTCCATGGGAGGCTGGCCACTCGGCCATGCTTACCCTATATTCACTTATGTATTTTTAACGGTAGAGTTTCTGCACTCCATAGATTAAGGTGTGGAGCTCTGCTGTTCCTCAAAGATTAATGCAAAGTACTACTGTTTTTCTATTCAATTCAACTTATTCTGCTTCTAAGATATTCATTCGCACTTTAACCTGAATGTGATGAATGTGACAATCATCATCATTCCCCATGAACGCGTGACTAACAACCACTTCCGTTCTACCTTTGATTGAATGATTATCTCTTGGATCTCTTAATCAGAATCCTCGTGGTGTAAGCTAGATTGATGGCAGCATTCATGAGAATCCGGAAAGTCTAAACCTTGTCTGTGGTATTCCGAGTAGGATTCTGGGATTGAATGACTGTGACAAGCTTCAAACTCGCGATTGCTGGGCGTAGTGACAGACGCAAAAGGAGGGTGAATCCTATTCCAGCATGATCGGGAACCTCAGATGATTAGCCGTACTGTGACAGAGCATTTGGACCATTTTCACAAGAGGAGGGGAAGTAACTATTGACAACGGTGATGCCCTTGCATAATGCCAGCCATGGAAAGGAGTAGGATTGATTGGATGAAGACAGCGGGAAAGCAGAGATTCAGAGGAACGAAAGCATCTCTACACGCTTATCTGAAATTCTCACCAATGAATTACATAAGTGTTTCTATCCTTATTTTCTGTTTAATTAGTATTATTTTCGAAAACTCCATAATCAATTATTATCCGCCTGACTGAGATTTACAAGGTGACCATAGCTTGCTTCATACCAACAATCTCCGTGGGATCGACCCTTACTCACGTAAGGTTTATTACTTGGACGACCCAGTGCACTTGTTGGTTAGTTGTATCGAAGTTGTGACAAATTACGAATTGAGATTAGAGCACCAAGTTTTTGGAACCATTACCAGAGATCACAATTTCGTGCACCAAGTTTTTGGCGCCGTTGCCGGGGATTGTTCGAGTTTGGACAACTGACGGTTCATCTTGTTGCTCAGATTAGGTAATTTTCTTTTTGTTTTATTTTCAAAAATTTTTCAAAAATCTTTCAAAATTTTCTCCTTTGTTTTTGAAAAAAATTTTTAAAATAAAAATGTTTTCAAAAATATATTTTTCTTCAGAATTTTTAAGAATGAATTCTAGTGTTTCATGAAGCATGTTGAAGCCTGGCTGGCTGTAAAGCCATGTCTAATTCTTCTGGATAGGGCATGTTAGGCGTGTCATGTCTGAGTTACATACTAAAGCTTGGCTGGCTATTAAGCCATTCCTGACCCTTTGATTGGAGCTTTACATTAAAGAGCATAAGATTCCTGGAATTCATATTAAAATTTTTGGAATCCTTATTTTTCTTTTTCAAAATGATTTTTGAAAAATTAAAAGAAAATACAAAAAAATAATAAAATCAGAAAAATAAAAAATATTTCATGTTTCTTGTTTGAGTCTTGAGTCAGATTTAAATTTTGGTGTCAATTGCATGTTCATCTTGCATTTTTCGAAAAATTCATGCATTCATGGTGTTCTTCATGATCTTCAAGTTGTTCTTGGTAAGTCTTCTTGTTTGATCTTGATGTTTTCTTGTTTTGTGTCTTTTCTTGTTTTTCATATACATTTTTGCATTCATAGTGTCTAAACATGAAAGATTTCTAAGTTTGATATCTTGCATGTTTTCTTTGCATTAAAAATTTTTCAAAGTGTTCTTGGTGTTCATCTTGACATTCATAGCATTCCTGCATGCATTCATTGTTTTGATCTAAAATTTCCATGCATTGAGTCTTTTTCATGTTTTTCCCTTTCATCATTAAAAATACAAAAATAAAAAAAAAATATCTTTCCCTTTTTCACTCATAAAATTCGAAAATTTGAGTTGACTTTTTCAAAAATTTCTAAAATCTAGTTGTTTTTATGAGTCAAATCAAATTTTCAATTTAAAAATCTTATCTTTTTCAAAATCTTTTTCAAAAATCAAATCTTTTTCATTTTTCTCAGTTATTTTCGAAAATTTTAAAAATATTTTTCAAAAATCTTTTTCTTATTTTTATAACAAATTTTCGAAAATAACAATAACAATTAATGTTTTGATTCAAAAATTTCAAGTTTGTTACTTACTTGTTAAGAAAGATTCAAAGTTTAAGTTCTAGAATCATATCTTGTGATTTCTTGTGAATCAAGTCATTAATTGTGATTTTAAAAATCAAATCTTTTTCAAAACTAATTTCAATCATATCTTTTCAAAAATATCTTCTTATCTTATCTTTTTCAAAAATTTGATTTCAAAATATCTTTTCTAACTTCCTATCTTCTTATCTTTTCAAAATTGATTTTCAAATTTGTTTCAACTAACTAACTAACTTTTTGTTTGTTTCTTATCTTTTTCAAAACTACCTAACTAACTCTCTCTCTCTCTAATTTTCGAAAATATCTCCCTCTTTTTCAAAATTTCTTCTTAATTAACTAATTATTTTAATTTTTGATTTTAAATTTCGAAAATTACTAACTTTTTTTCAAAAACTATTTTCAAAAATCACTAACTCTTTTTCAAAAATAATTTTCGAAAATTCTCTCCCTCTCTCATCTTATTCTATTTATTTATTCATCTACTAACATCTCCTCATCTCACATATCTGCTCTCCTCACCCTTGTGTTTTTTTCCTTAGATTAGATTCTTTGTCCCCTTCCTTTCTTCCACTCACAAAGGGATCTCTATACTGTGGTATAAAGGATCTCTATTATTATTATTATTATTTTTTCTGTGCCCTCTTCTTTGTCATATGAGCAGGAGCAAGGACAAGAATATTCTTATTGAAGCAGATCCAGAACTTGAAAGGACTCTGAAGAGGAAACTAAAAGAAGCTAAATTACAACAATCCAAAGAGAACCTTTCAGAAATTTTCGAACAGGAAGAGGAGATGGCAGCCGGAAATAATAATAATGCAAGGAGAATGCTTGGTGACTTTATTGCACCTAATTCCAATTTACATGGAAGAAGCATCTCCATTCCTGCCATTGGAGCAAATAACATTGAGCTGAAACCTCAGCTAGTTTCTCTGATGCAGCAGAACTGCAAGTTTCATGGACTTCCATCTGAAGATCCTTTTCAATTCTTAACTGAATTCTTGCATATATGTGATACTGTTAAGACTAATGGAGTAGATCCTGAAGTCTACAGGCTCATGCTTTTCCCTTTTGCTGTAAGAGACAAAGCTAGAGTGTGGTTGGATTCTCAACCCAGAGATAGCCTGAACTCTTGGGACAAGCTGGTCACGGCTTTCTTAGCCAAGTTCTTTCCTCCTCAAAAGCTGAGCAAGCTTAGAGTGGATGTTCAAACCTTCAGACAGAAAGAAGGTGAATCCCTCTATGAAGCTTGGGAAAGATACAAGCAGCTGACCAAAAAGTGTCCTTCTAACATGCTTTCAGAATGGACCATCCTGGATCTATTCTATGATGGTTTATCTGAGCTATCAAAGATGTCATTGGATAGTTCTGCAGGTGGATCCATTCACCTAAAGAAAACGCCTGCAGAAGCTCAAGAACTCAATGACATGATTGCTAATAACCAGTTCATGTACACTTCTGAGAGGAATCCTGTGAATAATGGGAGGCCTATGAAGAAGGGAGTTCTTGAAATTGATACTCTGAATGCCATATTGGCTCAGAACAAAATATTGACTCAGCAAGTCAATATGATTTCTCAGAGTCTGAATGGAATGCAAGCTGCATCCAACAGTACTCAAGAGGCATCTTCTGAAGAAGAAGCTTATGATCCTGAAAACCCTGCAATAGCAGAGGTGAATTACTTAGGTGAACCTTATGGAAACACCTATAATCCATCATGGAGAAATCATCCAAATCTCTCATGGAAGGATCAACAAAAGCCTCAACAAGGCTTTAATAATGGTGGAAGATACAGGTTTACCAATAGTAAACCTTTTCCATCATCCACTCAGCAACTGACAGAGAACTCTGAACAAAATACCTCTAAATTAGCAAACTTAGTCTCTGATCTATCTAAGGCCACTGTAAGTTTCATGAATGAAACAAGGTCATCCATTAGAAATCTGGAGGCACAAGTGGGCCAGCTGAGTAAAAGGATCACTGAAATCCCTCCTAGTACTCTCCCAAGCAATACAGAAGAAAATCCAAAAGGAGAGTGCAAGGCCATTGAATTGATCACTATGGCCGAACCTGTAAAGGAAGGAGAGGACGTGAATCCCAAGGAGGAAGACCTTCTGGGATGTCCAGTGATCAATAAGGAGCTTCCCTCTGAGGAACCAAAGGAATCTGAGACTCATCTAGAGACCATAGAGATTCCATTGAACCTCCTTATGCCATTCATGAGCTCTGATGAGTATTCCTCTTTTGAAGAGAATGAGGATGTTACTGAAGAGCAAGCTGCCAAGTTTTTTGGTGCAATCATGAAGCTGAATGCCAAATTATTTGGCATTGAGACTTGGGAAGATGAACCTCCCTTGTTCACCAATGAACTAAGTGATCTGGATCAACTGACATTGCCTCAGAAGAAACAGGATCCTGGAAAGTTCTTAATACCTTGTACCATAGGCACCATGATCTTTAAGGCTCTGTGTGACCTTGGTTCAGGAATAAACCTCATGCCCCTCTCTGTAATAGAGAAACTGGGAATCTTTGGGGTGCAAGCCGCTAAAATCTCATTAGAGATGGCAGACAATTCAAGAAAACAGGCTTATGAACAAGTAGAGGACGTGCTAGTAAAGGTTGAAGGCCTTTACATCCCTACTGATTTCATAGTCCTAGATACTGGGAAGGATGAGGATGAATTCATCATCTTTGGAAGACCCTTCCTAGCCCCAGCAAGAGCTGTGATTGATGTGGACAAAGGAGAATTGATCCTTCAAATAAATGAGGACAACCTTGTGTTTACAACTCAAGGATCTCTCTCTACATCCATGGAGAGGAAGCATAAAAAACTTCTCTCAAAGCAGAGTCAAACAAAGCCCCCACAGTCAAACTCTAAGTTTGGTGTTGGGAGGCCACAACCAAACTCTAAGTTTGGTGTCAAACCCCATATCCAAACTCTAAGTTTGGTGTTGGGAGGTCTCAACAAAGCTCTGCACATCTGTGAGGCTCCATGAGAGCCCACTGTCAAGCTATTGACATTAAAGAAGCGCTTGTTGGGAGGCAACCCAATGTTTATTTATCTAATTTTCATTGTTTTTCATGTTTTATTAGGTTCATGATCATGTGGAGTCACAAAATAAATACAAAAATTGAAAACGGAATCAAAAATAGCAGAAGAAAAATCACACCCTGGAAGAAGACCTTACTGGCGTTTAAACGCCAGAAAGAATCATGTTTTGGGCGTTCAACGCCAGAACAGAGCATGGTTCTAGCGCTGAACGCCAGAAATAGGCAGCATCTGGGCGTTTGAATGCCAGAAATGCACCCTGGAGAAGAGCTGGCGCTGAACGCCCAGAACAAGCATGGTTCTGGCGTTCAACGCCAGAAATGGGCAACAAATGGGCGTTCAACGCCCAGAACAAGCACCAATCTGGCGCTGAACGCCCAGAGTTGTGTGCAAGGGCATTTTGCATGCCTAATTGGGTGCAAGGTTGTAAATCCTTGAACACCTCAGGATCTATGGACCCCACAGGATCACCTCAGGATCTATGGACCCCACAGGATCCCTACCTACCTCCACTCACCTCCTCTCACCCCTCTTTCACACAATCCCATAAACACTCTTCCCCAAAACTCTTCACCAATCACCTCAATCTCTCTTCCCTATCACCACTTCACCACTCACATCCATCCACTCTTCCCCATAAACCTACCTCATAAACTCCACCTACCTTCAAAATTCAAAATCAATTTCCCACCCAAACCCACCCTAAATGGCCAAACTTACCCCCCCTCCCTTCCCTATATAACCCTCCATTCTTCCTCATTTTCACACAACACAACCCTCTTTTCTCTTCTTGGCCGAAACACACCTCCCCCCTCCTCTCCATATTTTCTTCTTCTTCTTCATCTATTCTTTCTTCTCTTGCTCGAGGGCGAGCAAAATTCTAAGTTTGGTGTGGTAAAAGCATAAGCTTTTTATTTTTCCATTACCATTGATGGCACCCAAGACCGGAGAATCCTCTAGAAAAGGGAAAGGGAAGACAAAAGCTTCCACCTCCGAGTCATGGGAGATGGAAAGATTCATCTCCAAAGCTCATCAAGACCACTTCTATGATGTTGTGGCCAAGAAGAACGTGATCCCCGAGGTCCCTTTCAAACTCAAGAGAAATGAGTATCCAGAGATCCGACATGAAATCCAAAGAAGAGGTTGGGAAGTTCTAACAAACCCCATCCAACAAGTCGGCATCCTAATGGTTCAAGAGTTCTATGCCAATGCATGGATCACTAGGAACCATAATCAAAGTAAGAACCCGAATCCAAAGAATTATGTTACAATGGTTCGGGGGAAATACTTAGATTTTAGCCCGGAGAATGTGAGGTTGGTATTTAACTTGCCTATGATGCAAGGAGATGAACGCCCCTACACTAGAAGGGTCAACTTTAATCAAAGGTTGGACCAAGTCCTCATGGACATATGTGTGGAAGGAGCTCAATGGAAGATTGACTCCAAAGGCAAGCCGGTTCAACTAAGAAGACTGGACCTCAAGCCTGTGGCTAGAGGATGGTTGGAGTTCATCCAACGCTCCATCATCCCCACTAGCAACCGATCTGAAGTTACTGTGGATCGGGCCATCATGATCTATAACATCAAGATTGGAGAGGAAGTAGAAGTTCATGAAGTCATCTCCCTTGAACTCTACAAAATAGCCGAAAAGCCCTCCCCTGGGGCAAGGCTAGCTTTTTCTCATCTTATTTGCCATCTATGTTACTCAGCTGGAGCTTTCATAGAAGGAGACATTCACATTGAGGAAGAGAAGTCCATCACTAAGAAAAAGATGGAGCAAGCAAGAGAGCCCATTCATGGAGCTCAAGAGGCGCAGGAAGCTCATCACCATGAGATCCCGGAGATGCCTCAAATGCATTTTCCTCCACAAAACTATTGGGAGCAAATCAATACCTCCCTAGGAGAATTAAGTTCCAACATGGGACAACTAAGGGTGGAACATCAAGAGCACTCCATCATCCTTCGTGAAATAAGAGAAGATCAAAAAGCAATGAGGGAGGAGCAACAAAGAAAAGGAAGAGACATAGAAGAGCTCAAGGACATCATTGGTTCCTCAATAAGAAAACGCCACCATCACTAAGGTGGACTCATTCCTTGTTCTTACACTTTCTGTTTTTCGTTTTCTATGTTAAGTGCTTATCTATGTTTGTGTCTTATTACATGATCATTAGTAGTTAGTAACTATGTCTTAAAGTTATGAATGTCCTATGAATCCATCACCTCTCTTAAATGAAAAATGTTTTAATTCAAAAGAACAAGAAGTACACGAGTTTCGAATTTATCCTTGAACTTAGTTTAATTATATTGATGTGGTGACAATGCTTCTTGTTTTCTGAATGAATGCTTGAACAGTGCATACGTCTTTTGAAGTTGTTGTTTATGAATGTTAAATATGTTGGCTCTTGAAAGAATGATGACAAGGAGACATGTTATTTGATAATCTGAAAAATCATAAAAATGATTCTTGAAGCAAGAAAAAGCAGCAAAGAACAAAGCTTGCAGAAAAAAAATAGGCAAAAAAAAAATAGAAAGAAAAAGAGAAAGCAAGCAGAAAAAGCCAAAAGCTCTTAAAACCAAGAGGCAAGAGCAAAAAGCCAATAACCCTTAAAACCAAAAGGCAAGGGCAATAAAAAGGATCCCAAGGCTTTGAGCATCAGTGGATAGGAGGGCCTAAAGGAATAAAATCTTGGCCTAAGCGGCTAAACCAAGCTGTCCCTAACCATGTGCTTGTGGCGTGAAGGTGTCAACTGAAAACCTGAGACTGAGCGGTTAAAGTCAAGGTCCAAAGCAAAAACAGAGTGTGCTTAAGAACCCTGGACACCTCTAATTGGAGACTTTAGCAAAGCTGAGTCACAATCTGAAAAGGTTCACCCAATTATGTGTCTGTGGCATTTATGTATCCAGTGGTAATACTGGAAAACAAAGTGCTTAGGGCCACGGCCAAGACTCATAAAATAGCTGTGTTCAAGAATCATCATACTGAACTAGGAGAATCAATAACACTATCTGAACTCTGAGTTCCTATAGATGCCAATCATTTTGAACTTCAATGGATAAAGTGAGATGCCAAAACTATTCAAGAGGCAAAAAGCTACAAGTCCCGCTCATCTGATTGGAGCTACGTTCCATTGATAGTTTGGAATTTATAGTATATTCTCTTCTTTTTATCATACTTGATTTTCAGTTGCTTGGGGACAAGCAACAATTTAAGTTTGGTGTTGTGATGAGCGGATAATTTATACGCTTTTTGGCATTGTTTTTAGTATGTTTTCAGTAGAATCTAGTTACTTTTAGGGATGTTTTCATTGGTTTTTATGTTAAATTCACATTTCTGGACTTTACTATGAGTTTGTGTGTTTTTTCTGTGATTTCAGGTATTTTCTAGCTGAAATTGAGGGACTTGAGCAAAAATCAGATTCAGAGGTGGAAGAAGGACTGCTGATGCTGTTGGATTCTGACCTCCCTGCACTCAAAATGGATTTTCTGGAGCTATAGAACTCAAAATGGCGCGCTTCTAATTGAGTCGGAAAGTAGACATCCAGGGCTTTCCAGTAATATATAATAGTCCATACTTTGCCAAGTTTAGATGACGCAAACTGGCGTTCAACGCCAGCTCTCTGCCCAATTCTGGCGTCCAGCGCCAGAAACAAGTTGCAAAGTGGAGTTCAACGCCCAAAATGGCACAAAAGCTGGCATTCAACTCCAGAAAGAGCCTCTGCACGTGTAACATTCAAGCTCAGCCCAAGCACACACCAAGTGGGCCCCGGAAGTGGATTTATGCATCAATTACTTACTTCTGTAAACCCTAGTAGCTAGTTTATTATAAATAGGACTCTTTACTATTGTATTAGACATCTTTGATCAGTTGTATGCTATCTCTAGACCTCCATGGGAGGCTGGCCACTCGTCATGCTTACCCTATATTCACTTATGTATTTTTAATGGTAGAGTTTCTGCACTCCATACATTAAGGTGTGGAGCTCTGCTGTTCCTCAAAGATTAATGCAAAGTACTACTGTTTTTCTATTCAATTCAACTTATTCCGCTTCTAAGATATTCATTCGCACTTCAACCTGAATGTGATGAATGTGACAATCATCATCATTCCCCATGAACGCGTGCCTGACAACCACTTCCGTTCTACCTTTGATTGAATGATTATCTCTTGGATCTCTTAATCAGAATCCTCGTGGTGTAAGCTAGATTGATGGCGGCATTCATGAGAATCCGAAAAGTCTAAACCTTGTCTGTGGTATTCCGAGTAGGATTCTGGGATTGAATGACTGTGACGAGCTTCAAACTCGCGATTGCTGGGCGTAGTGACAGACGCAAAAGGAGGGTGAATCCTATTCCAGCATGATCGGGAACCTCAGATGATTAGCCGTACTGTGACAGAGCATTTGGACCATTTTCACAAGAGGAGGGGAAGTAACTATTGACAACGGTGATGCCCTTGCATAATGCCAGCCATGGAAAGGAGTAGGATTGATTGGATGAAGACAGCGGGAAAGCAGAGATTCAGAGGAACGAAAGCATCTCTACACGCTTATCTGAAATTCTCACCAATGAATTACATAAGTATTTCTATCCTTATTTTCTGTTTAATTAGTATTATTTTCGAAAACTCCATAATCAATTATTATCCGCCTGACTGAGATTTACAAGGTGACCATAGCTTGCTTCATACCAACAATCTCCGTGGGATCGACCCTTACTCACGTAAGGTTTATTACTTGGACGACCCAGTGCACTTGTTGGTTAGTTGTATCGAAGTTGTGACAAATTTCGAATTGAGATTAGAGCACCATGTTTTTGGAGCCATTACCAGAGATCATAATTTCGTGCCCCAACTACACTCAACACCTAGCAAATGTATCCAACTGGGATACACTCAGAAAAGAATTTTTGGAAAAATTCTTCCCATCTGAAGTTACTGATAAACTAAGGAAAGACATTTCCACGATTGTTCAAGATGACAACGAGACTCTCTTTGAATACTGGGAGCACTTTAATAATCTTCTGGAAGCATGCCCTCACCACATGATTGACAAGATAGTGTTACTCAGCTATATCACACAGGGCATGAGGCCCCAAGATAAGACCACATTAGAAAGTGCTAGCAATGGGTCTATGAAGAAGTACAAGACCACTGATGAGGCATCGCAATTGATCAGCGACTTAGCTGAATCTACTAGGAACCACAGGCAGAAACAAGGCCGTTCAAAAGCCGTTGCAGAAGTATCCTCTAACAGAGAGACTGCTACTCTAGCTCAGAGTATCTGTGAAATGACCAACTTGCTGAAGCAGATGCAATTGAATCAACAACAAGTCCAGCAAGATCAACCTCCTTCACCACAGCAAACCCAACAATTAGTCCCACAGAGAGTTTGTAGAAATTGTGCTGATTATAGCCATCATACTGATGAATGCCCGCAGCTCCAACAGGAAGACAACATGGTGGCATCCACTCATAACTTCTATGACCGCCCCAACCAAGGGTACAATCAAGGTGGAAATAATAACCATGGATGGCAGGACACTTCTAACCAGAATTGGAGGGACAACAATAACAGAAGAGGCAGAGATAATCAGGGAAATCAGAGGTGGAATAATAACAACAACAGGCAGCAGAACCAACCTTACAGAGCACCTCACCTGAGGCAATCCCAAGGACCACAGAATACCCAACAGCAGCCCTCTCAAATCACTTATCCTTCTTCGTCTCCTAATGATGAGTTACTACATTCTATTGATAGGAGACAACAGACCATGGAAAATAACCTTAGTGCCACTCTAAATGGTCTGACCTCTGCTGTACAAGCTCTCGCCTCATAGATTGGATCAATGCAAAATTCCAGCAACCAACCTTCGAGCTCCACTGGAATCCCCTCTCAACCATTACCCAATCCAAAGGGAGGCATTAATGCCATCACCCTAAGGTCTGGAACCACACTACAGGAGAGGAATTAGAAGGAGCCAAGCCTACCAGAACACACCTCAGCTGAAGAGGTAGTAGAGATAGAAGATGTTGAAGAGGAAGAGGACATACAAGACATAGCTGAAAAAGAAGAAGCCCAACCACAGGAGGAAGCACCAAAAGGCACAAACACTGCAGAAAACACCACTTCCATTCCATTTCCACAACTTGCAAGGAAGCCCAGGAAGCAGCTGGAACCTGATCCCAAAATGGTAGAAATATTCAAAAAGGTTGAGGTAACTGTTCCTCTTTTTGATGTTATCCAATAGGTACCTAAATATGCAAAGTTTCTAAAAGATTTATGTATACATAAAGACAAAATTAATGAATTAGAAACTATTCCTTTAGGTAGCTCCATATCTGCTTTAATGGGAGGATTACCTGAAAAGTGTAGTGACCCAGGTCCTTGTATAGTTAGTTGTACTATTGGTGGTGTAGTGATTTATGATTGCATGTGTGATTTAGGAGTATGTGTTAGTATAATATGTTTGTCTATATATGATATTTTGAGGCTCCCTCCCTTAAAAAGGTCAGCAGCTCGTTTTGTGTTAGCAGATAAAAGCATTATTACAGTGGCTGGAGTTGCTGAAGATGTTTTAGTGAACATTAAAGGGCTTATATTTCCCACTGATTTTTATATCTTGGAGATGCCCCATAATAACTCAGATAAGCCATCATCAATCCTACTTGGAAGACCATTCCTGAAGACATCAAAATTCAAATTGGATGCTTTTTCAGGAACATACTCTTTTGAAATAGATGACCGAATAGTGATCTTTAATCTGAATGGAGTCATAAACAACCCTCCAGAAGATCATTCTATCTTCCAGTGTGATGTCATAGATGAAACTGTAGCTGAAGTTCACAAGGAAGAATTAGAAGAGAGGCACACTGGACAAGGTCCAAGTGTGGGGACCCTCTTGACTGACAATAAGGGCACTTCGGCATTTTCACAAGCTTCAGACAATCCAGAGCCTGCCCATGATCAGAAGTTGGAATTAAAACCTCTCCCTCCACATCTCAAATATGCTTATCTTGAAGATGAGCAGAAGTTTCCAGTTATCATTGCAAGGGAACTCACTTCTCAACAAGAAGAGTAGTTACTTGATGTACTGAGGAGGCACAAGAAGGCAATTGGGTGGAGTTTGGCAGACATAGTAGGCATCAACTCTCAAGTATGTGAGCACAGAATATTTTTAGAAGAGGGAGCAAGACCTGTCCGTCAACCCCAAAGAAGATTGAATCCCACTATCTTAGAGGTTGTCAAAAAGGAAGTGACCAGACTATTGGAAGCAGGTATCATCTATCCCATTTCAGATAGTGAATGGGTTAGCCCAGTACAAGTGGTGCCCAAGAAGTCTGGAGTCACTACAGTGAAGAATGAGCATGGACAATTCATAGCAACTAAAGTTCAGAACGCTTAGAGAGTCTGCATTGATTACAGGCATCTCAAACAAGCCACCCGTAAAGATCACTACCCACTTCCATTCATTGATCAAATACTGGATCGCCTGTCAGGTAAATCACATTATTGCTTTTTAGATGGTTACACAGGTTATTTCCAGATTCATATAGCTCCTGAGGATCAGGAAAAGACCACTTTTACATGTCCTTTTGGGACTTATGCTTACAAGAGAATGCCCTTTGGTTTGTTCAATGCACCAGCTACTTTCCAAAGGTGTATGATGAGTCTTTTCTCTGATCTTATTGAGGACTATATGAAGGTTTTTATGGATGATTTTAGCGTTTATGGTGATTCTTTTAGCCTTTGCTTAGATGGATTATCTAGAGTATTAGATAGATGTGTTAATACAAACATTGTATTGAATTTTGAAAAATGTCATTTTATGGTAAAACAAGGGATTGTATTAGGACATGTGGTATCTAATAATGGCATTTCTGTAGACCCAGCAAAGGTGAATGTTATTTCTAGTTTACCTTACCCCTCCTCTGTGAGGGAAGTCCGTTCGTTCCTTGGCCATGCAGGTTTTTACAGGAGATTTATTAAGGACTTTAGTAAGGTAGCACTTCCCTTATCCAGATTACTGCAGAAGGATATTGAGTTCGAGTTCAGTGAGGACTGCAAACAAGCGTTTGATAAGCTGAAGGCCGCCCTGACTCAAGCTCCAATTGTGAGAGGACCAGAATGGAGCCAGCCATTTGAAATCATGTGCGATGCTTCCAACCATGCAGTAGGAGCAGCGCTGGCTCAGCGTGAAGGTAAGGATCCTTTTGTTATTGCTTATGTGTCTAAGACTTTAGACGCTGCCCAGTCCAATTATACTACTACTGAGAAAGAGCTTCTTGCTATTGTTTTTGCTCTGGATAAATTCTGAGCTTATTTACTTGGTACTAGAGTAGTAGTGTATTCGGACCATGCAGCTTTAAAGTATCTATTAGCTAAAAAGGAGTCCAAACCAAGGCTTATACATTGGATACTGCTATTACAAGAATTTGATTTAGAAATAAAGGATAGGAGTGGTAACCAGAATTTAGTGGCAGACCACTTGAGTCGCCTTGAGCACATTAAGGATGATTCTACTCCTATAGATGATAATTTTCCATTTGATAACCTGCAAGCAGTATCTGAGGTATTCCCTTGGTATGCAGTTGTAGCTAATTATCTAGTTAGCCGCACATTTCCTCCAAACTTTTCTAAGCATCAAAGAGACAAGCTGAAAAGCGAGTCTAAATATTATATATGGGATGACCCATATTTATGGAGATGTGGCGCTAATCAGGTAATTAGACGTTGTGTGTCTCAATCAGAATTCCAGTCCATTTTAGAGGCCTGTCACTCATCTGAGAGTGGAGGACATTTTGGCCTTCAACAAACAACTAGAAAGATCTTAGACTATGGATTCTGGTGGTCTACTCTTTTTAGAGACGCTGCTGAATTTTGTAAATCTTGTCTCCCATGCCAAAAATTTGGTAATATATCCAGGAGGGATGAGATGCCTCAACAAATTATGCTTTTCTGTGAAATTTTTGATGTTTGGGGCATTGACTTCATGGGTCCGTTTCCAAATTCTAATAATTATTTTTATATATTGTTAGTTGTGGATTACGTTTCCAAATGGGTGGAAGCAATTCCTACCCGCAGTGATGATGCTAACACTGTTGTTTCCTTTGTGAGAAACCATATTATTTGTCGCTTTGGATCACCACGAGCAATCGTGAGCGATCAAGGCACCCATTTTTGTAACAGGAGACTAACAGGATTGATGAAGAAGCATGGGATAATTCATAAGGTTGCGACAGCATACCATCCTCAGACTAATTGGCAAGCTGAGGTGTCAAACAGAGAGATAAAGTGTATCTTGCAGAAGATAGTCAAACCTCATAGAAAAGACTGGAGTACCAGGCTACAAGATGCACTCTGGGCATATAGAACAGCATACAAAACACCCATTGGGATGAGTCCTTTCCGCTTAGTTTATGGAAAATCTTGTCATCTCCCTGTAGAGGTAGACCACAAAGCCTTTTGGGCAGTCAAGGAGTGCAACACGGGAATGGAGAAAGCCGGAGCTGAAAGGAAGTTGCAACTGCAAGAACTGGAAAGCCTTCGCCTAGAAGCTTATGAGAACTCAAGAATTTACAAGGAGAAGATGAAGGCTGTACATGATCAGCAAATCAAGAAAAAAGAGTTCCAACCTAGGGATTCAGTCCTCCTTTACAAATCTCGACTGAGGCTTATGCCAGGCAAGTTGAGATCAAGATGGGAAGGTCCATACAGAGTAGAGAAGGCCGAACCGTACGGAGTTTATCACCTAAGCGATCCTTCAAGTTCTGAACTTATCAAAGTTAATGGACAACGCCTGAAGCTATACCATGGCGAGAAGATGCAGAAAAACAAGGAGCTTGAGATCTTCCTCTTGGAAGATATCCACATAGCAAAAGATTGAGCTAGTGAAGCGTCCAACTTACGGATGTTAAAGCAATGTGCTAGGTGGGAGACAACCCACCATGGTATGATCGTTCTTTTCTTTATTTTTAGTTTTTCTTATTCAATAAATCTTCCCTTTATCAGTACTTTCGTGCATCTGCATTTACATACTTCTATTTCTTAAAAAAAAAAAAAAAGAGCCACGCGATGCGACCGCATCAGTGACGCGTCCGCGTCACAAGGAGAGGGGAGAAAAATAAAAAAAATGAACAGAGAGTCATGCTGGAGCATGGCTGGAGGTGTGCCATTGGCACAAATCAACCCACGTGACCGCGTCACTGACGCGTCCCCGTCACATGGGAATAATGGCCTCCCACGCGACCGCGTGACCCACGCGGCCGCGTGCCCTGATTTTCGACGTAAAAAGGGTGCACAACGAATTATTGTGCAAGAGTGGTGCTGGATTGGTGCTGAACGCACACTTCTACCCATGCGGACGCATGGCCCATGCGTCCGCGTCGTTCCCGTCTGAAG
Source organism: Arachis hypogaea (assembly GCF_003086295.3). Classification (NCBI taxonomy): domain Eukaryota; kingdom Viridiplantae; phylum Streptophyta; class Magnoliopsida; order Fabales; family Fabaceae; genus Arachis; species Arachis hypogaea. The sequence goes on along the minus strand of NC_092052.1, from coordinate 96,027,841 downwards.
CCCACTCACGCGATCGCATGCCCCACTGATGCGCATAAACGTGTTATGCTACGATTTAGGAAATTGCACGATCGGCAAAATTCCTTCCGGCAAGTGCACCGGTTATCGTCGTCAAGTAAAAACTCACAATAGAGTGAGGTCGAATCCCACAAGGATTGGTTGAGTGAGCAATTCGGATTAGAAGTGTGTTCTAGTTGAGCGGAATCAAGATTTGAGATGAGAATTGCGGAATATAAAATTGGCGGGAAAAATAAATGACAAGAAAATTAAATGGCTGAATCTTAAATTGCATGAATTAAAGAGCAGAATGTAAATTGCTGAAATTAAATGGGAATGGGGATGATTGCAAGAATTGAATTGCAGAATGTAAAGAGAAAGTGGAAATCAGAAATGGGGAATTCATTGGGTTTAGGAGATATTGAAATCTCCGAATCAAAACATGTAAATCTCTTCCTCAACCAATGCATTCATTGAATTTTGCTTGGCAATCTTATATGATTGGATCCCAATTCCTTGGCTCACCAATGCTCTCTAAAAACAAACAAATTCCCAATCCCTTGGTTTAAATGTTCATAAGAAGAGATGATGCTTGATCACTGATTATACCACACAATTTCATGAACCACAATTTGGTAGGATTACATGTCACAATATCCATCCAAACCCCAATCCAATCCACTGTGAGAAAGCTTCTCTAGCATGAATCCTCCATTCCTTTCCCAAGGCTCCGAAGGATTCCAAGTATGAGTAGTCTCTTTCCCAAGACAACTACTCAATGGAATTAGATCGAGAAGCTTTCTAACAAAATTCAAGAGAAAAGATTGAAGAAGAAGATAAACTATTATTGATTCATTGAATTACAATAGAGCTCCCTAACCCAATGAAAGGGGGTTTAGTAAATCATAGCTCTGAATTCAATTACAAAGAAAAAGAAACTAGCTAAAAGTGAAAGTAAAAGTCCCCATCAGGGGCTGGATTCCCCTCCAATCCCCTTTTTCTCTCTCCCAAATGCAAAAACTAAGGCCTTTAAATAGGCTCCCTAAATTACAAAATGAAAATGAAATTCAAAGCAAATTACAATCAAATGAAAATAAACTATTCTAGATGATTCTTGTGGCCTTGATTTGGTGTTGTTGATGGGCCTTGCTTGCTTGAAGGGCTGAGTGACATAATTGATCCAAAAAGGATAATGATCCATTAAACTACACTCAAATGTTGCACCCCCTTTCTTGAGTCGTCACTTTGTTCTCTTGTCAACCTTGCCAATTTGATGCCAAATATAGACTATTATACCTCGTTGGAAAGCTATGGATGTCAGCTTTCTAACGCAACTGTAAGCACCTCAATTGGATCTCTACAACTCGAGTTATACTCCATGGAAGGTGAAGAGGTCAGCTGGCCTGATTGCATGTTGGTACTATGCTCTTCTATGCACATTACGGGGCTGTTTTCTCCCTCAATTTTTAGTATCCACCATGCATGCCATATATGCTTGGAAAGCTCTAGATGTCTTCTTTCCAATGCATTTTGAATCACTTCATTTGGAGTTTTGTAGCTCAAGTTATTTATGTTTGAAGAAGGCATGGTCAAGCTGTTCCATATAACACGTTTAAGCTTCAGTTTAAGGTTAAACTGAAGCTTAAACGTGGATAAAGGAAGGGCAGCCCTGGAGGTCGAACACGTTTAACCTCCAGTTTGAGGTCAAACTGGAGGTTAAACGTGGAAGCTTAGAATGGTAGCCCTGGAGGTGTCGAACACGTTTAACCTCCAGTTTGAGGTCAAACTGGAGGTTAAACGTGGAATGGCTCCCTGGTACTCTTCCTGGTTCTGGCGTTTAACCTCCAGTTTGAGGTCAAACTGGAGGTTAAACGTGGAACTCCTCCCTGAGTGGCATTATCATTCTGTCGTTTAACCTCCAGTTTGAGGTCAAACTGGAGGTTAAACGTGGAATGCTTCTTTAGTGAGGCTTTTCATTCTGGCGTTTAACCTCCAGTTTGAGGTCAAACTGGAGGTTAAACTTCATTTCCAGCATTTCTTATCCTTCATGATTTTTGGCGTTTAAGCTCCAGTTTAGGCTTAAACTAGAACTTAAACTCCACATGTGATATTCAAGCTTCCTTTATTGATTTTGTTGCTTCCTTGCCTAGCCTCTTCTTCCCTGAAATCATCCAAACAGTTGCATCAAAGTCTTGCTAAAATTCATGAGAATTCTTCCATTCATAGCATTCAAGGAATATAACTAAAAACTCATGGAATTTGCATAAAAATCTTCATGTTTGAATGATTTAAGACAAGCATGACTATTTGGCCCAAATGATTACTTAAGGCTCAAGAAAATGCATAAAACAACTAAAAATAACATAAAAATGCTAGTGAAACTAGCCTAAGATGCCTTGGCATCACAACACCAAACTTAATACTTGCTTGTCCCTAAGCAAGTTCTGAATTATTGAGAAGAAAGAATGAAACAGAAAGTAAATTCATTAGCCATATCAGTAAGTAATTGACATTGATTAATGGGGTGTTCATGCAGAAAGTTGTTGCAGCATCACTTTATTGTTTCTTAGGTAAGAATGTCACTTTTTATGTTTCCACTAAAACACTGCTATGGCCTCTTGTTATTCACATATCCTTGGCAAGTTTCTTTTCTTTGTTTTTCTTTTCCTTTGAGCTTATTTGCTCCTTGTTGCTCAGTGTCATGTGTTGCTCAAGCCTTTGGCATTTTCTTTTTCTTATTAGTGCACTACACATATCCACTACAGGCATTTTAGTTCACATTTCTTCTTGAGACATTGGTGCCCAGCACCTCTTTGTGTGACTAAATGTTTTGTATTTAGGTTGCTCTTGATAATGGACTTTTGGTTGATAATCCCGGGTTAGTTAACCCAAGTTACCAAGTGTTGAAACACTCCTCAGAACCTATTCATCCAAGCATATCCTTAATACATAAACACCACAGGCATTTGTCTCAGAAGTTCAAACCATTGGTGCCTACCTTATTTTCTCAATTTTTTTTGCTTTTTGGTTGCCCTTTTTCAGTGGCTTTTTCTTCTTCTTTTTCTTTCTTTTTCATGGCCAAAGACATTTATTCATCAAGATCCATAGACAGCATCCTAATTTCCACTAAAAGTGACAATTCTAACTTTATTTCTTAGTGAGCTGACTATTCAATCAAACATGCATACCACCACTTAATCTTATTTGATTTCTTACCAAATGGAATTGAGTTACTTTTGTTCAAACATTTCTTTTATTTTTATGGAAACAGAACAAGCATGGCAAGCATACATTTAAGCAAGTGAAGTTTATCCAGACACTTAGACTATCACTTATTTGGAAATTAAACAAACAGACAAACAAAAACTGCAATGACTCAAACTTAAAGCAGGGGTGCATGCAAACTTCCAATATCAGCAATTCAAAGTACAAGCAATTAAGTGACAATACAACCTTTTAGCATCTTCTTTGTTGTTCATCATCCTTCCTAGCCTTGGTGTTCTCTTTGATGATGATGTATATTCCTTCCATGAGATTGATTGTCTTCCTGCAAAGCTATTAGAAGTTGCTTGTTCCCCAAGCACTTTGAGAATTGGTTAGCATGCATGTATGTTTGTAGGCCTCTGAACTTAGATTGGTGTGAGAACACCAAACTTAGTTCCTTGCCATATGCAGCAATTTGGATCATATGCAGAAAACCTCATGTGCTTTTATTAAGAAAATAACTATGAACTAGAAAAAGAAACTATGAACTAGAAATTAAACTATTGGTTAAGTAGTTTCCCTGATTGGTTGGAGCTAGTGACTATTCATGCTGAGGTAGAAATGTGCTTTTAATGAAGTTTTTGGTGGAACACCAAACTTAGAATCTCACATTCACCCTTGAATTGTTTTGGTGTGCAACACCAAACTTAGCTCCTTGCAATACAGATAAATCTACTTAACTCTTTTATTGAAATAACTAGAAAAGAAAAACTACCTTTGGTTGGGTTGCCTCCCAACAAGCGCTTCTTTAACGTCATTAGCTTGACATGCTGTTCCTGACTTTCTTCCTCTTCCTCCAGTTTGTTAAGAGGAATGACTTCAAGTGGATAAAGGAGCTAGTTAGTGCCCCTTGTTGTGAATGCTTCTTTCCAGCAAGCTTTCCCTTGTGATTGGCTTGAGTGAACTTGCTTGTTGGCTCAGGAGTTGGATTGTTCTTCGACCTTCTCATCTTCATGGATATGGTCCTTTGTTTCTCGGTCACAATCCTCATTTTAGTGCTTGTTTCTACTGCCTTCACATCCTTGATCTCAGAACTTGGTTGTTGTTGGACAGTTGGAGTATCCTGTTCATCAAAAGCTTCCTGAATTTGTGGTTCAATGAGCCCTTCCTCTTTGCAACTCTCTGTTTCATTGGAGTGTGATCTCCCTTGATTAACCTTCTCCATTTCTTGTTCTTCTGATTCCTCCCTTGGGTTTACCATGGTCTCACTAGAAGAATTGTGGGTAGGGATTTGCTTTGATAGATATCCAATTTGTGCTTCTAGCTTTTGAATGGCAGCACCTTGATTTTGTAAGTTGGATATCACTTCTTCCTTAAAGCCTTTCAAATCGGCCACATCTCTGGCCATAGTTGCAATCATTCCTTCCATCCTATTTAATTGATCTTGAAATTGTTGGTTCGGATTGGGTTGATGAGGTTGATTATCTTGGCTGTGATATGGTGGCTGGGAGTATGTGTTTTGTGTGGGCTGATAGAGTCTTTGGTTGGAGTGTTGGTAGTGGTATGGCTCTTGTGTGAAGTGGGATGAGTCTTGTGGATAGTGAAATGAATTGTATGAATTTGAGAAGGAATTTTGTGCTGAGAAATGCTCAAGTGATGAAGAATTTGGATATGTAGAACTAGGAGGTGAGGTTGGATAATTCAGAGGTGATGGCTCTTGATGAATGGGGTGTGAATAAGTGAAATCTCTTTGGTTTTGATCTTCCCAGCCACAACTTGAGTAGTGATCAAAATCACCCAAACATGGACCATTTTGTGGCTCTGGGAAGTACCCCGTTTCCTGTTCCTGATACTCCCACCCACCATGAGCATAATAACATGAATCATTCTGTGGTGGTGGAGAGTTTCTCATGGATTTTGATTGACCAAAAGATGATGGATACTCCTTTCTTTTTTTGCAATGTGCCCAGTCTCAAACAATACTCATCCAAAGATAGTGGAAATCCCATAGTGAGGCAATATCACAAACAGCTGGTGGTTAGTATGCTAACAAGTGAATGAGCAAAGAAAACAAATTAAAATTTGTAGAAATTAGCAGTAATAAACTAAAACAAAAACTATTAACAAAAGAAAAGAAAAATTGCTCAATCTAGTTAACTTCCAATTTGAGAATTGTCAATCGAAAACCAATCCCCGGCAACGGCGCCATAAACTTGATGCGCATAAACGTGTTATGCTACGATTTAGGAAATTGCACGATCGGCAAAATTCCTTCCGGCAAGTGCACCGGTTATCGTCGTCAAGTAAAAACTCACAATAGAGTGAGGTCGAATCCCACAAGGATTGGTTGAGTGAGCAATTCGGATTAGAAGTGTGTTCTAGTTGAGCGGAATCAAGATTTGAGATGAGAATTGCGGAATATAAAATTGGCGGGAAAAATAAATGACAAGAAAATTAAATGGCTGAATCTTAAATTGCATGAATTAAAGAGCAGAATGTAAATTGCTAAAATTAAATGGGAATGGGGATGATTGCAAGAATTGAATTGCAGAATGTAAAGAGAAAGTGGAAATCAGAAATGGGGAATTCATTGGGTTTAGGAGATATTGAAATCTCCGAATCAAAACATGTAAATCTCTTCCTCAACCAATGCATTCATTGAATTTTGCTTGGCAATCTTATATGATTGGATCCCAATTCCTTGGCTCACCAATGCTCTCTAAAAACAAACAAATTCCCAATCCCTTGGTTTAAATGTTCATAAGAAGAGATGATGCTTGATCACTGATTATACCACACAATTTCATGAACCACAATTTGGTAGGATTACATGTCACAATATCCATCCAAACCCCAATCCAATCCACTGTGAGAAAGCTTCTCTAGCATGAATCCTCCATTCCTTTCCCAAGGCTCCGAAGGATTCCAAGTATGAGTAGTCTCTTTCCCAAGACAACTACTCAATGGAATTAGATCGAGAAGCTTTCTAACAAAATTCAAGAGAAAAGATTGAAGAAGAAGATAAACTATTATTGATTCATTGAATTACAATAGAGCTCCCTAACCCAATGAAAGGGGGTTTAGTAAATCATAGCTCTGAATTCAATTACAAAGAAAAAGAAACTAGCTAAAAGTGAAAGTAAAAGTTCCCATCAGGGGCTGGATTCCCCTCCAATCCCCTTTTTCTCTCTCCCAAATGCAAAAACTAAGGCCTTTAAATAGGCTCCCTAAATTACAAAATGAAAATGAAATTCAAAGCAAATTACAATCAAATGAAAATAAACTATTCTAGATGATTCTTGTGGCCTTGATTTGGTGTTGTTGATGGGCCTTGCTTGCTTGAAGGGCTGAGTGACATAATTGATCCAAAAAGGATAATGATCCATTAAACTACACTCAAATGTTGCACCCCCTTTCTTGAGTCGTCACTTTGTTCTCTTGTCAACCTTGCCAATTTGATGCCAAATATAGACTATTATACCTCGTTGGAAAGCTATGGATGTCAGCTTTCTAACGCAACTGTAAGCACCTCAATTGGATCTCTACAACTCGAGTTATACTCCATGGAAGGTGAAGAGGTCAGCTGGCCTGATTGCATGTTGGTACTATGCTCTTCTATGCACATTACGGGGCTGTTTTCTCCCTCAATTTTTAGTATCCACCATGCATGCCATATATGCTTGGAAAGCTCTAGATGTCTTCTTTCCAATGCATTTTGAATCACTTCATTTGGAGTTTTGTAGCTCAAGTTATTTATGTTTGAAGAAGGCATGGTCAAGCTGTTCCATATAACACGTTTAAGCTTCAGTTTAAGGTTAAACTGAAGCTTAAACGTGGATAAAGGAAGGGCAGCCCTGGAGGTCGAACACGTTTAACCTCCAGTTTGAGGTCAAACTGGAGGTTAAACGTGGAAGCTTAGAATGGTAGCCCTGGAGGTGTCGAACACGTTTAACCTCCAGTTTGAGGTCAAACTGGAGGTTAAACGTGGAATGGCTCCCTGGTACTCTTCCTGGTTCTGGCGTTTAACCTCCAGTTTGAGGTCAAACTGGAGGTTAAACGTGGAACTCCTCCCTGAGTGGCATTATCATTCTGGCGTTTAACCTCCAGTTTGAGGTCAAACTGGAGGTTAAACGTGGAATGCTTCTTTAGTGAGGCTTTTCATTCTGGCGTTTAACCTCCAGTTTGAGGTCAAACTGGAGGTTAAACTTCATTTCCAGCATTTCTTATCCTTCATGATTTTTGGCGTTTAAGCTCCAGTTTAGGCTTAAACTAGAACTTAAACTCCACATGTGATATTCAAGCTTCCTTTATTGATTTTGTTGCTTCCTTGCCTAGCCTCTTCTTCCCTGAAATCATCCAAACAGTTGCATCAAAGTCTTGCTAAAATTCATGAGAATTCTTCCATTCATAGCATTCAAGGAATATAACTAAAAACTCATGGAATTTGCATAAAAATCTTCATGTTTGAATGATTTAAGACAAGCATGACTATTTGGCCCAAATGATTACTTAAGGCTCAAGAAAATGCATAAAACAACTAAAAATAACATAAAAATGCTAGTGAAACTAGCCTAAGATGCCTTGGCATCACCCACGCGATCGCGTCACCCCAAATTTGGCAAATATATCAATTCGAACAGAGAGTTGTGCAGGCGCGAGGCTGCACTAGTGCCAAAAGCACAACATGGGTCACGCGACCGCATGACCGACGCGACCGCGTCACCTTACTTGAAGTGCAATCACGCGAACGCGTGCCCCATGCGGCCACGTCGCTTGCGCTGCACAGCTCAACCAAAATTGCCAAAATATCTTATCTTTTTCCTCTCCAATCCTAATTTTTCTTTTCCCTCCTTATTTCTTCCTTCTCCCTTCTTCTTTCTATCTCACATTTCACTCTCTCTCTCTCTCACCTCCATTAACAAGGTTTTATTTTCTTCTTCACTCTTTCCTTTTCTATCATTCTTCTTATTTTATATGTTATTTTCTTTTCTTTCCTCTTTCTTTTCATTTTCCATATTTTCTTTCTTCTTCTTTCCTTTTTACATGGCGTTAGAATTTTCTTTGAGTCATTATTCCTCATTATATGCTTGTGGATTATTGCACTTGTTTGGCAATTATATATTATTTTCTTTAAAGGATTGGTTGCATGTTCACCTTAATACTTTCTATACCTTATCTACCATGCATGCTTTGTGTTTGTGAAAAATTCCATATGGCATTATGCACTTTTCTATGTTATTCTACTATTCAATGCTGCTTTTCATAAACTCCCTTTACTATTGTATTAATTAAAATTAATTGTCAATACAAACGTGATATTTTGCTACAATGGGGTTTCCTACGGAGACAACCAAGGCAGGTCAATCTTTCTTGGGTAGTCGAGTTCTACTCTAACTTCTACCTGCCTACCCTGCAGTCTGTCTTTGTTCGTCAGAAGCAAGTCCCCATTATAGAAGAGGCCATTCAAAACACTTTAGGTCTTCCCCCTATTCCAGAAGGATTGGACGCCTTTCAAGAAGTCGCACTCAAGCGCCAAATGTACCAATTTGACTGGGAAGATGTTCTCAGAGTTATCGCATTACCTGGTAGCCGTTGGATCTATGGATACCATCGTACCCGCCCTAAGGGAATATCGGCTTCAGCACTTACTTTAGAGGCTCGCGTATGGGCACAGATCATGTCCCATTACGTCTTTCCGAGCACTCACGAGTCCTCCTTCACTGCGGACATGGCCATTCTACTATGGTGCCTCCTTACAGACCAGCCGCTGAATCTACCAAGACTTATCCGGAATGCCATGGGACACGTACAAATTGCGGGCAACCTACCTTTTCCTGCCTTGGTCTCAGATCTTGTCTCAGACGCCGGAGTTTCGTACAGAGCTGGAGACACCAAAGCCATGCTTCCACGGGATGATCAGTATGTCCCCAATGGGAAGTACCTTAGACTTCCAGCAGCCACTATTAGCCAGCATACTACACCAGTGGAAGATATTCCTTCTTCAGCACCACTAGCACCTACAACAGCCCAACTGCTCCATCAGATAATCGAAAGGTTGGATCGGCAAGAACAGAAGGTGAAGTTAAGGGAGCGCCGTAACGAGCGCCGATTTAAACACCTGAAGGAGCTACTCAAAGGACACTTCAAGGACTCAGACACCCCGGACTCCACTTCCTTTACCAGCACAGGGAGCCATGATGGTCGGGACTGTGGAGATATTGCTACCAGCCCACCCCTGTTCTTGACAGATGGCACCGAGGACGGTGCAAAGCCTTAAGTGTGGGGAGGTCGGTCAATACCTGACTTCTGGAGGTAATTTCTCTTCCCTAGCACCAATAAATTAGGATATTTTAGTTAGATTTTCTTTCTTTTATAGAATAGGATAAATTCCATAGTAATAGGTTAGTTGCGTGCATGCTCTACTTGATTGAAAAGACAATAAGTTTCTTCTAAGACTCTATCTTTGGAACAAAATTTCACTAATTTTTTAAAATTTTTTATGATAAATCTGCTTGAAGTTGTATTTGGAACATGATTTTTGAGCCAAAGAACACACAACCTGTGAGGATTTGAGCCTTTATGCATGGTTACATTATTTAACCATAATTATTTTATTCTTATGTGTTTACTTCTCTATGATTGTAATCTATATTTTGTTTCATCCTATATGTCCAATATTTATTATATTTGTATGCTCGCATATGATTGAGGCCATTATTTGTTTAAACTCACTTATCCAAATTAAGCCAACCCTTTTCAATTACCTTTGTTAACCACTTTGAGCCTTTAAATCCCATTTGTTCTATATTTCACCATATTACTAGCCTTAAGTGGAAAAATAATTGTATATCCCAAATTGAATCTTTGGTTAGCTTAAGATAGAATTGTGCGTGCTAGTTAAGTATGGGAAATTGTGGAAACAAAGGATAATAAGGGAATGGGTCATGATAATATTATGGGAATTTGGATACCTACTCATGTGAAACTATAAGAATTAAAAATCTATGTGCATTGATAAGTTATGTTTATTTTTTATGTATATATAAAAAAATCAAAAAAATCAAAAATCAATAAATAAATAAGGGGACAAAATTACTCCAATGCTGAATTAAGAATTCAAAGATCAATGCACATATGATAAAATTAAAATAAAAAGTTGATACATGAGTACGGAATATAAAAGGGAATTCTGGGTAGCTAGGTATGAATTCTAAGGTTACACTAAATATATATAGGTTGGGTTAAAGCTTGGGTTAATTAAAGATTCAATTTATAAGCTCACTTAACCATATATGTATCCCTACCTCTACCTTGGCCCCATTACAACCCTGGAAAGACCTCATGATGTTTGCATTGGTATATTAACTGTTGTTGATTGGTTAGGAGAAAAACAAAAGTTAGAGAGCATGATTAGAGAAGGATAGAGTGATGACCCTATACACTAGAGAGACTAGAGTGTACATACATCATCAGTGAGGGTTCAATGCTTGAATTTCCATGTTCCCTGCTTTCATGAGCTATCTTCTTGCATTTTTATCTATCTTACTGTATAATGATAGAATTAGTGGAATTTGATTTGCAATTGTTTTGAAGAGCTTATATAGTTTTGATCAAGTGGGCAAGAATCATATAGTTGCATTCATATATATAGGATTGCATTGCATTACATGAGTTTCTACATGTTCATACTTATTTATTTTATCTCCTTCAATTAAGCATGAGGACATGCTAATGTTTAAGTGTGGGGAGGTTGATAAACCACTATTTTATGGTTTATATTGTGTTTAATTGTGTGGTTTTATCATGATCCTTACCCACTTATTCATTAATTTAGCATGCATTTATATTTCCTTCCTGAAATTATCACATGATTGAAAACTGCTTCCTAGAGACTTTTAATTATGCATTTTAATTCTCCTTTATTCCATTCGATGCCGTGATCTGTGTGTTAAGTGTTTCAGGCTTTATAGGGCATGAATGAGTTTGAGATTGGAAAGGAAGCTTGCAAAAATGGAAGGAACACAAGAAATTGAGGAGATGACCAGCGAGAAGCGACGCGACCGCATGGACGACGTGACCGCGCGGAGAAGATCAAATCGCAGTGACGCGGCCGCATGGATGACGCGACCGCGTGGCATGGAATAGCACGAGTGACGCGGCCACATGGGTGACGCGACCGCGTGACAAAGCAGAATGCCGAATGACGTGTCCGCATGAGCGACGCGATCGCGTGACATGCGCGATCTGCATAATCTGTAGAATTCGCTGGGGGCGATTTTGGACCCTATTTTAACCCAGTTTTTGGCCCAAAACTGCAGACTAGAGCCAGAGAACATGCAGAAACCAAACACAACATTTATTCTACACAGTTTTTAGTTTTAGATCTAGTTTTCTTCTCCTCTAGGTTTTCTGGCTACACATTCATAGTTCTTAGGATTTTAATTTTCTCTTGCTTTTGCATTGGGATATTGAGAAGAGTTATTACCTCATCAAGACTTCATCATTCTAGTTCGTTTTCTTTACTTGGCTTTACTCTTCCATATCCTTTGTTTTGTTTAATTTTACCATTGGAATATTTTTAGGATTATTTAATACAAGGATCACTTTTATTTTTAATTGATTATTTTGATTTTTATTTACAATGTCTTTCTTCAATTCCTTTTCATATGCTATGAATTTTACATTCACAATGAGCGAGTAGTTCCCTAACTTGATGGGGAGTTGATTGAAAGGAACCTTTGAGTTGGAAAGCTTGAAAGAAAAATTGTAATTGGGTTTATGGTTGGATTGCCTTCTAGTCACTAACACCAATCTCTTTTAATTAAGTGCATTGCAACTTGTGAACAGACGTAGCATTCCAACTTGTTTGACGTTCCCTTACCTAGTAAGGGATAACTAAACAAGACAACCTTTAATTGTCAATTAATCTAGAGAGTATTCCAACAATAATAGGGATTCCAAGTGATCAACTCCCAGTCAAGGCTTTTATTTATATTATTCAAATTCTCCAATTTAATTCGCTGTTTACTCAACTCAAACCTTTTTGAAAACCTCTGATTAATAAAATAGCACACCTTTCTACAACTCGTTGGGAGACGACCTGGGATTCATACTCCCAGTATTTTAATTTCAATTTTCTGTGATACCTTTCTAAATTGATAGGCAGGTTTCTGGCGAGTTAAGAAGTATACTTGCAACGTATATAAATTAACAATTTTTAATTTGCCAATTTCTGCCCGCATCAGTAAGGTCAGCCAACTGCTTGGTAATTAGCTTGTTTTGGGCCAGCAGTGCATCCACGTTGTTCAGCTCCATCACTCCTCTAGTGTTGCCTCTTTCAGAAGCATGGAAGTAGTCATTCTCAGCAACACTCTCAATGACATCTATGGCTTCTTCAATGGTCTTTTTCTTGTTCAGAGATCCCCCTGATGAGTGGTCTACTGCCTTCTTTGATTTATAGGAAATACCCTCATAGAAAATGTGTAACTGCACCCATTCGTTGAACATATCTGGTGGGCACCTTCTTGTCAAGTCCTTAAACCTCTCCCATGCTTCATATAGAGTTTCACCATCTTGTTGCCTGAAGGTCTGTACCTCGGCTCTCAACCTATTGATCCGTTGAAGAGGATAGAATCTCGCCAAGAATTTGTTCACCACATATTCCCAGGTTGTTAAACTCTCCTTCGGGAAGGATTCCAGCCATTTGGATGCTTTGTCCTTAAGTGAGAAGGGAAATAAAAGCAGTCTATAGGTGTCGGGATGAACACCATTAGACTTCACAGTATCACATATCCTCAGGAATGTGGTTAGATGTTGATTGGGGTCTTCTTGGACACTTCCTCCGAATGAACAGTTGTTCTGAACCAGGGTGATGAGCTGTGGCTTTAGTTTAAAGTTATTGGCATGTATGGTTGGCTTTTGGATGCTACTTCCACAGTTTCTTGGGTTTGAATTTATGTAAGATCCCAGAACTCTTCTCTCTTGTCTAGCATGATGCACTAGACCTTCTCTGCCATGGTTGTGAGCTTCTTCTTCATGATGGTTCTCCATATTCTCATCCATGTTTGGTTCAAAATACTCCTCCTCATCCTTAGCACTAACGACTCTCTCTCCTTTTGCTTCCCTCCTTAATCTAAGGAAGGTCCTCTCAGGTTCAGAATCAAAAGAAGTTGAAGCCCCGCTTCTTCTACCTGTCATACAACCAACAAGGCCAAAGCAAAAGGGAGATAGATGCAGGAAGTATTCTTGTCAGAAATGCTGTTAGTGTGAGTGATACAATATATCAAACAGTTAGTGGGTTAGTGAACTGAATTGTAACAAATAAGAAAACACTACAAATGGGTAATGGGTAAAGGAAAGAAAATAACTACAATTGAAAGTAAATCACTCAAATGAAATTAAATCAAACAAAAGAAAATGCTCAATCTAGGTAATCAACTAATTTAATCATTGTTGATACAAAATCAATCCCCGGCAACGGCGCCATAAACTTGATGCACGAAAACTTGTCTCTCAACAATTTTCCCTCGGCAAGTATACCGAATTGTCGTCAAGTAAAAACTCACAATAGAGTGAGGTCGAATCCCACAGGGATTGATTGGTCAAGCAACTTTAATGGAAATTTGATTTAAGTAAAATTTGATTTGAGAATTGCAAGAAATTAAATGGCCGAAAAGTAAATAACAGGAAATGTAAATGCTGGAATTAAAGAGCAAAATGTAAATGGCGAAAAGTAAATTGCAGAATCTTAAATGGGAATTTGGGGAAATGAACATAAAAGTGAATGGCAGAAAGTAAAGAGAATGGGTAAGATCAGAAGTGGGGAGTTCATTGGGCTCAGGAGATGTTGTATTCTCCGGATCAAGTTCATTTTCATGTCTTCCTCAATCAATGCATTCATTAATCTCCTTGGCAATCTTAAGTGATTGGATCCCAATTCCTTGGTAATTCAATCTCTCAAACCTTGATCAATAGCCAATTCCTTGGTCTAATTGCTCATGAGAAGAGATGAAGTGTGGTCACTGATTATACCACATGTATTCCCAAATCAAAGTGTTGGTAGGATTATATGTCACTATATCCATCCAAACCCCAATTTGGTCCAACATGAGAAAGCATTTCTAGCATGATCTCTTCATTCCTCTTCCAAGGTTCCGAAGAGATCCAAGTATGAATAGCTTCTTTTCCAAGACAACTACCCAATTGGATGAAGATTGAAAGCTTTCTAGTAAAATCAAGAGAAAAGAAAGAAGAAGAATAATGAAAACTATTATTGATCCATCAAATTACAACGGAGCTCCCTAACCCAATGAAAGGGATTTAGTTGTTCATAGCTCTGGGAATGGAAAGAAAAGATGGAAAATACATTCTCAAAGTAAAACTAAAAATGCAAAGAAAGTAAAATTATACAGAGAGTAGTTCTCCTAATGCCCCCTTTTCCAAAACTCCTCTAGTTCAAAACTACCCCAATATATACCACTCTTCTGATCTTCTAGTTAGCTCTTCAAGTCCTTGGAGATGGGGCTTTGGATCTTGAGTTGAAGCAGTTTGGAATCTTCAGTGGGCTCAGCTTTACTTGTAGAGAAAGTGTGAAGTAGGCATGAACTTTAGCTAGGACGTTAGTGGCGTTAACGTAAAGAAAGGATTTTACTTTCCCGTACGCATATCCTATAGATTATGAGTACGGGAAATTGACTATTTCATGAATCAAAAAAGGCCGTGGATCATTCTTCAGGAGACTCACTCAACAAGAAGAAAACCATTGAAGAAGCCATAGATGTCATCGAGACTGTAGCTGAAAATGAGTATAACTAATGTTATACTCATTTTCTCACGTTAGAGTCCACGTTAGTATAACTAACGTGGCTCTTAACGTGGGTATGCCTTAGCCTCAAGAGCACTAGTGACACTTACCTTTGTCACTAACGCTCCAAACGCCCCTTCTCACGTTAGTGCCCCACGTTAATTGTCTTAACGTGGTGGTGATTGCCATCTCCAACGTTAGTGACAAAGGTGAGTGTCACTAACGTTGACTCATCATTTCTTTCCTCCATGTTAGCTTTCACATTAATGCAATTAACGTGGCAAATAACGTGGCTCATAGTGGCTTAGTCTAACGTTAGTGACAAAGGTGAGTGTCACTAACGTTGGCGATTCCTTGCTCCTCCCATGTTAGAGTTCACGTTAATGTAGTTAACGTGACTCTTAACGTGGCCAATTGGGCTTAGTCCAACGTTAGTGACAAAGGTGAGTATCACTAACGTTGGCATTGTCTTCTCTTTCCTCGTTAGAGTTCACGTTAACTGAGTTAACGTGACTCTTAACGTGGCTAATTGCCAATTTGGAGCGTTAGTGGTATTCACTTTTACCACTAACACTGGAGCTCCCTTTCTCTCCACGTTAACTACCACGCTAACGTAGTTAATGTGGCAATTAGTATGGGCCATGATGGTTTTGAAGGCGTTATTGGCAATCACTTTTCTCATTAACGTTGCAAGTTTATTCCCATTCCACGTTAGTGGTCACGTTAATTAGATTAATATGGCTACCAACGTGGCTCTTCCTTGCTTCCTTTGTCTTGAAATCAAGCAAATAAAGTGCATCAAAGCTCTAATCCAAGTTATGAGACATGCATTATCCAATTTGTCATTCAATTCATGCATAATTCGCATAAGATCACATGAAATTCACAATGTTTACTTAAATCAAGATGTAAGTGATTATCTACCCAAAACTTGCTTATTTACTAAGAAAATGCATGAAACTACCCTAAAACAGTAAAGAAAAGGTCAGTGAAACTGGCCAAAATGCCCTGGCATCAAAGACCATCTTTTCTTCATGCAATCTCAATAGTAGTTCCCTTTTTTGCACATCGATGATGGCTCCAGTAGTAGCTAGAAATGGCCTTCCTATGGATGATTGATGTGTTGGCCTCTTCTTCTATATCCAGCACAACAAAATCAACTGGGAAAATGAATTCCCCCACTTTTACTAACAAGTCTTCCACCACCCCATGTGAAAACTTAAATGTTCTATCAGCCAATTGGAGTGCCATTCTTGTTGGCTTGGCTTCCTCAATCTTCATCCTTCTCATCATGGTTAAGGACATGAGATTTATGCTAGTTCCCAAGTCACACAAAGCTTTCTCAATAGTGATATCCCCTATGATGCAGGGGATTTGGAAACTCCCTGTGTCTTTCAGTTTTTGAGGAAGCTTCTTTTGTATGATGGCGCTGCATTCCTCAGTTAATAATATGGTCTCTTTTGTCTCCCAGTTCCTCTTTCTTGTTATAAGCTCTTTCAAGAATTTGGCATAGAGTGGCATTTGTTCTAATGCCTCAGCAAATGGTATGTTAATTTGGAGCTTCTTGAAGATCTCTAGGAACTTAGAGAATTGGCCATCCTTCCCACTTTTTCCCAGCCTTTGTTGGTATGGTGCTTTTGGCACATAAGGCTTCAGGACTGGTTTTGGTGAAGGTGGAGCAGGGGTATCTTCTTCATCCTTATTCCCATGCTTTTCTGCAACTTTCTCTTTATGGTTGTCTTTGCTTGGGGTCCCTTCCTCCACAGCTTTCCCGCTTCTCAGTGTAATGGCCTTGCATTCTCCTCTTGGATTGGCCATGATATCACTGGGAAATGTGTGTGTGGGCAGTGGGATTTGCTTGGATAAGATCCCCACTTGTACTTCCAACTTTGAGATTTCTACGCCTTGATTTTTTAGATTTGACCTGTATTCTTCTTGATTAGCGTCTATCCTTCTTTTAGTCTATGCTTGTCTCTCCATAAGGGTGGAAACTGCTCCTGTAATCTGTGATGATAGTTGTGCTATTGCAGCCTCCATCCTCTCAAAGTTGCTTTTGATTTCACATGGTTGCATAGTTGAGGGTGGTGTGTCTTGATTGAGGTTGTTGTGTATTGGTTGGTTGCTATGGTATGATGTGTTTTGTGAGTTATGGTAGGGTTTATGATTTCCTGTTTGATGGTTGGTGTTGTGAGTGGAATATTGATTTGATGGATAAGGTTTGTTGTGGTCCTGGTTGTGGCTTTATTGGTTTCCCCACCCAAAATTTGGGTGGTTCTTCCAACCTGGGCTGTATGTCTTAGAGTGTGGGTCATATGGTGGTCTGGATGAGTTGTTCACATAATTAGCTTGTTCTCAGTCACCTTCAGATTCTGGTGCAGTCCCTTCTTGTTGAGGAGTTTGGTCTTGAATGACTGAGACTTGATTAGCCTCCATCCTTTTGGTTAAGGCTGCTATTTATGCTACAATTGCCTTGTTCTGAGCTAATAAGGCAT
This sequence comes from Arachis hypogaea, assembly GCF_003086295.3. NCBI lineage: Eukaryota > Viridiplantae > Streptophyta > Magnoliopsida > Fabales > Fabaceae > Arachis > Arachis hypogaea. The sequence continues at coordinate 96,010,345 of NC_092052.1, read as the reverse complement.
CTACAAAAGTTGAGTTCTAGCACTCCTTTCTTCTGAGTCCTTTCTAAAGCATAGAAATACTCATTTTCAACTACAGTCTCGATGACATCTATGGCTTCTTCAATGGTTTTCTTCTTGTTGAGTGAGCCTCCTGAAGAATGATCCACTACCTTTTTTGATTCATAGGATAGCCCTTCATAGAAAATGTGTAGTTGTACCCACTCATTGAACATTTCTGAAGGTTTGCACCTCAGCTCTCAGCCTGTTGATTCTTTATGGAGGGTAAAATCTTACAAGGAATATATTCACGACCTCCTCCCATGTAGTTAGGCTATCCTTGGGAAATGATTCCAACCACTTTGCTGCCTTATCTTTGAGTGAGAAAGGGAACAAGAACAGTTTGTAGATGTCAGGGTGTACCCCATTGGACTTTACAGTATCACATATCCTCAAGAATTTGTTGAGATGTTGATTAGGGTCTTCTTGGGTACTTCCCCCATATGAGCAATTATTCTGAACAAGTGTGATGAGTTGAGGCTTCAGCTCAAAATTATTAGCATGAATTGTTGGCTTTAGGATGCTGCTGCCACAATTTCCTAGATTTGGGTTGATGTAGGAGCCTAAGACTCTCCTTTCTTGCCCAGTGATAAACCCATATTTTATGATATATTTTGTGCCTAATTTAAGTGATTTATTCAATCCTTCACTCACTTATTCATATTAATTGCATGGTTTTACCTTCCCTTCCTTATTATGTGATGTATGTGAAAAACATGTTTTCTACGCTTTAAAAGTAATTATTTTAATTACCCTTTACTTCCATTCGATGCCGTGATTCATGTGTTGAGTAGTTTCAGATCTTCTAAGGCAGGAATGACTTAAAGGATGGAAAGGGAACATACAAAAATGGAAGGAAATCACAAAATGGAGTTTTTGAAGAAACTGGCAGTGACGCGATCGCATGGACGACGAGACCGCATGCCAGCGCGAAATGGTAGTGTCGCGACCGCGTGATTGACGCGATCGCGCGCCTTGAGCAAAACGCATATGACGCGGACGCATGATTGAAGCGACCTCTTGGCAAGGAAAACTCCAATTGACGCGACCGCGTGACCCACGCGGACGCGTGACAGAGGCCACACACCAAAAATTACAGAAAATGCTCCCAGCGATTTCTGAAGCCCTTTTTGGCCCAAATCCAAGTCCAGAAGGCACAGATCAGAGGTCATGAAGTGGGGGAATGCATCCATTCAAAAGAGGGTCTCCAATTAGTTACTTTTCATGAATTAGATGTAGTTTTGAGGGAGAGGTTCTCTCCTCTCTCTTTTAGGATTTAGAATTAGGATTTCGTTTGCTTTCAGGATTATCTCTTTTTATCAGGTTCAACATTTCTTTTTATTACTTATTTTCTCAATTTAATTTATGAACCCTTCTATGTTACAGATAATTCCTTTGATCAATGTTATTTGAGGTATTTCAGTTTATGATTGCTTTCCTTTATTTACATTATTGTTATTTCCAATCTGAAGACATTTTTACTCTAGCAGATTTACTTTTCCCCTTTTGGTCTTGGTTAAGAAATCAGTAACTCAGGAGTTATCAAACTCAACATGATTGATAATTGTTATCTTTTGCTAATTGAATTGAACTTCAATAATCCCAATCTTTCCTTAGGGATTAACTAGGATTTGAAGATCAAACTAATTAGTCACTTGACCTTTCTTTGCTTTGAGCAAAGGCTTTCATCATCATTGATAAGGATAACTAGGATAGGACTTCCAATTTCTCATACCTTTCCAAAAGTGTGTTTTACAGTTATTTATTTATTTTATAGTCTTTTACTTATTTTAATTGCAATTTAATTTACTTGTTCCTCATCTTCGAAACCCCAATTTACAATCTTCATAACAAATAATAAGAACATACTTCCCTGCAGTTCCTTGAGAAGACGACCCGAGGTTTGAATACTTCGGTTATCAATTTTTAAGGGGTTTGTTATTTGTGACAACCAAAACGTTTGTAAGAAGGGATTTCTGTTGGTTTAGAAACTATATCGACAACGCGACTATTTTTATAAAATTCTTTACTAGCAAAAAATCCTAACGTCACCCAGCATGATTGCCAGCTTCCTCTTCAACATGGTAATGTGCTTCTTCTTCCATGGTGGTTTCTAGATTTTCCTCCACTAGTTCCTCTCTAACTATGCCTTTGCCTCTTGCTTCCCTCTTTCGCCTAAGGAAGGTCCTCTCAATTTCACTATCAAGGGGAGATGAAGTCTCTCCTCTTCTACCTGTCATACACTTAGCAATTAACCAGCAAAGAACAAATGAAGTAAAAAAAAATCTTGTTGAGATTAGTGGTTAGCTTTGTTGATGCAATTAATTGAACAATTAGAAGAGTGGAAATATGGATGATGGGTAACTAAAATAATCAAAAAAAGAAAGAAATAGAACTCAGAGAGAGATTAAAGAAAAACAAAAAGTGCCAAAAAAATAAAATAACAAGGAAATTAAATTGCTTAATCTAACTCTTCAATCAATTTAATCACTATCAAATTTAAGCCAATCCCAAGCAACGGTGCCATAAAACTTGATGAGTCCAATTCACACCCCCATTCAAAAATGGTGAATCAGTCTTTTGGCAAGCGCACTAAAATTATCGTCAAGTAATAACCCACAGTGGAGTGGGATCGTATCACAGAGATTGGCAAATTCAAGCAGTTTAAATTGATTCATGAATTAGTCAAGCAGAACAAGTAGATTGTGATTTACAGAATCATAAATGACTTGAAAGTAAATGGGAGTGGGGGATCGCTGAATGTAAAATTAAGCTATAAAGAAAGGAATAGATAAGAATGGGGAAATTCATTGAGATCAGGAGATGTTGTCTCTTTGGATCAAGTTTAGCTTACATCCTCTTCAATCATGCAACTCATTGACCTCTTGGCAATCATGATTGATTGAGCCCCAATCCCTCGGTGACTTAATCTCTCAGATCTTGATCAATAGCCAATTCCTTGGTCTAATTGCTCATGAAGAGAGATATGCTTGGTCCCTGATTATACCACACACTATCATAGGTCCAAGTAGAGGGAGGATTATATGTCACCATATCCATAGACCAAAACCCAGATTCTACTCAAGTGTGAAAAGGGATTTCAAGCATGGTTTCATGTTTCCTTTCCCAAGGTTCCCATGAAACCCATTTTGCATTCAATCTCTTTCCCAAGATAATTGAACACTAAGCATTAAGAACGAAATTCCTTCTAACAAATCAAAGAGAAGATGAAGAGAAGAAGGATTTCACTATCATCAATCCATCAAATACAACAGAGCTCCCCCTCTCAATGAGAGGGGATTTAGCTACTCATAGCTCAAAGAAAGTACTCAAAAGTAAAGTGTAAAAGTGGATCTAAAACTAATCTCTTTGACTGCTTGACCTCCTTCTCAGTACTCCGTGGGGGTATTTATACTACTCCTAGTAAAAATAAAAGAATTACAAAAGTGAAATAGGAAAATTACATTTTTCGAGGGAAAAGAAACTCAATAAGTGTGACTTCCCAGCTGGCGTGTGGTTGGCGCTCTAGGGGCGTGTCATGTGCTCCCTCAATTCTGGCTTTGCATAACATGCCTAGTCCCTCAAGTGACACGCTCATCTTCATAACAACCTTGGCGTGCCATGCCTTCGAGCTCAAGTGGCACGTGCTACCCTTTTTCCACTTATCTTGCTTCTGGAAACTTGAACTAGCGTGGCACACCAGGATATGGCGTGCCACGCCTTCGATACCAAGTGGCACGCCCCATGTATTTGGCCTCCTTCACCCTCTCTGGAAACTTATACCAATGTGCCACGCCTAGAGGCTGGCGTGCCACGCCCATGATCTTGCCTTGGTTCCAATAGTTGGCGTGCCACACCTCAGCCTTCAAGTGGCATGCCATAGTGAGATTCTTGGGTTGGCGTGCCACGCCTTCGACATCAAGTGGCATGCCAAGCAATTGCTTTGGTCTCTTTGTGCATTGGCGTACCACGCCTAGTCGCTCAAGTGGCACGCCCAGCCCTTGCTTTGGTCTCTTTGTGCATTGGCGTGCCATGCCTAGTCGCTCAAGTGGCACGCCTAAGTGAGATTGAGAGGTTGGCATGCCATGCCTTCGACCTCAAGTGAACGCCCAGTCTTCAATTGCCTTCAGTCTCGTCTCTGGATTATTGTACCAACGTGCCACGCCATGCTGCTCAAGTGGCACGCCCATACATTTGTGAACTCTTCAAGATTGGCGTGCCACGCCTAGATCCTCAAGTGGCACGCCCAAGTGACTTTTTGGAGCTGGCGTGCCACGCCTTCGATACGAAGTGGCACGCCATAGTGAAGGTTGTTCTTGGAGTGGTGAGTTGGCGTGCCACGCCCCTTAGCTCAAGTGGCACGCCCATAATAGATGATGGGTTAGGCGTGCCACGCCCTTGCTGTGTTCTCCATTGTTGCTCTTTGGAACTTTGTACTAGCGTGCCACGCCCAGTCCCTGGAGTGCCACGCCCACATCCATGCTTGAACTTCTCCTCTGGAATTTAGTACTAGCGTGCCACGCCAGTGCACCTTTGTGGAGTTTGCTCCCAAGTGGCATGCCAGTTTCACACGCCCAGCTTCTTGTTGCTTTCTTCCCATTTTTGATGCCTTTTTCACCTGAAATTCAGCACAACTCATTTCAAAGTAGTGTACCATAATATTCATCAAATAATGCATGAATTGTACTGATCAAATGATATTTATGCTCTTTTATGGTCCTCTTTATGCAAGAAAGAAGGGTAGATGATGCAAGTTGGTGCACGAAATCACAATCACACTTTTGCAATTCCGCACAACTAACCAGCAAGTGCACTGGGTCGTCCAAGTAATACCTTATGTGAGTAAGGGTCGATCCCACGGAGATTGTCGGCTTGAAGCAAGCTATGGTTATCTTGTAATTCTTAGTCAGGATATCAGTAATGATTCTTAGTTTTAATTATAAAAAGTAAAAGAACATGAAATAAATACTTGTTATGCAGTAATGGAGAACATGTTGAGGTTTTGGAGATGCTCTGTCTTTTGAATCTCTGCTTTTCTACTGTCTTCTTCTTCACGCACGCAAGGCTCATTCCATGGCAAGCTGTATGTTGGTGGATCACCGTTGTCAATGGTTACCATCCATCCTCTCAGTAAAAATGGTCCAGCTACAGGTTTCGTAGGGCTAATCATCTGTCGGTTCTCACTAGTGTTGGAATAAGATCCATTGATCCTTTTGCACACTGTGACTGCGCCCAACATTTGCGAGTTTGAAGCTCATCATAGTCATCCCTCCCGGATCCTACTCGGAATACCATGCACAAGGTTTAGACTTTTCGGATCTCAAGAATGCTGCCAATTGATTCTAGCTTATACCACAAAGATTCTGATCTCACGTATTTGAATGCTCTGTTGTCAGGAGAGGCAATCAAACTCGTGAACCAGGAACCAAAGAGATACATACTTAATTTAAGGTAGAACAGAAGTGGTTGTCAGGCACGCGTTCATAGGTTGAGAATGGTGATGAGTGTCATGGATCATCACATTAATCATGGTTAAATACAAGCTAGTATTTTAGAACAGAAACAAGCGTGATTGAATAGAAAACAGAAGTAATTGCATTAATCCATTGAGACACAGCAGAGCTCCTCACCCCCAACCATGGAGTTTAGAGACTCATGCCATAGAAGATATAAGTTCTGATGTAAAATGTCATGAGTTACATAGTAAGTCTCTAAAAGTAGTTTTTATACTAAACTAGTGACCCAAGTTTACAGAAAATGAGAAAACTAAGATAGATAGTGTAGAAATCCACTTGCGAGGCCCACTTGGTGTGTGTTTGGGCTGAGAATTTAAGCATTCACGTGCATAGGCTGCTCCTGGCATTTAACTCCAGCTTTTGTACCAGTTTGGGCATTTAACTCCAACTTTTATGCCAGTTCTGGCGTTTAACGCCAGAATAAGGTAGGGACTTGGCGTTAAACGCCGGTTTACGTGATCTCAACTCGGGCAAAGTATGGACTATTATATATTGCTGGAAAGCCCAGGATGTCCACTTTCCAACGCAATTGAGAGCGTGCCAATTAGGCTTCTGTAGCTCCAGAAAATCCATTTCGAGTGCAGGGAGGTCAGAATCCAACAGCATCTGCAGTCCTTTTTCAGCCTCTGAATCAGATTTTTGCTCAGGTCCCTCAATTTCAGCCAGAAAATACCTGAAATATCAGAAAAACACACAAACTCATAGTAAAGTCCAGAAATGTGATTTTCACAAAAAATCTAATAAAAATATACTAAAAACTAACTAAATTATACTAAAAACTACCTAAAAACAATGCCAAAAAACGTATAAATTCGGATTTAGCCACCATTACGGGTTTTCTCTTTCTTAACAATTCATCAGTCCTTTTCTCAATAATTGTCAAATAGAAAATTCTCAATGAATCGGAATTCAAAATTCATAATATTTAATAATTCAACTCCCACATAATCCATCAATCCAACTCCATTCTCATCAATTCGTAACCAATTTCCCCATATCATAGAATCTTTTCAAAATTAAACTTAATCAACCAGTAATCCGAATATCAGCCTTCCATAATTCTAGTTATTTTAAAGTTATTTACTCTTTAGCAAGGTTACTACTTTGTTTTAAAAGTCAGATTTCAAGAAACAATTCAATACTTAAACTTCAGTCTTTTTACAGTTCTAAACTTAATTTTAATTAATCACGGATCAATATTAACAACCATTAAAACTAATTCCAACCAATCGTACGTCAGTTTCACAACCATTTTGATATATTAGATAAATAAAATCAATGGCAAGCACTTATTCTCAATAATCAAAATACAGTCACAACTCAATCAACTCAGCATAATCACCTAAAAACAGAATTCTCAACAATTCCCATAGAATCAGAAAACCAATATTAGTCACAGCCTCAATCCAAAATTAATCTTGTCAATTAATCAATCACTCACAACAAGAACACCCAACGACATCATAGCCACAACCTAAAACCAATAAATTAAATTCAATACTAGAAAATCATCTCAATACTAAACTTAATCCAAATTTCACAACTTCAAATCAAGCTTTCCTATCAATTAATCATATTTATGAATTATTTGTAATTACTCACTAAACCTCATTGGCATTCATAAGTTAAAACCGTTAATTTTTAACATAAATTCCCTACCTCAATGTTGAATTTTGTAGAAATCATCAAACACGGCAGCTCATTTAGCAATTTCCAGTACCAATTCCCATGGCAGCGTGAGCGACATGGGAAAATGGCATCCTCCCTGTTCCAGTTCGTGATTCCAGTGGCAGCAGTGACATTCCCGAAATCGGACAAAGTCAAAATGAGTGAAAGAAACCTCCGAGCAGTTCCAGTGAGCTTGATCGGTAGTTCTCCAACGGCCAGAATTGCGGCAACAGCAACAAACAACTCAATGGCGGCAGAGGTTCTGGCAACTCGTAGAACCTAGAGGTAGAGGAAGAACAGATGATGAAGATGAGCAGTGACAAGGATGAATTGCTTTAGAACCATAATAGTATCATCGGCAAGCTCCAACGACGTTCCCGGTGACAGTTACGGCAGCGCGCTGGTTTGGCGACGGCGCTACAGCCTTTGTCGAGCTCCGGTGTCAACAACGGTGATGTCTCTCAGTATCGTCGCATTTTGTTCGGCGAAGGCCAAGCCTCCTTCCCAGCAACGGAGTTCGGGCTCCCTTCCTCAGCAGCGACGGCTCAGCAGCGACTTCGCGGTCTCTCTTCGTGAACAGCGATGGCAACAATGTGGAGCATCGACAGTGAGGCGTGGCGGTGGCAGATCGGTCACGATGGAGGCATGGCAACGCACCATTCTTCTCGGCCTTGGCTCTCGTCACGACGTCATCTTCTCTTCTCCGTGGCAGTGTTGACGGTAGCATAACGGGCTCGGTGTGCACCATGCGACAACCTGCTGGATGGTGGCGGTGTGCGATAAGAATAACGGCGGCGACAACTAAGTGCGACAGCAGCGGCGCTTTCTTTCTCTTCTTCCCTATTTTTGCGTCTGTGTTGTCAGTAAGTGAGAGTGGCAGATGGAATAAGGGTTAGGGTTTCCCAATTTGAGAATTAGGGTTTCTAATTTTCAATTTGGGAGTTAGGGTTAAAAATTAGGATTTTATAAAGGAATATGGATAGATATGAATAGATATTTTGATAAAATTGGAGAGTAGAGTAATTTTAAAATCAACTATACTCTATTAAAAATATTTTTGAACATTGTTTATCAACATATTGCAAAGTTTAATCATTATTTCTAATTTAAAATATAAAATGAACATATTAATCCCCGTTTAAAAATTATAGTTAAAACTCAATATTAATTATTCAAATTAAATGATATAACTTTTCATTATTTTTCTATCATCGGAACTTTAATTTCAATTTATAAAATAACCAATTATAATAAAATTACCTAAGAATGTTAATTAATGTAAACTCAGTATTTACAAAATCAATTTAATCATTCTTAATATATTATTTTCTAAAAATAAGGAACTCGAGTTAAATCATAAACTATTCATAATAGAATTTATTTAAATTAAATTATACAATCTTTCTTTTTTTTCAATTACCAAAATTATAATTTTAATTATACCAAATATCCAATAAAGATTATATAGAAATTCTAATTAACTTAAACTCTAATTATTATAAAAAATTACATATAACTCTTAATTATTTTTTAAATTCAAAGTATCATAAAGCTTTATTGTATTACTTTCAGTAAAATAATTTTCTTAAAATAAAATCTTCAACAAATATAATAAATTTAATCATCCAAAAACTTGGGATGTTACAGGTAGACTCAGGAGCCGATGTTAGTTGCATACAAGATGGTTTAATACCTACAAAATATTACGAAAATGAGAGAATCACTATAAATTATAAATTATCCAAAGCAAAAATCTGCAACAATCGAGTATGTTTTTCCACTATATTCATTTTAGCAAAAAACATAATTCATCAAGTCATATTAGGAAATCCATTTATGTAAGAACCGGAGTTTTTCATGTAAAAACCATTTTAATAAAATAATAATTAAAGTGCCCAGAGTAGATTCAAATTTAGAAGTTTTAATTTGAAATTTTAAAGGTGAAATTTGGTTTCAATGAATTTTTCTGAGTTGGAAAATGTATCTTTTTTAAAAAGTTTTTATAAAAATGCGTATTCGTGCTTAAGCCAGTAGTACCGGCTCTAGTTTGTTCAGTATGGCGTATTTTGGAAAATAAGATTTTGGAAAATTAAATTTATTGTTTTGAAAAGACAAAAATAATTTAGAATAAAAAACCAGGCACTAATCTTAAAAGGTTTTGGCCCAAAGTGGGCCAAACAGACTTAAAACAATAACGAGTTGGACCGGGCCTAAACCAGGCCTAAGGCCCAATATATATCAGTGAGCTAATGGGCCAAATCAGCTTATTTTCACCCAAAAAGAGAGGCAAGCACGCTGGTTTGAGAAGAGAGGGAGAAGAGAGCTTAGCACTATTCACCTCCATCTTCCGCAAGCCATTTTCAATTGACGAGCCATTTGCGGCCACGTGAAGCTCTCGTCGAGTTCCTCGATTCTAGTTAGGCATTGTTGCTAAGACATCAAAACTCCAGCTCCAGTTTCCTGCCCTAGATCTTGTGCATTTTTTGTTCTAGTTATTGAGTAGATTTTTGTGTTTTGTTTGTTTAGGGTTGAGCTAGCAATTGGATATTATTGGGTTTTACCCTTAATCTTGTCGGATAAGGTAAGGTTTTACTAAATCCTTGTATTTAGTTATTTTTGTGTATCTTAGGTTTTAATTTTGATATATATATATGATGTTAGTTTGAGATTTGGTGGCCTATTGGTGAGTTGAAAGCTTGTTAGATTCCAATCTTGGTGTCTTGTGCATTTTGGGGATCGGCCAAGTATAGAATTGAAATTGGATGTTGATAATTATGATGTATGATGACTTTGAGTATATGTAGCATGATGATGTATTATTGATGTTGTGTTAAGGTTGATGGATTATTGATGTTGTGTTGAGATTGGTGTTGGGTGACTATTATGATAATGAAGGGTGGTAAGTGATAGGTCTATGTGTGAGAAATTATTGATGAGTAATGTTGTTGTGAAATGTTTGGGAGCTTAATGATTTGATGATGAATGTTGAGAATTATTATGGTTGTTGAGAGTTGTTGGTATTGTTGATGATTGATGATGAATTATGAAAATGTTATTGATGAATGAGAAGAATTATGAGTGTTTATGATGATTTTTTATGTTGGAGAATAATGATTTTGATGGTGTGAAATAGTGTAAATGAGAGGTTATTGATAGTTGAGTTTGAGGAATGAGTGGTATGGACTTTTGTGTTATTTTGGTAGTTATTGGATTATGAGTAGTTTGCTTTTGAAATGAGAGTTTTGGTAAAAGTAAGTTTTTAAGGTTTTTGGTAAAAATGGATTTTAGGCCAACTTTAGCAGATCATGTCTTGAGCTACAGTTTTTGAAACAGAATTATTTTTATATCAAATTAAAGATAATTCAAAGAGCTTTAAAACAGTTTAGATTTTGTAGAAATTTGAATTTTCTAGAGAAAGGTATGATCGTTGAAAGTTTGTCTCAGAAATATGAATTTTGTGAAGTTGTAGAATTGGTGATTTCTGGTTTGTGTGCGCACGCACACTGATGTGCGCGTGATCTGATCAGTGGCAATTTTTAACTTGTGCGTATGAACAACCTTGTTCGTGTGTGCACGCACACCCTGTGTGTTTTTCAATGCATGCGTATTGTGTGCACGCACACACAGGGAAGTGCCTACTGTTGGGAGCGCTAGCACAATGTGGTGCGCACTCACACCATGCGAAATTTGTAAGATGTGTGTATGGACAACCTCGTGCGCACGCACACGCTGGGATTGGCAATCTGTTCAGGGCAATCACACGTATCTATGCGTGTGTTAAAATGAAAAATTTTACCTTTTATGTGTACGCACACTTCTATGCATACGCACACTTCTTGAAAATTTTTCTGGGCATGCGTATGCACAACCTTATGCGTACGCACACTGCCCTTTTTTCAACGAAAAACTTTATTTTTAACTGTTTTACCTGCTTAGCAAGCTTGCAAACTTTTGTAACACTTGTTTAAAACCTTTTTTCCAGTTTTAGGGTCTTAGATTAAGGGAGAAATGATAAAGGAATAAAAACGGTATTCTTAGTTTTAATTGTAGAGCTAGTGACATAGGTTTTAGAAGGTTTGAGTAATTTCTAGCTTGAGTGGTGAGTGTTGAGTTGTGAAGTATATGGTTGAAGAGATTTTTTAGAAGCTAGAAACTGGTGATGGTTATGATGAGTTGAGGGCGTGAAAATGAATGAGGAAATTATTGGATTATATGGGAGTGTGCAGAGCCTATATCTCTGGGTGGCAGATTTTTCTACTGCATGAGTAGTTGTTGTTGAGAGTGTGCGGAGCCTATATCTCCGGCGTGGCAGATTTCTCTGCTGCATGAGTAGTTGTGGTTCTTTCCTTCTCTGCTACATGAGTGTGCAGGGCACTATATCTCTGGCGTGGCAGAAAAGGCTACATCCGGGAGGATGTGTCGGATTGGCATTTATAGACCGACAAGTGATATCACGATCTAATAGGACAGGCATTCATCATATGCATCTGTTATATGCTTGCTTGCTTTGATTACTTGAGTTTTCCTAATTGTATAACATGCTTACTTAGTATTTGATTACTTGATTTATACGTATATTACTTGTGTTTTACTTGTATACATTATCTGTGTCTTCTGCTGGAATTGAGGAGGCACGGTAAGTGGTGGCGATAGGATCACACGGAGGTTAGGTTGGTGAAGGCTGTGGGATACAGTGGTGTGCTTAGCATTAGTTAGAAATTCCCTAAGTTTTAGATACCTTATTTATGGTTTATGGTTTAATTTGTTTATTTTGCTAAGTTTGGATATCTGTTTGGTATGAAGCTCTAGGATTGCCTCTGGCATCCCGGGGTCTTTCACCTCTATACTTTGTTGTTTTTTTTCAGATGCAAGTCGCAACCCACCTCAGTGAGTTGCTTGATGGTAGCAGAGCAGAGGACCTTATTCTATTTTGTTGTCATTTTGGTTATTTTGACTAGTTCTCTCACTTTTGTATTTAAATTTGTCTTAGAGGCTTACTTTGAGAGATATATTTTGTATATACTATTGTAACCTTCAAAACTCCGTATGTCTACATATTGATTAGTCGGCCTAAACTCCGCAGGTTGAGGCTAGTTCCTTATGACTATTATACTCTCTTATATACTTATGTCTTGTTGTTTTTTTCTTCTGTATCTTGTGTTTTTCACTTGTAATTATAGTGTGAACGCTTTGCGCTTTTCATACTCTATTTTTGAGATTATATCTTCATCGGGCTTCTGATAAACCCTAATTTTGTGGTTTATCTTGTGCTTAATTTAGGCGATTTTATCAATTTTTCTCACATTTATTCAATTAAATGGCATGGTTTCATGACTTTCTCCTAATTTGTGTTTAAGAGTGAAAACATGCTTTTTAGGCCTTTAATTCGCTAATTTTAATCCACCTTTGACTCCATTAAATGCCTTGATGTGTTTGTTAGTGAATTCAGGTTGAAAAGGCTAGGAATGGATCAAAGGAGTGAAGATAAAAGCATGCAAAATGGAGGATTCATGAAAAATCAAGGATTTGGAGTGCATACATCAACGCGCACACGTAACAGATGATCACGCATGGATATAAAGTCGCATGGCGACGCGTACGTGTGAGGAGCAAAACCCCAGATGACGCGTATGCGTGGCCCATGCGTACGCGTTGCAGCTCGCACGTGACGTCATTAAAGTGAAAATGCTGGGGGTGATTTCTGAGCTTCCCAGGCCTAGATCCAACTCATTTCTGAGGCTATTACACGCAGAATTCAAGAGGAGTCATGGGGGGGGGAGAAATTAGTAGATTTTTTATCATGCTTTAGTTAGTTTCTAGAGAGAGAAACTCTCTCTTCTCTCTAGAATTAGGTTAGATGTAGATTAGGATTTCTTTAGCTCTAGGTTTAATTCATGCTTGACTTACTTTTCCTTTCTAATTTCTTGTTCCTTTACCTTTGCTTTCCTAGTTTAGTATTTTACTCTTTGTATTTGTTTGCTTTGTTGTTGATGCACTCTTGTTTCTTCTATTTCTCTTTAATGCAATTTATGTTTGATTTCTTTTATTGTTTAATTGCTTTGTTGTTGTTAATTTCATGCAATTGGTAGTTGTAGATTTACATTTCTTGCAATTTTATCTTGATTTCCTTTTGAGCCTTCCAAGTGTTTGACAAAATGTTTGGAAGGATATTAGAGTAGATTTTTGTGTTCTTGGTTTGGGATGGTAACTTAGGTGAACTTGAGTTGCTAATGTGCAAGTAATTGATGATTGGTGTCCATTGACTCTAGCTTCCACTAAGTTAATTAGTGAGGTGGCTAGGACTTATGGATTAGGATTGATGTACCTCATTTGACTTTGCTTTACTTGTTAGAGGATGACTTAATGGGATTAATCCTTACAATTATCATGTTGTGGTTAGTAAGAAGGATAGAGATCCTTAACCATCAACCCTTGCCAAGACCTTTTTATTATTTGAGTTTCCTTTACTTTATTGCCATTTATTTTTCTTGTCCCTTATTCAAAACCCCAAAATACTTATGCCATGACCAATAATAAGAACACTTCCCTACAATTTCTTGAGAGACTGATAAACCCATATTTCATGAGTTATTTTGTACTTAGTTTGAGTGATTTATTCAATCCTTCACCCACTTATTCATATTAATTGCATGGTTTTACTTTCCCTTCCTTATTATGTGATATATTTGAAAAACATGTTTCCTACGCTTTAAAATTAATTATTTTAATTACCTTTATTTCCATTCGATGCCGTGATTAGTGTGTTGAGTAGTTTCAGATTTTCTAAGGAAGAGTGACTTAAAGGATGAAAAAGGAAACGTACAAAAATAGAAGGGAAGTGCGAAACGGAGTTCCTGAAGAAACTGGCATCCACGCGATCGCATGACTGACGCGATCGCGTGCCAGAAGCAAAGAAGCAGCGACGCGGCCGCAAGACTGACGCGACCGCGCGTCTTAAGCAGAACGTATATGACGCGGACGCGTGACTGACGCGACCGCATGGCAAGGAAATGCTCCGAATGACGCGACCGCGTGACCCACGCGGACGCGTGACAGAGGCCACGTGTAACAACCCTAGTTTTTGAAAATCAAATAATTAGTTATTTGTGATTTATTTTATTTGTTGATAATTTTATTTTAAGAAAATTATTTTGCTAAAGGTAATTAAATGGAATTTCATGATAATTGAAGTTTAAATTAATTAGAATTTTTATATAATCTTTATTGGATATTTGGTATAATTGAAATTATAATTTTGATAATTGAAAAATAAGAAGAATTGTATAATTTAATTTAAATAAATTCTATTTTGAATGAAATATGTTATTAATTTGAACTCATAGGAATTAATTTACTAGAAATGATTAGATTAATTTTTATAAACACTTTATGTTTACGTCAATTAATATTTTTGTACAATTTTTATTATTAGTTATTTTACAATTTGAAATTAAAGTTTCAGAGATAGAAAAATAATAGAGATTTGTATGATTTAATCTAGAAAATTGATATTTGAATTTAAAATTGTACTTCACAAAATATAATTAACTTGTTCATTTTATAATTTAAATTAGAAATAATTGATTGAACTTAGCAATATGTTGATAAATAATGTTCCTAAATATTTTTAATAGAGTATATTTGATTCTAAAATTATTCTACTATTCAATTTTATCAAAATATCTATTCATAACTATGCATATTCTTTTATAAAATCCTAATTTCTAACCTCAAATTCTCAAATTGAATTAGAAACCCTAATTCCTAAATCCCAGAAACCCTAACCCTGGCTCCCTCACCACAGCCGCAGCCTTTCCCCAAACCCAAATGCCCCAGTGGACTCACCAAGCATGAGACACACATAGCAGCAGCCGTCACCCCCCTAACCACCCTCTTCTTCACTCTCAGCGGCACACAATCAAACACACACACACAGAGGAGAGCGCGCCGGCCAGGAAGGTTACTGTCGCCGCCAGCTGGTCGCCGTCGATCCCATCACTGGCGTCATTGCCAGCCGTGCCATCAGAGAGAGAGAGATCGGGCAAAAAGGGAAGAAAGGGAGAGACGAGCGCAAACCAGATCGGGAGGAAGAAGGCGCCGTGTCTGGTAGCTGTCGTCGCGTCGCCACCGTCGCCCTCACTGCGCCGCCGTCGTCTTTACTGCGCCACCGTCGTCCATGTCACAGGGCCAGCCGCCGCCACTTATAGCAAAGTCAGAGAGATGGAACTCGCGAACAGAGGAGGAAGAACTCTTCTGTCATCAACGCCACGTCTCTTCACCGCTACTGCCGTCGATGGAAGTCACTGCCGTCGCCAAACCACCGCGCCGCCATAGCTGTCTCCAGGAAGGTTGTTGGAGCTTGCTGAGGTCTGAAGCAATTCATCCATGTTAGTGCTCATTTTTATCCCCTGTTCTGTCTCTGCCTTTGGTTTCTGCGAGTTGTCGGAGCCCTCTGCCACCGGGAACCAACATTCGAGCTGCCCAGGAAACCACCATTAGAACCACTACTATTTTGGTAAGCTTACCCTGTTTTTGAGTCTTCCTTGTCGCCCAATTTGTCTCTACTGTGAAACCTGTCATTGAGACTGTTTGTATTAAACAAAATTATCACTGTGAGTTACTCTGCACCGCCACAGCTGCCACCGAGGTCGTTGGTGCTTGTCAAGAGTGCTATTCTGGTTCTGAATTGATTAGTTCTTGCCACTGCTGCTGCTGAGAAGTGATCAGAAATGCCACTGCTGTTAGTTCGGTTCAAGGAGGTTGTTGCCACTGCGAATTAAAAATAAAAGAAGGCTGTGTTGTGTTTGATTATCGAATTCCGGCTAATCGAGGTAGGGGATTTAACGTTTTTTTAATTTAGAATGCCCACCAAGTTATTTGGATAAGTGCAAATGGTTAAGAATTTCTTAATTGACATGAATGATTTGAAATGCATTTGAAGTTAGTTAGTTGTTGTGATTATTCTGAGCTGTGATTGAATTTAGACGCTGTTGTGAATAATGATTAATTTAGTATAGTTTATTAAATTGAAATATGCCGAGTTAATTATTGAAAAGCTGTGGTATGGATAACTGATGAATTGAGTTTTGATTATTGCTGTGAATGTAATTAGTTTTGTTGTTATGAGAGACTAATTGATAGAAATAAGCTTGGTTTGAGGTTGTGAAATTTGGATTAAGTTTGATGATGTTTTAGTGCTTCAATTGGATTATTGAATTCAGGTTAAGGCTGTGAATGTCTTTGGGCTTTGTTGTGAGTGTTTGAAGTTGTAATTGATATTGTTTTCTCTGATATGGATGGAATTGAGTTGAATTATAACTGTAGTTGGTGATTGATTTGATGATTGTGCGTACTGAATGTTGTAAAGGATAGAATAAATGGTGCTGCTTTTGTTGCTAAGCTTGCTGGTGTGAATTGATGAGTTATTGTGTGTTTGAATGATGATGAGTGTATATGGAAAATTATGCTTGGCATAGTGTCGAAAAGAAAAGGTTTGATGATGCTTAAGTACTTGACATCGTGTGAATTATTGATTCTGGGTTCTTGGGCTGTGTTGGCAATGAAGACAATTTTTGAATAACTGGAAAGAGGTTAAACGTGTGATTTTGGAAGGGTTATAAGTTCAAATGTGGTTTTTGATAAGTAAGGTTGTTGAAAATGCTTAAGGCAGAATTTCTGCATGCATGATAGTAGAAAGAATCAATTTCTGGGAGCATCCCAGGTCATATACTTGAATGAAACTATTTTTTCATGAAACTTTACTGTGTTTTGAGCATCTCATAAAAAATTCAGAATTTATTGATGAGTATTTTGGGAGAAATTAATTTTTGAAGATTGATGGTTTCTGCAGAAAATTCTGTTTCTTTACTGCAGAAGCACCAACTTCCAACCCACTTAACTTTCAATTCTGGTAAGTATTTGAGCTGAAACTAACGGCATTTTCAAGCTTCCTGTGTCCACAATCTTCATTTTAAATTTCATGTCAATATCCTATTTAACCAAGTAGATATGTTGAAAAGAGTATGGATAACTCACTGGATTTTGGAAACCGAATTCTAAAAGGCTTAGCTGTGTTTCTCACTTCATAACTTTTTCATATGACATGGTATTAATCTGGAATTTGATTCAATAAAAAGCTAAAAGAGTCTTGTTTGAGGTCGTGAATTTTGAAAGGCATTGGGTAAAAACTGGATTTTTAAGGGATTTATCAAACTTACTACTTGCTGCTGTTTTTCTGCATTTTCTTAGGAAACAATAACAGAATTTTAAGAGAGATGGTACAAGTTTTTATTGTGACCAAATTACCTCAAAACCAAGTTTCTTGGAATACTAGTTTATTGAGTTTAATTTTGAAAGAATCCTATGATAAATGAAAGTTAGTTACGAATTGATGAGGTGAAAGTTGAATTGATGGATTATGTGGGAATTGTGGGTTATGACTGAACTGTTAGCTATTGTAAATTGTGAATTTTCTGATTGATTTGAGAACCTCTTATTTGGAAGTTGTTGAGGAAAGGGGGAGACTTGTTGAGAAAGAGAGAACCCGTAAGGGTGGTTAGGTCCGAGTATTAGGGGAGATGCTGCCGAATTTTCATAAAAATCCAGATTCTGTTTTAAAATGTGATTTAGAAAAAGATTTGGACTTGAGAGGTTCTACGAATTGGTTCTTGATTTATTAAGAAATTGGTGTTTTGAGTTAAACTGTTTAATAAAAGTTCATGTTACCTGATTGATTTAAATATGAAGGGGCCTATGTTTTGAAGTTTGGTTAAAGAAGTACCTTTGGGAGAGTTTCTGATTTAAGAATGAAAAGAAATTGGGTTTTTTTTTGGACTTAAATAATTTTGGTTTTGAAACTAGTTTAGAACTTTTGGCTTACATGCTTTGGTTTTGATTTTAAATCTTTACTTTAATCTATCTCAACTTAAGCAACTATCATTCCGAGAATTTCTGAAGAGTTTAAGAAATGAGGCAGGTTATTCTTCCCTAAAGTCTTAAGTCCTTGCCAAGGTTGTTGATTAATAACTCTTGATTTCAAAGTGATGAAGCGAATGATTTGAAAATGAGTGATTATGAGTCTTTCAGAAGAGATTTTGAATCTGGCTTGGTTATGAAGTTGTTTGAAAGTTTTGAAAAGAAAATTTACTTAAGAAAAGTGGTTCTTGGCAAGATGTGAACTGAATACATTTGTAATTTGAAAGTGGGCCAAGAATGATTTTTTTGAAATAAGATTTTGAGTCTGATTGACTGTGGATGTTATTGAGAATATGATGAGGCCTGGCAAGGATGGTGGTATAGTCCCACTTGCTCAGTGCGTAAACTGTTATGCAGGGATGGTGGTTTTGTCCCGCTCACATATTGATAAATTATTTGGCAAGGACGGTGGTTTAAATCCCGCTTGCGTGTTCCGGGCAAGGATGGTGGTTTAGTCCCGCTTGCTTGTGGAACCTACGGATAAGGATGGTGGTTGAGTCCCGCTTATCCGAGTCGGGTCTGGCAACATAACCGACGCATGAGCACATGGCCAGTAGGACAGGCATGCACCATATGCATTTATATGACATTGTTTGGGTGTGCAAATTATAATTGGTTTGCCTATGTGAATAGTTATGTTTAATTGCTAATTGCTTTACTTGATATAACTGCTTGGTTGTGTTTGAACCTTCTTACTTGTGTTTGTGACTGAAAATTGGTTGGATTGTAATGATTTGGTTGTTGATTAAGTTGCTTGGGCCTAGGGCCGTGGTTAATTACGAGATGGACTGAAGACTGTGTTTGGTTTATATTTTTGGTTTAGAAAAGTATGAAAGGCTAAACTTGTTCAGCAGACTTAATGAACCTATGCTTGGAACAGTTTGATCATTCATACTGTTTAGGAAAAACTTTTAAAAAGGCTTTTGGATTTAGGATGAAATATAGTTTTCTTGAGTATGTTAATTATTTGCATTTTATTTCATTACTTTTACGACATTCCCATTCCCTACTGAGAACGTGTGGTTTGTTCTCACCCAAAAATCTTCCACCCTTTCAGTGACACAGGTTCGAAGACTCTGTTTGGAGCTGCGGGCAATTATAGAACTTGTTTACGAGTTAAGTTTATGACTTGAGTTTCTTTCATAGAATTCCCTCGCCTTTGAAGCTTTAGTTTTTATTTTATGCAGAGGGATAGGAGTTGTACCTGAATTCTATTTAAATTCTTTTGTATAATATTACTATTATTAATAATTATGTGATTATTATTACTTGGTGATGTTTGCTATATGATTTTAATTAACAAAAACAAAAATTTCTGGTATTTTTACTAAAATCGAATCGCGATATCGAACTAAAGGCTTAATAGTAAATAGTTAATAAGGAAAACAGGTCAGTAACGCCTTACTTTTGGTACGATCATGATGTATTGGAAGTTGGGTCGTTACACCACGTACCAGAATTCACAGAATACACCCCCAGCAATTTCTGAACCCCTTTTGGCCCAGATCCAAGTACAGAACACACATATTAGAGGCTATAAAGTATAGGAATGCATCCATTCAATGGGAGCTCGCCAATTTTCACTTTCCATGATTTAGATTTAGTTTGAGAGAGGTTCTCTCCTCTCTTTCTCTTAGGATTAGGATTTAGGACTTCTCTTAGTTTTTAAGAGTAACTCTCGATCCAGGTTTAGTATTTACTTTAATTTATGTTTCTATGCTACTTTCACTTTAATGCTTTTATTTGTATCTATAAATGTTGTCAATTTGGCTTATGAACCCTTTCCATGTTATGATTTGAATTAATGATTATTTGAGGTATTTCAGTTATTGATTGCTTTTTCTTTAATTTGTGTTACCATTGCTTTCCATCTAAGGACATTTTTATTCCAGCAATTTTACTTTTTTCCCCTTTTGGTCTTGGTTAAGAAATCAGTAACTCAACATTATCAAACTCAACATAACTGATAATCGCTATCTTGCTAATTGAACTGAACTTCAATAATCCCAACCTTTTCTTAGGAATTAAATAGGATTTGAAGGTCAAACTAATTAGTCCCTTGACTTTCCTTTGCTTTAGTAAAGGTTAACTAAGTAGAATTTAGATTCAACTTTCATCATTGTTGAGAAAGATAACTAAGTTGGACTTCCAATTTCTCTTACCTTGCCAAAAGTTTGCTTTACAGTTTTATTTATTTTAATTGCCATTTACTTTACTTGTCATTTAAATCACTAGTTTCTCATCTTCTAAACCCCGATTACAACCTTTATAGCCAATAATAAGAACATACTTCCTTGTAGGTTCTTGAGAAGATGACCCGAGATTTGAATACTCGGTTAATAATTTTTAAGGGGTTTGTTACTTGTGACAACCAAAACGTTTGTAAGAAAGGTTGATTGCTTGGTTTAGTAACTATACTTACAACGAGTATTCGTTATAACTTCTATACCATCAATCTTCAGTTCTTTCAAAATGGCGCCGTTGTCGGGGAATTGCTAACGTGTGCCTTATTATTGGTTATTGTAAACATTTTTCTTTTACTTGTTTATTTGCTTATTTTTATTTTTATTTGCATTAGTTACTATGAACTCTCACCCCTCTCGCTTTGAGTTTGGTTCTAATTTTGTTGAAGGAAATAGAAGTTACAGCAGGAATGTGCATCAAGGTCAGACCAATCAAGGATGGATGGAGCCAAGAAGATCTAATCAACCCTTTAAGCAACAACACCCTCCGAGATATCATGGACAAGGACCATTCTACAATGCATACCCAGCTGAAAGATATGGTGGACAACCTTGTAACTACCAACAAGCCCCACCCCGTGCCTATAGACCATCCTTTCAACATAACCTCGAACCACTATACTCACAAGCTTCTCTTCACCATTCGCCACCATATGATCCTTCCTTACCCCGATTCCAATCCAATCACTCCCAACTACCACCACTTTCCTATGTATCATGTCCAAATCCGGCACCTCGAGAAGCAGAGGTTTGTCTAAAGGAAACAATAAATAAACTTCAAACAACCATTCGACAACTGGAGCAAGCAGTAATTCAATGGGTTTCTAGGCGCTCAAATATACAAGGATCAGCCACAGCCCCATGTGGAGAGTCTAATGAAGAGCGGAGCATAAAGGAGATACCAGAAACTCCAGTGGACAAGACAGAGAATGAATTCGTACTAGAACCAGTAGAAGAAGCTGTCATTGTACAAGAAGAAGAGTTGGTTGAAGATCTAGGAGATGCTGAACCTCCATGGGAATCCAGAACTGAGGAGAACTCCGTCAAGGACGTTACGGTTGATGCTAAGGAGGATAGTGCACAATCCCCAAGGCAAGTCATTTATGAAGAATCAGACGGAATAACCCAGGACATAAATTCCCTTGATGATGATAGTCAGAAGTCTGGCTTTCTTAGTAATGAACTTGCATCTGCAAGTGAATTTTCTGAGATCGAAGAATTTTCCCCAAGTGAATACGAAGACGATGTGGAAGTAGATTTTTCTCAACCTCCAATCTATGACTCAAGTGATGAGGAAGACATAGAAGACTTTGACCAGGACACAGATATAATTATAGAACCTTGCAAGGAAGTGGAGGAATTCGCAGAAGAGCACAAGGGAGTAGAACTTACAGAACCACCGGAAACACCTACCCCAAGGCCATTACCACCTAATACAAGCTTCAAGTGGGTACAATCCTTAACCTATAACTTTACTTATTCACTCGAATATGGTTTGCTTGAAACAGATGGCCAGCTTAGAGCTCTTTGCAGCTTTACGAGTAAGAGGAAAATGGCTCGTACTCAGAGTTGGTGCACAAGGTTCAATAAGGTTCCACGCTTCACCTCGAAATACATGGATTGGTATCATGCTCAACTGCATGGATCACAGAGAATGTTTGGCCACCACGGTGAGATTCTACTCTTTAAACCGCCCAGATGGAGACATGTCGATCAAGACGGAGGTGGATTTAAAAGCAAGGCTTAGGATCCTGGAGTTTATTCTAACATTTGTCACCCTGGGAGCCTAACAATCTGTTTGAAGCTATTCATAAGCTTTACATGCCTAGTTTGGGATCCCGGAGGCTATTGGCATTCCAAGCACTGGTGGAGATTTTTGGACGAATTTAAACATAAGCCGCCATAACAGGAAGCTACTCCAACGTCCAACTTAAGGACTTTAACTAAAAGTGCTAGGTGGGGGACAACCCACCATGGTATGGTCGCTTCTTCTTCAGTTTATTTCTTGTTAATTATTTTTGTTTTTATTTCCTTTTCATTTTACTTTATTGAACCTGGAATCATGCATAGCGCTCATATTAATCATTGCATTCTGCATTTATAATACATATAAAAAAAGGGGTGCACGATGCGACCGCATGCCCCATGCGATCGCGTCATATTGCGAAAACACTATCCACGCGACCGCGTCACCCACGTGGCCGCGTGCCCTGGAGATTGGCGTAAAGATCCAACGTCCAGAAAGTTAGGCTGGAATCGTGTGGCCCTTGTGCGTTTTGCACAAATTAGCCCACGCGATCGCATACCCAATGCGATCGCGTCACATGCATAAAACCAATCCCACGCGACCGCGTGAGCGACGCGATTGCGTCGCATGGATTGCACAACACCCTAGGAGGAGACAGAGAGTTGCGCTGAAATGACGCTGGAGTCGTGCGTCCAGCACAAATTCCAGCGACGCGATCGCGCGACCCACGCGATCGGGTCACCCCCTCGTCTACCCCTCCAATGCGATCGCGCGACCCATACGATCGCGTCACCTCCATTTTCACCCCCACCACGCGACCGCGTGCCCCACGCGGCCGCGTGGATTTCAAAGTATAACTCCCCCCAGCCACGCGAACCCTACCCGTCGCGCAGCCCCCCCAACCCTCTTTTTTTTCCCCCTCTCCTCCTCCAAGCACCAATCACCACCAAGCCACCTCCGCGCCACCACCTGGAAGCCGCCGACCACCCAGACGCCACCACCACCTACCCCCTCCCTCCTTTCCCCTTCTTTCTTCTTCTTTCTTTTTCCTCCATCCTCCTCCGCCACTGTTTCCCCTCCGCACCACCATACGCCGCCGCCACCGTCCAACCGCACCCCCCTTCAACCAGCAACACCACCCCTTTCCCCCCTCCCTTCCCATACCCACATCACTCTCTCCTTCCCCCTGCCGAACAGCCGCACCGCCGTGCCCACCACCGCCAGCCGCCGTGCCTACCACCGGACGCTACCATCACCACCACCCAACCACCTTTCTGCCTACTCTCATTATTCAGCCTTCCAGGTTCCGCAACACGCAATCCCTTTTATCCGTTCACAGTTATTCTTATTTTCTCCGTTTTATGTTCATGTTTAGGCTAGTTAGATATGCATGTTGTAGTGGATTTTAGGTTGTTAGAATTAAAAATACATAATTAAAGTCTCTAGGAAGCAGTTTTCAAACATGTAATAAATTCAGGAAGGAATTATAATTGCATGCTAATTTAATGAATAAGTGGGTACGGATCATGATAAAACCACACAATTAAACACAATATAAACCATAAATAAGTGGTTTATCAACCTCCCCACACTTAAACATTAGCATGTCCTCATGCTTAATTGAAGGAGATAAAGTAGATAAGTATGAACATGTAGAAACTCATGAAATGCAATGCAATCCTATATATATATAAATAAATGTAACTATATGATTCTTGTTCACTTGATCAAAAGTAAATAAGTTCTTCAAAATAATTACAAATCAAATTCCACTAATTCTATCATTATACAGTAAAACAGATAAAAATACAAGAGGATAGCCTATGAAAGCAGGGAACATGGAAATTCAAGCATTGAACCCTCACTGATAATGTATGTACGCTCTAATCTCTAGTGTATAGGGTAATCACTCTATCCTTCTCTAATCATGCTCTCTAACTTTTGTTCTTCTCCTAACCAATCAACAACAGTTAATATACCAATGCAAACATCATGAGGTCTTTTCAAGGTTGTAATGGGGCCAAGGTGAGGATGTGGATATACATTTGGTTAAGTGAGCTGATAAATTTAATCTTCAATTAACCCAAACTCTAACCCAACTTGTATATTTTTAATGTAATCTCAGAATTCATACTTAGCTACCCAGAATTCCCTTTTTCAATCCATACTCATGTATCAACTTTTTATTTTGATTTTATCATATGTGCATTGATGTTTTGAATTCTTAATTCATCATTGGGGTAATTTTATCCCCTTATTATATATATATCATTAAATTTTTTTTTACATTAAAAATAAATATAGCTTATCAATGCACATAGATTTTTAATTCTTATAGTTTCACATGAGTAGGTATCCAAATTCCCATTAGATTCTCATGACACATTCCCTTAACAACTTTTGTTCCCACAATTTCCCATACTTAACTAGCACACACAATTCTATCTTAAGCTAACCAAAGAATATAGAATATAGATACATACCAAAAGAATGATTGAGGCCATCATTTGATTTTAGCTCACTTACCCGAAAATAACCTACCTTTCACATCACCCTTGTTAGCCCCCTTGAGCCTTTAAAATCCCTTTTATTCTATTTAGCCACACTACTAGCCTTAAGCAGAAAAACAAAATAAAATCCCAAGTTGAATCCTTGGTTAGCTTAAGATAGAAAATTATGAATAGATTAAAATATGGGAAACCAATTGGGAACATGGATGATAGAAACAAAAGGTATAAAAAGTTGAAAGAAATAAAATAACTCAGAAACTTTGGGAAGCATGCTCATGAGAAATCAAAGTTAAGTCACCATGTACAAAAAATAAAAAAATAAAAAAAATAAAAAAAGAAGTTATTTTTCGGCAATTAATCAAAGGGATACAAAATTTCCCAATGCAAAATAAATGCACATGGGATAAAAATAAAAAAAAATTAAAGCATGAGCATGTAACAACAAGTGGGAAAATATGGGAAAATAGGTAAAGAAGTTATGTTTTACTAAATATGTGTGTTAGGTGAGATCTTAGTCTAATTAAGGATTCACTTATTAGCTCACCTAGCCTTATACATATATCATTACCTTTACCTTAGCCCCATTACAACCTTAAGTAAAGACCTCATGATTTTTGGTATGACTATACTCTATAATTGTTGATTGGTTAGATGAAGAACAAAGTTATAGAAAGTAAGAATAAAAAGAAAAGTTGAGTGAATAAACCCAATAAACACTGAGTGACTAGAGGGTAAACACAAAATCTAGTGAGGGTTCAATAGCTCATCAACATATATCTGTGCTTAAATTACTAATTGTTTTGCAAGTTTGTACAATATTTTTCTTTCCTATCTCATTTGCAGAAGTGCTTTATTATTTAAGGGTTGGCTATATATATATATATATGCATATGACTCCTTGAGAATGTGAATTAAATTAACTATATGTAGGCTTTATATATGAGTGGATAAATTAGAATTGCATGACTCATTTAGGTAGATGCATTTAGAATAGGTTGCATTGCATAACATTCCACCACTTTAACCTTACCATATTCTTTACCTTGGATTCAGCATGAGGATATGCTATTGTTTAAGTGTGGGGAGGTTGATAAACCCATATTTCATGAGTTATTTTGTGCTTAGTTTGAGTGATTTATTCAATCCTTCACCCACTTATTCATATTAATTGCATGGTTTTACTTTCCCTTCCTTATTATGTGATATATGTGAAAAACATGTTTCCTAAGCTTTAAAATTAATTATTTTAATTACCTTTATTTCCATTCGATGCCGTGATTAGTGTGTTGAGTAGTTTCAGATTTTCTAAGGCAGAGTGACTTAAAAGATGGAAAAGAAAATGTACAAAAATGGAAGGGAAGTGCGAAACGGAGTTCCTGAAAGAACTGGCATCCACGCGATCGCATGACTGACGCGATCGCGTGCCAGAAGCAAAGAAGCAGCGACGCGGCCGCATGACTGACGTGACCGCGCGCCTTAACCAGAACGTATATGACGCGGACGCGTGACTAATGCGACCGTGTGGCAAGGAAATGCTTCGAATGACGCGACCGCGTGACCCACGTGGACGCGTGACAGAGGCCACGTACCAGAATTCACAGAATACGCCCCCAGCGATTTCTGAACCCCTTTTGCCCCAGATCCAAGTACAGAACACACATATTAGAGGCTATAAAGTATAGGAATGCATCCATTCAAAGGGAGCTCACCAATTTTCACTTTCCATGATTTAGATTTAGTTTAAGAGAGGTTCTCTCCTCTCTCTCTTAGGATTAGGATTTAGGACTTCTCTTAGTTTTTAAGAGTAACTCTCGATCCAGGTTTAGTATTTACTTTAATTTATGTTTCTATGCTACTTTTACTTTAATGCTTTTATTCGTATCTATAAATGTTGCCAATTTGGCTTATGAACCCTTTCCATGTTATGATTTGAATTAATGATTATTTGAGGTATTTCAGTTATTGATTCCTTTCTCTTTAATTTGTGTTACCATTGCTTTCCATCTAAGGACATTTTTATTCCAGCAATTTTACTTTTTTCCCCTTTTGGTCTTGGTTAAGAAATCAGTAACTCAACATTATCAAACGCAACATAACTGATAATCGCTATCTTGCTAATTGAACTGAACTTCAATAATCCCAACCTTTTCTTAGGAATTAAATAGGATTCGAATGTCAAACTAATTAGTCCCTTGACTTTCCTTTGCTTTAGTAAAGGTTAACTAAGTGGAATTTAGATTCAACTTTCATCATTGTTGAGAGAGATAATTAAGTTGGACTTCCAATTTCTCTTACCTTGCCAAAAGTTTGCTTTACAGTTTTATTTATTTTAATTGCCATTTACTTTACTTGTCATTTAAATCACTAGTTTCTCACCTTCTAAACCCCGATTACAACCTTTATAGCCAATAATAAGAACATACTTCCTTGTAGTTCCTTGAGAAGACGACTCGAGGTTTGAATACTCGGTTAAAAATTTTTAAGGGGTTTGTTACTTGTGACAACCAAAACGTTTGTAAGAAAGGTTGATTGCTTGGTTTAGTAACTATACTTACAACGAGTATTCGTTATAACTTTTAAACCATCAATCTTCAGTTCTTTCAGAGACGACCCGAGGATTAAGTACTTCAGTTATTTTTATTAGGGTTTGTACTTGTGACAAACTAAATTTTGATTGAGGATTGTTTCTTGGTTTAGAAACTATACTTGCAATGAGAATTTATTTGAGAAATTCTATACCGATAATTTTTCTCTCATCAGCTTCTTGAATTATTATTCCTTTCTATATATATTTATGTATAAGCCATAGGATTGTCATGACCTCTGATTAACCTCTGCTTTAAGACATGAAGTAAGGCTTAGGGTAATTAGGGTGTTACATTTAGTAGTATCAGAGCGGTTCGTCCTCGTGAGCCTAAGGGATGGACCGATTGTGCTTCATTGCATACTTTGTGTTTTTTCTTTGATGCTATTAGGGTTATCTGTTTGAGATATGCATATCATGCTTGTTTGTGAGTGCCTTTTTGGGATAATTGAAGCACTAGACTTTTGAGATTAAGATTGATCACCTTGATATCAATTGTGTGGTGTAAATAGGAACCCTAATGGCTACTCGCGGATGAGGTCGTACTCGTACACGGGGAGAAACTCAGAATAACCAACTGGCCGATAACCATGCCGAGTTCATGGCGACGATGGCCAACTTGGCTAATACCATGGAAGCGAATGCTGCTGCAACGTTGCAAGCCGTACAAAGGTTGGGTCAACCGGTGGGAAATGGAAATAGAAACGGAGATGGAAATAGAACTGGGAATGGAGACGGAAATGGTAATGATTTGAGAGGTGCTCCGATGACCTTGGCTTCGTTTCTGAAAGTTCATCCACCAACTTTTAGAGGATCAACTAACCCTACGGAAGCAGACAATTGGTTCCAAGCTATATAGCGTGCGTTGCAAGATCAGCATGTCCCAGCTAACCAATACGTGGAGTTTGTGGCCTATCAACTATTAGGAGAGGCACAACATTGGTGTCAAGGAGAGTGCTAGTTGCTGCGACTTCTGAATGCAGAAATCTCTTGGGATGTGTTTCAAACGGCGTTATATAAGAAGTATTTTCCGGAGTCGGTGAGAGAGGTAAGGGAGTTAGAGCTTATACAACTGAAGTAAGGCTTAATGTCAGTAGCAGAGTACACAAGCAAATTTGAAGAGTTGTGTAGGTTCTCAAGAGTATGTTAGGGAGCCCCTGAGACCTATGAGAGTTGGAAATGTATCAAGTACCAAGGAGGCCTCAAGGACGACATTATGATTGTTGTAGCCCACTTGGAGATAAGAATATTCTCAGAATTAGTCAACAAAGCGCGAGTTGTGGAGGACTGTGCCAAGAAGATAACTAAGGCGAGAGAAAATTGAGGTTATACTAACAACCGAGCTCGTGGTGATTACCTTGCACCGAGGGGGCAAAGCTTTAAAAGAGATGGGAACTTCAAAAGGGACAACGATGCTCAGTTTCACCATATGAGGGGAGGTCATCTGTGTTTTACTTGTGGGAAGCCTGGACATATATCCAAGTATTGTCGCCGCAGGAGGAACTGAGATGAGGGTCAGAATCAACAGCTAGACCATGTGTTTACTTTGGATGCACGTGATGCAATGGAGTCAGATTCTCCGACGAGAGGTAAGCGTATGATTTGAGTATTATGTATTGCCTGGACCTAAGGGTAGCTTAGTTCTATCTTCTAGAAAGTCGCCGTTAGAATTACAAGAGCTTAAAGTTTTGTTGGAAGTAAACCATGGGAAAGGAAGATTTTAGTGGCGGTAGTCGAGGATTTCGGACTTGTGATGACGAATAATCAGAGTAATGTGGTGGAAGACGAGAAAGAACATCGACACAATAGAACGTTTTGATGAGGATATATCACGTGATTCAAATTTTTGAAGGCGAAAATTTTATTAGGAGGGGAGAATGTAAGAACCGGAGTTTTTCACGTAAAAACCGTTTTAATAAATTAATAATTTTTAAGTGCCAGGAGTAGATTCAAATTTAGAAGTTTTAATTTGAAAATTTAAACTTGAAATTTGGTTTCAATGAATTTTTCTGAGTTGGAAAATGTATCTTTTTCGAAAAGTTTTTATAAAAATGCGTACTGGTGCTTAAGCCGGCAGTATCGGCTCTAGTCTATTCAGTACTGCGTATTTTGGAAAATAAGATTTTGGAAACCTAAATTTATTGTTCTGAAAGGACAAAAATAATTTAGAATTGAAAATCAGGCACTAATCTTAAAGGTTTTTGCCTAGATTGGGCCAAATAGACCTAAAATGCTAACGGGTTGGACCAGACCCAACTGGGACCAAGGCCCAACATATATAAGTGAGTTAATCAGCCAAATCAGCTTGTTTTCACTCAAAAAGAGAGGGAGGCACGCTGGTTTGAGAAGAGGGGGAGAAGAGGGCTTGGCACTATTCATCTCCATCTTCCTCAAGCCATATCTTGAGCTACAGAGCTCCGATGGACAAGCCATTTGCAGCCACACGAAGCTCTTATCAAGCTTTTCGATTCTAGCTAGGCATTGTTGGTAAGACATCAAGACTCCAGCTTCAGTTTTCTGCCCTAGATCTTGTGCATTTTTTGTTCTACCATTGGATATTGTTAAGTTTTACCCCTAATCTCATTGGGTAAGGTAAGGTTTTACTAAACCCTTGTGTTTAGTTATTTTGTGTATCTTAGGTTTCAATTTTGTATATATATATATATATATGATGTTAGTTTGAGCTTTGGTGCCTTGTTGGTGAGTTGAACGCTTCTTGAATTCCAATCTTGGTGCGGTCTGCATTTTGGGGATCGGCCAAGGTATGGTTTCGGTCTTCTCTATATAATATGTAATATCTTTGGACACTTAGGATTGAAATTGGATGTTGATGATTATGATGTATGATGACTTTGAGTATATATAGCATGATAATGGATTATTGATGTTGTGTTAAGGTTGATGGATTATTGATGTTGTGTTGAGATTGGTGTTGGGTGACTATTATGATAATGAAGGGTGGTAAGTGATGGGTCTATGTATGAGAGATTATTGATGTATAATGTTGTGAAATGTTTGAGAGCTTGTTGATTTGATGATGAATGTTGATAATTATTATGGTTGTTGAGAGTTGTAGGTATTATTGATGATTGATGATGAATTATGAAAATGTTCTTGATGAATGAGGAGAATTAGGAGTGTTTATGATAATTTTACATGTTGGAGAATAATAATTTTGATGGTGTGAAATAGTGTAAATGGGAGGTTATCGATGGTTGCGTTTGAGGAATGAGTGGTATGGACTTTTGTGTTATTTTGGTAGTAATTGGATTGTGAGTAGTTGGGTTTTGAAATGAGAGTTTTAGTAAAAGTAAGTTTTTAAGGATTTTGGTAAAAATGGATTTTAAGCCAACTTTGGCAGATCATATCTTCAGCTATAATTTTTGAAACATAATGCTTTTTATATCAAATTAAAGATAATTCAGAGAGCTTTAAAAGGTTTTAGAATTTGAAGAAATCTGAATTTTGTAGAGAAATATATGATCATTGAAAGTTTGGCTCAGAAATCTGAATTCTTTGAAGTTGCAGAATTTGTGATTTCTGGTTTGTGTGCGCACGCATACTACTGTGTGCGTGATCTGAACAGTGGCAATATTTAACTTGTGTATTTTTGAACACGTCCGTACGCACACTCTTGTGCGCATGCACACACAGGGAGGTGCCTACTGTTGGGAATAAAAAGGGTATTCTTAGTTATGAGTTTAGAGCCGGTGACATGGGTTTTGGAAGGTTTATGTAATTTCTAGCTTGAGTGATGAGTGTTGAGTTGTGAAGTATATGGTTGAAGAAATTTTTGAGAAGTTGGAAACTGATGATGATTATGATGAGTTGAGGGCGTGGAAACGAATGAGTAAATTATTGGATTATATGGGAGTTTGCGGAGCCTATATCTCTGGTGTGGCAGATTCTCTGCTGCATGAGTAGTTATTGTTGAGAGTGTGCGGATCCTATATCTCCGCATGGCAGATTTTTCTGCTGTATGAGTAGTTACTGTTGAGAGTGTATGGAGCCTATATCTCCGGCATGGCAGAATTCTCCGCTACATGAGTAGTTATGGTTGTTTCTTTCTCTGCTGCATGAAGTGTGCGGGGCCTATATCCCTAGCATAGTAGACTCCCTACTGCATGAGTGTGTAGGGCATTATATATCTAGCGTAGCAGATTCGCTGCTGCATGAGTGTGCAGGGTACTATATCTCTGGCATGGCAGAAAAAGGCTACATCCGGGAGGATGTGTTGGGTTGGCATTTATAGACCGACATGTGATATCACGAGCCAATAGGACAGGCATTCATCCTATGCATCTCTTATATGCTTGCTTGCTTTGATTACTTGAGTTTGCCTAATTGTATAATATGCTTATTTGCTATTTGATTACTTGCTGTATATGTATATTACTTGTGTTTTACTTGTATACATTATCTGTGTCTTCTGCTGGGATTGAGGAGGCACGGTAAGCGGTGGTGATGGGATTGCACGGAGGTTAGGTTGGCGAAGGCTGTGGGATACAGTGGTGTGCTTAGCATTAGTTAGAAATTCCCTAGGTTTTAGACACCCTGTTTATGGTTTATGGTTTCACTTGTTTATTTTGCTAAGTTTGGTTATCTGTTTGGTATGAAGCTCTAGGATTGCCTTTGGCATCCTGGGCTCTTACATCTTACATCACTGGGTACTGTTACCATACTGAGAACCTCCGGTTCTCATTCCATACTTTGTTGTTGTTTTTCAGATGCAAGTCGCAACCCACCTCAGTGAGTTGCTTGATGGTAGCAGAGCGGAGGACCTTATTCTATTTTGTTGTCATTTTAGTTATTTTTATTAGTTCTTTCACTTCTGTATTTATATTTGCCTTAGAGGCTTACTTTGAGAGATATATTTTGTATATACTATTGTAACCTTCAAAACTCCGTATGTACATATTGATTAGTCGGCCTAAACTCCGCGGACTGAGGCTAGTTCCTTATGACTATTATACTCTCTTATATACTTATATCTTGTTGTTTTGTTTCTGTATCTTGTCTTTTTCGCTTGTAGTATCATGTGAATGCTTTGCGCTTTTGATACTCAATTTTTGAGCTTATATCTTCATCGGGCTTCTAGAATTATTATTCCTTTCTATATATATTTATGTATAAGCCTTAGGATTGTTGTGACCTATGATTATCCTTTGCTTTACGGCATGAGGTAAGGCTTAGGGTAATTAGGGTGTTACATTATTATTATATCACTTTAATGTTGATATTGATGGAATAACTTGCTTACGCATTCCAAACCATCCTGTTCAAATTTCAAGATCACTTGACCATATGCATCATTACCTTTACCCTAGCTCCATTACAACCTATGAATAAGTCCTCGTGATAAATGCATGCATGCATTGAATAACTATTGATTGTTAGATAAAAAACAAATCATGGAAAGCATGATTAGAAGAGAATTGAGTGAATCAACCCTATACACTTGAGCGACTAGAGCGGATACACTTCCGGTAAGGGTTCGATGCTCAATTCCTTGTTCCCGGCTTTCACAAGCTTTCTTTTTGCAAGTCTACTTGAACTTCATTCTGATATTTGAATTGGTAGTGTTCATGAATCGTCATATGATCTTAGCCCTACTTGTTCATATATATTCTTGGAGATTGATTGACTTTTAACCAAGCAGGTAGAAGCATTTTTGCATTTAGTTGCATTCATGTAGATAGATGCATATAGTTTATTTTCATTGAATAAATGTTTGTACCCCTTTTCTTCTCTTTCTTGGTTTAGCATGAGGACATGCTTAGTTTAAGTGTGGGGAGGTTTAATAAACCCCAATTTTGTGGTTTATCTTGTGTTGAATTTAGGGGATTTTATCAACTTTTCTCACATTTATTCAATGAAATAGCATGGTTTTGTGAATTTCTCCTAACTTGCGCTTAAGAGTAAAAGTATGCTCTTTAGGCCTTTAAATCACTAATTTTAATTCACTTTAATTCCATTCGATGCCTTTATATATTTGTTAAGTGATTTCAGGATTAGAAGGCAAAGATTGGGTTAAAGGAATGAAGAAAAAGCATGCAAAAATGGAGAATTCATGAAGAAATGAGGATTTGCTGAACTAAAGGCCACGCGCACGTGTCACCCATGCATACTGATAAACCCATATTTCATGAGTTCTTTTGTGCTTAATTTGAGTGATTTATACAATCCTTCACCTACTTATTCACATTAATTGCACGGTTTTACTTTCCCTTCCTTATTATGTGATGTATATGAAAAACATGTTCCTAAGCTCTAAAATTAATTATTTTAATTACCTTTATTTCCATTCGATGCCGTGATCAGTGTGTTGAGTAGTTTCAGATTTTCTAAGGCAGAATGACTTAAAGGATGGAAAAGGAAACATACTAAAATGGAAGGAGAAAGCAAAACGGAGCTTTGAAGAAAACTGGTATTCACGCGGTCGCATGGACGACGCGATCGCGTGCCAAACACGAATCAGCAACGACGCGGCCGCATGACTGACGCGACCGCGCGCCTTAAGCAGAACGCACATGACGCGGTCGCATGACTGACGCGACCGCGTGGCAAGGAAAAGCTCCAAATGACGCGACCGCGTGACCCACGTGGACGCGTGACAGAGGCCACGCACCAGAAATTGCAAAAAATACTCATAGCGATTTCTGGAGCCCTTTTTGGCCCAGATCCAAGTACAGACAGCATATACCAGAGGTTTTAAAGTGTGGGAATGCATCCATTCAAAGGGAGCTCGCACATATTTTACTTTTCAATGATTTAGATTTAGTTGAGAGGGAGATCTTCTCCTCTCTCTCCCTTAGGATTTAGGATTTCTTCTTGTTTTAAGAGTGACTCTCAATCCAGGTTTTACGTTCCTTTGTTTTAGCTTCCTTTTACTTTTATTTATTCCAGAACTTGAATTGATCAGTGAATTTATGAATTTCTTCCATGTTATAAATTGTTATTTGAATTAATAATATTTGAGGTATTTTCAGTTTATGATTGTTCCCTTTGAATTAAGTTACCATTGCTTCCCATCTAAGGACATTTTTTTTATTATTCCAGCCATTTTACTTTTTCCTCTTTTGGCCCTGGTTAAGAATTCAGTAACTCAACAGTTATTAAACTCAATATAATTGATAATCGTTATCTTGCTAATTGAGCTGAACTTAAGTAATCCCAACCTTTTCTTAGGAAATAAATAGGATTCAAAGGTCAATTTAATTAGTCCCCTGACTTTCCTTTGCCCTAGTAAAGGTTGACCAAGTGGAGTTTTAGATTCAACTTTCATTATAGTTGAGAGAGATAACTACGTTGGACCTCCAACTTCTCTTACCTTGCCAAAAGTCTGCTTTACAGTATTTATTTATTTTAATTGCCATTCACTTTACTTGTCATTTAGATTACTTGCTTCTAATCTTCTAAACTCCGATTACAACCTTTATAGCCAATAATAAGAACATACTTCCTCGCAGTTCCTTGAGAAGACGACCCGAGGTTTGAATACTCAGTTAACAATTTTTAAAGGGTTTGTTACTTGTGACACCCAACACGTTTGTACGAAGGGATTTTTGTCAGTTTAGAGACTATATCTACAATGCAACTGTTTCTATGAATCTCTTTACTGGTAAAAAGCCCAACGTCAAAATGGCGCCATTGCCGAGGAACTGCTAACGTGTGCCTTATTATTGGTTATTGTAAATATTTTTTTCTTTTGCTTGTTTATTTATTTTTGTTTTTCCTTTTTATCTTTATTTGCTACTATGAACTCTCACCCCTCTCGCTTTGAGTTTGGTTCTAATATTGTTAAAAGAAATAGAAGTTACAGCAGGAATGTGTACCAAGGTCAGACCAATCAAGGATGGATGTGACCAAGAGGATCTAATCAACCCTTTTGGCAGCAACACCCTCCGGGATATCCTAGACAAAGACCATTCTACAGTGCATACCCAGCTGAAAGACATGGTGGACAACCTTTTAACTACCAACAGGCCCCACCCCATGCATATAAACCATCCTTTCAATATAACCTCGAACCACCACACTCACAAGCTTCTCTTCACCATTCGCCACCATATAATCCTTCCTTACCCCAATACCAATCCAATCACCCCCAATCACCACCACTTTCCTTTGTGTCATGTCCAAGTCCAGCAACCCAAGAAGCAGAGGATCGCCTAAAGAAAACAGTAATTAAAATTCAAACAACCATTCAAGGCGCTCAAATACACAATGATCAGCCACAGCCCCATGTGGACAGCCCAATGAAGAACAGAGCATGAAGGAATTGCCAGAAATGCCAGTGGACAAGACAGAGCATGAATTTGTACTAGAACAATTAGAAGAAGCTGTCATTGTTCAAGAAGAAGAGTTGGTTGAAGACCTAGGAGATACTGAACTTCCATGGGAATCCATAATTGAGGAAAACTCCGTCTAGGATGCTATAGTTGATGCTAAGGAGGATACTGTACAATCTCCAAGGCAAAATATTTATGAGGAATCAGACGGAATAATCCAAGGAGCAAATTCCCTTGATGATGATAGTCACAAGTCTAGCTCTCCTAGTGATGAACTTGCATCCACAAGAGAATTCTCTGAGATCGAAGAATCTTCCCCAAGTGAATATGAAGATGATGCGGAGGTAGATTTCTCTCAACCTCCAATCTATGACTCAAGTGATGAGGAAGACATAGAAGACTTTGACCAGGACACAGATATAATTGAAGATCTTTGCAAAGAAGTGGAGGAATTCACAGAAGAGCACAAGGAAATGGAACTTGCAGAACCACCAAAAACACCTATCCCAAGGCCATTACCACCTAATACAAGCTTCAAGTGGGTACAATCCTTAACTTATAACTTCACTTATTCACTTGAATATGGTTTGCTTGAAACAGATGGCCAGCTTAGAGCTCTCTGCGGCTTTAAGAGTAAGAGGGAAATGGCTCGTACTCAGAGCTGGTGCACAAGGTTCAATAAGGTTCCACACTTCACCTTAAAGTACACGGATTGGTATCATGCTCAATTGCATGGATCACGGAGAACGTTTGGTCACCACGGTGAGATTCTACTTTTTAAACCGCCCGGATGGAGACATGTAGATCAAGACGGAGGCGGATTTAAAAGCAAGGCTTGGGATCCTGGACTCTATCCTGACATTCGTAGTCCCGGGAGCCTGAAAATCTGTTTGGAGCTGCTCAGAAGCTTTGCATGCTTAGTTTGGGACCCCGGAGGCTATTGGCATTCCAAGCACTGGTGGAGATTTTTGGACGAATTTAAACATAAACCACCATAACAGGATACTCCTCCAATGTCCAACTTAAGGACTTTAACTAAAAGTGCTAGGTGGGAGACAACCCACCATGGTATGGTCGCTTCTTTTTCAATTTATTTCTTGTTAATTGCTTTCATTTTTCCTTTTTCAATCTCAATTTATTAAACCTGGAATCATGCATCGCATTCATGTTAATCGTTGCATTCTGCATTTTTAATGCATATATATATATATAATATAGGGGTGCACGACACGACCGCATGCCCAATGCGATCGCGTCATATTGCGGAAAACACCACCCGCGCGACCGCGTGACCCACGCGGCTGCGTGATATATATATCGGCGTAAGGATCCAACGAACAGAAAGTTAGGCTGGAATCGTGCGGCCCTTGTGCGTTTCGCACAAATTGGCCCACGCGATCGCATGCCCCATGCGATCGCGTCACTTGCACAATAACAATCCCACGCGACCGCGTGAGCGACGCGATCGCGTCGCATGGATTACACATCACCCCAAAAGGAGACAGAGAGTTGCGCTAAAACAGTGCTGGAGTCGTGCGTTTAGCACAAATTCCAGCGACGCGATCGCCCGACCCACGCGATTGCGTCACCCTTCTTTCCCCCCTCTCATGCGATCGCGCACCCCACGCGATCGCGTCACTCCCATTTTCACCCCAACCACGCGACCGCGTGCTCCACGCGGCCGCGTGGATTCGAAAGTATAACCCCCCAGCCACGCAAACCCTATCAGTCGCGTAGCCCCCCACCCCCAACCCTCTTCTCCCTCTCTGCTTCTTCTCCCTCCAGCCACCACCCAGCACCACCCGGCCGCCACCGCGCCACCACCTAGATGCCGCCGCCGTCCAGACACCGCCGCCGTACCACCCCCTCCCCTTCTTTCTTCTTCTTTCTTCCTCTCTCCTCCCCTCTCCACCACTGCCCTCCGCGACCTCCGCCCACCACCGCCGGCCATCCAGCCATGCCCCCCCTCTCCGCCACCCACCCGCAAACCCCCCTTCTTCTATCACTAACCCTAAACCCCCTCTCCGCCACTGCCCCCTTCAGCCACCACCGTGACACCGTGCCCCGCCACTGCGCCGGACGCCGCCGCAGCCACCTTCTTCCCCGTTCCATCCCTCCCGCCGACCAGGTTTCGCAAAACGCAACCCTCTTTTACCCGTTCGTCGTTTTTCTGTAATTTTTTCCATTTTTGTTCATACT
This sequence comes from Arachis hypogaea, assembly GCF_003086295.3. Lineage (NCBI taxonomy): Eukaryota > Viridiplantae > Streptophyta > Magnoliopsida > Fabales > Fabaceae > Arachis > Arachis hypogaea. Next base: position 95,972,577 of record NC_092052.1, on the reverse strand, counting down.
TAGGATAGATAGATATGCATGTTGTTGTGGAATTTTTAGGTTGTTAGGTAGCTTAGGTTGTGGTTAGTGGATCTAGGTCTGTTTACTTGCACTGTTCCTGTTTATGTTTTATCATAACTGCAATTCTGTTGTTCCTGTGACCCCGTTCATATGCTGTGATTTCTTGCAATTGCTGCTTGTTACTCTACATTTTCCTGTTTCTATTCCTTAATGATAACTGTAGCAAGTTTTTAATTCATATGAACTGCTATGATTGCTGTTTATTTTCCGGGACAATCCAATTTTAGCCGGAATGCTGCCCAAATTTTTTAAAATTGTTTTCATTCATGTTTTGGTTTGGCATTTCTGAACTCTTTTTTACTCTGCTTTGCCCAAACCATTTCATGAATGCTATGGAAGACTTTCTTATCCTCTTTGATTTCCTGGTTCATAAACTGCATTTGTGATTCACTGATTCCAATTTTTGCTTTCTTTATTTCTATTCGAATCAGCATCACCCTGTTTTCCTTGTTCGATTATGAGTACTTCTATTATTACCTATGAATCCTTGTTATATGGAATTTTTCTATGCCACTTACTTTAACCCGCACTTTACTAACTCACTAATTTACTAATTTCTTTTTCAAATTCTAACCATACTAACCCTTTTAATCTCTTTTCTGATTATTTTCACTTTCCTCTAACTTTCTAACCATGGCATATTGATTATTTTTCCATTTACCATAAATTCAATCACATTTCATTTACTCATTTTCCTTATTCTATTTCTCCCTTGCCGCTTTGCGTTTCCTTTGTTTAATTACCTATTTGCTTTCCTATTTTATCCATATCCTGGTTTTCTATTTTTCAAGATGTCTGCCTCACAAAGGAGAGGAAAAGGCAAGGCTACTGGCAAGCGCAAGAGAGGAGATTCCTCCCAGTCCATCATTGCTCTAATGCACGATTCTTCATGGCGGGAGAAGAACTTCACACAGTAGGAAAAAGCTGACCAGTTGCTTGGTGCACGAAATTGTGATCTCAGGCAACAGCGCTAAAAACTCTGTACGCACGTCTTAATAAATCGTTTTTAATTCACAACTTCAATACAACTAACCAGCAAGTGCACTGGGTCGTCCAAGTAATAAACCTTACGTGAGTAAGGGTCGATCCCACGGAGATTGTTGGTATGAAGCAAGCTATGGTCACCTTGTAAATCTCAGTCAAGCGGATATCAAATAGTTATGGAGTTTTCGAATATTAATAATAAATAGAAAATAAGGATAGAAATACTTATGTAATTGATTGGTTAGAATTTCAGATAAGCGTATAGAGATGTATTCGTTCCTCTGAACTTCTGCTTTCCTGCTATCTTCATCCAATCAATCTTACTCCTTTCCATGGCTGGCTTTATGTAAGGACATCACCGTTGTCAATGGCTACTTTTGATCCTCTCTGGAAAATGGTCCGATGCGCTGTCACTGCATGGCTAATCGTCTGGAGGCATCACCCTTGCCAATGGCTTCATCCTCTCCTCTTGTGAAAATGGTCCAAATGCTCTGTCACAGCACGGCTAAACATCTGAGGTTCTCGATCATACTGGAATAGGATTCACCCTCCTTTTGCGTCTGTCACTATGCCCAGCACTCGCGAGTTTGAAGTTCGTCACAGTCATTCAATCCCAGAGTCCTACTCAGAATATCATAGACAAGGTTTAGACTTTCTGGACTCTCATGAATGCTGCCATCAATCTAGCTTATACCACGAAGATTCTGATTAAGGGATCCAAGAGATACTCATTCAATCTAAGGTGGAACGGAAGTGGTTGTCAGGCATGCGTTCGTGGGGGAATAATGATTATTGTCACGTTCATCACATTCAGGTTGATGTGTGAATGAATATCTTAGAAGCGGAATAAGTTGAATTGAATAGAAAAACAGTAGTACTTTGCATTAATCTTTGAGGAACAGCAGAGCTCCACACCTTAATCTATGGAGTGCAGAAACTCTACCGTATGAAAATACATAAGTGATAATGGTTCAGGCATGGCCGAATGGCCAGCCCCCATGAAAGTCTAAGATAGCATAAAACTGATCAAAGATGTCTAATACAATAGTAAAAAGTCCTATTTATAATAAACTAGTTACTAGGGTTTACAGAAGTAAGTAATTGATGCATAAATCTACTTTCGGGGCCCACTTGGTGTGTGCTTGGGCTGAGCTTGAATGTTACACGTGTAGAGGTCAATCTTGGAGTTGAACGCCAGTTTGTAACATATTTCTGGCGTTCAACTCTGGCTTGTGACGTGTTTCTGGCGTTTAACTCCAGACAGCAGCGTAGAACTGGCGTTCAACGCCCTTTTATGTCATCTAAACTCGGCCAAATATGGACTATTAAATATTGCTGGAAAGCGCTGGATGTCTACTTTCCAACGCAATTGGAAGCGCGCCATTTTGAGTTATGTAGCTCCAGAAAATCCACTTTGAGTGCAGGGAGGTCAGAATCTAACAGCATCAGCAGTCCTTCTTCAACCTCTGAATCTGATTTTTGCTCAAGTCCCTCAATTTCAGCCAGAAAATTCCTGAAATCACAGAAAAACACACAAACTCATAGCAAAGTCCAGAAATGTGAATTTAACATAAAAACTAATAAAAACATCCCTAAAAGTAACTAGATTCTACTAAAAATATACTAAAAACAATGCCAAAAAGCGTATAAATTATCCGCTCATCACAACACCAAACTTAAATTGTTGCTTGTCCCCAAGCAACTGAAAATCAAATAGGATAAAAAGAAGAGAATATACTATAAATTCCAAACTATCAACAAAACATAGCTCCAATTAAATGAGCGGGACTTGTAGCTTTTTCCCTCTTGAATAGTTTTGGCATCTCACTTTATCCATTGAAGTTCAGAATGATTGGCATCTATAGGAACTCAGAGTTCAGATAGTGTTATTGATTCTCCTAGTTCAGTATGATAATTCTTGAACACAGCTATTTTATGAGTCTTGGCCGTGGCCCTAAGCACTTTGTTTTCCAGTATTACCACCGGATACATAAATTCCACAGACACATAATTGGGTGAACCTTTTCAGATTGTGACTCAGCTTTGCTAAAGTCCCCAATTAGAGGTGTCCAGGGTTCTTAAGCACACTCTTCTTTTGCTTTGGACCTTGACTTTAACCAGTCAGTCTCAAGTTTTCACTTGACACCTTCACGTCACAAGCACATGGTTAGGGACAGCTTGGTTTAGCCGCTTGGGCCAGGATTTTATTCCTTTAGGCCCTCCTATCCACTGATGCTCAAAGCCTTGGGATCCTTTTTATTTACCCTTGCCTTTTGGTTTTAAGGGTTATTGGCTTTTTGCTCTTGCCTCTTGGTTTTAAGAGCTTTTGGCTTTTTCTGCTTGCTCTTTCTTTTTTTTTTTTTTCTGCAAGCTTTGTTCTTTGCTACTTTTTCTTGCTTCAAGAATCATTTTTTTGATTTTTCAGATTATCAAATAACATGTCTCCTTATCATCATTCTTTCAAGAGCCAACATATTTAACATTCTTAAACAACAACTTCAAAAGACATATGCACTGTTCAAGCATTCATTCAGAAAACAAAAAGTATTGTTACCACATCAATATAATTAGACTAAGTTCAAGGATAAATCTGAAACTCATGTACTTCTTGTTCTTTTGAATTAAAACAGTTTTCATTTAAGAGAGGTGATGGGTTCATAGGACATTCATAACTTTAAGACATAGTTACTAACTACTAATGATCATGTAATAAGACACAAACATGGATAAGCACTTAACATAGAGAAAATGAAAAACAGAAAATAAGAACAAGGAATGAGTCCACCTTAGTGATGGTGGCGTTTCCTTCTTGAGGAACCAATGATGTCCTTGAGCTCTTCTATGTCTCTTCCTTGTCTTTGTTGCTCCTCCCTCATTGCTTTTTGATCTTCTCTTATTTCATGAACGATGATGGAGTGCTCTTGATGTTCCACCCTTAATTGTCCCATGTTGGAACTTAATTCTCCTAGGGAGGTGTTGATTTGCTCCCAATAGTTTTGTGGAGGAAAATGCATTTGAGGCATCTCCGGGATCTCATGGGGATGAGCTTCATGTGTCTCTTGAGATCCATGAATGGGCTCTCTTGCTTGCTCCATCCTATCCTTAGTGATGAACTTCTCTTCCTCAATGGGAATGTCTCCTTCTATGAAAGCTCCAGCTGAGTAACATAGATGGCAAATAAGATGAGGAAAAGCTAGCCTTGCCCCAAGAGAGGGCTTTTCGGCTATTTTGTAGAATTCAAGGGAGATGACTTCATGAACTTCTACTTCCTCTCCAATCATGATGCTATGAATCATGATGGCCCGATCCACAGTAACTTCAGATCGGTTGCTAGTGGGGATGATGGAGCGTTGGATGAACTCCAACCATCCTCTAGCCACAGGCTTGAGGTCCAGTCTTCTTAATTGAACCGGCTTGCCTTTGGAGTCAATCTTCCATTGAGCTCCTTCCACACATATGTCCATGAGAACTTGGTCCAACCTTTGATTAAAGTTGACCCTTCTAGTGTAGGAGCGTGCATCTCCTTGCATCATAGGCAAGTTAAATGCCAACCTCACATTTTCTGGACTAAAATCTAAGTATTTCCCCCGAACCATTGTAATATAATTCTTTGGGTTTGGGTTCTTACTTTGATCATGGTTCCTAGTGATCCATGCATTGGCATAGAACTCTTGAACCATTAGGATGCCAACTTGTTGGATGGGGTTTGTTAGAACTTCCCAACCTCTTCTTTAGATTTCATGTCAGATCTCCGGATACTCATTCTTCTTGAGCTTGAAAGGGACCAGATCACCTTCTTCTTGACCACAACATCATAGAAGTGGTCTTGATGAGCTTTAGAGATGAATCTTTCCATCTCCCATGACTCGGAGGTGGAAGCTTTTGTCTTCCCTTTCCCTTTTCTAGAGGATTCTCCGGTCTTGGGTGTCATCAATGGTAATAGAAAAACAAAAAGTTTATGCTTTTACCACACCAAACTTAGAAATTTGCTCGCCCTCGAGCAAGAGAAGAAAGAATAGATGAAGAAGAAGAAGAAAATATGGAGGAGAAAAGGGAGTGATGTATTCGGCCAAGAAGAGAAGAGAGGGTTGTGTTGTGTGAAAATGAGGAAGAATGGAGGGCTATATATAGGGAAGGGAGGGGGGGTAAGGTTCGGCCATAAGGGTGGGTTTTGGGTGGGAAATTGATTTTGAATTTTGAAGGTAGGTGGGGTTTATGAGGTAGGTTTATGGGGAAGAGTGGATGGATGTGAGTGGTGAAGTGGTTATAGGGAAGAGTGTTTATGGGATTGTGTGAAAGAGGGGTGGGAAGAAGTGAGTAGAGGTAGGTGGGGATCCTGTGGGGTCCACAGATCCTGAGGTGTTCAAGGATTTACAACCTTGCACCAAATTAGGCATGCAAAATGCCCTTGCACACAACTCTGGGCGTTCAGCGCCAGATTGGTGCTTGTTCTGGGCGTTGAACGCCCATTTGTTGCCCATTTCTGGCGTTGAATGCCAGAACCATGCTTGTTCTGGGCGTTCAGCGCCAGCTCTTCTCCATGGTGCAATTCTGGCGTTCAAACGCCCAGATGCTGCCCATTTTGGGCGTTCAGCGCCAGAACCATGCTCTGTTCTGGCGTTGAACACCAGCCAGATGCTTCTTACTGGCGTTTAAACGCCAGTAAGGTCTTCCTCCAGGGTGTGATTTTTCTTCTGCTGTTTTTGATTCCGTTTTCATTTTTATATTTATTTTGTGACTCCACATGATCATGAACCTAATAAAACATGAAAGAACAAGAAAAATAAAATTAGATAAATAAAAATTGGGTTACCTCCCAACAAGCGCTTATTTAATGTCAATAGCTTGACAGTGGGCTCTCATGGAGCCTCACAGATGTTCAGAGCATTGTTGAGACTTCCCAACAACAAACTTAGAGTTTGTATATAGGAGTTCAACACCAAACTTAGAGTTTGGTTGTGGCCTCCCAACACCAAACTTAGAGTTTGACTGTGGGGGCTCTGGTTGACTCTATTTTGAGAGAAGCTTAATGTGCCTCTTTTCCATGTTTACAGAAGGGTAACCTTGAGTTGTAAATACAAGGGAGCCCTCATTCAATTGAAGGACTAATTCACCTCTGTCAACATCAATCACAGCTCTTGCTGTGGCTAGGAAAGGTCTTCCAAGGATGATGGATTCATCCTCATCCTTCCCAGTATCAAGGATTATGAAATCAGCAGGGATGTAAAGGCCTTCAACCTTTACTAACACATCCTCTACTTGTCCATAAGCCTGTTTTCTTGAATTGTCTGCCATCTCTAATGAGATTTTAGTAGCTTGCACCCCAAAGATTCCCAGTTTCTCTATTACAGAGAGGGGCATGAGGTTTATCCCTAAACCAAGGTCACACAGAGCCTTTTCAAAGATCATGTTGCCTATGGTACAAGGTATTACGAACTTTCAAGGATCCTGGTTCTTCTGAGGCAATATCAGTTGATCCAGATCACTTAGTTCATTGGTGAACAAGGGAGGTTCATCTTCCCAAGTCTCAATACCAAATAATTTGGCATTCAGCTTCATGATTGCACCAAGGAACTTGGTAACTTGCTCTTCAGTAACATCCTCATTCTTTTCAGAAGATGAATACTCGTCAGAGCTCATAAAGGGCATAAGGAGGTTCAATGGAATCTCTATGGTCTCTAGATGAGTCTCAGATTCCTTTGGTTCCTCAAAGGGAAACTCCTTATTGATCACTGGACGTCCCAGGAGGTCTTCCTCACTGGGATTTACGTCCTCCCCTTCCTCTCCAGGTTCGGCCGTGTTAACTATGTCAATGGCCTTGCACTCTCCTTTTGGATTTTCTTCTGTATTGCTTGGGAGAGTACTAGGAGGGATTTCAGTGATCCTTTTACTCAGCTGGCCCACTTGTGCCTCCAAAATTCTAATGGAGGACCTTGTTTCATTCATGAAACTTACAGTGGCCTTAGATAGATCAGAGACTAAGTTTGCTAAATTAGAGGTATTTTGTTCAGAGTTCTCTGTCTGTTGCTGAGTGGATGATGGAAAAGGTTTACTATTGTTAAACCTATTTTTTCCACCATTATTAAAGCCTTGTTGAGGCTTTTGTTGATCCTTCCATGAGAGATTTGGGTGATTTCTCCATGAGGGGTTATAGGTGTTTCCATAAGGTTCACCCATGTAATTCACCTCTGCTATTGCAGGGTTTTCAGGATCATAAGCTTCTTCTTCAGAAGATGCCTCTTGAGTACTGTTGGAAGCAGCTTGCATTCCATTCAGACTCTGAGAAATTATATTGACTTACTAAGTCAATATTTTATTCTGAGCCAGTATGGCATTCAGAGTATCAATTTCAAGAACTCCCTTCTTCTAAGGCGTCCCATTACTCACAGGATTCATCTCAGAGGTGTACATGAACTGGTTATTAGCAACCATGTCAATGAGTTCTTGAGCTTCTGTAGGCATTTTCTTTAGGTGAATGGATCCACCTGCAGAAGTATCCAATGACATTTTGGCTAATTCAGACAGACCATCATAGAATATTTCCAGGATGGTCCATTCTGAAAGCATGTCAAAAGGACACTTTTTGGTCAGTCCTTTGTATCTCTCCCAAGCTTCATAGAGGGATTCACCTTCTTTCTGTCTGAAGGTTTGAACATCGACTCTAAGCTTACTAAGCTTTTGAGGAGGAAAGAACTTGGCTAAGAAAGCCTTGACCAGCTTATCCCAAGAGTTCAGGCTATCCTTAGGTTGAGAGTCCAACCATACTCAAGCTTTGTCTCTTACAGCAAAACGGAAAAGCATGAGCCTGTAGACTTCAGGATCTACTTCATTAGTCTTAACAGTATCACATATCTGCAAGAATTCAGTTAAGAACTGAAAAGGATCTTCAGATGGAAGTCCATGAAACTTGCAGTTCTACTGCATCAGAGAAACTAATTGAGGTTTCAGCTCAAAATTGTTTGCTCCAATGGCAGGAATGGAGATGCTTCTTCCATGTAAATTGGAATTAGGTGCAGTAAAGTCACCAAGCATCCTCCTTGCATTATTATTATTTTCGGCTGCCATCTCCTTTTCTTGTTCGAAAATTTCTGAAAGGTGCTTGCTGGATTGTTGTAATTTAGCTTCTCTTAGTTTCCTCTTCAGAGTTGATGACAAGTCATCTTAGCCTAGTTTCACTAGCCTTTTTCTTATGTTTTCATTTGAATTATGCACTTTCTTGAGCCATAAGCAAGCCAATTGGGTAGAGTTTTATGCTTCCTTTGATTGAATCAACCATAGATGAATTAATGCAATTTCATGAGGTTTTATGCTATAATTGTCACATATTATGAAAGAATGAATATCTCATGATTTTTAGCATAGCTTTGATGTGTTTGGTTGATTGATGATAGGTGAAGAAAGCTTGGAGAAAGGTTGAATCAAGAAGGAATGGCTAGGAGCAAGAGAGAAAAAAAAGTTTGAGCAAAAGTTTGCCACAAACTTTTGGAAGTAGTGAAAACAACCCAGGGAACAAAAAGCTTGACCAAAAGTTTGCCTCAAACTTTTGCGCAAACTTTTGGGAAAAAAGCTTGACCAAAAGTTTGCCTCAAATTTTTGCGCAAACTTTTGGGAGAAAAGCTTGAGCCAACGTTTGCCTCAAACTTTTTGGCAAACGTTGGCATCACAAATCAACACCCTGGAGAGCAAAAGTTTGCGCCAACGTTTGCCTCAAACTTTTTGGCAAACGTTGGCGCCATGAGTGTGCAAGGGGGAGCCAACGTTTGAGCAAAAGTTTGACCCCAAACTTTGGCCCAAACGTTGGTAGCAGCAAGGATGGGGTGGCTAATATGAAAAGTTTGAGTAAAAGTTTGCCTCAAACTTTTACTCAAACTTTTACTCAAGCTTTCATGATTCCAAACCCGGTTCACTTCGGTTCTTCTCCAAACTCCAAGAGCAATCAACCAAGGCCTCTATCAACCCAAATCCACTAAGAGCAAAGGCCCAATTCAAGGCTTGAAGACCATTTGAAGAAAGTGTATAAATAGCTTAGGATTTAAGTTGAAGGGGGCTTTCTTTTTGGTTTTGATTAGTACACTTAGTAGAGAGCTCACTTTACATTTCTTGGCATTGTTGTTTAAATTCAAGAGAATTTGGGAGGAGAATTGATCTCTCTTCTTCCTTGTTCTTGCCCAGCACTCTTTACTTTCCTTGTCTTGGATCTTGGGTTGGAGAATTGAAGGAAATCTGTTTCAATCTCATCCTGAGATCTCTCTGTTTCATTTTACTGCATAATTGAATTTCCATTTTGGTTAATTGCTTCTGTCTTCTACTTTCTCTGCAATTTACAATTTACAATTCCTTTGCAATTGTTCTTGTTGGATCTAGGAAGGCATTGAGATCTAGACTTGGTTATCTAGTCTCTTGAGTCCTGAGATCTGAATTCTCATTTTACTTTCTCTATTTAACGCTTTTCATGCTCATTTACAATTCTGTTTTTAGATCCGATTCAATCCAAGTCATCTTCTATTTCTCTGTTTGTTGAATTTAATTTATTCCTTGTTTAATTTCTACAAATCCAATTCCCAATTCCCTTTACAATTCAAGCCATTTACATTTCTTGCACTTTAAGATTCTGCAATTTACATTTCTTGCGTTCTAAGTTTCTGCCATTTAATTTCTTGTTCTTTAAGATTCAGCACTTTAAATTTCAGTTCTCTTTAAATTCAATGCAATTTACCCATTCCCTTTACTTTCCATGCAATCTAAATTCTGTAAATCACAAATCACTCAACCAAATCTTGATTCGCTTGACTAAATCAACCACTAAACTAAAATTGCTCAATCCTTCAATCCCTGTGGGATCGACCTCACTCCCGTGAGTTATTATTACTTGATGCGACCCGGTGTACTTGCCGGTGAGTTTTTTGTCGGATCGTTTTCCGCACATCAAGAGTCCTTTCAAGTTCTGGATCTGCTTCAACAAGAATGTTCTTGTCCTTGCTCCTGCTCATATGAAAAAGAGGGACAGAAAAATAATAATAATAGGGGTCTTTTTTACCACAGTATAGAGGTCCCTGTGTGAGTAGAAGAAAAGAAAAGAAAAATTCGAACACAAATGGAAGAGGGGGTTCGAATTTGGGTGAGATAAAGTGTTAGTAGATGAATAAATAAATAGAAGAAGATGAGAGAGAGAGAATTTTCGAAAATAATTTTTGAAAAAGAGTTAGTGATTTTCGAAAATAGTTTTTGAAAAAGGTTAGTAATTTTTCGAAAATTAAAATCAAAAATTAAAATAATTAGTTAATTAAAAAGAAATTTTGAAAAAGAGGGAAGATATTTTTGAAAATTAGAGAGAGAGAGAGAGTTAGTTAGGTAGTTTTGAAAAAGATAAGAAACAAACAAAAAGTTAATTAGTTAGTTGAAACAAATTTGAAAATCAATTTTGAAAAGATAAGAAGATAAGAAGTTAGAAAAGATATTTTAAAATCAAATTTTGAAAAAGATAAGATAAAGAGATATTTTTGAAAAGATATGATTGAAATTAGTTTTGAAAAAGATTTGATTTTTAAAATCACAATTAATGACTTGATTCACAAGAAATCACAAGATATGATTCTAGAACTCAAAGTTTGAATCTTTCTTAACAGGCAAGTAACAAACTTGAAATTTTTGAGTCAAAACATTAATTGATGATGTTATTTTCGAAAATTAGGAGATAAAGATAAAAAAAGATTTTTGAAAAATATTTTTAAAATTTTCGAAAATAAATAAGAAAAATGAAAAAGATTTGATTTTTGAAAAAGATTTTGAAAAAGATAAGATTTTTAAATTGAAAATTTGATTTGACTCATAAAAACAACTAGATTTTAAAAAGTTTTGAAAAAGTCAACTCAAATTTTTGAAATTTATGAGTGAAAAAGGGAAAGATATTTTTTTTATTTTTGAATTTTTAATGATGAGAGGGAAAAACATGAAAAAGACTCAATGCATGAAAATTTTGGATCAAAACAATGAATGCATGCAAGAATGCTATGAATGTCAAGATGAACACCAAGAACACTTTGAATGTCAAGATGAACATCAAGAACTTATTTTTGAAAAATTTTTAATGCAAAGAAAACATGCAAGACACCAAACTTAAAAATTTTTCATGTATAGACACTATGAATGCAAGAATGCATATGAAAAATAAGAAAAGACACAGAACATGAAAACATCAAGATCAAACAAGAAGACTTACCAAGAACAACTTGAAGATCATGAAGAACACTATGAATGCATGAATTTTTCGAAAAATGCAAGATGAATATGAAATTGACACCAAACTTTCAACTTGACTCAAGACTCAAACAAGAAACATGAAATATTTTTGATTTTTATGAATTTTTTATTTTTTTGGATTTTTGTATATATTTTTTTCAAAAAAACATATAGGAAAAAGAAAATAAGGATTTCAAAACTTTTTAATATGAATTCCAGGAATCTTGTATTCTTAGTCTAAAGCTCCAATCCGAGGGTTAGGCATGGCTTAATAGCCAGCCAAGCTTTAGTATGTAACTCAGACATGCCACGGCTGACATTCCAATTAACTTGCCTCTATGCTGATGGTTGGAAGCCCCTATCTAAAAGAATTAGACATGGCTTTACAGCCAGCCAGGCTTCAACATGCTTCATGAAACTCTAGAATTCATTCTTAAAAATTCTGAAGAAAAATATACTTTTGAAAAGATTTATTTATTTTTCGAAAACAAATGAGAAATTTTTGAAAGGTTTTTGAAAAATTTTTGAAAATAAAACAAAAAGAAAATTACCTAATCTGAGCAACAAGATGAACCGTCAGTTGTCCAAACTCGAACAATCCCCGGCAACGGCGCCAAAAACTTAGTGCACGAAATTGTGATCCCCGGCAACGGCGCCAAAAACTTGGTGCACGAAATTGTGATCTCAGGCAACAGCACTAAAAACTCTGTACGCACGTCTTAATAAATCGTTTTTCATTCACAACTTCAATACAACTAACCAGCAAGTGCACTGGGTCGTCCAAGTAATAAACCTTACGTGAGTAAGGGTCGATCCCACGGAGATTGTTGGTATGAAGCAAGCTATGGTCACCTTGTAAATCTCAGTCAAGCGGATATCAAATAGTTATGGAGTTTTCGAATATTAATAATAAATAGAAAATAAGGATAGAAATACTTATGTAATTCATTGGTTAGAATTTCAGATAAGCGTATAGAGATGCATTCGTTCCTCTGAACTTCTACTTTTCTGCTGTCTTCATCCAATCAATCTTACTCCTTTCCATGGCTGGCTTTATGTACGGACATCACCGTTGTCAATGGTTACTTTTGATCCTCTCTGGAAAATGGTCTGATGCGCTGTCACTGCATGGCTAATCGTCTGGAGGCATCACCCTTGCCAATGGCTGCATCCTATCCTCTTGTAAAAATGGTCCAAATGCTCTGTCACAGCACGGCTAATCATCTGAGGTTCTCGATCATACTGGAATAGGATTCACCCTCCTTTTGCGTCTGTCACTACGCCCAGCACTCGTGAGTTTGAAGTTCGTCATAATCCTTCAATCCTAGAGTCCTACTCGGAATACCACAGACAAGGTTTAGACTTTCCGGACTCTCATGAATGCCGCCATCAATCTAGCTTATACCACGAAGATTCTGATTAAGAGATCCAAGAGATACTCATTCAATCTAAGGTGGAACGGAAGTGGTTGTCAGGAAAGCATTCGTGGGGGAATGATGATGATTGTCACGTTCATCACATTCAGGTTGAAGTGCGAATAAATATCTTAGAAGCGGAATAAGTTGAATTGAATAGAAAAATAGTAGTACTTTGCATTAATCTTTGAGGAACAGCAGAGCTCCACACCTTAATCTATGGAGTGCAGAAACTCTACCGTATGAAAATACATAAGTGATAATGGTTCAGGCATGGCCGAATGGCCAGCCCCCATGATAGTCTAAGATAGCATAAAACTGATCAACGATGTCTAATACAATAGTAAAAAGTCCTATTTATAATAAACTAGTTACTATGGTTTACAGAAGTAAGTAATTGATGCATAAATCCACTTCCGGGGCCCACTTGGTGTGTGCTTGGGCTGAGCTTGAATGTTACACGTGTAGAGGTCAATCTTGGAGTTGAACGCCAGTTTGTAACATATTTCTGGCGTTCAACTCTGTCTTGTGACGTGTTTCTGGCGTTTAACTCCAGACAGCAGCGTAGAACTGGCGTTCAACGCCCTTTTATGTCATCTAAACTCGGCCAAAGTATGGACTATTAAATATTGCTAGAAAGCCCTGGATGTCTACTTTCCAACGCAATTGGAAGCGTGCCATTTTGAGTTATGTAGCTCCAGAAAATCCACTTTGAGTGCAGGGAGGTCAGAATCCAACAGCATCAGCAGTCCTTCTTCAACCTCTGAATCTGATTTTTGCTCAAGTCCCTCAATTTCAGCCAGAAAATTTCTGAAATCACAGAAAAAAACACAAACTCATAGTAAAGTCTAGAAATGTGAATTTAACATAAAAACTAATAAAAACATCCCTAAAAGTAACTAGATTCTACTAAAAACATACTAAAAACAATGCCAAAAAGCGTATAAATTATCCGCTCATCACTGCTCCCTGCGACTGATCCTATAAAATTTGCAAATCGGTACTGTGAGCTGAAGTACCCAGCTTTTTCAAACTCCAGAAATCTATACCTGGAACAAACTCTGAAGATTCCAGAAGCACTCCAGCAGTACACCACTGAGCAAATCAAGCAAAGGGGCTGGTTCTTTCTGGAAAGAACACTGACAGAGGTCAATTCATCTTGGGTACGGGAATTCTACTGCAACTACTATCTCACTACCCTAGATACAGTGAACCTGAGAGGAAAACAAATTCTGGTCACTGAAGAGGCCTTAGAGGACATTCTCCGGCTTCCAGCCAAGTCCGATCAGCCTGATGGTTATTCAAAGGCTGAGGAGGACATGCGTCAGATGCAGTTTGATTGGGATGCCGTGAAGGCACGGATAGCTCTCGACCCGACAGTCCCTTGGGAGATAGGTCAGGACACTACCATGCCTAGAGGGATCAAGAGAGCGTACTTAAAAGATGAGGCTCGGTTATGGCACCAGATCTTAAGTAATTATGTGATGCCGAGTACTCACGAGACGGAGATCCCGGCTGCTATGATCACCCTCCTTTGGTGTGTGCTGGAGGGTAAGGACCTTTATCTGCCACGTTTCATTCGACACTATATGGCCAGGGTCCACGTCTGAGGCACCCTCCCTTTTCCATATCTAGTTACACAGCTTGGCCGTCGAGCTGACGTGCCATGGGAGGATGCCGATGAGAGACCACCAGCGGCGGATTGCAGGAAGATCATTCCGCACAGCTGGAACTTCTTAGCCTTGGGCCACAGACCACCACCATTCATTGCTGCTGATGCGACAGCCCCACCGTCTGCTGGACCCTCTTCCTCCACTGCTGCACCACCTACCCCTGCTACCACCACTGCACCTCCACCTGCCACAGAGCCCGTCTATCATCTGGTGCACCGCTTGTTTCGACGACTTGACCAGATGAAGCATCGCAACAAGCGGCGCTATGAGCACCTCAAGCTGATGATACGATCCGGTGACATCCCCTCCGAGCCCGACACACCGTCCGAGGCATCTGAGGAGGAGGCGGATGCGCCCGAGGCAGAGACCCATCCCCAGGGAGAGGCAGCGCCGGCCGCACCACAGGCAACGGTCCCACATCAGATTGAGGCTGCGGATCTTGAGATCCCAGCCTACCACCACTGAGACTCCAGCTACCATCCCTTCCAGTGATGACACTCCTTCACACCCGGCTTGATTGAGCATCGGGGATGATGCTTCCTTTTAAGTGTGGGGAGGTCGCCATCTCTGGCGTTTATTTTGGTGAACCACTACATCTTTTGTTCTTTTATTTTGGATATTTTTCTGTATTTTTCTTTTTATTGTTATTTTCTGAGTACTTATACATTGCTTTTATGTATTTTTACTCTATTTTTTTTATTTTGCATCTTTAGTTCATATTTTAGCCATTTGGTTTATTTTAGTTATTTAGTTTAGTTTGTAATTCTGATTTATTAGTGGATTAATTAGTATAGTTTACCCTTTTTAGCATAAGATAGTATAGTTTAAATAGAAAAATATAAAAAGGAAGTAAGCTAGGAAATTGAACATATCAGATTTAAATCCACAAACCTTATATATAGCATTACATGATGTAGTTAAGCTGACAACATTTCATCAAGGAGGAACATTAAAACTTTAAAAGCTACCCTAAATAATTTTTTTATGAGAATAATGGGAATTTTTAACTAAACCTGCATACAATATATAAATGATATATGATGCTTGAGTTAGAGAACACACAGCCTGTGAGTCTTGAGCTTAATTGTATGGTTGCATTCAAACCATAATTTCATTTCTGTGTGTTTCATTTCTTTTTATTCTTATGTTCTTTAATTTGCTTTAAACTATATGTCCAATTATAGAATATAGAATGTAGATACATACCAAGAGAATGATTGAGGCCATCATTTGATTTTAGCTCACTTACCCAAATTAGCCTACCTTTTACATCACCCTCGTTAGCCCCCTTGAGCCTTTTAAAACCCCTTTATTCTATTTAGCCAAATTACTAGCCTTAAGCAGAAAAACAAAAGAAAATCCCAAGTGAATCCTTGGTTAGCTTAAGATAGAAAATCATGAATAGAGTTAAATGTGGAAAACCTTTTAGGAACATGGATGATAGAAACAAAAGGTAGAGAAGTTAAAAGAAATAAAATAAATTTGGGAAGTAGGCTCATGAGAAAATCAAAGTGATTTAATTGCCATGTGCCTTAAAAAAAAAAAGAAGAGTTATTTTTCAGCATTTAAATAAAAGGGGGATACAAAAGAAATTCCCCAATGCAAAATAAAAGCAATGCACATGGAATAAAAAAATTAAAAAGTGAAACATGAGTATGTAATAATAAGTGGGATAATATGGGAAAATAGGTAAAGAGATTTTGTTTTACTAAATATGTATGTTAGGTGAGATCTTAGTCTAATCAAGGATTCACTTATTAGCTCACTTGACCCTATACATAAATCCTTACCTTTACCTTGGCCCCATTACAACCTCAATTAAAGACCTCATGACTTTTTGGTATGACTATATTCTATAATTGTTGATTGGTTAGATGAAGAACAAAGCTATAGAAAGCAAGAATAAAAAGACAAATAGAGTGAATAAACCCAATAAACACTGAGTGACTAGAGAGTAAACACAAAATCCAGTGAGGGTTCAATAACTCATCAACATATATCTGTACTTAATTTACTAATTGTTTTGCAAGTTTGTACAATGTTTTCTTTCCCATCTCATTTGCTAAAATGCTTTATTATTTAAGGGTTGGCTATATATATATACATGACTCCTTGAGAATGTGAATTAACTTGACTACATGTAAGCTTTATATATGAGTGAATAATTTAGAGTTGCATGATGCATCATTCATTTAGGTAGTTGCATTTAAATTAGGTTGCATTGCATGACATTCCATCACTTTAACCTTAATTATTTACCTTGGATTTAGCATGAGGACATGCTAGTGTTTAAGTGTGGGGAGGTTGATAAATCCATATTTCATGAGTTCTTTTGTGCTTAATTTGAGTGATTTATACAATCCTTCACCTACTTATTCACATTAATTGCACAGTTTTACTTTCCCTTCCTTATTATGTGATGTATATGAAAAACATTTTTCCTAAGCTCTAAAATTAATTATTTTAATTACCTTTATTTCCATTCGATACCGTGATCAGTGTGTTGAGTAGTTTCAGATTTTTTAAGGCAGAATGACTTAAAGGATGGAAAAGGAAACATACTAAAATGGAAGGAGAAAGCAAAATGGAGCTTTGAAGGAAACTGGTATTCACGCGGTCGCATGGACGACGCGATCGCGTGCCAAGCACGAATCAGTAGCGATGCAGTCGCATGACTGACGCGACCACGCGCCTTAAGCAGAACGCACATGACGCGGTTGCATGACTGACGTGACCGCGTGGCAAGGAAAAGCTCCAAATGACGCGACCGCGTGACCCACGCGGATGCGTGACAGAGGCCACGCACCAGAAATTGCAGAAAACGCTCATAGCGATTTCTGGAGCCCTTTTTGGCCCAGATCCAAGTACAGACAGCATAGACCAGAGGTTATAAAGTGTGGGAATGCATCCATTCAAAGGGAGCTTGCACATATTTTACTTTTCAATGATTTAGATTTAGTTGAGAGGGAGATCTTCTCCTCTCTCTCCCTTAGGATTTAGGATTTCTTCTTGTTTTAAGAGTGACTCTCAATCCAGGTTTTACGTTCCTTTGTTTTAGCTTCCTTTTACTTTTATTTATTCCAGCACTTGAATTGATCAGTGAATTTATGAATTTCTTCCATGTTATAGATTGTTATTTGAATTAATAATATTTGAGGTATTTTCAGTTTATGATTGTTCTCTTTGAATTAAGTTACCATTGCTTCCCATCTAAGGACATTTTTTTATTATTCCAGCAATTTTACTTTTTCCTCTTTTGGCCCTGGTTAAGAATTCAGTAACTCAACAGTTATTAAACTCAACATAACTGATAATCGTTATCTTGCTAATTGAGCTGAACTTAAGTAATCCCAACCTTTTCTTAGGAAATAAATAGGATTCAAAGGTCAATTTAATTAGTCCCCTGACATTCCTTTGCCCTAGTAAAGGTTGACCAAGTGGAGTTTTAGATTCAACTTTCATTATAGGTTGACCAAGGGGGGAATCGATCATTCACACTTCATTCATACAACTTTAGGTTTTAGATGTAGTTTTCAGACTTCAACTTTGTTTTAATTTGGTTTTCTGCTACCTTCATTTGTTCTAGTACCTTAGTTATCTTCTTTTGTTGATTTCCCTTTTCCGCCATTTTTATGTTTATAAGTTCTTGCTACATTTGATTCTCTTATGTTTTCCATGTTTATTGTTACTTTCTTTTATTGTTAGTTATTGATGCTTGCAATTGGTTGTTTAGATTTAATATTCCTTGTTAATTTTATCATGTTTTTATGTTATGACTTCCAAGTGTTTGATAAAATGCTTGGTTGGATTTTAAATTAGATTTTTATGTTCTGAACTTGGATTGATCAATTAGAGACTCTTAAGTTATCAGAATTCTTTTGTTGATTGGTGATTGAGACTTGCTAGTTGGCTTAGGTTTCACTAAATCTAGTCTTTGATTAGGACTTGTGAACTTAAGTTGATTTTTGCTCACCTGACTTTCCTTCATTGTTAGATGTTAACTATGTGAAAGCAAAAGGCAATTACCATCACAATTGATGATGATAATAAGGATAGGAATTCCAATTCTCAATCCTTGTTAGGACTTTTCTTAGTTGTTATTTTATTTCCTTGTTATTTATATTACTTGTCTCTTATTACAAAACCCAAAAAGATACTTTTCCATAACCAATAGTAAAAACACTTCCCTGCAATTCCTTGAGGGATGAGTCGAGGTTTAAATAATTCAGTTTATTTTTATTGGGTTTGTATTGTGACAAACAATTTAAACATTGATCGAGGATAATTTTTTGGTTTAGAACTATACTTGCAACGGGATAATTTTTGTGAAATTCTTTACCGACATTTTTCCTCCGTGAAAGTTTTGGCGCCGTTGCCGGAGAATTGCAAATGTGTGCCTTATTATTGGTTATTGTATATATTTACCTTTTTCTTGTTTGTTAGTTTTTGTTAGTTTTAGGACTTTGTTGCTTATTTTTATTACTTTTTATTTTTATTTGCTACTATGAATTCTCATCCCTTTGGCTACGAGAGTGGTTACAATTATGTTGTAGGAAGTGGAGATTACACTGAAGGCTTGCATGAAGGATGGGATAATCAAAGATGGGAGGAGCCACAAGAATTTGATCAACCTTCTTGACAATAACCTCCACCAACATACTATGAGCAAGAGCCATTCTAAGATGCATGTCAATCTATTAGCTATGGTGGACCCCCTTGTAGTTACCAACAAGCCCCACCATATGCCTATGAACCCCCTCCTCAACATAGCTTTGAACCACCATACTCACAAGCCTCATCCTACCAAATACTTCCATATGATCCTAACCTATATCCATTATACCAACTACCTTATGAGCCATATGAACCATGCATAGAGCCACCCCAATTCCAACACAATTACCCCTATGAACCACCACCTCAATATACACCATTTCCATATCCTTATCAAGAAGAACCACCTTCCCATTATGAGCCCTTTCCTCCAACAAATGAACCCTCCTATCCACCCCAAGCTCCCAAAGATGATACCTTTAGTGTTATTCGTCAAGGGCAACAGGAGCTTCAAACCGCACTTACCTCTACTCTCACTAGTCTCACCTCCATTCTCCAAGCTCTTATATCTCGTGTGGATCCATCCTCTACACCCAACACTCAATCCTCAAGCTCTAGTGCACTTTCTTTTCACCCATATCCATCAATCCAAGAGCAACATGATCCCAATAATGCTATTGACATGGAACGAGAGAGAAGGGATCGTCTTAGGGACTTAATGGATCAAGTTCATGCATCCATACTTCAAGAGAAACAAGAGGAGGCCCAAAAGGTAGAGGTAGTAGAGACCCTTTAAGATGAAGGAATAGTTGATGAATTAGGAGAGGTTAAAGAAGAGGTGGAAGTCATCATGGAGGAGTTGGATTTTGTACTAGAGCAAGTGGAGAACGCCGAAATTATTGAAGAAGAGGAAGTGGTTGAAGATTTAGGAGACGCGGAACCTCCATGGGAATCTCAAGTCATAGAGCCTCCTTCCAAGACGTTTGAATTTGATGTTGAGGAGGTTGATCATGAGATGGATTCAATAATTGATGAGTTTTTATCTACAATTGAATACTCTGCCATTGAACTTGAGGAAGAGGTTGATGTTGAAGAAGCTTGTCAAGAGGTGGAGATCATTAAAGAGGAGTCCAAGAGAGTGAAGCATACATTGGCAGGGCCGCCATTGGAGACATCTCTCTTGAAGCCATCACCATCCGTCCCTCCATTCAAGTGGGTAAATCCTCACTCCTTAAGCTTTCATTTCTCGCTTGCATAAGGTTTGCTTGAGACGGATGGACAACTTAGAGCTCTTTGTGGCTTTAAGAGTAAAAGGGGGATGGTTACTGGTTGGAACTGTGATGAATCCATATTTTACGATATATTTTGGTTCGATTTGAGTGGATTCCATCACTTGAACCCAAATTTATTCACCTAAATAGCATGCTTTTGAGATTTCTTCCAAAATTGTGCTTGAAAGTAAAAACATGCTCTTTTGTGCTTAATTTAGTCAATTTTATTCACTTTAATCCCATTTGGTGCCTTTATATATTTGTTAAGTGATTTTCAGCTTTCCAAGGCAAGTATGGGTTGAATAAGTGAGGAAAAGACCATGAAAAAGGAAGAATTCAAGAAATGAAGGATTTGAAAAGCTGCCAACCCTGACCTTTGTACTAAATTGGGCATAACTTGAACTATAGAGGTTCAAATGAGGCAGTTCTAGCGGCATTGGAAAGCTAACGTTCAGGGCTGCAAAATAATATGCAATTTGCTATAGTGGACATAAGTCTAAGTATGCGTACGCACAGGTACTTGTGCATACACACAAGTCAGGATTCAGCATGCGTGCGAACGCACACATCTGTGCGTCCGCACAGGTCCTGCACGTGACCTCATTAATTGCAACTTGCTGGCAGCGATTTTTGGGACCCAAAACTCAATCCAACTCATTTTTTGAAGCTATTTAAGGCCAAATTGAAGAAGGATGAAGGGGGGCAATTAGTTTTAGTTTTTAATATGTTTTCTCTTAGTTTCTAGAGAGAGAAGCTCCCCTCTCTCTCTTGAATTAGGGTTTTATTAGTTAATTTCCTTTTAATTTCAGCTTTTAATTTTTATTCTAGTGTAGTTTCATTTATGTTTTCATGTTCTTTTATCTTGTTCTTCTTCATTTCTCTTGTTATTTCCTTTATTTTGTCATTTTTATGCTTATGGATACTCTTTGTTATTTTAATTTTAATTAATGCAAATTTATGTTTCCATGTCATTTATTGCTTTCTCTAGTTGTTATTGTCACTTTCTTGCTTTGGTAGTTTTAGAATTTATTATATTGCAATTTAATATTATTTTATTCTCATGCACACCAAGTGTTTGATAAAATGCTTGGCTTAGTTTTCACTTAGTTTTTCTCCACTGTTGGCTTGAAATTGTTGACTTTGGTGATCCTTGAGTCATTGATGTCCATTCTTGTTTGATATATTAGAGTAGTTAGTTGATTTGGTTTCCCTTGACTCTATGTGACCCTTTAGTGTTGACATAGGACTTAGGGATTGAAATTAACTATGCCTATTTGACTTATCTTCGATGTAAGGTTGACTATATAGGATTAACTCTTCATAATCATCATGTGTTTGTGGTCAATATCTAGGATAGGTAGCCTTAGCTCTCAATTACTTGCCAAGATGTTTTCTTGCATTTGAAGTTTCCTTTCCTTGCACTTAATTGCTTTGATGTTTAATTTCTTGCATGTTTAGTTTTCACACTCTTGGTTAAGAAATTGGATGTTTTGGTGGAATTGAGTTGTGGATGTCCATTCCGCATTGTGTGAGAATAATTAATTGGTTTGGTTTCCATTGACGCTAGTCTTTCACTAAGTAATTAGTGAGTTGACTAGGACTTATGGATTGAGATCAATTATGCTTTTGACTAATTTTCAAGGAGGATTGATTAATTTAGATTGATTCTACACAATTGCTATGTTTGTGGTCCATAACTAGGATAGGAATCCTAAACTCCCCAATTCTTGCCAAGAGTTGCCATTTACATTCCTTGCATGTTTACATGCTTTCTTGCTATTAACATCTCTTGCTCTCTCTTGCTTTCATTCCCAATTTCCCATGATCTCTCTCTCATATCCAATAATCGTACATTTCATTGCAACTCCTAGGGAAGACGGCCCGAGGTTGAATTACTCTCGGTTGTTTTGTATTGATTTATTATTTGATTGATGTTCAATTTTGGGTTTGGACTATACTTACAACGGACAAATTCTATTTCTAGTGTGAAAATCCAAACCCATGCTTTTGGTCATTATCAAACTGCCATTCAAGGTTCATTATGGTTGGAAGCTCAAGGCCTAATTGCAATGGTTGGTATAGTTCTCAATTGATTGGGTCTAGAAAGTTGTTGGGATGCCTCAGTGAGAATTCGGATTGCTTGCCACCCAGTTGGAACAATGATGATCCACTTAAAGACGGGTGTAGAAACAAGATTTGGGATCCCGGCATACAAGAGGATCGACTTTGGGAGCTAAAAGCTTGTGAAGAACTTCATCAAGGCTTGGTGAATTCACTTGGAAATGTTGGAGCTTATTAGAAGTCCAAGCGTTGGTGGAATTTTCAAGATGAGTTCAAGCACAAGCCACCATGACAAGGAGCTCACCAAATGTCCAACTTAAGGACTTTAACTAAAAGTGCTAGGTGGGAGACACCCCACCATGATAAATTCTTCCTACTTTCTCTTTTATTTACATTGGTAATAAGTTAAATTTTTATTTTTAGTTATGTTTATTTAGTTTAAATTGTGGTTTCACTGGTTTAATCATGTTTGGAATTAATTTGATATGTTGTTTGTTCAAAAAAAAAAAGTGCCTCTACGCGCACGAGTCATATGGACGCTCGCTCGCTATTAAAAATGAACAGAGAGTTACGCTAGAGACGTGTGGGAAGGGGTGCCTGGCGCACAAGCCACCCCAAGCGTACACGTGATCCACGCGTACGCATCACCTGAAATTTTGTCAATCCACGCGAAGCGTCAGCAACGCGTACGTGTGGTGTGAAAATCGGCGTAAATTGGTGATTTGAATACAGAGTTACGCTGCCACTATGCGAGTGTTGTGCACGTAGCACAATTCACATCCACGCGTACGTGTGATTGACGCGTACACATCGCCTCCTTATTTCGCAACACACACGTACGCGTGGGCGACGCTTACATGTCGCGTCTTGTTTTTTCATTTCTTTCTTCTTTCTTCTCTCCTTTATCCTTCTTTCTTCCTCCTTTCTTACTTTCTTCTTCTTCATTTCTTTAACTTCTCATCCTTATTCTCTTTCATTCTCTTTTACTTCTTGCATTTACATACTTTCATTAATGTCATTTTAACTTTATGCATGTTTTTATTTTCTTTTCTAAATTCACTATTTTTCCATTGGTGTTGTATTTTCTACCACACTGTTGACTATTTCTTCCATTATTCTGATGCTTAGTGACTTGTTTTACATTGTTGGGTGCTATTATTTATAGGTCAATGCTAATCTTTTCTGACACTTGTACTCCTTATGCATTGATATGAACTTATATTGTCTTTCATGACCCACTCTCTCTCCTTCATTGTTGTAATTCTTGCACTATTGATATGCCATCTGCTTATATTATTTTCTCACTTGCATGTTGTAGCTACCATGTAGTTGAGACCCTCATTATTATTTTCTCCTTTTCATATCTTTGTTTGTGGGTTCTTCTTATTTCTTTTTCTCTTCTTTCAGGATGGCCATCAAGAAGGAAAACAGAAAAGTTTCTAACTGGGGCAACAGACAAGTCCATCTGCATGATCTCTTGAGGAAAAGCATCAGTTGCAGCCACCCATCCACTTGCATATCTTTGAATGCACCCAGGACGGTGCAATCTTTAAGTGTGGGGAGGTCGATACCGACTTCCGCGGGTTAGTTACTTTCTTTTCAACACCAATTCTTAATTTCCTTTGTAGTTAGTTGTTGCATTGCATGATAAATTGCATGTGTAGTTAGTTGCTTGCATGTATGTACTGTTTCATTGAAGCGATAAATTCTTTTCAATAAACTATTTAGAGCATTTCACTAATTTGAATTAAAACTTTTTGAACTTGCCTAAAGAGATTTTATTTTGGAACATGGTTTTAGAGCTCGAACACACAAAACTAGTGAAATTTTTTAGCCTATATGATTGGTTGTATTGTATCAACCAATACTTTGTTTTGGTGTGTGTTGTTCTCTCTAAAATTGTGATATTTGTCTTGCTTGATTCTATATTTCCATTGTTTGATGTATGCATGCACTTATAAGATTGAGGTCTTTGTTTCACTATAGCTTACATACCCATATGGCCTTATCCCTTTTCATTATCCTTTCCAAACCAATGTTGAGCCTTTTAACCCCATTTGTTCTTTACTTTAGCACATCATTAACTCTAAGTAGAAAATAATAATGTTCTTTATTTGAATCCTTGGTTAGCTTAGACTAGTGATTCACTCAATTCCCCCTTAATCATGCTTTCCAAGATTTGTTCTTCATCTAACAATCAACAATTATTCAGTGCATGCATACAATTATCATGAGGACTTTCTCAAAGGTTGTAATGGGGCTAGGGTTAAGGTAGGGTCATATATGGTTAAGTGGACTAGAATTTGAATCTTTGATTAGCCTAGACTTTCCCACCTAACCTATATAATAGCCTATATAATTAAGTTCTAACCTAACTACCCATTCTTCACTTTTTCCACATACTCATGTATTCCTTTTTCATTTCACAACACATATGCATTGATTCTTATTGAATCTTCACTTTGGGGCATTTTGTCCCCTTTTTGTTTCTTTCTTTTCTTCTTTTCTTTCTTTCTTTTTCTATATTTTTTTCTTTTCTTTTCCATACATTTTTTTCTTTTTCTTTTGTTTTTCTCATTTTTCTTTCTTTCAAGCTATATACAAGAACATCAATGCACAAGTTTTAAATTTGATTAATACATGAGCATGCACCCAATTCCCAAATATAAAAATACAAAGCACTCTTTCATCCTAACCAATGTTCCCAAATCTCCCCAAACTTGAATAATAAGCACTCTCACTAGCCTAAACCAATCAAATATCTAAACAAGGGACTTTTATTATTTTTCACTTTAGGCTTTTAATGTACTAAAATAAAGAACAACTGTGTTGAGCATAGGCTCAAAATTGGCTAACAATGGAAGGTAAAAGTTAGGCTATTTGGGTAAGTGAGCTAATGAAACAATGGCCTCAATCATATAAGTGCATGAATACAAGGAATAATGGACATATAGAATTAAACAAATCAAGGATCACAATCATAGAAAGAGAACAATTCACACAAGAAGGAAAATAAGTAGTTATAAGAAGTAACCACATCATTAGGCTCAAATCTCACAAGCTTGTGTTCTTAGCTCAAAACATGCTTCACAAAATATGTATAATTCAAGCAAGTTCTATGAAAAATTTTCAATCAATTGGGATGGTGCCCTATAGATAAATTCTTTGGAAAATTTATTGTTTTGACTAAGCTTACCTAAATGCAATGCTGTGATTTAGAAATTTTAATTCCTTAGTTTATCCCTTCATTTTCCAAATCAAACAAAATTTCTTATGTAAAAGGGTAAACTAAGCTCTAATAATCCGCAATTTTCACATCACAACCAAAAATTAAAACAACTACATAAAGTAACTCTAACTAAAAGCATGAAATATCTATCAACTATAGAGCAAAAATGCAACGAACTAAAATAAAAGTACCCAAAATAACAAATATAAAAAATAATCCAAAAGTGCAGTAAAAATAAAGTGCAAAGTACTAAAAATAACAAAATAAGTGATAAATGTCCGAACTCATCACCGAATTGGCAACTCCACCGACAGCGACGATGGTGACCTCCCCACACTTAGAATGGAGCATCGTCCTCGATGCTACTGCTCGGGTTTATGGTGAGGGTCAACAGTCATATCTGGCTGTTGGGACTAAGGCTGTGGCTCCTCTTGGGGTGGCTGCGCCTCCGGGGTAGCCTTTGTCTGTAGTGGTTCCTCCTGCAAAGCTTGCTCTGCCTTGTGCTCCTCCTCTTTTAAAGAAGAAGAATCGGCAGTAGGGGGCAACTCGACGCCCAGTGCGACAAACATCTGATCCACTCTGTCGAGACATCGCATGTTGCGGTGCTCGCTGCGCTCCATAAAGCGGAACAGATGCTGTACTAAGAGATAGGTCAGCTGGGGTGCTGGTCGTGGTATCGGTGCTGCTGGTGCTGATGGACTTGCTGCGGCTGTGGAAGAAGAAGGGCCAGGTGTCGCTGCTGCTCTAGCTCTAGAGCGGCGCTGGGATGGGGGTTTCTCATGCACCCATGTCTCCCACGGAATCATGTCCTCCATTCCGTGGTCAAGGGGTGGTGTCTCATCATCTGCTTCCCATGGGGCGCCGGCCAGCTCAATCATCTCGGTGACTAAAGTGGGAAAGGAGAGTATGCCACGAACATGTTCTTGCCACATGTATCTCCTGATCAACCGGGGGAAGTAGACCTTCTTCCCCTCCATAACACCTCCGATCAGGACGAGCATGTCCACCGAAATTTCGGTAAAGTTGGTGGTCGGCATGACGTAATGGGCAAAGATCTGCTGCCATGTCCTGGCCTCCCTAGAAAGATAAGTAAACAGCATCCCTTTAGGCTTCTTGTTGTTAGCATCCATTACCCAAGGGGCATCCGGGGTGGCAATAACATCCCACAGAGCATCATAATCAAAGGTCATACAATGTATCGCCATCTCTGCCTGCTCAATGGCATCTGTGCCACCGGTCCTAGGTAGACAGTGGAGTTTATCCTCAATAGCCGCCTCCGTAACCAATATTTGACCGCCTCACAGGTGAACTGACTCAAGGGTGTGTCTGAAGAAGTTACAGTAAAATTCCTTAACCTAGGACGAGTTTACCCTACCTAGCTCCCTATCAATAAAGCCTATGCCCATCCCCTGAATACGTGTCGTAATGGCTCGCCTCACGTCAGTTGGGATGGCCAATTTCTTCTCTATATTCAGATTCTTCTTCTGGTATGTCAGGAAGCGGAGCTCGCAGTATAGGTTAGGAAACCTATATGCCTCTGTAGGTTGCAGCTGCTGGTTAGCTTTATCCTCCTCGTTAAGAGGGTTCTTGGCATAGTCATGGTAAGGAGAAAGAGTGGAGGGCTGAGGTTTCTTGCGCTTTCTAGAGGCAACCTTAGATTTTCCTCTATTGGCCATCCTGAAAAATAGATATACAGTATATAAACAATTAAGCCACGTAGAGGAAAACAAAATACAGCATTAAGCACATACATAAGGCAAGATGATTGACATGTTCATGAAATGAGGCAAAAAGAATGAAAGCTTAGAATGCAAGCAAACAAAATACAAAGTTTAAATTAAACTGCAACCAAGAAATCATGCAATGAGAACATAATGCTTGTTTGTTAAGCAACCATAATTATGATTCCCAAAAGAATGTAAGTGTTAGTGAGAAAACTAAAGAGAGTTAGAATGTTAACAAGGTCAAAAGTCAGAAAACTAAGTCATATATTAGTGGCATGACAATTCTGGGGCTTAACCAAAAGAGGCTCGAATATGTTTATAAAGAACAAGCATGCCCACAATCATGAGGATGATGCAATCATTGATGATGAAATATGAGTTTGTATAGAAGCATATAAGAGAAAAGTGGTTCATCAACAATGGCCATGGTCACCAAGTTTGTAATAATTGGTGTGCAAAAAGTAAAATGCATTTTGTGACTAAAGGAAGTTGAAAATCATGTTAACTAAAAAGTGTCACACAAGTTGAATGCACCCAATATCACCAGGGAATGAACCTGAATCCAAAAAGGCAGAAATATAACAAGGTTCAATCGTCACTTACACAAACAAGGGAACAGGAATGGAGATGGAAATGCTGGCCAATTTAGCATATGAATTGAACTTGGCATAGGCTAAAATAGGTTTAATAATCAAGAGATGCCAAATCTCTTCACAGCTTCAAGTTAACACCAGGCAGTTCTCAAAAAATTTTGGACAGCATTTCGGTAGGAATTTGGATGTTTTCGGATAGCAAAAGCAGCAACAACAAAGTCATATGAGTGCATAATACAGCAAGCATGTAAGCGCTAATCAACTCATATGCTAGATGACAACAAGCAGAGTCAGATTATTCACTTCAGCCAGGCAGCAATTAAACCAGTTATATGAACCAAAAGTGATGCAGCAATGACAATATACACACAACACCAACATCAATTACAGTCAACAAAACAGTTTCAAATCAGCCAAGTCAGGTAAACAGGAACGAAGCACTTTATCAGGTCTAAAATCTTCTAACCACAACCTAACTACCTAACAGCATGCATCTCTGTCTAATTTAACAAGCAGAATTGAATGAACTAAACTAACTAAAATTAACAACTAAAATTAACTATAGAGAAAGCAAAACAGAGGAGCAGTGAGGTAGGGGAACTTGAAGGGTAGTAGGACACAAATGGAAATGGAGAGGTGAGAAGGTGACGAACTGCAGTACCGCTCAAGAGTGGTGGCGGCATGGCTTGCGGTGGCGCAGAGAAGGCAAACTGGGCAGGGGAATGGCACAAAGCAGTCGCGCGACTATAGGGCAGAGGTTCAGTAAGGGAGAGGGGTAGAATGAGTGAATAATAAAGAGAGGGTTATGGTAGGGTGGCAGAGGGTGATGGTTGACTGGTTGCTCGCCAGCAGTGGTTCGCCAGACAGAGAGCAGAGAGAGAGAGAGAGAGAGAGAGAGAGAGAGAGAGAGAAGTGGTGAGAGAGGGAATTGAGAAGAGGGAAGAGAAGTAGAAAGAAAGGGAGGAGATGATGGTGCGGCGGCGGCGATGACCTTGCCGGACGGAGGTCAGTTGATGATTGATGGTTGAGAAGAAGAACAGGGAGAGGGAACGTTGGAGGAGAGAAGGGTGATAGACGCGACTGTGCTAGGGCTCGCGTCCCTGGGGTTAAGACATTTTGAATCCACGCGTGCGTGTCCTATGTGCGTCCGCGTGGATCAGCGAAGAGAAAGTGGACGCGGAAGCGTCATGCGCGCTTCAGCGTGGAATGGAAATGTGGGCATGGACGCGTACGCGTATGGTATGCGTCCGCGTCAGTTGAGAGTTGGGCCAAAAGCATAGTGTTGGCCCGGAGTTAGCACAACTCTCGGGTCAGATGTATGGGAACTGTGTCAGCGCATCGATGCGTACGCGTCATGTACGCGTACGCGTGCATTTCCTTATGCCCCATGCTTAGTGTTTGAGCCAAGTTTTCCTAACACTTTATCGACGCGTGCACGTACAGTGTACATACGCATCCCTGTCCCCCTTTTTTTTCAGAAATACCAAAAAACAGCTAAGAATCTCTCTAACACTACCTACAACTCAAAACCAACCAAAAATGCAAATTTGCAAGAATATTTTGGTTTCTTGAAGGGTTTTCAAGTACAAGCAAGGAAAACTTGCATCACCAGCAACTAGCAACCAAATTACTAAAGCAACTATATGAAGAGGAAACTGCCTACAATGGCAACTCAAATCACTTATTAATCAAATTCTATAAGAGAGAATGGAAAGAGTTTACCATGGTGGGGTGTCTCCCACCTAGCACTTTTAGTTTAAGTCCTTAAGTTGGACATTTGGGAAGCTCTTTGTCATGGTGGCTTGTGCTTGTACTCATCCTTGAATATCCAAGGATCCTTGCTCCTCAAATGGTTGACAGAAATTCCAACCATCTTCACCAAGCTTGGGTGAAGTTCAACCCAAGATATGAGGTCCCATAGTTGGTCTTCAAAGTGTGATCCGGGATCCCATATCTTATTTTCACACCCGTCTTCTAGTTGATTATCATGATTCTTCCTTCCGGGTGGTTGATACATAGAATTCTCCTTAGCAAGCCAAATCATCCTTCTAGATCCACACAAGTTTGCATTCTTCCAATCATGGTCCCTATGCCTTGAAGTTTTGGCCCTAATGAGCCTAACACCGAAATTCCGACCACTACACAACTCCTTCTTACCATTGACTTCGTAAAGAGCTCTAAGTTGACCATCATTTTCAGCCAAACCATATTCAAGTGAGAAAGTGAAGCTTAGGGGAAAGAATTTTACCCACTTAAACGTTGTGTTGGGTGGTGACTTGGGGAGAGAGACTTCCCCACACTTAGACAATGCGAGGTCTACTCCTTTAGGCTCTTCTTTAGTTGTTTCCACCTCTTGACAACTTTTTTCGACTTCTTCTTGCTTGCCAACTCTTCAACAAGGACACCAATATCACTTGGTTTGGAGTTGTCTTCAATAACGTCAATTTCACACCTAATGGGAGAGGGTTCAACTCTTGATAAGAATTCATTGATGATTGACTCCATCTCTTGATCAACCTCTTCATATTCTTCAATTTTGATATAATCCAGAGGTGGTTGAGATTCCCACGGTGGTTTCACATCTCCTAGATATTCAACCATGTCTTCCTTTTCTTCAATAATCCTAGGTTTCTCCAATTGTTCTAACACAAAACACAACTCCTCCTTCTCCACCAGATTTTCCAATCTCTTCTTCATGATTTGCTCTTCATTTGGTGTTTCACACGTGGTCACAGAAGCTCCTTAAGTGTTTAAGCATTGGTAGGCCAAAGTGTGCACTACCTTGGTTAAGTTGGTCACAAACTCTAGGGTGTTCCTTTGCATATCCACTAGTCCTTGAAGTAGCAAGGTGAGAGGATCATCTATTGAAGCTTGGGGTAGATGAGAGGGTTCATCATTTTGGAGAAAAGGTTCATAGTAGGAAGGTGGTTCTACTAGAGAATGGTATGGAGATTGTATGCATTGAGGTGGTTCATGGTGGTAATCATGATAGGGTTGTGGTGGTTCTAAAGGTTCTTGCTCATAATGGTCACCAGGATATGGCATGGGTGATTGGTCATATGAGGGATAAGGGTCATATGAAGGTTCTTGGTAAGGGTAGGCTAGTGAGTATGGTTGAGGTTCATGTTGAGGATAAGAGTCATAGGCATAAAAAGTTTCACCATAGCCACAGAATTGACATGCATTAGGATGATGATTGTACCTATGAGTATCCGGAGGTTGTTGCCAATAGGAGTGATCAATTCCTTGAGGCTCCTCCCATCTTTGTTGATTCCATCCTTAATACATGTTGTCATTGACGTTCACATTTCCTACAATACAATTAGAACCACGCTCATAGCCAAAAGAATGAGAATTCATAGTGGAAGTAAAAACAAACTAACTAAGTCCTAAAGCTAACAAAAACTAACAAACAAGCAAAGGACAAACACATTCACAATATTCACATATATAAAATAACCAATAACATAACACCATTGCAAATTACCCGGCAACAGCGCCATTTTAATGAATGGGATTTTTGACAGTTTAGAATTCTCAAATGAAATCTCGTTGCAAGTATAGTTTCTAAACCAACGAATAATCCTTTCATACAAAAGATTGTTTGTCACAAGTACAAACCCCTAAAATTATAAATCGAAGTATTTAAACCTTGGGTCGTCTCTCAAAGAAATTGCAGGGTAGTGTTCTTGTTATTGGCTATGGTCACGTATATTTTAGGGTTTTGAATAAGAAGCAAGAAATGTAAATGGCAATGGAAATCAAATGACAAAAAGATCTTGGCAATGTTTGGTGGTCAAGGATCTCTATCCTTATCACTAACCACAAGATGATAATTACAAGGATTAATCCCACTAAGTCATCTTCTAACAAGTAGAAGAAAGTGAAATGAGCTATATCAATCCAAGTCCATAAGTCCTAGCTATTCACTAATTAAACCAATGAGAGCTAGAGTCAATGGCTACCAACTATCAATCACTTGGACATTAGTAACTCAAGAATTCATAGGTTACCTTTCCTAGCCAAGAACATAAAATTCTACTCTAACATCCTTTCAAGCATTTTAACAAACACTTGGAAGGTATAAAAGAAAAGCAAAGTAAATTGACAACAAGAATGAAATCTAACAACAATTATTGCAAGGAAGTAACAACAAAAATAAAAAAGAACATTATTGACATGAATTACCTCCAATTGAATTGAAAGAAAATAAAAAGAACAAGACTAGATTAACAACAAAGTATAGAAACAACATAGAAGAAATTACAACAAAAGAATAGAAGAGCAAGATGCAACAACAAAGAATTGAAAGGTAGAAGTATATGAAAGCATGAATTAAAACCTAGATCTAAGATTATTGACCTAAACCTAATCCTAATCCTAGAGAGAAGTGAGCTTCTCTCTCTAAAACTAACCAAAAGCATTCACTAAACTAAAACTATGTGTAAAGTGATGGAATCCCCCCTTTGCTCTTCAATCCTTGGCCCTTTTAAGTGTTTTGGCGCCAAAGTTGGTTTATATTGGGCCCCACAGCTTCTCAGAATTTGCTAGGCACGTTTTCACTTAAAAATCACGTGCAGGAACCGACGCGTACACGTATAGCACGCGTGCGCGTCCCTTGAAGTTTTGCGATCCACGCGTGCACGTACATTGCGCGTGCGCGTTCATGAGCTCATCCAATTCTTTGGCTTTTCCATGTGTTCTCCACTTTGCATGCTTTCCTTTTCACTCCTTTGATCCATTCCTAGCCTTTTCAACCTGGAATCACTTAAAAAACTAATCAAGGCATCTAATGGAATCAAAGGTGAATCAAAATTAGCTAATTCAAGGTCTAAAAAGCATGTTTTCACACCTAAGCACAAATTAAGGGAGAATCACAAAAACCATGCTATTTCATTGAATAAATGTGAGGAAATATTGATAAAATACTCTAAATTCAACATATGATAAACCCTAAAAACGGGGTTTATCAACTAGTGAGAGTGCTCATGAATTAAGCGTGGGGAAATTGGGTTTGGAAACATTTGGTTTGGGAATTGAGTATATTAGACTTTATTTTTGTGAAAATGTGAAAAGAATGTTCAGGTCATGTTCATGCATTCAATAATAAAAGGGGACAAAATGCCCCAAAGTAAATGGTGATAGCAATGTATATGTACTGTACTAAAAAATTGGGATGCATGAATATGTGGTAAACATAGTTAGGTTTGTATTTTGATTACATGGATTGTCTTCAATTAGGTGGGAAGTCTAGGTTAATCAAGGATTCAGATTTCAGTCCACTTGACCAAATACAATCCTACCTTGACCCTAACCCTATTACAACCCTTAAAAGACCTCTTGATATGTGTATTTGTGCATTAAATTTTTGTTGATTGGTAGAAAAAGAGCAAGTCTTAGAAAGCAAGGTTATTAGAGAATTGAGAGAATCGAACCTTAAACAATTGAGTGAGTAGAGTGTATACACTTCTGGTGAGGGTTCGATGTTCGATTCTTTGTTCCCAGCTTTCGGGAGCTTTCTTCTTGCAAGTCTTTTTATACTTCATTTTATGATTTGAATTAGTAGAATTCAGTTCATATTTGTTCTTGGAGAATTTGATTTACTTTTAACCAAGTAGGTAGAAGCATTTCACATTTAGTTACATTCATATAAATAGGTTGCATTTCATAATTTCTACCATTCCTCTTCACTCTTTTGGTTCTCTTGAGCTTAGCATGAGGACATGCTAATATTTAAGTGTGGGGAGATTGATAAACCGCTATTTTACCGTTTATTTTGTATTGAATTGAGCGGATTTTATCCATTATTCTCACACTTATGCATATAATTCCCAAGTTTTACTTTTTCCTTCCTAATATTGTGCTATAATTGAAAACATGCTTCTTTGGCCTTAAATTTGCTAATTTTTAATCCTCTCTTATTACCATTTGATGCCGTGATACGTGTGTTAAGTGTTTTCAGAGTTTATAAGGCAGGAATGGCTTAGAGGATGGAAAGGAAGCATACAAAAGTGGAAGAAACACAAGAAAATAAAGATTTGAGAAGCTGGTACCGACGCGCACACGTGGCCAACGCGCACGCATGGACGACGTGTGCTCGTGATCGCGCCATACTTCAAGCGACGCATACGTGTGACATGACGCGTACGTGTGACCTTGTGCATAGTCCAGTGACGCGTACGCGTGGACGACGTGGACGCGTGACAAAGCGTCACGTGCTGCAGATATCAGAATTTGCTGGGGGCAATTTTTGGGCTGTTTTTGGCCCAGTTTTAAGCCCGAAAATGAAGATTAGAGGCTGCAGAGTGGAGCTGGAAGGGGGGAATCGATCATTCACACTTCATTCATACAACTTTAGGTTTTAGATGTAGTTTTCTAGAGAGAGAGGCTCTCTCCTCTCTCTAGGTTTTAGGGTTTTTAGGTTTAGCTCTTCTCAATTTCAAACTTCTACTTTAATTTGGTTTTCTGCTACTTTCATTTGTTCTAGTTCCTTAGTTATCTTCTTTTGTTGATTTCCCTTTTCCTTCATTTTTATGTTTATAAGCTCTTGTTACATTTGATTCTGTTAATGCAATTTATGTTTTCCATGTTTATTGTTACTCCCTTTTATTGTTACTTATTGATGCTTGCAATTGGTTGTTTAGATTTAACATTCCTTGTTAATTTTATCATGTTTTTATGTTATGCCTTCCAAGTGTTTGATAAAATTCTTGGTTGGATTTTAAATTAGATTTTTATGTTCTTAACTTGGATTGATCAATTACAGACTCTTAAGTTATCTGAATTCTTTTGTTGATTGGTGATTGAGACTTGCTAGTTGGCTTAGGTTTCACTAAATCTAGTCTTTGATTAGGACTTGTGAACTTAAGTGGAATTTTGCTCACTTGACTTTCCTTCATTGTTAAAGGTTAACTAAGTGAAAGCAAAAGGCAATTACCATCACAATTGATGATGATAATAAGGATAGGAATTCCAATTCTCAATCCTTGTTAGGACTTTTCTTAGTTGTTATTTTATTTCCTTGTTATTTATATTACTTGTCTCTTATTACAAAACTCAAAAAGATACTTTTCCATAACCAATAGTAAAAACACTTCCCTGCAATTCCTTGAGGGTTGACCCGAGGTTTAAATACTTCGGTTTATTTTTATTGGGTTTGTATTGTGACAAACAATTTAAACATTAATCGAGGATAATTTGTTGGTTTAGAACTATACTTACAATGCGATAATTTTTGTGAAATTCTTTACCGACATTTTTCCTCCGTCAGAGATGACCCGAGGTATGAATACTTTGGTTATTTTTCATTGGGATTTGTACTTCTGACAACCAATATATTAAAATTTGATTGAGAGTTATTAGTTGGTTTGAAACTATGCTTACAATGAAGTTCCTTTTCTACTAAGAAATTTCTAGACCGACAATAATTTTCACTATCAAAGGCCTTCAAAGTCACCATGGAGCTATACAGGCTTCTATATGATGAAAGCATCTGAAATAGAAAGAGGTGCTCCAAGATTAGTTATTAACTATAAACCTCTTAATAACGTACTAAAATGGATTAGGTATCCTTTACCAAATAAAAGTGATTTAATTAAAAGATTAAATAAAGAAAATATCTTTTCAAAATTTGATCTAAAATCAGGATATTATCAAATTTCAGTAAATGAGGAAGATAGATATAAAACAACTTTTATAGTGCCCTTTGGCCATTATGAATGGAACGTAATGCCTCAAAGATTAAAAAATGCTCTGAGTGAGTTCCAAGAAATAATGAATAATATATTTTATCCTCATATAGAATTTATTATAGTATATCTTGATGATGTATTAGTATATTCAAAGGGAATAAATCAGCATATATATGATCTAGAAAAATTTATGAATATTATAAAAGAGCGAAGATTAGTTTTATCAGAAAAGAAAATGAAAATTTTTATAACTAAAGTAAGATTTTTAGGATATGAATTCTATCAAGGGACTATAATGCCTATTAAAAGAGCCATTGAATGTGCGGATAAATTTCAAAATGAAATAATTGACAAAAAACAATTACAAAGATTTTTAGGATGTCTAAATTATGCAGCAGAATTTTTACCAGGAATAGGGGTCACCTGTGAACCTCTTTATAAGAGATTAAGAAAAAATCCACCTCCATGGATAGATGAAATGGCTTCCATAATAATAAAAATAAAGAATGCGGTAGAAGAAATACCCTGTATAAGTATACTAGATCCATTGGCTAAATTAATCGTAGAAACAGATGCATCAAAATTAGGATACGAAGGAATTCTTAAACAAATAGTGAAATACCATTCAGGAATATGGAACCAAGCCTAAAAGAATTATGCAACAGCCAAAAAAGAAATACTAATCACAAAATTCTAAGAAGATTTATTCAGTAAGACATTTACGATAAGAACTCATTGTAAAGCAGCCCCTAGCGATTTAAAAAATGATGTTAAAAATCTGGTTTCAAAACAAATATTTGCAAGATGGCAGGCTATTCTATTAGGTTTTGATTTTACCATTGAACACATAAAAGGCAAATTAAATTCACTCCCTGACTTTCTTACTAGAGGATTTTTGTAGGGAAAGAATGGATCAAAAAATAACCTCCACTGAAGATTATGGTCAACCTTTAGACCAAATAAAAGAGAAAAAATTATCCTTAAGACCTTTGACTATGTAACAGGTTGTAAAAATGCCATCATCATCATTACCTTGTAAGAGCTCTTTAATTACTACCAGCAATAAATTGATATTACTACAACCATTAGACCTTTATAGCACTCATCCCTTAAAAGAATAATTTCCACATTATGAAAAATTGAACCACATCAAAATATTAGCCATAAAAAAAGAATGGTTCAAAAAAGATAGAAAGACACTGTATAAAACCATTTTTCCAAACACTTTTTATTACATTCCTATAAACCTACAAAAAACCCAAAAATTTTATGAATTTATATTAGTAGATACAGGATATATTGAACTAACCTACTATAGAGATCCTAATACTAAACAGCCTGTTTATTCAAAAATAAAATTTCTCAAAATACTACCTTTACAAGTCTGGGAACTACCCCCTTATCAGTCTAAGAACTTCTCATTAAAATTTGAACCTTAGAATTATACTTATTATGATTACCAAGAAGAATGGAATCATATATTATTTTTATCACCAAGTCCCCATTCCTGGTTCATTTGGTTCAGGAAAGGGATATCATTACAATTCCCGAAATGGTTCCAATCATGGTTCTAAACCTTTGGACCATTAGAGGCCTTCTTTTCGAAAGAAGCCAGCTTAGCCTATGGGAATAAGCTGAATTATGACCTGGGAGTATGATTCAACAGCTTGTGAAGAATGTCCAAGTATACAATACTTAGTAAGAGTAATAAAAATAAAATGGTGGAACAAATATGATCTAAATTTGCTAAGAAAAACAGTTATTGATCAATGATTGACGACATCACAAAAGTGTCCTGCAATAACAGCCTCAAGCACTACTAGTGAACAAATATCATATAAAAAGGAGATCCAATTTTTAGCTCAGAAGGGATGAATTATGGCAGCCCTAGCAGTAGCAACATTAGAAGAAGATATCCAGAACTCATTACAAGCAATCCAAGCTGTGCCTCTTGGAGAAGATGAAGAAGTCCAATCCAGTCTGGCTCATTACTTTCAAGACTCTCAAGACCCTTTTGAAATGTAATAGAATAGCAATAAGAACTGTATATAAAATCAATGTAAACTGCCCAATCTCAAAGAAAATGATTTCTGTAAAAAAAGGGGGGGGGTCAAACAGTAAATGTCGGCAAAACAGTAAAAGCAAACAATAAATTTCGGCAAAATAGTAAATGTCGGCAAACAATAAAAGCAAACAGTACAGTCGGCAAATAGTAAAAAATTAGCAAAATAATAATCACTTGTGGCCTATAAATAATGCAGGTCTAATTCATTTCAAGGCATCAAAAACTTGAAAGCCCAAAACAACTCTCTACTCTCATACACTCTTACTAAAAAAATTCTCTAAAATATTTGTAATCATCTCCACGATTATATCTTTTATAGAACAAATAATAATACAAGCCCAATTCTGTAAGTATTATTCATCTCTGAAATTTCTTTATTATCTTACTATGTTATTGCTATAATGATATTTCATAAAAAGATTGAATCTTTAAAACTTGTTAGAAGAAATATGAAAATGAGAAGGATAGTTCTATCAATAAAAGTTGGAGAAATAGCCCACTAATATTTCGATTTAACAGTAGAAATAGAAAAAATTAATAAGAAAATAATCAGAATTAAAAAGTTAGTAAAGAATATAAAAACAATAAAATTAATAAAAAGTGTTAAAGAAAGTACAAAAAATAAAAGAATTCATCATGTTCGAAGACTACATTTTCTTCACAGATAGAATATGATAGCTCTACAAGAAATGGGTCAACCTTTACAAGTTCAACCTTTACAAAAATAAAACCCGCCGTTTTGTACAAAGATTTTGATGTAAAACCCAGTCAAACCATAGGTTAATTAAGAAATAAATTAAGATGGGAGAAAATGGTTAAAAAATATAATAATCATAATTTGGCAATTTTGGTATGATATTTGGACTCAATGGATTTTTATAAGTCTGAAAACATAGTTTTTTGAGTAAAAAATGCGAAATAAAAATTTGACCGCCAGTACCGGCTGAGATCTGTCTAGTACTACAGTTGAGAAAACTAATTTTTAGTAAGAAAGATTAAAAATTTAGGATTTATTACGTAGAGAGTAAAAATATCTAAAGTGTGATTTAAAACACTAATCTTAAAAATTTGGGCCCAAAAAAAGCCAACGGGTCATATATGTAAACTAGACCCAAGTGGTGTAACGACCCAATTTCTGGTACGTCATGACCATACTAAAAACTGAGCGCTACCAACTTGTCTTCCTAATTATTATCTATTATTTATTATATGAGCCTGATTCGTTGTTAAAAGCGTAGTTATTTTGCGAGGTACTTTTTTTTAAACGTTTTTGCAAACGTTCGGAATTGATAAACAAAATCATTCATTACCAGTTCAAAAATAATAACAAATAAAGCAGTTCTAATCAACCACACTTATAAGCATCTCAAGCAGTTAACGACGTTCAGTTATCCAGCCTTTATTAGAGTATAGATGTCTAATTAGAACACCTATAGATATAGCTAGATAATAATTATATACATACAACATCCCAGGCCTTGACCTGTTTAAGAAGAATACAAGAAAATAACACAAACAGAGAGAATAGAATACATACAAAGAAAGCATACATTCATACAACAATCATATCAGAGGAAATACACAACCAAATACGATGCATATCTGTCCTATGCAGGCCATGAGATCATGTGTCGGTTGTCTACCTGCATCCTGACATTATCCCGTCACGAATCCATGTTATTCTGGATATGATTTTCCAACCCGTGCACAAATAAATAGCTACTCTTCTGTGGTAGGCTCAGCTCTACTGTGGCAGGAAAGTGGGTAGAAAACAAACTTCTCTACTGTGGCAGTATCTGCTCTACTATGGTAGAAATCAAACAAACAGGCAATATCTGCTCTATTGTGACAGAAATCAAACAAATATCACTCTGCTCTTCTGTGGCAAACAAATAACTTTCTTTATAAACATATCTTTAATTGATACATTATCTTTGTTGTTACTGCTACTTAAGCATCGCTCCTTCATTCTTCTCTTAATTACCTCTTTTCTTTTTGTCTCTTTATTCAACTCTAATTACTCTTTTCTCTTTATCTCTTTACTTTGCTCTGATTCTCCTTTCTCTTTGTCTCTTTATTCTGCTCTGTTTCCCTTTTTTCTTTGTCTCTCTATTCTGCTCTGAGTACTCTTCTCTCTTTGTCTCTATATTTTGCTCTGGTTTTTCTGTTTAACGTATGTATTATAAATTATGTAAATTTCAATGAATAGTTAGCCTGTCCCAAGTATATGTTCATTAAGTCTATACTGAAACCGTTTAACTTTTAATATTATACCTAACCGTAGGCGCAACTTAAGAGCTATCTATGTTGTGCCTAGTTCGTTCGCTAATCTCTGTTAGATTCTGTCATTAAAACTTTACATTCTTTTTCTTGGATTTTCATCTCTTCTTTAACTTTTTATCTTTCCTTTATTTTTGCCTCACAAATATGTTACTACCACTCCCTAAGTATTTTATGAAGGTAATTATGAGATTCTATGCTTAAAGTTGTCTTTCTAAAGCTTTTACGAAAAATTGTCTTTTTCGTATTATTTTATTATTTTTATTCAAATATTATTTTTAATTTAATATTAATATTTAATATTTTATTAATATTTTTTATTTTATTAATATATTTTTGAAAATTACCCCTTTTTAACTTTTAACTTTTAAAATTCACTTTATATGAAGTTGTGGCCAAGAAAAAGGTGATCCCCGAGGTCCCCTTCATGCTCAAAAAGAGTGAATATCCGGAGATCCGACGTGAGGTTCGAAGAAGAGGTTGGGAAGCTCTCACCAACCCCATCCAACAAGTCAGAATCTTAATGGTTCAAGATTTCTATGCTAATGCATGGATCACTAACAACCATGATCAAAGTGTAAACCCGAACCCAAAGAATTGGCTCACAATGGTTCGGGGGAAATACTTGGATTTCAGTCCGGAAACTGTGAGGTTGGCATTCAACTTGCCAATAATGAGAGGAGATTCTCATCCCTTCACTAGAAGAGTCAACTTTGATCAAAGGTTGGACCAAGTCCTCAAAGACATTTGTGTGGAAGGAGCACAATGGAAGAGAGACTCAAAAGGCAAGTCGGTTCAATTGAGAAGGCCTGACCTTAAACCTGTGGCTAGGGGATGGTTGTAGTTCATCCAACGCTCTATCATTCCTACTAGCAACCGGTCTGAAGTTACAGTAGACCGGGCTATCATGATCCATAGTGTCATGAATGGAGAGGAAGTAGAAGTTCATGAGATCATACCTCTAGAACATTACAAGGTGGCAGACAAGCCCTCCACTTTGGCAAGGTTAGCCTTCCCTCATCTCATCTGTAACCTGGCAATTCAGCTGGAATTGTCATAGAGGAGGACATCCTCATTGAAGAGGACAAACCCATGACTAAAAAGAGGATGGATCAAACAAGAGAGCCCATTCATGGACCTCAATGAGAGCATGAGGAGATTCCTCATCAAGAAATCCCTGAGATGCCTCATGGGATGCATTTTCCTCCACATAACTATTGGGAGCAACTCAACACCTCTTTAGGAGATTTGAGTTCTAACATGGAGCAACTAAGGATGGAGCACCAAGAGCACTCCATTGTCCTCCATAAAATCAGAGAGGACCAAAAGGCCATGAGAGAGGAGCAACAAAGGCAAGGAAGAGATATTGAGGAGCTCAAGCACTCCATAGAATCTTCAAAAGGAAGAACTAGCCACCGTCACTAAGGTGGACCCGTTCTTTAATTTCCTTGTTCTTAATTTTTTGTTTTTCGGTTTTTATGCTTTATGTTTTGTCTATGTTTTTGCCTTCATTACATTATCATTAGTGTTTAGTGTCTATGTCTTAAAGCTATGAATGTCCTATGAATCATTCACCGTTCTTAAATAAAAAAATGTTTTCTGAAAAAGAAAAAAAGGTACATGAATTTTGAAATTTATCTTGAAATTAGCTTAATCATTTTGATGTGGTGGCAATACTTTTTGTTTTTCTAAATGAATGCTTGAACAGTGCATATTTTTTAAGTGAAGATTATGAATGTTAAAATTGTTGCCTCTTGAAAGAATAATAAAAAAGGAGAACTATTATTGATAATCTGAAAAATCATAAAATTAATTCTTGAAGCAAGAAAAAGCAGTGAAAAGAAAAAGCTTGCGAAAAAAAATGCAAAAAAAAAGAAAGAAAAAGAATAAGCAAGCAGAAAAAGCCAGTAACCCTTTAAACTAAAAGGCAAGGAAAAAAAAGGATCCAAGGCTTTGTGCATTAATGGATAGGAGGGCCTAAAGGAATGAAATCCTGGCCTAAGCGGCTAATTCAAGCTGTCCCTAACCATGTGCTTGTGGCGTGAAGGTGTCAAGTGAAAAGCTTGAGACTGAGCGGTTAAA
This sequence comes from Arachis hypogaea, assembly GCF_003086295.3. Classification (NCBI taxonomy): domain Eukaryota; kingdom Viridiplantae; phylum Streptophyta; class Magnoliopsida; order Fabales; family Fabaceae; genus Arachis; species Arachis hypogaea. The sequence goes on along the minus strand of NC_092052.1, from coordinate 95,930,656 downwards.
GTCGTGGTCCAAAGCAAAAAGAGTGTGCTTAAGAGCTCTGGGCACCTCTAACTGGGGACTCTAGCAAAGCTGAGTCACAATCTGAAAAGGTTCACCCAATTATGTGTCTGTGGCATTTATGTATCCGGTGGTAATACTGGAAAACAAAATGCTTAGGGTCATGGCCAAGACTCATAAAGTAGCTGTGTTCAAGAATCAACATACTGAACTAGGAGAATCAATAACACTATCTGAATTCTGAGTTGCTATGGATGCCAATCATTCTGAACTTCAAAGGATAAAGTCACATGCCAAAACTGTTCAGAAGCAAAAAGCTACTAGTCCCGCTCATCTAATTGGAACAAAGTTTCATTGATATTTTGGAATTTATTGTATTTTCTCTTCTTTTTATCCTATTTTGTTTTTAGTTGCTTGGGGACAAGCAACAATTTAAGTTTGGTGTTGTGATGAGCAGATAATTTATACCCTTTTTGGCATTATTTTTAGGTAGTTTTTAATATATTTTGGTTACTTTTTATTATATTTTTATTAGTTTTTATGCAAAAATCACATTTCTGGACTTTACTATGAGTTTGTTTGTTTTTCTGTAATTTCAGGTGTTTTCTGGCTGAAATTGAGGGACCTGAGCAAAAATCTAATTCAGAGGCTGAGAAAGGACTGCAGATGCTGTTGGATTCTGACCCTCCTTCCCTCGAAATGAATTTTCTGGAGTTACAGAAGCCCAATTAGCGCGCTCTTAATTGCGTTGGAAAGTAGACATCTTGGGCTTTCCAACAATGTATAATAGTCCATACTTTTCCCGAGATTTGATGGCCCATACTGGCATCTAAACGCTAGCCAGAGACCCTTTTCTGGAGTAAAACGCCAGAACTGGCACCAGAACTGGAGTTAAACATCCAAACTGGCACCTAAGTTAGCCCCGGAAGTGGATTTCTGCACTATCTGCACTTAGTTACTTATTTTCTGTAATCCCTAGTAACTAGTCTAGTATAAATAGCACCTTTTACTATTGTATTCGCATGAATCCTTGGACTTGGAGGCTGGCCATTCGGCCATGCCTAGACCTTCTCTCTTATGTATTTTCCAATAGTGGAGTTTCTACACCTCACAGATTAAGGTGCGGAGCTCTGCTGTTCTTCATGAATTAATGCAAGTACTATTGTTTATCTTTCAATTCACGCTTACTACTTCTCCAAGATATATTCTTGTACTTAATTCAGTTAAGTCAGAATGAAGGGGTGACCCGTGACAATCACCCGCTATCTCCGCTACTCGATTAGCCAAGATCCGCGTGCCTGACAACCACAAGCGGTCTACATGATGTTCAACATAGTCATTAGACGACAGCCGGAGTATATTCTCTTGGGTCTCTAATCCACGGACCGAATCCGGAGGTTAGAACCTTCGTGGTATAGGCTAGAACCAATTGGCAACATTCCTGAGATCTGGAAAGTCTAAACCTTGTCTGTGGTATTCCGAGTAGGATCTGGGAAGGGATGATTGTGACGAGCTTCAAACTCGCGAATGTTGGGCACAGTGACAGTGTGCAAAAGGATAGAGAGATCCTATTCCGACGCTAGTGAGAACCGACAGATGATTAGCCGTGCGGTAGCTGTACCTGGTATTTTTCATCTGAGATGAGAAATTCGACAAGATTAGCCGTGCAGAAACCGTACCTGGTATTTTTATTGGAAGAAAAGAATGAGAAAGCAGAGGTTCAGAAGCAACAAAGAATCTCCAAATGCTTATCTGAAATTCCCACCAATGAATTACATAAGTATCTTTATTTTATTTTATGTTTTATTTATCTTCTAATTATCAAAACCTCATAACCATTTGAATCCGCCTGACTAAGATTTACAAGATGACCATAGCTTGCTTCAAGCCGACAATCTCCGTGGGATCGACCCTTACTCACGTAAGGTATTACTTGGATGACCTAGTGCACTTGTTGGTTAGTTGTGCGGAGTTGTGAAAAGTGTGAATCACAATTTCGTGCACCAATTGTTCACCATTATCTTGCTTTAATCTACGTCTATTCTCACCCGTAGGACGAGCAGGAATATTACCAGCTAGCGAGTTCCTATGTTGTAGCACACCAGATGTTTCGAAATTCATCCTTTGTGGTTTCCAGTTATAACTGTTATAGTTCGTTGATGGAAATCCGTGTCAACTCGCTTTAAATACAGTTACCTTCTTAGCACACTCTTCTATTAACTTACATTTATTAACCAGCTCAGCAAAACTCGTATCTCCATCCGAACTACCAAACTCATTAGGTCCTCAGGAAGGCCTCCTTCAAACTTCAAACACTTCCATTCTTCAAAGTCAGCAGGATTCCCTTGACAAATCTTGGAGAAACGACACAAGTCATCAAACTTATGTGTATATTCTGCAACAGTTGTGTTACCCTATTTCAGTAGCATAAGTTCCATTTTCTTAGCATTATGAGCTTCTCTCAAAAAATATTTCTTACAAAATTCGTCCTTGAAAGTATCCCAAGGAATGTTACCTTCATCCTGTTGCAATAGTCATTGTATCCCCTGCCACCAATACGCAGCTTCTCCTCCAGCATATAAGTCTCAAATTCCACATGTTGGCCTTCTAGAACATGCTGCGCTCGCAATGATCGCTCGATACCTCGAAACAAGTTATCAGCATCAGTCGCAATGAGTGTTGTAACTGTAACAACCCTTCAGCAAAATACCTTGCTTAAGTCAGGGTATTTCTACTAGAAAGAACGTTACGTGACCTTTTCTAATATTAACTACTTAATTACTGAGCCTTTGTATCGATTTCTCGTTTCAGTTTTAAGAAAATGCCAGAAAATTTTGTTTTTATTCATTAATGACATGTATCAAGGATAAACATTGCAAATAATAATAACAATCACATAAGTATTATTAATAGTAATTCTTATACATAAGAAGTCATATAAACCCAAATACAACACCTATCCCTCTGTTAAAATAAAACCTCAAAGGACAAGAGCGAGGGGACTCTATGAAAGCAATTAAAACCATAAAGAAAGCCTACTAATCGCTCGTAGCTTCAAATTGCGTCTTCAAACCTGTCACTGAAAGGGTGGAAAATTTCGGGGTGAGAACCAAACCACATGTTCTCAGTAGAGGTAGAGAATGCCGTGAAAGTAAAGAATAAAACGCAAATAGTTAATTTCATTCAGAAATATTTAAAAGAAAAACTATTTTCATTTGCAGTGATCTTTATTCGCCTTATCAACATTTTATTTTGAAAACCAACGGCATAACATTAAAAAATCCAAAATCTTATAAAGCATCAGTTAATTATCCAAAATTCTAAACCCATATTTTCCTTTATAAATATTTTGAAAAGCTTTCCTAGGCCGTGTGAATGACTAATCTATTCCAAGCATAGGTTCATTAAGCCTATGCTGAACCAGCTCAATCTTTCATACTTACTAAACCTCAAACACAACCCAATCACGGCCTCAGGCCCAAGCAATTCAACCAACACCCAATTCACCACAATCCAGCCAATCAGTTACAAACACAAGTAATGAGATTCAAAAACAATCAAGAGCAATTACATCAAGTATAGCAATTAGCAATTAAACAGGATTATTCACTTAGGCAAACCAATTACAATATACACACCCAAACAATATCACATAGATGCATATGATGAATGTCTAGTCCTAGTACAGGCCACGAGCTCATGTGTCGGTTGGCTGCCCGCAATCCCGACATTTATCCGGTAACAAGTAGTCTCGATTTTCCCAGAAACGATTTTCCGTTCCTAAATAAATGCGCATATAATAATAGCCGCTCATTTGGGACAGCCTCTGCTTACTGCAGGAAAATATATATATACTCTGCTCTGCTCTGGGGAAGCGGAAAATGGCTGTAGGTAACTTAGTTTCCCTACAGAAGCTCTGTGTTGCATTAAGCAACTAATATATATAAATATAACTCTGGGTTGCATCAAGCAACTAATATATATATATATACAAATATCTCTTTACTCTGCTCCGATTTCTCTTTTCTCTGCATCTCTTTACTCTACTCTAGTTGCTCTGTTCTCTGTATCCCTTTACTTTTCTCTAATTACTCTTTCATCTGTATCTATATTACTCTTTTTCTCTTTATCTCTTTACTTTACTCTGGCTGCTCTGTTCTCTGTGTTTTTCTACTCTGCTCTGATTACTCTTTTCTTTTTATCTCTTTACTCTTTTGTAATTGTAAATATGCAAGCGGGACAAAACCCACGCCCTTGCCAACAATCTCGTATACCAAATAATTTCTTCTTACAGGAATCATTGAAGTTTTTATCATTAAATAAGCCTTAAATATTGATTTTGATTAAGTCATTATACTTTTGTAAAAATTTGGACATAATCTCCTTTAAAAATAGGACTTATCCACCCTTACGGGTTCCTTCTTTCTCAACATTTCGTCAACCTCTTTCAGCAATTGCCACAGCAATATATTCTCAAAAACATTTGATAATAGAAAATCTATTTCTTAAATTCCATATCCAAAATAATTACCAACACAACTTGGCAGCCTGATTTCCATTTTGTTTTTAAAATATCAAATGAATTCGGAATTATGTAAACTTTATATCCATGCAACCGTCTCGGATTAAGCTTTCTATTAAACTAAAAATCATAATTTTTCATTGACTCTAGCTTCGGGAATATAAGCAAAACTGTGACTGCTCTGCAGTGTTCTAAATCCAGAAAACAGCAGCAGCATACAACATTCGAAATTTCATATAAAATCCAAATTGAATCCAACCACCTTCAAAATTAATGTGGTTAAACTTAACTTACCCAAATTTCTTTCTCAATTGGTTCCAGGGTCATACCATTTTTAATGAAAGAGTTACGTAGCTTGGAAGTTAGGTAATTTTCTGCAGAATTCTGTTTTACAAATCGTTAAACACAACCTCTTCCAAGTCCCATAACTCACTTATTAAAACATGGAAAACCCTGAAATTTGAATCATATGTACTAAACATACTCAAATTTCACCTCCAATTGGTTGCATCTCAATATCATTCCAGAATTAAAAATTACATAGTCTCAAAGTTACTGACTTAGAAAACAAAACCTGACTTTTACTGCATAATACATCTTACTTTAAAAATCCAAATCTTTAAAACCACAACTCTAACAATTCTAAATTTTTATGAAATTAAAGTATTAGGACCATAGTTTCATTTAAAATTGGTTCCATTTTAAAATTCAAGCTGGAGAAATTCCAATAGAGGAAACAAGTTTCTGCCGTGTTAAACGTTCTGCAGAAAAACCAGATTTGACATTCATAATTCAAAAATTTACCATAAATCATAAACTTAATGAAAAAGTCTCAAATTCACCAGTTCAAATGCCTATATCCCCAAGCTTAATCTGGACTTGGTTCCATACAATTCCGATAATCACAGAATTAGTTATAGCTTTTCAAATTTCTGACTCAGTTTAGAAATTATGCAGAAAATCAGATTTTAGAATTCAATTTTGAAAAATCATAACTAATTCTTTAGTTGATACGAAACCTTCAAAATTGAGTTTTCACAATTACACTTGATATAATTTCATTAACACTTAAATTCTTATCATTTCAGTCACTATAGAGTCACTGATTCACTTTCAAAGTTGCCGTTTAATTTCAAGAGAACCTGATTTTCAGCAAACCATTTAGTATTCAAAATCCAACCCTTCAATACCCCTCAAAACCAATTCCAAATCAACCACCAACCAAGCTCATTAACATTACACTATATCAAATAATAGCTCAACAGCAACAAATCCAACATAACCCATTAAAATTCAGTAATTCTCAATAATAAGTCATCAAACTATTCCCAATCTACATAATCAATCAATATCACCAATAAACAATTCCAAATCACAATCTCAACCATTCCAATCAAAATTTCAGCCACAATTCAATATTCACATAATCAATCAATTACTCACATCTATTAAATCTATTTGCAGTTATTCAATAAACCTTGTAGGCATTCTTAAATTGAAATCGTTTTGAACCCCCTACCTCGATGTCGCAATTGCAGAATTTGAACACAACTGCCCCATTTCATTTCTAATTTACAGCAGTGACAACAATCCTAATGCAATCAAGGACACCGCTGGAACAGCAACAGCTTTAATTTCGCGGCAATGATGATGGTTGCACCAGGACAAGAATTTGAATCTAATGTAGTCAAGGGCAGAAACAACCCTGGGAATTGACGACAAAGTAAAAACTAAAATTGAATTAAAATAAGAATATAACAACTATACCAGTGCCAAAACAGAGCGTGCAAATGGACAAGTCCCAAAGAAAAGATTAGACCAGTACCAAGATAATAGAATCAGAACCAGCAATAGCCCGGCGTTGGCTTCCGGCACGGCAACACCTTCGCCAATGGCTCCAATTGGGACAAACTCCAGCAAACATCATATAACCAAGGACATCAGAGGCAGATACAGGGTATTTACAGAGCAATAAAGGTTCAAAGATGGTGGTTCTCATGGCTAGGGTTTAACTGACTCACCATTAATCATGGCGGCAACCAGAAATTCCGGCGGCGGCAGCGGCAGAGGAATGGTCCCTCCTCGGTGCGTCACTCTCTCACACACGTCTCGTCCTCTTCCTCTGTGACAACATCAACGAAACCTCTTCTCCCATGTTCGTTTTCCCCGCTGCGGTGGTAGCGGCTTCCACTAACAGCAGCACTGGCGATGGAACTTCCCTCCTTCACGCGATACTTCTCTACTTCGATCACCCTCTCCTCTATGACGGCTAGGGTTTGGTGGTGTGGCGGTCAGACAGCGGCGACGGTGGCTGTGTTCATCACCGGCAACGCCTCTTCCTTCCCTTCCCCTCTCCTCTCCTTCTCATCCTCTGGCTCCCTTTGGTTCGGACTCTCCCTCTCCGTCACTCCCATTCTAATTTTTGCCTTCCCCTTTTATTTTGCTATCAACATATATATGATATACGTTCTTTTGAAGATAAATTGTGAGAGTGGATAAACGTGGGGTTATAAGGAGGAGATGAGTATACCAGTGCGTGTGTGCGTTTAATTGGTTAGGGAGTACACGTATTAGATACTAACAGTACGTATAAAATAAGAAACATAAGACTAGGAAAAATATATACGAGTAATTTAACAATTTTACAAAACATTTATGATAGGATAACAATTTAGAATTTAAATATAATGCTATAAAGATTACTTTTAAAACGCATAAAATTTTATCTATCAATCTATTAACGAGCTCAAATAATTATTTTTAATTTAAATCATAAAGTAAATATACTAATTACATTTTTATAAAATGTAGTTTAAACTCAAAACTAATTATTCAAATTAAATAATATAACTTTTTATTATTTTTCTATCACCGAAACTTTAATTTCAATTTATAAAATATCTAATTATAATAAAATTACTTAAACTTAAAGTATTTATAAAAATCCATTTAATCATTCCTAATAAATTAATCTCTAGGAGCTCAAACTAATAAAATAAACCATAATTTATCCATAATAGAAATTATTTAAATTAAATTATACAATTTTCAAAATATATAAAATAACCAACTATACAAATTTACACAAGAATATTAATTGAATTAACTCCAAATATTAGTAAACTAATTTAATTACTCTCAATTGATTAATTTATAAAATAAGATATCAAATCAATAAAATAAATCGTAACCTTTTCAGAATAAAAGTTACTTAAATTAAATTATACAATTCTTTCTTATTTTTCAATTACTAAAATTATACAAAATATTCTATTATAATAAGATTACTTAAAAATATTAATTGATTTCAAAATAAAACTATTTCCGAATCTATTTAATTATTTCTAACAAAATAAATTCTAAAATTATAAAGTTTAAACTTAATAAGATAAAATCACAATTTATTTATATTTAGATTTTCAAAAATGCGGGATGTTACATTCTATCCAACTTACAAAAATTTTCGCCCTCGAAAATTGATATAAGATGGAGAAAAGATTCATATTCACATCCCCTTTCGAATATTTTATAGATACCAAGAAAATTATATCACAAACACAGAAGAAAATATATTAGGTGATGCAAAAGTTAATAAAAATAACTTGACGCAAATCAAATTTCAAAATCTAAAATTTAATAGGCACAATGTTCGTTCAGAACTCTTAACAAAGCATGATCACTTCCTCTCGTCGCCTCAAAATTAAACTCCTTATAACTTCGTATACTGACCAGATTCACTTTTCACACGCACAAATCGCGTCCCTAAGAACTAGCGCGTATAAGGAATACGAAACATGAGAAGAGAAAGATAAACGGCACAAAAGATTTATGCGAGAAATTAGAAGAATACTCAAGTTTGCAATTGCACAAGATGGTATTTCACAAGGTTCTGAAGGAATACATGAGATTACCAAACAAGAAGAATATATATAACCAACGAAATGTAGCATAAAGGGAGTTAATTCGAAGCTTAGGAAGGAATTTTGAATCAAACAATTTCAATATAAGCATCATTAGGGAAAATAGTACAACGATTTTGAACAACTTAAATTTGAAATAGAGGGAATTAGTTTATTTTTTTTTCAAAAGAAAATATTTAAATCCAACATTTTTCAAAAGTACTAAATTATGTATAAACAATATGTTATACCGATTTAATTCCAAACCAAAACAAATCACGGGAGGTTTGTAAATTAAAGCTTGTTTGGCACTAAGGACAAAATATTTTCTTTAGAAATCTTGGAGGATACTTAAGTACATAATTAGGTAAGAATAGCCATAAAATTATGGTAAAGTTGGAAGAAAATCAGCCTCTATTCAAAGAATAAATTCAAAAATTAAATTTTCTATAAATCCATAAAAGATAAGTGGTATATCACAGATAAACAAGATTAAACTACATAAAGAAGCTTCAGAGTTTATGTAAGAAAGTCTAGGCTGAATTAAAAATAATCCCATCAAAATTTAAGTAAGGGTTGTGGATACAGTCAAGTAAGAAAAGATTTAAATTGAAATTTTTCTCGAAGAGAATCTGAGACAAGTACTCAAGAAGGAAATTACAAGAAATGGTATGTTGCACCGAGATAAATTAGAGTTCAGAGCAAGGAGCATAGAGTTTGCAAGGTAAGGATAAATGTTCCAAAAGATTCAAACAACAACCAGATACAGAGTCAAGCAAGGACGTGCACGAATGATAATACAAGGTTAGTAAGAAAGAGATAAAAAATTAGAAATTCCATTACAATTAGTAGAGAAGGAGATAACGCTAAGCACGAATAAAGAGCATACGTCGAAACGGAACTAGTCTCTAGAATTTAGTTTCTAACGTCCCCAAAACCTCGTGATTTGCGTGACTTAACACTGCTATTTCGTCTATGATAACCCATTAGTATTTCCATATACATAAATCATTAGTATTAAGCTGGCCAAACTTGATATCATGAGGTATGCAATGGTAAACTAATAGCATTAATCATCAGACAGTCATGCATATAAAACATAAACTCTTGTCATCAGAACAAGTTAGAAAGCATGACAGACACTCAGAGTATGCAATGAAGCATAGTCAGTCCACTCCCAAGGCTCTACAGGAAGGACTGCTCTGATACCATATTGTAACATCCCTTCCAGCAAAATACCTTGCTTAAGTCAGGGTATTTCTACTAGAAAGAACGTTACGTGACCTTTTCTAATATTAACTACTTAATTACTGAGCCTTTGCATCGATTTCTCGTTTCAGTTTTAAGAAAATGCCAGAAAATTTTGTTTTTATTCATTAATGACATGTATCAAGGATAAACATTGCAAATAATAATAACAATCACATAAGTATTATTAATAGTAATTCTTATACATAAGAAGTCATATAAACCCAAATACAACACCTACCCCTCTGTTAAAATAAAACCTCAAAGGAAAAGAGCGAGGTGACTCTATGAAAGCAATTAAAACCATAAAGAAAGCCTACTAATCGCTTGCAGCTTCAAATTGCGTCTTCAAACCTGTCACTGAAAGGGTGGAAAATTTCGGGGTGAGAACCAAACCACATGTTCTCAGTAGAGGTAGAGAATGCCGTGAAAGGAAAGAATAAAACGCAAATAGTTAATTTCATTCAGAAATATTTAAAAGAAAAACTATTTTCATTTGCAGTGATCTTTATTCGCCTTATCAACATTTTATTTTGAAAACCAACGGCATAACATTAAAAAATCCAAAATCTTATAAAGCATCAGTTAATTATCCAAAATTCTAAACCCATATTTTCCTTTATAAATATTTTGAAAAGCTTTCCTAGGCCGTGTGAATGACTAATCTGTTCCAAGCATAGGTTCATTAAGCCTATGCTGAACCAGCTCAATCTTTCATACTTACTAAACCTCAAACACAACCCAATCACGGCCTCAGGCCCAAGCAATTCAACCAACACCCAATTCACCACAATCCAGCCAATCAGTTACAAACACAAGTAATGAGATTCAAACACAATCAGGAGCAATTACATCAAGTATAGCAATTAGCAATTAAACAGGATTATTCACTTAGGCAAACCAATTACAATATACACACCCAAACAATATCACATAGATGCATATGATGAATGTCTAGTCCTAGTACAGGCCATGAGCTCATGTGTCGGTTGGCTGCCCGCAATCCTGACATTTATCTGGTCACGAGTAGTCCCGATTTTCCCAGATACGATTTTCCGTTCCTAAATAAATGTGCATATAATAATAGCCGCTCATTTGGGACAGCCTCTGCTTACTGCAGGAAAATATATATATACTCTGCTCTGCTCTGGGGAAGCAAAAAATGGCTGTAGGTAACTTAGTTTCCCTACAGAAGCTCTGTGTTGCATTAAGCAACTAATATATATAAATATAACTCTGGGTTGCATCAAGGAACTAATATATATATATATATATATATATACAAATATCTCTTTACTCTGCTCTGATTTCTCTTTTCTCTGCATCTCTTTACTCTACTCGAGTTGCTCTGTTCTCTGTATCCCTTTACTTTTCTCTAATTACTCTTTCATCTGTATCTATATTACTCTTTTTCACTTTATCTCTTTACTTCACTCTGGCTGCTCTGTTCTCTGTATTTTTCTACTCTGCTCTGATTACTCTTTTCTTTTTATCTCTTTACTCTTTTGTAATTGTAAATATGCAAGCGGGACAAAACCCACGCCCTTGCCAACTGTAACACCCTACCATACAAAGTCTTATGCTTAAGTCATAATTCAGAGATGGCAAGGTATTACGACCTCTAAAACAAAAATTTAGTACGTATAGTAGTATGAATGATTGATTATAACTAGGAGCCTTTGAAGAAAAAGGGGTAAACAAAAACCGCAACTCAAAAGCGCAACACTACGATCACTAACACAACGAGCAAGGATAAGCTAACGCAAGATCATATATATAAAGAGTATCAAAAACAGGAATATCAAGACTCAAAATCTGGCTGCGAAGGTAACCGGTTCGAGCATAGCAATATATACATATAATAAAATAAGGAAAACCCCAAGGAAAATCCAAAGGGACACAAATACAGAAAACCTATTCTCCAAAAATCCCCTCTAGAAGGAGTCGTCACAGTTTGTATTATTTAGTGGAGATAAAAGTATCTAAACAATATATATAACCCAAAACAGAGTCCCGAGAACAAAGGATCTTCGCTAATCCAGAAGTCTCCAGCATGCCTCAACGAGAAGCCTCGCGTCCTGCATCTGAAAACCACAAAATCCGCATGGGTGAGAACCAGAGGTCCCCAGCACGGTAACAGCTTCCACATATATAATACATAATAATAGAGGAAAGCCGAAGGCAATCCTAGAACTTCCTTCAGATAATATCAAAGCTTATAAACAAGCTAAACCGTAAGTGGCAACTGACTAAAGATTCTTCAGTCTAACTAATACTTCCCTTTCCAATTCCTTCAGACCTCCCAACAACCAGCAGGAGTATAATATAGCAAACACAGTTATATCAGACAAGAGATTTACAAATAGGGACAAATAAGGCATTTAGGCAATTAGCAAGTAATATGCAGTCAAATAGGCAATCTCAAACAATTCATGTAGTATGCTTATGATGCATGCCTGTCCCTAGTGGCTGATGATATCATCTGTCGGTTATAGAGCCAACCCGACAAGTCCTGGTAGCTAGCCATTGGACTGTCCCTCTGTCGTGCATCCCCAACTCGAGTTATACTCATCATAAACTTGATCATAATCATGATCCATATCCATCACCCTCACTGGTGAATATTTATCCATCACCATCACTGGTGAATATTTATGGGGGCGAGCTCATCCGGGCCTTTCACAGTGCCCGGCCACACTTACGACATAGGGTCAAAAGAGCTTCGAGTCTCAACCTGGAGCACATGGTGGCTAGCCAATGCTACTACCCAGGGAAACCCTCATCTCCAATGGTGGAAGTGCAAACCTTCACAATTCAATCAACATCATATATGCATTTATACTTGGCCATAAACATGGCTCCGCCGTAACACGGCAATAATCTAGCCATCCGGCTCACGGTTAAATCCATAACCAGCCAATTCATTAACAATTACGGCCCTTCGGCCCATGGCACAACAAGCACTTCCACCGCCATTCTCCGCATCTCACATAATCATCTTTGATCCTCAATGATCATTCATTTTTCCCTTGCTTCACTCGCAAGTTACCACATTCACTAGCCCTTTTTCTCATGCTAGGCATATCATAATGATTTAAGACATAAGTGGTGAGATCGGAGGCTTAGAAGTATGAAATTTGGCTTTTAAAACTCAAAAATCAACTTTGGGATGAAAACAGGTCCACGTGTACGCGCACTCCATGCGCTCGCGTGGATGGCGCTTTCTCGAAGAACGGCGCGTACGCACCAAGTGCGCCTACGCGCGAGGGGTCATTCTGCTAAAAATTTTCTAAGTTAAAAGCTGCAGAATTTACAGATTCAAACCCCAATCTTCCGACGGACATAACTCCCTCATTTTAAATCGTTTTTCACCCGTTCTTTGAACGGCATGGACATCCCGGATCCAATTTCATTTCTAAACAGATTTGGCACAAATCAGAGATCCGTAGTCCAAGTTATGTCCCGTCAAAGTATGCCCAAAAACCATGTTTTCATACAAAACCACAAGGTGCCATTTTCAAAACAAGCCACTTTCAACTCTTTTCAAAATCAATCAAACATGCCAATTTCAATCCTTCTCTTTGAAATCATTCAAAATGTACCAAAATCAACAACAAGCCATCCTCAACTCACACATTGACACTTTACCAAGGTTTCCAAAACCACATCCAACCATTTTAACACTTCTCAATCAAATGGCTAAAGGACAAACACAATATCATGTCATACATCCTTCCTCATCCCAATTTCCAATAATACCATTTCCAATTAACCATCATTATACATAATCAACATCATACTCACCATCAACATGGTACCACCCATCAATTCAACCTCAATCATCCATCAAGCATATATCACAACATGCATTTCTCATATTTCACACAATCAAGGCATCAATATTCATAATCACATATATGAACACATCATATATTTCAACCATTCAACAACACCAACAATTCAATGCCTATCTTAGGGCCTCTAGCCTAAGTATTTCCTACCACATTACATATTAGATACGGGAAACCAAAACCATACCTTAGCCGATTTCCCAAGCTCAACCGGAGCACTTCCAAACCACTTTTCCTCAAGCTCTCAAGGTCTCAACACCTCCAAGAACAGATTTTATCACACAAAACCCTCTTCCAAGCTTTCCAAAATCACCAATCAAGCTCCAATATTCACATATACACAACCTAAGCCACAATCATCATACCCATACACAACATCTCAATACCCAAACATCATAGAACAACAAATTATACTAGGGTTGAGAATCTTACCACACCCAAGGTCCAAGGAGACAAGATTAACCTTCTCCTTCAAGAGAGTTGGGTCCTATAACATCAAAGAACCCAAAATCTCAACATTTTTGCTCATGAAACTCGAAATCAAGGGCTGGAATTTCGAACAGTAAAACGTGGCTTACCTCAAGATTGATTGTATGGGTTTTGTAGAGCTCTCCGCGGTGAACGCGTGGCCGCAAACGGAGCGGCAATCGGAGCTCTAGATCAAAAGTTATGGTGGTTTGAAGATCAAGTGAGAGAAGGAAGTTGAGAGAGTGTTCTTCCCCCTTCCATCTCAATTTTCAGCGTGTTTTGGTGTTGTGTGAGGAGAGAGAGTGCTGAAAACTAGGGTTTTGGTTTAGTTATGTTGGGCCAAGGGCCCACTTTGGGTCCGGTTGGTCCGGTTTGGCCCGTTGGGTCAATCTTGGTCCGATTTCTATAAAATTGGTACCGAAATTCTCGTCTCAATTTCCTCTATCACATTTAGCCATAAAAATAACATTTTTGGCTTTCTAGAATAAATTCTCATTTATGGGTTAATTAGCCATTAATTAACCGGGTCTTACATTCTACCCACCTAATTGGGAATTTTGCCCACAAAATTCAAATTCAATTACCTGAGAATAAGTGCGGATAATCCGTTCGTATCTCCGACTCAAGTTCCCAAGTGTGTTCTTCAACACCGCCTCGACTCCAAGCCACTTTGACTAATGAAACCTCTTTTCCACGCAATCGTTTGATACTAGTATCGTCAATTCTAACTGGAGCCACTGGAAGCGTCAAATCTTCTCTTAACTGAACTGATTCAGTTTCTAACACATGGCTAGCATCAGGAGTGTACTTCCGAAGCTGTGACACGTGAAACACATCGTGCAGGTTCGAAAGATGAGGTGGTAGAGCCACCCGATACGCCACCGGCCCAATCCTCTCCAGGATCTGAAATGGACCAATGTATCGAGGATTCAACTTCTTTGCTTTAATCGCTTTACCTACTCCTGTGGTCGGAGTAACCTTCAGGAAAACATGATCTCCTTCCTCAAATTCCAAGGGCTTCCGCCTCTGATCGGCGTAACTCTTTTGGCGACTCTGCGCCGTGAGCATCCTGTCTCGGATTTTCTTGACTTGTTCAGTGGTTTCAGCTATCATTTCCGGCCCCAACAAGCCTTTCTCTCCAGCTTCATACCAACATAGTGGAGATTGACATTTTCTCCCATACAAAGCCTCATACGGAGCCATTCCGATGCTCGCATGGTAACTATTATTGTATGCAAACTCTACTAACGGCATATACCGATCCCAACTCGCCGGTTGGTCCAAAACACAAGCTCTCAACATATCCTCTAGTGTTTGGATCGTCCTCTCGGATTGACCATCTGTTTGAGGATGGTACGCTGTACTCAAGCTTAATCGAGTTCCAAAAGCTTTCTGAAATGCACCCCAGAATCTCGAAGTGAAACGAGGATCTCTATCAGAGATTATAGTAGCAGGTACACCATGGAGTCTCACAATCTCCTTTATGTATAACCGAGCTAGCTCCTCAAGGGTGTAAGTCATCCGAACGGGTAAAAAGTGAGCTGACTTCGTCAGTCGGTCCACGATCACCCAGATAGCATCAAAACCAGTCCTAGTCCTTGGCAATCCCGACACAAAGTCCATTGCAATACTTTCCCACTTCCATTGCGGAACCTCTAAGGGTTGCAACATCCCAGAAGGTCTTTGATGTTCAATCTTTACCTTTTGACAAGTTAAGCACTTTGAAACATATTCCGCCACATCATTCTTCATACCCGGCCACCAAAACATCGCCTTTAAATCATGGTACATCTTAGTACTTCCCGGGTGAATGGAGAATCCGCTTTTGTGTGCCTCCTTTAAGATATCTTGCCTCAAAGTACCAACATCCAGCACAATGATCCTACCCTTGAATCTCCATAACCCATCTTTTTCTTCCGACACTCTCCACTGTTTTCCTTGTTCGATAGCCGGTAACACCTTCCATAATGCTTCATCATTTTAATGAGCCTTTAAGAGTTCGGACTTAAAGTCACTCGAGATTTTTAATCGGCCCAAACACAACGTTCCAGATACTTCTCGAGCACCAATTTTTAGACTCTCGAATCCCTTGAGCAACTTCTCCTCTTGAAGCATCATCCAAGACGCATATAACGACTTCCGACTTAACGCATCCGCCACTATATTCGCCTTTCCAGGATGGTAATTTAACTCAAAGTCGTAGTCCTTCAACAATTCCATCCATCTCCTTTGCCTCATGTTAAGCTCTTTTTGATCAAAGAGATATTTCAAGCTCTTGTGATCAGAGAAGACTTGGAACTTAACCCCATAGAGATAATGCCTCCACACCTTCAAGGCAAACACGACCGCAGCGAGTTCCAAATCGTGCATAGGGTAACTAACTTCGTGAGGTCTCAACTGTCGTGAGGCATACGCCACCACATTATGATGCTGCATCAGCACGCACCTTAGGCCCTTTAACGATGCATCACAGTACACCTCAAAAGGCTCGTTCGGCTCAGGTAACACTAACACAAGTGCAGTGGTCAACTTTTTCTTCAATGTCTGAAAGCTCTCCTCGCACTCAGGAGTCTAAACAAACGGAGTGTCTTTGCGAGTTAACTTTGTCAACGGCAAAGCTAATTGCGAAAAGCCTTTGATGAACCTTCGATAGTAGCCAGCTAAACCCAGAAAACTCCTTATCTCAGTTACTGTGGTTGGTTGCTTCCAATCCATCACAGCTTCTACCTTAGTTGGATCTACGGCTATTCCCTTCTTACTCACCACGTGATCCAAAAACTTCACCTCACTCTTCCAGAACTCACACTTAGACAGTTTCACATAGAGTTTCTTCTCCTTTAAAATCTGCAACACGGTCCGCAAGTGCTCCGCATGCTCTTCTTCGGTCTTGGAGTAAATTAGTATGTCGTCAATGAAGACAACAACAAATTTATCCAGAAACGGACGGAACACTCTATTCATGTAATCCATAAACACTGCAGGAGCGTTCGTCAACCCAAAAGACATTACAGTATACTCGTAATGACCATAACGAGTCCTGAAAGCAGTCTTAGGGATATCCTCACCCCTCACCCTTATCTGGTGATAACCGGATCGCAAATCAATCTTGGAGAAAACCCCAGCTCCTTGTAATTGATCCATGAGATCATCAATCCTCGGCAATGGGTATTTATTCTTTATGGTGACCTTGTTCAGCTGCCTGTAATCCACACAGAGCCGCATACTTCCATCTTTCTTCTTTACCAGTAATACTGGAGCACCCCACGGGGAAACACTTGGTCGGATAAAGTTCTTACCCAACAATTCCTCTAACTGAGACTTTAGCTCGGCCATCTCTAACGGTGACATCCTATAAGGAGCACTTGAGATTGGCCCCGCCCCAGGCACCAACTCAATAGCAAACTCGACCTCTCGGTTAGGTGGAAATTCCTCAATATCATCGGGAAACACTTCCGGAAACTCACACACTACCGGAATCTGATCCAACTTTTGATCATCACCCGAAACACCAGCGGTTAACAACAGGATACCCTGACATTCGATTCCAGAATAGTTCACCATCATCGAATTCAAGTAATAATTATTCACCACGACCGGCCCTTCTGTATCTTCCGGCATAAAGTACACCGACTTTGTAGAACAATCAAGCAGGACATGGTTCTCAGATAACCAGTCCAATCCCAAGATAAGATCAAGACCGATCATCGGTAAGCAGATTAAATTATGGACAAAATCACGCTGCTTGAACCTGAACGAAACTTTCGGGCATCCTAGCCTAGTTACCATGGCTTCATGGGTAGCATTATGTACCTTTAGGTCATAACCTAAGGTTACGATCTTCAATCCTAACTCATGGGCTTTCTCAAATGCAATAAATGAATGCGATGCTCCCGAATCAAATAAAGCATTTAAAGTTTGACCAGCCATTTCACAGTTACCTCGAATGAGTGTCTCAGATCCTTCTGCACCCACAGCTGAGGTGGTGAACACCCGACCAGTCTGTTGTGCTTTCCCAGCACCTTGCTTTTGCTTCTCTGGACAACTTGCGGCTTTATGCCCCGCCTTTCCACAATTGTAGCACAAACCCCATCCGGCCTTGCATGGTACTCCCGGATGGTGACTCCCACACCTAGTACAAGCTTGATCATTCTGAGGCTGCTTCCCAAACCTTTTCCCTTGGGAGTAGTTGTTGTTGGGCCTCCTAAAAGAACCTCCCCTCTTGAAAGACAGACCTTTAGGTGCAAAGCTCTTCCCTCGATTTTGTGAAAATGATCCTTTGTGACTCCCTTTCTCAGTGGCTGCCCTCTTCACACACTCTTCAGCAACCCTACACTTGTTCACCAACTCGGAGAAAGTCCTAATCTCCATTGACCCCACCAAACCGAAAATATCACTCCGGAGTCCTCCTTCGTACTTAACACACTTCCATTCCTCATATTCCACCGGAGTCCCTTGACACATACGAGAGAATCTGAACAGCTCCTCAAACTTGTCAGTATACTCAGATACGGACATAGTACCCTGCTTCAGCTACAATAATTCAAGCTCCTTGGCCGTCCTAGCAGAAGTCGGAAAGTACTTCTTATAGAACTCCTCTTGGAAGACATCCCAGATGATATAATCATCACCCTGCTGTAAGAGGCGTCGGATTCCTTGCCACCAATGCGACGCTCCACCAGTGAGCAAATAGGTAGCGAACTCCACACACTGCCCTTCAGGTACCACCTGCGCTTGCAATGCTCATTCCATAGCCTGAAACCACGTATCGGCTTCAGTCGGGCTAGTAGTTCCCTTGAACTTCGGTGGATTAACCTTCAAAAAGTTCGCCAGTGTCATCGGACCCTAAACTCCACCTCCGTCATTACCATGGTTGTTCATCTGTTGACCAAGAGCCTCAGCAGTGGCTTGCATAGCAGCAGCCATGTTCTCTAACGCAGTCATAAAGTTCACCGGATCATTAGGGTTAGTCTCCGACACACGAGTATTAGTACGACCTCTCTCACGACCTCTACCGCGTCCACGAGGCGCCATTTGGTTCCTATACACACCAAACAATCGATATTAAGTTGATCAGTCTCAATATCGGAAGTTCAGTGCTTCAAAATTCCAAATGCATGCTCATGAACGTTTATGCCAATTATATCAAGCAGATATACTAGTAGCACATAACACACACACAGAGAATGCACAGAAGCATAGTCAGTCCATTCCTCAGGCTCTACAGGAACGAACTGCTCTGATACCATAATGTAACACCCTACCATACAAAGTCTTATGCTTAAGTCATAATTCAGAGATGGCAAGGTATTACGACCTCTAAAACAAAAATTTAGTACGTATAGTAGTATGAATGATTGATTATAACTAGGAGCCTTTGAAGAAAAAGGGGTAAACAAAAACCGCAACTCAAAAGCGCAACACTACGATCACTAACACAACGAGCAAGGATAAGCTAACGCAAGATCATATATATAAAGAGTATCAAAAACAGGAATATCAAGACTCAAAATCTGGCTGCGAAGGTAACCGGTTCGAGCATAGCAATATATACATATAATAAAATAAGGAAAACCCCAAGGAAAATCCAAAGGGACACAAATACAGAAAACCTATTCTCCAAAAATCCCCTCTAGAAGGAGTCGTCACAGTTTGTATTATTTAGTGGAGATAAAAGTATCTAAACAAGATATATAACCCAAAACAGAGTCCCGAGAACAAAGGATCTTCGCTAATCCAGAAGTCTCCAACATGCCTCAACGAGAAGCCTCGCGTCCTGCATCTGAAAACCACAAAATCCGCATGGGTGAGAACCAGAGGTCCCCAGCACGGTAACAGCTTCCACATATATAATACATAATAATAGAGGAAAGCCGAAGGCAATCCTAGAACTTCCTTCAGATAATATCAAAGCTTATAAACAAGCTAAACCGTAAGTGGCAACTGACTAAAGATTCTTCAGTCTAACTAATACTTCCCTTTCCAATTCCTTCAGACCTCCCAACAACCAGCAGGAGTATAATATAGCAAACACAGTTATATCAGACAAGAGATTTACAAATAGGGACAAATAAGGCATTTAGGCAATTAGCAAGTAATATGCAGTCAAATAGGCAATCTCAAACAATTCATGTAGTATGCTTATGATGCATGCCTGTCCCTAGTGGCTGATGATATCATCTGTCGGTTATAGAGCCAACCCGACAAGTCCTGGTAGCTAGCCATTGGACTGTCCCTCTGTCGTGCATCCCCAACTCGAGTTATACTCATCATAAACTTGATCATAATCATGATCCATATCCATCACCCTCACTGGTGAATATTTATCCATCACCATCACTGGTGAATATTTATGGGGGCGAGCTCATCCGGGCCTTTCACAGTGCCCGGCCACACTTACGACATAGGGTCAAAAGAGCTTCGAGTCTCAACCTGGAGCACATGGTGGCTAGCCATTGCTACTACCCAGGGAAACCCTCATCTCCAATGGTGGAAGTGCAAACCTTCACAATTCAATCAACATCATATATGCATTTATACTTGGCCATAAACATGGCTCCGCCGTAACACGGCAATAATCTAGCCATCCGGCTCACGGTTAAATCCATAACCAGCCAATTCATTAACAATTACGGCCCTTCGGCCCATGGCACAACAAGCACTTCCACCGCCATTCTCCGCATCTCACATAATCATCTTTGATCCTCAATGATCATTCATTTTTCCCTTGCTTCACTCGCAAGTTACCACATTCACTAGCCCTTTTTCTCATGCTAGGCATATCATAATGATTTAAGACATAAGTGGTGAGATCGGAGGCTTAGAAGTATGAAATTTGGCTTTTAAAACTCAAAAATCAACTTTGGGATGAAAACAGGTCCACGTGTACGCGCACTCCATGCGCACGCGTGGATGGCGCTTTCTCGAAGAACGGCGCGTACGCACCAAGTGCGCCTACGCGCGAGGGGTCATTCTGCTAAAAATTTTCTAAGTTAAAAGCTGCAGAATTTACAGATTCAAACCCCAATCTTCCGACGGACATAACTCCCTCATTTTAAATCGTTTTTCACCCGTTCTTTGAACGGCATGGACATCCCGGATCCAATTTCATTTCTAAACAGATTTGGCACAAATCAGAGATCCGTAGTCCAAGTTATGTCCCGTCAAAGTATGCCCAAAAACCATGTTTTCATACAAAACCACAAGGTGCCATTTTCAAAACAAGCCACTTTCAACTCTTTTCAAAATCAATCAAACATGCCAATTTCAATCCTTCTCTTTGAAATCATTCAAAATGTACCAAAATCAACAACAAGCCATCCTCAACTCACACATTGACACTTTACCAAGGTTTCCAAAACCACATCCAACCATTTTAACACTTCTCAATCAAATGGCTAAAGGACAAACACAATATCATGTCATACATCCTTCCTCATCCCAATTTCCAATAATACCATTTCCAATTAACCATCATTATACATAATCAACATCATACTCACCATCAACATGGTACCACCCATCAATTCAACCTCAATCATCCATCAAGCATATATCACAACATGCATTTCTCATATTTCACACAATCAAGGCATCAATATTCATAATCACATATATGAACACATCATATATTTCAACCATTCAACAACACCAACAATTCAATGCCTATCTTAGGGCCTCTAGCCTAAGTATTTCCTACCACATTACATATTAGATACGGGAAACCAAAACCATACCTTAGCCGATTTCCCAAGCTCAACCGGAGCACTTCCAAACCACTTTTCCTCAAGCTCTCAAGGTCTCAACACCTCCAAGAACAGATTTTATCACACAAAACCCTCTTCCAAGCTTTCCAAAATCACCAATCAAGCTCCAATATTCACATATACACAACCTAAGCCACAATCATCATACCCATACACAACATCTCAATACCCAAACATCATAGAACAACAAATTATACTAGGGTTGAGAATCTTACCACACCCAAGGTCCAAGGAGACAAGATTAACCTTCTCCTTCAAGAGAGTTGGGTCCTATAACATCAAAGAACCCAAAATCTCAACATTTTTGCTCATGAAACTCGAAATCAAGGGCTGGAATTTCGAACAGTAAAACGTGGCTTACCTCAAGATTGATTGTATGGGTTTTGTAGAGCTCTCCGCGGTGAACGCGTGGCCGCAAACGGAGCGGCAATCGGAGCTCTAGATCAAAAGTTATGGTGGTTTGAAGATCAAGTGAGAGAAGGAAGTTGAGAGAGTGTTCTTCCCCCTTCCATCTCAATTTTCAGCGTGTTTTGGTGTTGTGTGAGGAGAGAGAGTGCTGAAAACTAGGGTTTTGGTTTAGTTATGTTGGGCCAAGGGCCCACTTTGGGTCCGGTTGGTCCGGTTTGGCCCGTTGGGTCAATCTTGGTCCGATTTCTATAAAATTGGTACCGAAATTCTCGTCTCAATTTCCTCTATCACATTTAGCCATAAAAATAACATTTTTGGCTTTCTAGAATAAATTCTCATTTATGGGTTAATTAGCCATTAATTAACCGGGTCTTACACCAACAATCTCGTATACCAAATAATTTCTTCTTACAGGAATCATTGAAGTTTTTATCATTAAATAAGCCTTAAATATTGATTTTGATTAAGTCATTATACTTTTGTAAAAATTTGGACATAATCTCCTTTAAAAATAGGACTTATCCACCCTTACGGGTTCCTTCTTTCTCAACATTTCGTCAGCCTCTTTCAGCAATTGCCATAGCAATATATTCTCAAAAACATTTGACAATAGAAAAATGTGACTGCTCTGCAGTGTTCTAAATCCAGAAAACAGCAGCAGCATACAACATTCAAAATTTCATATAAAATCCAAATTGAATCCAACCACCTTCAAAATTAATGTGGTTAAACTTAACTTACCCAAATTTCTTTCTCAATTGGTTTCAGGGTCATACCATTTTTAATGAAGGAGTTACGTAGCTTGGAAGTTAGGTAATTTTCTACAGTATTCTGTTTTACAAATCATTAAACACAACCTCTTCCAAGTCCCATAACTCACTTATTAAAACATGGAAAACCCTGAAATTTGAATCATATGTACTAAACATACTCAGCTTTCACCTCCAATTGGTTGCATCTCAATATCGTTCCAGAATTAAAAATTATAAAGTCTCAAAGTTACTGACTTAGAAAACAAAACCTGACTTTTACTGCATAATACATCTTATTTTAAAAATCCTAATATTTAAAACCACAACTCTAACAATGCTAAATTTTTATGAAATTAAATATTAGGACCAGAGTTTCATTTAAAATTGGTTCCATTTCAAAATTCAAACTGGAGAAATTCCAATAGAGGAAACAAGTTGCTGCTGTGTTAAACGTTCTGCAGAAAAACCAGATTTGACATCCATAATTCAAAAATTTACCATGAATCATAAACTTAATGAAAAAGTCTCAAATTCACCAGTTCAGCTCCGTATATCCCCAAGCTTAATCCGGACTTAGTTCCACACAATTCCGATAATCACAGAATTAGTTATAGCTTTTCAAAGTTGCTGACTCAGTTTAGAAATTATGCAGAAAATCGGATTTTAGAATTCAACTTTGAAAAATCATAACTAATTCTTTAGTTGATACGAAACCTTCAAAATTGAGTTTTCACAATTACACTTAATATAATTTCATTAACACTTAAATTCTTATCATTTCAGTCACTATAGAGTCACTGATTCACTTTCAAAGTTGCCGTTTAATTTCAAGAGAACCTGATTTTCAGCAAACCGTTTAGTGTTCAAAATCCAACCCTTCAATAGCCCTCAAAACCAATTCCAAATCAACCACCAACCAAGCTCATTAACATTACAATATACCAAATAATAGCTCAACAGTAACAAATCCAACATAACCCATTAAAATTCAGTAATTCTCAATAATAAGTCATCAAACTATTCCCAATTTACATAATCAATCAATATCACCAATCAACAATTCCAAATCACAATCTCAACCATTCCAATCACAATTTCAGCCAAAATTCAATATTCACATAATCAATCAATTACTCACATCTATTAAATCTATTTGCAGTTATTCAATAAACCTTGTAGGCATTCTTAAATTGAAATCGTTTTGAACCCCCTACCTCGATGTCGCAATTGCAGAATTTGAACACAACTGCCCCCGTTTCGTTTCTAATTTACAGCAGTGACAACAATCCTAATGCAATCAAGGACACCGCTGGAACAGCAACAGCTTTAATTTCGCGGCAATGATGATGGTTGCACCAGGAAAAGAATTTGAATCTAATGTAGTCAAGGGCAGAAACAGCCCTGGGAATTGACGACAAAGTAAAAACTAAAATTGAATTAAAACAAGAATATAACAACTATACCAGTGCCAAAACAGAGCGTGCAAATGGACAAGTCCCAAAGAAAAGATTAGACCAGTACCAAGATAATAGAATCAGAACCAGCAACAGCCCGGCGTTGGCTTCCGGCACGGCAACACCTTCGCCAGTGGCTCCAATTGGGACAAACTCCAGCAAACATCATATAACCAAGGACTTCAGAGGCAGATACAGGGTATTTACAGAGCAATAAAGGTTCAGAGATGGTGGTTCTCATGGCTAGGGTTTAACTGACTCACCATTAATCATGGCGGCAACCAGAAATTCCGGCGGCGGCAGCGGCAGAGGAATGGTCCCTCCTCGGTGCGTCACTCTCTCACACACGTCTCGTCCTCTTCCTCTGTGACAACATCAACGAAACCTCTTCTCCCATGTTCGTTTTCCCCGCTGCGGTGGTAGCGGCTTCCACTAACAGCAGCGCCGGCGATGGAACTTCCCTCCTTCACGCGATGCTTCTCTACTTCGATCACCCTCTCCTCTATGACGGCTAGGGTTTGGTGGTGTGGCGGTCAGACAACGGCGACGGTGGCTGTGTTCATCACCGGCAACGCCTCTTCCTTCCCTTCCCCTCTCCTCTCCTTCTCATCCTCTGGCTCCCTTTGGTTCGGACTCTCCCTCTCCGTCACTCCCACTCTAATTTTTGCCTTCCCCTTTTATTTTTCTATCAAACATATATATGATATACGTTCTTTTGAAGATAAATTGTGAGAGTGGATAAACGTGGGGTTATAAGGAGGAGATGAGTATACCAGTGAGTGTGTGCGTTTAATTGGTTAGGGAGTACACGTATTAGATACTAACAGTACGTATAAAATAAGAAACATAAGACTAGGAAAAATATATACGAGTAATTTAACAACAAAACATTTATGATAGGATAACAATTTAGAATTTAAATATAATGCTATAAAGATTACTTTTAAAACGCATAAAATTTTATCTATCAATCTATTAACGAGCTCAAATAATTATTTTTAATTTAAATCATAAAGTAAATATACTAATTACATTTTTATAAAATGTAGTTTAAACTCAAAACTAATTATTCAAATTAAGTAATATAACGTTTTATTATTTTTCTATCACCGAAACTTTAATTTTAATTTACAAAATATCTAATTATAATAAAATTACTTAAACTTAAAGTATTTATAAAAATCCATTTAATCATTCCTAATAAATTAATCTCTAGGAGCTCAAACTAATAAAATAAACCATAATTTATCCATAATAGAAATTATTTAAATTAAATTATACAATTTTCAAAATATATAAAATAACCAACTATAAAAAGTTACACAAGAATATTAATTGAATTAACTCCAAATATTAGTAAACTAATTTAATTACTCTCAATTGATTAATTTATAAAATAAGATATCAAATCAATAAAATAAATCATAACCTTTTCAGAATAAAAGTTACTTAAATTAAATTATACAATTCTTTCTTGTTTTTCAATTACTAAAATTATACAAAATATTCTATTATAATAAGATTACTTAAAAATATTAATTGATTTCAAAATAAAACTATCTCCGAATCTATTTAATTATTTCTAACAAAATAATTTCTAAAATTATAAAGTTTAAACTTAATAAGATAAAATCACAATTTATTTATATTTAGATTTTCAAAAATGCGGGATGTTATAGTAACAACCCCGATTTTCGAGTACGCGAGATCTTTTCTGAAAGTACGAATTTTTCCGGAAGATCAGTAAGAGGAAAACCTTTGATATATCATCAAGTAATTATGTCATCTTTAAGTTAGAACCTTTTCCGAGACAAGCTCGATAACGCGGTCACGAAGAACCTAGTTTTTGAACCGTATCGGTTAGGAGTTTTGATTCGGTTTTTCGTAAATAGTCTTAGTTTGACAAACCGGACCCGATTTATGAGGGAAGAGAGATAATAGGATGATATTATCATTATATTAGTATTAGAAGCTTCTTGAATGATATTATAAGGTTACCTGATCAGTTAGTTAAAAACAGAAAAACTAGTTTAACCGGGTTCAAAATTTACTGCTGCAGCTTAGCACCAGCACTCTCTGATGACTTTAGCAATGCTAAGGCCTCATTATTCATGTTTTATTCTCATAATAAATATGTTACTAGTGTCATTTATGCTAGTAGCTCAGAAAATAATTTTTAGAGATGTTTTTGCAAGTATTCCGATACATCTAGTTTTAGTAGTTATACACCTGAAATATTTTAATATTATTTTAATCCACCTCCAAACCAACCAATCACAACTCACCCTACACCCCCAAAACCCCCAATGCTGGCTCATTTTCACTTTGTGGCCGAAAATAGGTAGAGAGAAAAAGAGAGAAAAGTTCTTAGTTCCAAATCTTCAAAGCTTGATTTCTGCTAAACTAAAACTCAAATCAAAATTTCAATCCGACCAAAATGATCCTCTCTTCTTTCTCTACATGATCATATGAATTATCAAGGCTGGGATCAAGGTGAGTTGGCTGCACCATCTCTCTTTTGATTCGGTTTCAAGGAAACATGCTTAAATATGTGTTTTCTTGATGTGATTTAGGAGGAAAAAGTGCTTAAGGACCACCTGAAAGTTTAATCGAATTAGGAGCAGAAAAACCAGGTAGGGTGTCACGAAATTAATCTTGATTATTTGTATTTGAGTTGTGTGAATGTTGTATAAATTGGCTGTGCTAAAAATTGGTTGCATATATGATTGATTCTTGGTGAAAATTTGGTGAAATTTTGATGAAATTTGATGAAATTCAAGCTTTAAAGTTCATGTTCTTGGGCAGCTGGAAAAACGAAACCCTAAGCTTAAATTGAGGTTCAATTTGTGTTAAAATCATGTAGAAAAGATGGGGTTTTAGTGGCTGCTAATTTATTATGAATTATAGTAAAAATCGGTTGCTGAAAAGACTGAAAAACGGGTAAAAACAGAGAAAGAATCTGAAGAATTTATGAAGAACATGAAGAACACTTTGAGTGTGATGAAGAACAATGAAGAACAGGCCTTAGATCTTAAAAAGGGCAAGGAAGTAAAATTTTTGGTGTTTAAGGGGTTGTTTGGTAATTTCTGAAAGTTAGGGTGGTAAAAGTAGAAATATTAAAAGTTACGGGTGCTAAAAAGTGAATTTTAAAGGTTAAAAGTAAAAGTAAGTTAATTTTCGAAAATTTAATGATAAAATAATAAAAAATAATAAAATATTAAATAATAATATTTAATTAAAAATAATATTTTAATAAAAATAATAAAATAATGTGGAAAACGCAGTTTTCTGTAAAAGCTTTAGAAAGACATCTTTAAGCGCAGAATCTCATAATTACCTTCATAAAACACTTAGGGAGTGGTAAAAACATATCAGTGAGGCAAAGATAAATAAAAGATAAAAAGTTGAAGAAAAGATAAAAATCGAAGAAAAAGTCTGTAAAGTTTTAATGACAGAAAAATAGACAGAGACTAGTGAACGAACTAGGGCAACATAGTTAGTCCTTGAATTGCGAATAGGGTTAGGTATTATATGAAAAGTTAAACTGTTTCAGTATAGACTTAATGAACCAATACTTGGGGCAGGCTAACTATTCATACCGAAATTTACATAAGCTTTAAATACATACGTTAAACAGAGAAAGCAGAATAAAGTAAAGAAGTGCAGAGAAAAGAACAAACAGAGCAGAATAAAGAGACAAAGCGAAGAGAGTAATATGATAAAGAGCAGAGGACCTATTGAGAGGTCATTTGTTGCATTAAGGCAACCTCAGAGATATCTATATGTTCATCTGCTACATTGTGGCAGTCAGATAGATAATGGTGCAACCACTGAGAAACGCTTTCTTGCGGTACAGATCCATATTTTATTTCTGTAAGGCAGAGGGGTTATTTCCTGCTACAGAGTACCGTGACCACCTGTTCCATTTCTGTAGTGGCAGAGGGGTTATTTCCTGTATACAGGAGGTGTTTCGGCATACATCCCTGCAGTGGCAGATGTGTTATTTCCTGCGTGCAGTGGACCCTGTGGTGGCAGAGGGGTTATTTCCTGTACACAGGGGTATAGCCAACAGGAAAGCCATATCCGGCTGGTAATGCTGGGTTACGTCGGGAGCGAGTAGAAACCGACAAATGAGTTCATTACCTGCACTAGGACTAGACATGCATCATTCTTGTCTGCGCATTATTCTCTGTTGCATTCCTACTTGTGTGTAATCTATTTCTTTATGTTTGTTTGCTTGAGTGCTATGTCTGTGCTTTATCTTCTTGTATTCTCCTGCTTGTGTTCTGTTCTTTGTTTTTCTATCTATTTTTAACTTCTGTTTACTACATTACTGTATTCTATTATCCATCTACTAATCGAAAATGAATAAATGAACGTAACTAACAACCCCGACCCTACTAAGAACTCCCTAGTTCTTACCCCTTCTCTCCCTTCCTCACCCTCAGATGGAGACGGGCGTGATCTTCTATGAGTTCGAGGACCCTTACGTATACGAGGATCCGGTACATCACAGTTACTTAATCATGGGATTGGAGCCTTCTATTAGACGATATACGTTACCTAATCGAGCTTTTCAACATCCTCTGTCTAGCCTGCATTTTGACCCTGATGCTCTTTACGACTTTCCCTTATCCTGGTTACATCTTGACGCACCTGGACATCCTTTTCCTGATGATCCTGAGCACCCTATACCAGCTCAACCTTTGAATGAGGTGGTACCTGAGCCTATCATTCCTGATGAGCCTGAGTTAGCTGGTGATTACGTACCTGTGATACCACCAGAGTGGGATTTTTCCCCTGAGCCAATCCCCGACTTGCCACAACCAGCTGAGCCGATACTACCGGACGATGGGGTAGCTCCTATTTACGCGAACGGACCTGTGCTCGCGAATGGTTTATAGATAGTGACAGCAGTGTTTCTGGTAGATCTGAGGGTATAGCTGTAGCTGCAGACGATGAGGAGGAGGAGGATCCTGAGATAGAGATAGAGAAGGATGAGGAGATGCATGAGCCTCATGACGATCTTCCAATCGACCACGTGTAGATATAGTCTGATAGTAGTAGGGGAATTCTTTTGATGACACTCTAGTCTAACATTATCTGTTAGTTAGTTTCTCATTTGTGTTAGTACACCCGAGAGCTAGGAGCTATATAGTGGTTAGGCTAGCCTGGGCACCATCTTAGTGGCTTTTTGTATGGGCCAGGCCCTTGGAGTGTCGTGTATATATTTGCTACGTAGGATGATTGATGAGGTACGGAAGTTGGTGAATTAAAAATTATTAAAATGGCTACGTTGCAAGTATAGTTCTTAACTCACCAAAAATCTGCCTATCAATTTAGAAATATGTCACAGAGAGTTTAAATTAAAAATTACTAGGAGTTTTAAGTCCCAGGTCGTCTCCCAACGAGTTGTAGAAAGTGTGCTATTTTATTAATCAGATGTTCCAAGAAGTTGAGTTAAGTAAATTGGAAATTAAATTGAGGAAATTTAATTAATATGAATAAAAGCCTTGACTGGGAGTTGATTAGTTGGAATTTCTACTGTTGATGGAGTGAATTTAAGATTAAATTATAATTAATGGTTGTTCTGTTTGGTTATCCTTTACTAGGTAAAGGAAAGTCAAACAAGTTAGAATGCTAGATCTGTTCACAAGTTGCAACCCACTTAGTTCAAAGGGATTGGTGTTAGTGATTAGATAACAATCCAATAGTTAACCCAATTACAATTTTTCTTTTAATCCTTCCAACTCAAGAGTTCCTTTCAATCAACTCCCCATCAAGTGAGGGAACTACTCACTCATTGTAAATAATAAATCCATAACACATGAAAGGGAATTAAAAGAAGACATGATTATTGGAATGGAAAAATAAATTAAAATGGAAGAAATAATCCTTGTATCAAATAATCATGAAAGTATTCAAATGACAAAATTGAACAAAGCAAAGAACATGGAAGAATAAAACCAAGTTAAGAGAACCAACTAGAATGACGAGGTCTTGATGAGGAAAAATAACTCTTCTCAATGTTCCAATGCTAAGATCAATTCAAAATTAAAATCCTAAAACCTAGAAAGAAAAACCTAAGGGAGTAAAACTAGATCTAAAACTGTCTACTGTCTAGAATGAATGCTCCTTTTGTTTTTACATATTTTCTGGCTCTAGTCTGCTGTTCTGGGCCGAAAACTGGGTCGAAATAAGGTCCAAAATCGCCCCCAACGAATTCTGCAGATTATGCAGATCGCTCATGTCACGCGATCGCGTCATTCGCGTTTTTCATTGCCACGCGTTCGCGACATCCACGCTACCGCGTCGCTTTAGCTTTTCCAATCCGCGCGGCCGCGTGTGTCATGCGGTCGCGTCACTGCGAATTGCGCTCCTTCACGCGGTCGCGTGAGCCATGCAACCGCGTCACTTCTCGCTGGTTATCTCCTCAAATTCTTGTGTTCCTTCCATTTTTTCTAGCTTCCTTTCCAATCTCCAACTCATTTATGCCCTGTAAAGTCTGAAACACTCAACACACAGATCACGGCATCGAATGGAATAAAGGAGAATTAAAAATAAATAATTAAAGTCTCTAGGAAATAGTTTTCAAACATGTAATAAATTCAGGAAGGAAATCTAAATGCATGCTAATTTAATGAATAAATGGGTAAGGATCATGATAAAACCACACAATTAAACACAATACAAACCATAAAATAGTGGTTTATCAACCTCCCCACACTTAAACATTTGCATGTCCTCATGCTTAATTGAAGGAGATAAGGAAATAAGTATAAACATGTAGAAACTCATGAAATGCAATGCAAGCCTATATATATAGAAATAAATGTAACTATATGATTCTTGCCCACTTGATCAAAAGTAAATAAGCTCTTCAAAATAATTACAAATCAAATTCCACTAATTTTATCATTATACAATAAAACAGATAAAAGTGCAAGAAGATAGCTCATGAAAGCAGGGAACATGAAAATTCAAGCATTGAACCCTCACTGATAATGTATGTACGCTCTAATCTCTGGTGTATAGGGTAATCACTCTATCCTTCTCTAATCATGCTTTCTAACTTATGTTCTTCTCCTAACCAATCAACAACAGTTAATATACCAATGCAAACATCATGAGGTCTTTTCAAGGTTGTAATGGGGCTAAGGTATAGGTAGGGGTATGCATTTGGTCAAGTGAGCTAATAAATTGAATCTTTAATTAACCCAAGCTCCAACCTAACTTGTATACTTTTAATGTAATCTTAAAGTTCATACCTAGCCACCCAGAATTCCCTTTTTCCTATTCATACTCATGTATCAACTTTATATTTGATTTTATCATATGTGCATTGATCTTTGAATTTTGAATTCAATATTGGGGTAATTTTGTCCCCTTATTCATTTATTTTATTTTATTTATTTATTTATTTTTTTTTTTGACATTAAAATAAATATAGCTTATCAATGCACATAGATTTTTCATTCTTATATTTTCACATGAGTAGGTATCCAAATTCCCCTTAAATTTTCACGACACATTCCCTTAACAACTTTTGTTCGCACAATTTCCCATACTTAACTAGCACACACAATTCTATCTTAAGTTAACCAAAGATTCAATTTGGGATATACAATTGTTTTTTGGCTTAAGGTTAGTAATATGGTAAAATATCGAAAAAATGGGATTTAAAGGCTCAAAATGGTTAACAAAGGTAATTGAAAAGGGTAGGCTTAATTTGGATAAGTGAGTTTAAACAAATAATGGCCTCAATCATGTGCAAGCATGTAAATATAATAAATATTGGACATATAAGATAAAACAAAATATAGATCACAATCATTGAGAAGTAAACACACAGGAATGAAATAATTATGGTTAAATAATGTAACCATACATAAAGGCTCAAGTCTTTCACAGGTTGTGTTTTCTTTAGCTCAAATATTATGTTCCAAATACAACTCAAGCAAATTTATAATAAAAATTTTGAAAAATTAGTGAAATTTTGTTCCAAAGATAGAGTCTTAAAAGAAACTTATTGTCTTTTCAATCAAATAGAACATGCATGCAACTATCCTAACCTATGCAATTTATTCTATTCTATAAAGGAAAGAAAATCTAACTAAAATATCCTAATTATTGTTGCTAGAGAAGAGAAATTACCTCCGGAAGTCAGGTACTGACCGACCTCCCCACACTTAAGGCTTTGCACCGCCCTCGGTGCCATCTGTCAAGAACAGGGGTGGGCTGGTAGCAGTATCTCCACAATCAGGACCGTCATGGCTCCCTGTGCTGGTAATAGAATTGGCGTCCGGGGTATCCGAGTCCTTGAAGTGTCCCTTGAGTAGCTCCTTGAGGTGTTTGAATCGGCGCTCGTTACGGCGCTCTCTCATCTTTGCTTTCTGTTCTTGCCGATCCAACCGTTCGATTATCTGCTGGAGCAATGCATCAGTTGTAGGTGCTTGTGGTGTTGAAGAAGGATTGTCTTCAACTAGAGCAGTAGGAAGATTTGTAGTGGCTACTGGAAGTCTGAGGTATTTCCCGTTAGGGACATACTGATCATCCCGTGGAAGCACGACTTTGGTGTCCCCAGCTCTGTAGGAGACTCCGGCGGCTGAGACAAGATCTGAGACCAAGGCAGGAAAAGGTAAATTACCCGCAATTTGTACGTGTCCCATAGCATTCCGGATATGTCTTGAGAGATTCAGAGGTTGGTCTGTAAGGATGCACCATAGTAGAACAACCATGTCTGCAGTGAAGGAGGACTCGTGGGTGCTCGGGAAGACGTAATGGGACATGATATGTGCCCATATGCGAGCCTCCAAGGTGAGTGCTGAAGCCAAGATTCTCTTAGGGCGGGTACGGTGGTATCCGTAGATCCAACGGCTGCCAGGTAATGCGATGACTCCGAGAACGGAGTCCGAGTCAAATTGGTACCTCTGGCGCTTAAGTGCGGCTTCTTGAAAGAAGTCCATTCCTTCTGGAATAGGGGGAAGACTCAGAGCCTGCTGAATGGCCGCTTCTGTGATGGGGACTTGCTTCTGCCGGACATAAACAGACTGCAGGGTCGGCATGTAGAAGTTGTAGTAGAACTCAACTACCCAAGAAAGATTGACCTGCCTTGGCTGTCTCCGTAGGAAACCCCAATGTCTTCATTCAATTTGCGGCTCAACAAAGGTAGCAATATTGGACGGGAGGATAAGAAGGTATTCATTGTTATAGTTCCTTTCTGCCAGGATAGGGAACATCTGCTCACAGTAGCGATTGGGAAATCGCGCAGTGTCCTTTGCTGGAAAGGCTTTCTCCTTTTCATCAACCTTTATTATCCTCTTAACTCTTTTTGTTGAGGGCTTGACTGCGGTTGAAGAGGGCTCTTCCACTAATGCTCTTTTAGTGCCTCTTCTTGCTGGGAGTTTAGGAGTCGCTTTCTCTTTTCATTTCTTGGTGGCCATCCTGAAAAGAGAGGAGAAAGTAAATTAAATTCAAATAGATATATAGCAAGGAAGAGAATGGAAGAGTGGTGATGGATGCACATTAGGATGTAGATGACATTAACACATGCTCTCGAGTACATGTGAAAAGCCAACAATGGAAAATAGCTAGTGCATAGAAGGACAAGTGGCTGCAAGGTGTTTATTGGCATGCCAGCAAAGGGCATGAGTAGCATAGACCAAGTAATACTTTATAACAAACCATCACGTTTGTATTGAAAATTAAATTCAATTAATACAATAGTAAAGGATAGTTGTGAAAAGCAAGCATTGAATTGTATAACAACATAGAGAAGTGCATAATGCCATTTGAGCCTTTTCACAAACACATAGCATGCATGATGAATAAGGTATAGAAAATATGAAGGTGAACATGCAAGCAATCCCTTAAATAGAATAAAAATAATTGTCAAACAATTTGCAATAATCCACAAGCATATAATGAGGGATAATGACTCAAAAAAAATTTTCTAACACCATGTAAAAAGGAAAAGAAAAAGAAAGAAAATATGAATAATGAAAAGAAAAATAATATATAAAATAATATATAAAATGATAGAAAAGAGAAGAAGGAAGAAGAAAATAGAACCTTGGTAATGAAGGTGAGAGAGAGAGAGAGAGAGAGAGTGATAGGTGAGATTGGAAGAAGAAGGGGGAAGGAAGAAATAAGGATGGAAAAGAAAAACTAGGATTTGGAGGGGAGAAAGATAAGATAATTTGGCAATTTAGGTTGAGCTGTGCGGCGCTGGTGCACGAAAATTACTTCACACTATGTAATTCCGCACAACTAACCAGCAAGTGCACTGGGTCGTCCAAGTAATACCTTACGTGAGTAAGGATCGATCCCACGGAGATTGTTGGCTTGAAGCAAGCTATGGTTATCTTGCAACTCTTAGTCAGGATATTAATTAGTGGTTATCAATTGACTTGCAAATGAACAAGAGAGCATGAATTAAAGGTTACTTGTTATGCAGTAAATGAGAATATGTTGGAGTTTTGGAGATGCTTTGCCTTTTGAATCTCTGCTTTCTCTCTATCTTGTTCTTCACGCATGCACGTCCCTGCTATGGCAAGCTGTGTGTTGGAGGATCACCGTTGTCAATGGGTACCATCCTTCCTTTCAGTGAAAATGGTCCAGGTGCGCTGTCACCGCACGACTAATCATCTGTAGGTTCTCGATCATACAGGAATAGGATTCGCTATCCTTTTGCGTCTGTCACTACGCCCAGCACTCGCGAGTTTGAAGCTCGTCACAGTCATTCAATCCCAAAATCCTACTCAGAATACCACAGACAAGGTTTAGACTTTCCGGATTCTCATGAATGCTGCCAATGGATTCTAGCTTATACCATGGAGATTCCGATTAAGGAATCTACGAGATACTCATTCAATCTAATGTAGAACGGAGGTGGTTGTCAGGCATACGTTCATAGGTTGAGAATGGTGATGAGTGTCACGGATCATCACATTCATCATAATAAGGCGCAAATGAATATCTTAGATTGGAACAAACATGATTGAATAGAAAACAGAAATACTGGCATTAACTCATCGAGGCACAGCACAGCTCCTCACCCCCCAACAATGGAGTTTAGAGACTCATGCCGTCAAAAGGTACAAAGTTTGATCTAAAATATCATGAGATACAAATAAATCTCTAAAAGTTGTTTAAATACTAAACTAGTAACCTAGGTTTACAGAAAATGAGTAAACTATGATAGATGGTGCAGAAATCCACTTCTGGGGCCCACTTGGTGTGTGCTGAGGCTGAGACTAAAGCTTCTCACATGCATAGGGCTGTTTTGGGCGTTCAACGCCAGCTTTGGATCCAATTCTGGCGTTGAACTCCAACTCCTAACTTGTTTCTGGCGCTGGACGCCAGACAGCAGCATGGAACTGGCGTTGAACGCCAGTTTACGTCGTCTATCCTTGAGCAAAGTATGGACTATTATATATTGCAGAAAAGCCCTGGATGTCTACTTTCCAACGCTATTGGAAGCGTGCCATGTGGAGTTCTGTAGCTCCAGAAAATCCACTTTGAGTGCAGGGAGGTTAGAATCCAACAGCATCAGTAGTCCTTTTTCAGCCTGAATTAGATTTTTACTTAACTCCCTCGATTTCAGCCAGAAAATACCTAAAATCACAGAAAAACACACAAACTGATAGTAAAGTCCAGAAATATGAATCTTGCCTAAAAGCTATTGAAAATAAACTAAAAACTAACTAAAACACACTAAAAACTATATGAAATTAACCCCCAAAAGCGTATAAAATATCCGCTCATCACAACACCAAACTTAAACTGTTGCTTGTCCTCAAGCAACTAGATAAATAAAATAGAATACAAATAATTTAAGAAGCAATAATATCTCAGATTTTTTGAGTGAAGCTCAGATTCTAATTAGATGAGCGGGACTAGTAGCTTTTTGCTTCTGAACAGTTTTGGCATCTCACTTTATCCATTGAAGCTCAGAGTGATTGGCATCTATAGGAACTCAGAATTCAGATAGTGATATTGATTCTCCTAGTTTAGTATGTTGATTCTTGAACACAGCTACTTTATGAGTCTTGGCCGTGGCCCTAAGCACTTTGTTTTCCAGTATTACCACTGGATACATAAATGCCACAGACACATAATTGGGTGAACCTTTTCAGATTGTGACATAACTTTGCTAAAGTCCCTAATTAGAGGTGTCCAGGGTTCTTAAGCACACTCTTCTTTTTGCTTTGGACCTTGACTTTAACCGCTCAGTCTCAAGTTTTCACTTGACACCTTCACGCCACAAGCACATGGTTAGGGACAGCTTAGTTTAGCCGCTTAGGCCGGGATTTTATTCCTTTAGGCCCTCCTATCCACTGATGCTCAAAGCCTTGGGATCCTTTTTATTTACCCTTGCCTTTTGGTTTTAAGGGTTATTGGCTTTTTCTGCTTGCTTTTTCTTTTTCTTTCTATATATAAATATTTTTTTCTGCAAGCTTTGTTCTTTGCTGCTTTTTCTTGCTTCAAGAATCATTCTTATGATTTTTCAGATTATCAATAACATGTCTCATGTTCATCATTCTTTCAAGAGCCAACATATTTAACAGTCTTAAACATCAAATTCAAAAGACATATGCACTGTTCAAGCATTCATTCAGAAGACAGAAAGCATTGCCACCACATGTAAATAATTAGAATGTTCTTATTAAAAACTCGAAAATTATTGCCTCTTACTCTAAAGAAATTCTTCTATTTTATTCATGTTTGATGATGATGAGAAAATTAAATTATAGCTTAATTGGAGATAAAATCAAAAATATAGATACTAATTACTACTATATGACTCCTAAGGTAAAACTAGAATAAGAACAGTTATCACAGAGTTAAGGCTAAGATTGGATTTTAACAACCTTTGTTCTGGGGAGTTGGTGTTCCTCTAATCTGCGGGGTGCTTGGTCCTTCAAGAGATAATTTTTGGCGCTTCAATTCCCTTAAGTCGCGCCCTTGCTCCTCCTATTCTTTAATCAAATAGCAAAGAATGCTACTTTGTTCCTTCTGTTCTTTTATTATTTGTTCCATAGCTTCTTGCATCTTGGTAATTGATGTTTCAAGATACTCCCAGTATTCAGATTGAGGGATTTCTGGGAGAAATTCCTGTGTTTTCTTCTTAATGGGGTCATCCTGTGCTTGTTGTTTTTCCATTGATGCTTTGGTGATTGGTCGCTCAATTGAGATATACTCAGTTATTCCCATCCTTACTCCAGCATCCTTGCAGAGCATAAAAATCAAGCTTGGATAAGCCAACCTAGCATCTTTGGAATTTTTGTTTGCAATTTTGTAAAATTCAATTGAAATCAGTTGATGAACTTCCACTTCTTTTCCCATCATGATGCAATGGATCATCACTGCTCTTCTAATAGTGACTTCAGAACGGTTGCTAGTGGGCAGCAGAGAATGCCCAATGAAATCCAGCCATCCTCTGGCGACTGGTTTGAGATTTTCTCTTTTGAGTTGATTTGGAACACCCTTCGTGCTGGTGGTCCACCTGGCTCCATGGATACATATATCCTCTAGAATCTTATCCAGGCCCTTGTCTGTTCTCATCATTCTCCTATTGAAGGAGTTTGGATCATCTTTCAGCTGAGGTAGCTTTAAGATCACCCTGATCTTGTCAGGGTGGGTATGAACAATCTTTCCTCTGACCACGGTCCGATAGTCATAGATAGCAGATCCAGATAGTCTTTGCCTGTCTGTATGCCACATATTAGCATAGAACTCCTGGACCATATTCCTTCCCACTTTTGTTTCAGGATTGGCTAGGATCTCCCAGTTCCTGATTCGAATTTGCTCCTGGATCTCCGGATATTCATCTTCTTTCAGATCGAATCTGACTTCCGGGATCACTGATCTTAGACCCATTATTTTGTAATAATGGTCTGAATGTTCTTTAGTTAAGAACTTCCCTTGATTCCAAAGTGGTTTTGGAACACTCTCTTTCTTGCCTCTTGGAGTGGGTTGTTTTCCTTTAGGAGCCATGATCTTAGTGATCACGGGATAAGCACACCAAACTTAGAGGTTTGCTTGTCCTCAAGCAAAAGAAAAGAAAGGAGAGGGAGAGAAGGAGAGCTAGGTGCAATGGTGGATGGGAGGGGAGGGAGGCCGAACCCATATTTAAAGGGAGAGGGGGGTGGGTTTTCGAAAAATAGGGAGAAAGATAAGATAGAAGATATGATTTTTAGAAAAAAAATATGATAAGAAAAGATATGATTTAAAATTGGAAAGATATGAAAGATATTTGAAAAAGATAGATTTGAAATTTTGAAAAAGATAGTATGGAGATTTAAAAGAGATATTGCTTAGTTGAAAAGATTTTTGAATGAAAAGAGAGAGATT
The DNA here is from genome assembly GCF_003086295.3 of Arachis hypogaea. Taxonomy (NCBI): domain Eukaryota; kingdom Viridiplantae; phylum Streptophyta; class Magnoliopsida; order Fabales; family Fabaceae; genus Arachis; species Arachis hypogaea. The sequence continues at coordinate 95,891,939 of NC_092052.1, read as the reverse complement.
TGTTTTGAACATATTGAAAAAGAGTTGAGTTGGATTGAAAAAAAGGATTTGTGCTTATGGATTAAGATACATTTAATATTTTTTAAAGAAGGGTTTTTAGAAATTAGGGATTTTAGAAATCAGGGTTCTTAACATGTTTATGCAAGAAATCATGAATTGGAACATGAAAATTAGGATTAAAATGAAAGTTATGAAGAAAAAAATGAATTACCTCCTCCCCACCATCCTGGCGTTTGAACGCCCAAACGCTGCATGTTTTGGGCATTCAACGCCCAAATGCTGCTTCTCCTGGGCGTTCAACGCCCAGCTACTGCTTATTTCTGGCGTTGAACGCCAGGAAGTCCTTTGTTACTGGGCATTTTTCTGAACGCCCAGAACGCTGTAAATCTGGCGTTAAACGCCCAGAAAGAGCTTCTTTCTGGCGTTCAACGCCCAGATGGCTACCCTTACTGGCGTTCAACGCCCAGTGGATGCTTCTGTTGGGCGTTGAATGCCCAAAACAGACTTTTACTGGTGATTTCTTACCAGTGAGCTCTTTTTCTCTGTTTTGCGTGTAGAATCCTTCTGTAACCCTGTGAACTTATACAATTGACTCTTTACCTTAGGATCAATGAACTTTATATAAACAAATAAAATCAAGAATAGGGCAAAATGCTTAGAGGAAGTGATGCCCCATGGCTAGGTTGCCTCCCAGCAAGCGCTTCTTTATTGTCTTTAGCTGGACCTTGCTGAGCTTTTAATCTAGCTTCAGCCTTGAGCACTCTTGCTCAACATTGCCTTCAAGATAGTGCTTGATTCTCTATCCATTAACAGTGAACTTCTTATCAGTATCAATATCTTGAAGCTCCACATAACCATATGGTGATACACTTGTAATCACATATGGTCCCCTCCACCGGGACTTCAGTTTCCCGGGGAATAGCCTGATCCTAGAGTAAAACAACAGAACCTTTTGTCCTGGTTCAAAGATTCTACATGACAGCTTCCTGTCATGCCATTTTTTCGATTTTTCTTTATAAAGCTTGGCATTTTCGAAAGCAGTGCATCTGAATTCCTCTAGTTCATTTAGCTGGAGCAATCTTTTTTCTCCAGCTAATTTGGCATCAAAGTTTAGGAATCTGGTTGCCCAGTAGGCTTTATGTTCCAGTTCCACGGGCAGGTGACATGCCTTACCATACACAAGTTGGTATGGAGAGGTCCCTATAGGAGTCTTGAATGCTGTTCTGTATGCCCACAGAGCATCATCCAAGCTTCTTGCCCAATCCTTTCTACGGGTACTTACAGTCCGTTCTAGGATTCTTTTTAGCTCTCTGTTAGAGACTTCAGCTTGTCCATTAGTCTGTGGATGATATGGAGTCGCCACCTTGTGGCGAATCCCACACCGGACCATGGCAGAGTAAAGCTGTTTGTTGCAGAAGTGAGTGCCCCATCACTGATTAGTACTCTAGGGACCCCAAACCTGCTGAAGATATATTTCTGGAGGAACTTCAGCACTGTTTTAGTATCATTGGTGGGTGTGGCAACGGCCTCTACCCATTTTGATACGTAGTCAACGGCCACCAGAATATAAGTGTTTGAGTATGATGGTGGAAAAGGTCCCATGAAGTCAATTCCCCATACGTCAAACAACTCAATCTCCAAGATTCCTTGTTGAGGCATGGCGTAACCATGGGGCAGATTACCAGCTCTTTGGCAACTGTCACAGTTACGTACGAACTCTCTGGAATCTTTATAGAGTGTGGGCCAATAGAAGCCACATTGGAGGACCTTGGTGGCTGTTCGCTCACCTCCGAAATGACCTCCATATTGTGATCCATGGCAATGCCATAGGATCCTTTGTGCTTCTTCTCTAGGCACACATCTCCGGATTATTCCATATGCACATCTCTTAAAGAGATAGGGTTCATCCCACAAGTAGTACTTTGCATCAGTAACTAATTTTTTCTTTTGTTGCCTGTTGTACTCTTTGGGTATGAACCTTGCAGCTTTATAGTTTGCAATGTCTGCAAACCATGGTGTTTCCTGAATGGCAAATAAATGCTCATCCGGAAAAGTCTCAGAGATCTCAGGAGAGGGGAGGGACGTCCCTTCTTCTGGCTCTATCCGGGACAGATGATCAGCCACTTGGTTCTCTGTCCCTTTTTTGTCTCTTATTTCTATATCAAACTCTTGCAGAAGCAACACCCATCTTATGAGCCTGGGTTTTGAATCCTGCTTTGTGAGTAGATATTTGAGAGCAGCATGGTCAGTATACACAATCACCTTTGATCCTACCAAGTATGATCTAAATTTGTCAATGGCATAAACCACTGCAAGTAATTCTTTTTCCGTGGTTGTGTAGTTCTTCTGGGCATCATTTAAAACGCGGCTAGCATAATAAATGACGTGCAGAAGCTTGTCATGCCTCTGCCCCAGCATTGCACTAATGGCGTGATCACTGGCATCACACATTAGCTCAAATGGTAATGTCCAGTCTGGTGCAGAAATAACTGGTGCTGTGACCAGCTTGGCTTTCAGCGTTTCAAACGCCTGCAGACACTCTGTGTCAAACACAAATGGCGTGTCAGCAGCTAGCAGATTGCTCAGAGGTTTTGCGATTTTTGAAAAATCCTTTATAAACCTCTTATAGAATCCTGCATGCCCCAGAAAGCTTTTGATTGCCTTAACATTGGCAGGTGGTGGTAATTTTTCAATTACCTCTATTTTTGCTTGATCCACCTCTATTCCCTTGTTTGAAATTTTATGCCCAAGGACAATCCCTTCAGTCACCATAAAGTGACATTTTTCCCAATTTAAAACCAGGTTGGTCTCTTGGCATCTTTTCAGAACTAGTTTCAGGTGATCAAGACAGGAGCTGAATGAGTCTCCACATACTGAGAAGTCATCCATGAAGACTTCCAGAAATTTTTCCACCATATTAGAGAAAATAGAGAGCATGCATCTCTGAAAGGTTTCAGGCGCATTACACAGCCCAAATGGCATCCTTCTATAAGCAAACACTCTAGATGGACATGTGAATGCTGTTTTCTCTTGATCATGGGGATCTACTGCAATCTGGTTATAGCCTGAGTAGCCATCCAAAAAGTAGTAATAATCATGACCTGCCAGTCTTTCTAGCATCTGGTCTATGAATAGTAAAGGAAAATGATCCTTTCTGGTGGCTGTGTTGAGCCTTCTGTAGTCAATACACATGCGCCACCCTGTAACTATTCTTGTAGGAACCAGTTCATTCTTTTCATTATGAACCACTGTCATGCCTCCCTTTTTGGGGACAACTTGGACAGGGCTCACCCAGGGGCTATCGGAAATAGGATAAATAATCCCAGCCTCCAGTAATTTGGTGACCTCTTTCTGCACCACTTCCTTCATGGCTGGATTTAGCCGCCTCTATGGTTGAACCACTGGTTTAGCATTATCCTCCAATAAGATTTTGTGCATGCATCTGGCTGGGCTTATGCCCTTAAGGTCAGCTATGGACCACCCAAGAGCTGTCTTGTGTATCCTTAGCACTTGAATAAGTGCTTCCTCTTCCTGTGGATTTAAAGCAGAGCTTATGATCACTGGAAAAGTGTCACCTTCTCCCAGAAATGCATATTTCAGGGATGGTGGTAATGGTTTGAGCTCAGGTTTAGGAGGTTTTTCCTCTTCCAGAGGAAACTTCAGAGGCTCTTTCATTTCCTCTGAATCCTCCAAATCAGGTTGAACATCTTTAAAGATGTCTTCCAAATCTAATTCGAGACTCTCAGCCATGTTGATCTCTTCTACAAAAATTCAATAAGACCAACTTTCATGCAGTCTTTTGATGTGTCTGGATGCTGCATGGCTTTGACAGCATTCAACTTAAACTCATCCTCATTGACTCTCAGGGTTATTTCCGCCTGTTGGACATCAATGAGAGTTCGTCCAGTTGCTAGGAAGGGTCTTCCTAGAATGAGAGTAGCACTCTTGTGCTCCTCCATTTCCAGTACTACAAAGTCAGTGGGAAAGGCGAATGGCCCAACTCTGACAATCATGTCTTCAATCACGCCTAATGGGTATTTAATGGAGCCATCAGCAAGTTGGAGACATATCTGGGTTGGTTTAACTTCTTCAGTTAAACCAAGCTTTCTGATAGTGGATGCAGGTATTAGGTTGATGCTTGCCCCAAGATCACATAAAGCTGTCTTGGTGCAATTACCTTCTAATGTGCATGGTATCAGAAAACTCCCACGGTCTTTAAGCTTTTCAGGAAAGCTTTTCAGAATGACTGCACTGCATTCTTCAGTGAGGAGAACTCTTTCAGTTTCTCTCCAATCCTTCTTATGACTCAAGATCTCTTTCATGAACTTGGCATAAGAAGGTATTTGCTCAAGTGCCTCTGCAAATGGAATCTTTATTTCAATGTCTTGAGATAATCTACAAAGCGAGCAAATTGCTTATCCTGCTCCTCTTGGCAGAGTTTTTGAGGATAAGGTATCTTGGCTTTATATTCCTCAACCTTAGTTTCTGTAAGTTTATTTCCTACAGAAGTGGTTGAAGAAGCCTTTTTAGATGGGTTGTTATCAGCACTTGTGTGTGTCTGATCCCTTACTGGCAATTGAGTGCCAGAGTTAGAAGCTGGAGTGACGTTAGACGCCAGCTCCCCATCTGTTCCTGGCGTTTGAACGCCAGAACTGAGCTTCTTTTGGGCGTTCAACACCAGATCCTTGCTTGTTTATGGCGTTGAACGCCAGTCCTGAGCATGGTCTGGGCGTTCAGCGCCAGCCTTCCACCCAACTTCTGGCGTTTTAGCGCCAGAATTATTTTTCCCTGGGCTCTTACTGTCCTCAAATGGATTTTGGGTGGTTCGCTCATTTCTTGGTTTCCTACTGCCTTGAAGTGGGGTATTTAGTGCTTTCCCACTTCTTAATTGAACTGCTTGGCATTCCTCTGTTATTTGTTTTGACAGCTGCTGCTTTGTTTGCTTTAATTGTACTTCCATGTTTATATTAGCCATCCTTGTCTCTTGTAGTTTATCCTTGATTTCAGCTAACTGCTTTGTTAGAAAATCCAATTGTTGATTGAATTCAGCAGCATGCTCTACAGGACTGAGTTCAACAGTTACTGTTTTAGCCTCTTCTTTCATGGAAGAGTCACTACTTAGGTTCAGATGCTGATTTCTGGCAACTGTATCAATGAGCTCTTGAGCTTCTTCAATTTTCTTTCTCATGTGGATAGATCCACCAGCTGAGTAATCTAAAGAGATCTGAGCTCTTTCTGTAAGCCCATAATAGAAGATGTCTAACTGAACCCACTCTAAAAACATTTCAGAGGGGCATTTTCGTAGCATCTCTCTGTATCTCTCCCAGGCATCATAAAGAGATTCATTATCTCCTTGTTTAAAGCCTTGGATGTCCAGCCTTAGCTGTGTCATCCGTTTTGGAGGAAAGTATTGATTCAGGAATTTTTCTGTCAGCTGTTTCCATGTCTTTATGCGAGCCTTAGGTTGATTATTTAACCACCTCTTGGCTTGGTTTTTTACAGCAAATGGAAACAGTAATAATCTATAGACATCTTGATCTACTTCCTTATCATGTACTGTGTCAGTAATTTGTAAAAACTGTGCCAGAAACTCTGTAGGTTCTTCCTGTGGAAGACCGGAATACTGGCAGCTTTGCTGCACCATGATAATGAGCTGAGGATTCAACTCAAAGCTACTGACTCCAATGGAAGGTATGCAGATACTACTCCCATATGAAGCAGTAGAGGGGTTAGCATATGACCCCAGAGTCCTCCTGGACTGTTCATTTCCACTTAGATCCATGATGGAGAAAGGGAGATGATGTAAAAAAAAATTATTTATTTTTATTTATTTATTTATTTATTTAATTATTTCGAAAATAAAATAAATTAAAATAAAATAAATAAAAATAGGTGAAGGTTTTCGAAAAAATTGAGGAGAGAGAAAGTGGTTAGGAAGTTTTGAAAAAGATATGATTTGAAAAAGATTTTAAATTTTGAAAAAAATCTGAATTTTTAAAAATAATTTTCAAAAATTTGTTTTAAAAAAAGAGAGAAAAGATATTTTTGAATTTAGTGAGGAAAGAGAAAAACAATAAAATAGCACAAGATTTAAAATTTTTAGATCTAAAACACCAAGGAACACCAAACTTAAAAATTTTAAGATCAAGACACAAGGAAAACTCAAGAACACTTTGAAGACTCACAAGAACACAAGAACATGAAGAAAGAACACCAAACTTAAAATTTTTGAAAAACCAAACTAAAATTTTCGAAAAACAAAGAAAAATCAACCAGAAAACACCAAACTTAGAGTTTGGCACAAGATTTATTCAAAGAAAAATTAATTTTGAAAAAGATTTTAAAAATAGGATAGCCAATTACCAAGAACATAAGCACCACGCTCTAACTAATTGAGCTATAAATTTAAAGTGTTTTAACAATGTATAAATAATAAAAGACTCTAAATCAAAAAGAAAAATTTTTCCCATTCTAAGCAACAAAATAAACCGTCAGTTGTCCAAACTCAAACAATCCCCGGCAACGGCGCCAAAAACTTGGTGCACGAAAATTACTTCACACTATGTAATTCCGCACAACTAACCAGCAAGTGCACTAGGTCGTCCATGTAATACCTTACATGAGTAAGGGTCGATCCCACGGAGATTGTTGGCTTGAAGCAAGCTATGGTTATCTTGCAACTCTTAGTCAGGATATTAATTAGTGGTTATCAATTGACTTGTAAATGAACAAGGAGCATGAATTAAAGGTTACTTGTTATGCAGTAAATGAGAATATGTTGGAGTTTTGGAGATGCTTTGCCTTTTAAATCTCTGCTTTCTCTCTATCTTGTTCTTCACGCATGCACGTCCCTGCTATGGCAAGCTGTGTGTTGGAGGATCACCGTTGTCAATGGCTACCATCCTTCCTTTCAGTGAAAATGGTCCAGGTGCGCTGTCACCGCACGGCTAATCATCTGTAGGTTCTCGATCATACCGGAATAGGATTCGCTATCCTTTTGCGTCTGTCACTACGCCCAGCACTCGCGAGTTTGAAGCTTGTCACAGTCATTCAATCCCAAAATCCTACTCGGAATACCACAGACAAGGTTTAGACTTTCTGGATTCTCATGAATGCTGCCAATGGATTCTAGCTTATACCACGGAGATTCCGATTAAGAAATCTAAGAGATACTCATTCAATCTAATGTAGAACGGAGGTGGTTGTCAGGCATACGTTCATAGGTTGAGAATGGTGATGAGTGTCACGGATCATCACATTTATCATAATAAGGCGCAAATGAATACCTTAGATAGGAACAAACATGATTGAATAGAAAACAGAAATACTGGAATTAACTCATCGAGGCACAGCAGAGCTCCTCACTCCCCAACAATGGAGTTTAGAGACTCATGCCGTCAAAAGGTACAAAGTTTGATCTAAAATGTCATGAGATACAAAATAAATCTCTAAAAGTTGTTTAAATACTAAACTATGATAGATGGTGCAGAAATCCACTTCTGGGGCCCACTTGGTGTGTGCTGAGGCTGAGACTAAGGCTTCTCACGTGCATAGGGCTGTTTTGGGCGTTCAACGCCAGCTTTGGATCCAATTCTGGCGTTGAACTCCAACTCCTAACTTGTTTCTAGCACTGGACGCCAGACAGCAGCATGGAACTGGCGTTGAACACCAGTTTACGTCGTCTATCCTTGAGCAAAGTATGAACTATTATATATTGCTGGAAAGCCCTGGATGTCTACTTTCCAACGCAATTGGAAGCACGTCATTTGGAGTTCTGTAGCTCCAGAAACTTCACTTTGAGTGCAGGGAGGTCAGAATCCAACAGCATCAGTAGTCTTTTTTTAGCCTGAATCAGATTTTTGCTCAGCTCCCTTGATTTCAGCCAGAAAATACCTGAAATCACAGAAAAATACACAAACTCATAGTAAAGTCCAGAAATATGAATCTTGCCTAAAAGCTACTGAAAATAAACTAAAAACTAACTAAAACACACTAAAAGCTATACGAAATTAACCCCAAAAAGCGTATAAAATATCCGCTCATCAGGCGCACGCGACGCGGCCGCGTGGGGCACGCATTCGCGTGAATGCGCTTCAGGTAAGGTGACGCGATCGCGTCGGTCACACAGTCGCGTAACCTATATTATGCTTCTGGCACGAGGGCAGCCTCGCTCCAGCACAACTCTCTGTTCAAATTAATTTAAATGCCAAAATTGGGGTGACGCGATCGTGTGGGTCACGCGATCACGTGAGTGTGTGCCAGAAAATGGATGACAAGGCCGTGTCAGCGACAAGGTCGCGTGATAAGGGTTGTGTTTCCAGCACCAATCCAGCATCACTCTCGCACAATATTTCATTGTGCACCCTTTTACGTCGAAAACTCAGGGCACGCGGCCGCGTGGGTCGATTTGTGCCATTGGCACGCCTCCAGCCAAGCTCCAGCATCACTCTCTGTTCATTTATTTTTTTTTCTTCACTCCCCTTGCGACGCGGACGTGTCGCTAATGCGATCGCGTCATGTAACGGAATTTTTTTTTTTGAAAAGAAAAATAAAGACATGTAAATGCAAATGCACAAAAGTACTAATAAAGAGAAGAGTTATTGAATAGGAAAAACAAAGAAAAGAACGATCTTACCATGGTGGGTTGTCTCCCACCTAGCACTTTGCTTTAACGTCCGTAAGTTGGACGCTCCACTAGCTCAATCTTCTGCTATGTGGGGATCTTCCAAGAGGAAGATCTCAAGGTCCTTGTTTTTCTGCACCCTCTCGCCATGGTATAGCTTCAGGCATTGTCCATTAACCTTAATAAGTTCAGAGCTTGAAGGATGGCGGAGGTGATAAACTCTGTACGGTTCGGCCATCTCTACTCTGTATGGACCTTCCCATTTTGATCTCAACTTACCTGGCATGAGCCTTAGTCGAGATTTGTAAAGGAGGACTAAATCCCCAGGTTGGAACTCTTTCTTCTTGATGTTTTGATCATGTACAGCTTTCATCTTTTCCTTGTATATTCTGGAGTTCTCATAAGCTTCTAGGCGAAGGTTCTCCAGTTCCTGCAATTGCAAGGTGGGGGGGCTGCGCGACTGATAGGGTTCGCGGGCTGGGGGGGTTATATTTTCGAATCCACGCGGCCGCGTGGGGCATGCGGTCGCGTGGTTGGGGTGAAAATGGGAGTAACGCGATCGCGTGGGCGGCGCGATCGCAAGAGAGGGGGGGAAGAGGGGTGACGCGATCGCGTGGGTCGCGCGATCGCGTCGCTGGAATTCGTGCTAAACGCACGACTCCAGCGCCGTTTTAGCGTAACTCTCTGTCTCCTTTGGGGGTGATGTGCAATCCATGCGACGCGATCGCATCGCTCACGCGGTCGCGTAGGATTGGTATTGTGCAAGTGACGCGATCGCATTGGGCATGCGATCGCGTGGGCCAATTTGTGCGAAACGCATAAAGGCCGCATGATTCCAGCCTAACTTTCTGTTCATTGGATCCTTACGCCGATATATATATCACGCGGCCGCGTGGGGCACGCGGTCGCGCGGGTGGTATTTTGCGCAATATGACGCGATCGCATGGGGCATGTGGTCGCGTCGTGCACCCCTTTTTTTTATATATATATATGCATGAAAAATGCATAATGCAATGATTAACATGAATGCTATGCATGATTCCAGGTTTAATAGATTACAATGAAAAAGGAAAAATGAAAGCATTTAACAAGAAATAAATTGAAAAAGTAGGGACCATACCATGATGGGTTGTCTCCCACCCAGCACTTTTAGTTAAAGTCCTTAAGTTGGACATTGGAGGAGTATCCTGTTATGGTGGTTTATGTTTAAATTCATCCAAAAATCTCCACCAGTGCTTGGAATGCCAATAGCCTCCGGGGTCCCAAACTAAGCATGCAAAGCTTCTGAGCAGCTCCAAACAGATTTTCAGGCTCCCGGGACTACGAATGTCAGGATAGAGTCCAGGATTCCAAGCCTTGCTTTTAAATCCGCCTCTGTCTTGATCTGCATGTTTCTATTCGGGCGGGTTAAAAAGTAGAATCTCACCTTGGTGACTAAATATTTTCCGTGATCCATGTAATTTAGCATGATACCAATCCGTGTACTTCGAGGTGAAGCGTAGAACCTTATTGAACCTTGTGAACCAGCTCTGAGTACGAGCCATTTCCCTCTTACTCTTAAAGCTGCAGAGAGCTCTAAGCTGGCCGTCTGTTTCAAGCAAACCATATTCAAGTGAATAAGTAAAGTGATAAGTTAAGGATTGTACCCACTTGAAGCTTGTATTAGGTGGTAATGGCCTTGGGATAGGTGTTTTTGGTGGTTCTGCAAGTTCCATTTCCTTGTGCTCTTCTGTGAATTCCTCCACTTCTTTGCAAAGATCTTCAATTGTATCTGTGTCCTGGTCAAAGTCTTCTATGTCTTCTTCATCACTTGAGCCATAGATTGGAGGTTGAGAGAAATCTACCTCTGCATCATCTTCATATTCACTTGGGGAAGATTCTTTGATCTCAGAGAATTCACTTGCGGATGCAAGTTCATCACTAAGAGAGTTAGACTTGTGACTATCATTATTGAGGGAATTTGTTTCTTGGATTATTCCGTCTGATTCTTCATAAACGACTTGCCTTGGAAAAATATCCTCCTTAGCATCAACTGTAGTCTCCTTAACGGCGTTTTCCTCAATTTTGGATTCCCATGGAAGTTCAGCATCTCCTAGGTCTTCAACCAACTCTTCTTCTTGAACAATGACAACTTCTTCTAATTGTTCTAGTACAAATTCATGCTCTGTCTTGTCCACTGGAGTTTCTGGCAATTCCTTCGTGCTCTGCTCTCCATTGGGCTGTCCACATGGGACTGTGGCTAATCCTTGTGTATTTGAGCGCCTAGAAGCCCATTGAATCATTGCTTGCTCCAGTTGTTTAATGGTTGTTTGAAATTTAATTACTGTTTCCCTTAGGCGATCCTCTGCTTCTTGGGTTGCTAGACTTGGACATGATACAAAGGAAAGTGGTGGTGATTGGGGGCGATTGGATTGGTATTGGGGTAATGAAGGATCATATGGTTGTGAATGGTGAAGAGAAGCTTGTGAGTGTGGTGGTTCGAGGTTATGTTGAAAGGATGGTTTATATGCACGGGGTGGGGCTTGTTGGTAGTTACAAGGTTGTCCCTCATGTCTTTCAGCTGGGTATGCATTGTAGAATGGTCTTTGTCCAGGATATCTCGGAGGGTGTTGCTGCCAAAAGGGTTGATTAGATCCTCTTGGTTTCATCCATCCTTGATTGGTCTGACCTTGGTACACATTCCTGCTGTAACTTCTATTTCCTTTAACAATATTAGAACCAAACTCAAAGCGAGAGGGGTGAGAGTTCATAGTAGCAAATAAAGTTAAAAAGGAAAAACAAAAATAAATAAACAAGCAAAAGAAAAATATTTACAATAACCAATAATAAGGCACACGTTAGCAGTTCCCCGGCAACGGCGCCATTTTGATGAGAGGATTTTTACCAGTAAAGAGATTCATAGAAATAGTTGCGTTGTAGATATAGTCTCTAAACCGACAAAAATCCCTTCGTACAAATGTTTTGGTTGTCACAAGTAACAAACCCCTTTAAAAATTGTTAACCGAGTATTCAAATCTCGGGTCGTCTTCTCAAGGAACTGCGAGGAAGTATGTTCTTATTATTGGCTATAAAGGTTGTAATCGGGGTTTAGAAGATGAGACGCAAGTAATTTGAATAACAAGTAACGTAAATGGCAATTAAAATAAATAAATACTGTAAAGCAGACTTTTGGTAAGGTAAAAGAAGTTGGAGGTCCAACGTAGTTATTTCGCTCAACTATAATGAAAGTTGAATCTAAACTCCACTTGGTCAACCTTTACTAAAGCAAAGGAGAGTCAATGGACTAATTAAATTGACCTTTGAATCCTATTTAATTCCAAAGAAAAGGTTGGAATTATTTAAGTTCAGCTTAATTAGCAAGATAACGATTATCAATTATGTTGAGTTTAATAACTGTTGAGTTATTGAATTCTTAACCAGAACCAAAAGGGGAAAAAGTAAAATTGATAGAATAATAAAAATATCCTTACATGGGAAGCAATGGTAACTTAAATCAAAGAGAACAATCATAAACTGAAAATACCTCAATTATCATTAATTCAAATAACAGTCTGTAACATGGAAGAATTCATAGATCCAATTATAAAGGTAAATAGCCAACTCAGATATTGAAATAAATAAATAAAGTCAAAGGGAAGTTTAAAACAAAGAAATATAAAACCTGGATTGAGAGTCACTCTTAAAATAATAAGAAATCCTAAATCCTAAAAGAGAGAGAGAGAAGATCTCCCTCTCAACTAAATCTAAATCATTGAAAAGTAAAATATGCAAGCTCCCTTTGAATGGGTGCATTCCCACACTTTATAACCTCTGGTCTATGCTGTCTGTACTTGGATCTGGGCCAAAAAGGGCTTCAGAAATCGCTATGAGCGTTTTCTGCAATTTCAGCTTAAGGCGCACGGTCACGTCAGTCATGCGGCCGCGTCGCTGCTGATTCGTGCTTGGCACGCGATCGCGTCATCCATGCGATCGCGTGGATACCAGTTTCCTTAAAGCTCCGTTTTGCTTTCTCCTTCCTATTTTGTATGTTCCCTTTTTCATCCTTTAAGTCATTCTGCCTTAGAAAATCTAAAACTACTCAACACACTAATCACGGCATCAAATGGAAATAAAGGTAATTAAAATAATTAATTTTTAAAGCTTAGGAAACATGTTTTTCACAATATGACGTAATAAGGAAGGGAAAGTAAAACCATGCAATTAATGTGAATAAGCAAGTGAAGGATTGTATAAATCACTCAAATTAAGCACAAAAGAACTCATGAAATATGGGTTTATCAGTGACAATGTTAAGTGTCACTAACGTTCTCGAATGTTGGCAAGCCCACGTTAAAAGAGCCATGTTAACTAAGTTAACGTGGACTCTAACGAAGGGAAGGGGGAGGCTTCTCAACGTTATTGAGAAAGTTGAGTCCCAATAATGTGCACGAAGGACAAAGAGGCAACGTTAGTGGCAACGTTTGTGCCACTAACGTTGAGGTTAACGTGGCTCTTACTTGGGTGAGGAACGTTAGTGAAAAAGTTGAATGTCACTAACGATCTCGAACCCATATTTTCACTGAACGTTAACACCACTAACGTCCTGAGCTAAAGTCTCTGCCCACTTCACACTTTCTCTCTACAAGTAAAGCCAAGCCCAATGAAGAAGATAACTGCTTCAAACTCAAGATCTAAAGGCCCAGACCCAAGACATGAAGAGCCAACTAGAAGAGTAGAAGAGTAGTATATATAGGAGTAGCTTTGAATTAAATTGGGAGTTGGAAATTATAGGGAGCCTCTGGGCATGGAACTACTCTCTGTATTTACTTTCTCTGCACTTCTAGTATCATCATGAATTCTCCATCTTTGTTTTCATTTTTCCAGAGCTATGAACAACTAAACCCCTTTCATTAGGTTAGGGAGCTCTGTTGTAATTTGATGGATCATACTAGTTTTCACTATTCTTCTTCTCTCTTTTCTCTTGATTTTACTTGAAAGCTTTTGATCTTCATCCAATTGGGTAGTTATCATGGAAAAGAAGCTATTCATACTTGGATCTCTTCTGAACCTTGAAAGAGGAATGAAGAGATCATGCTAGAAATGCTTTCTCATGCTGGACCAAATTGGGTTTGGATGGATATGTGACTATAATCCACTCAACACTTGATTTGGGAAATGCATGTGGTATAATCAGTGACCATACTTCATCTCTTCTCATGAGCAATTGACCAAGGAATTGGCTATTGATCAAGATTTGAGAGATTGAATTACAAGAAATTGTAATTCAATCACTTAAGATTGCCAAGGAGATCAATGAGTGCATTGATTGAGGAAGAGATTAAAATGAAATTGATCCGGAGAATGCAACATCTCCTAAGCCCAATGAACCCCCCCCCCATTTCTGATCTTACCCATTCTCTTTAATTTCTGTTACTTACTTTTATGAGCAATTCCCCCAGTCCCATTTACAATTCTGCAATTTACTTTCAGTCATTTACTTTCAGTTCTTTAATTCTAGCATTTACTTTTTCTGTCATTTACCTTCCCACCATTTTATTTTCTACAATTCTAAACTCAAATCCTGGATTCGCTCAACTAGAACATTCCTCTAATTAAAGTTTCTTAATCAATCAATCCTTGTGAGATTCGACCTCACTCTATTGTGAGTTTTTACTTGACGACAAATTCGGTACACTTGCCGAAGGAAATTTGTTATGAGACAAGTTTTCCGTGCATCAAGTTTATGGCGCCGTTGCCGGGGATTGATTGTGCATCAACAATGATTAAATCGGAGGATAACTAGATTGAGCATTTTATTTTTTGTTTGATTTAATTTTCTATTTGAGTCATTTACTTTCTGTTTTAGTTAATTTTTTTCCTTCCCCCTACTTTTTCTTTGTTATTTACCATTCATTTCACTATCCCACTAACTATTTGATATATTGCATCACTCACACTAACAGTAATTCTGACAGATATACTTTCTGCACCTATTATCTTTGCTTGTACTTGTTGGTCGTATGACAGGGAGAAGAAGCGGGGCTTCAACTTCCTTTGATTCTGAACCTGAGAGAACCTTCCTTAGACTAAGGAGGGAGGCAAGAGAAAAACGTGTAGTTGGTGCTGAAGAAGAGGAGGAACACTTTGAGGAATACTTTGAACCAAACATGGAAGAAAACATGGAAAACCATCATGAAGAAGAGACTCACAACCATGGCGGAAGAGGTCGAGCAAATCATGCTGGGGAGGATAGAAGAGTTTTAGGCTCTTACATCAATCCAAACCCAGGAAACTGTGGAAGTAGCATTCAAAAGCCAACCATCCATGCCAACAATTTTGAACTAAAACCACAGCTCATCACCCTTGTTCAGAACAACTGTTCATTCGGAGGAAGTGTCCAAGAAGACCCCAATCAACATCTAACCACATTCCTGAGAATATGTGACACAGTGAAGTCTAATGGTGTTCATCCTGACGCCTATAGACTGCTCTTATTTCCATTCTCACTCAAGGATAAGCAGCCAAGTGGCTGGAGTCTTTCCCAAAGGAGAGCTTAACAACTTGGGAAGATGTGGTGAACAAATTCTTAGCAAGATTTTACCCCCCTCAACGAATCAATAGGCTGAGAGCTGAGGTCCAAACTTTCAGGCAATAAGATGGTGAGACTCTGTATGAAGCATGGGAGAGGTTTAAAGACCTAACAAGGAGGTGTCCACCTGACATGTTCAATGAATGGGTGCAGCTGCACATTTTCTATGAAGGGCTCTCCTATGAGTCAAAGAAAGCAGTAGACCATTCATCCGGAGGATCTTTGAACAAGAAGAAGACCATTGAGGAGGCCATAGATGTCATTGAAACTGTAGCAGAGAATGACTACTTCTATGCCTCCGAAAGAGGGATCACAAGAGGAGTAATGGAGCTAAACAATGTAGATGCTCTGCTGGCCCAAAACAAGCTCATTACCCAGCAGCTGGCTGACCTCACCAAGAAGATGGAGAGGAACCAAGTAGCAGCAATCTCCACTTCATCAATAACCCAAGAAGGAGTGAATGAAGAAGCAGAGGGTAGTTAGGAGCAAGCCAACTACATTGGGAATTCAACTAGGCAAAACCATGATCCATACTCCAAGACCTACAACCCTGGATGGCGGAATCACCCAAACTTTGGATGGAGAAATCAACAAGACCAAAGCCTTGATCAAAGACGCCCAAATCCAAACAATGCAGCCCACCAACACTTCACATCTAGACCATATCAACACCCCCATAACAATACCTCTCCACATTCATATCAAGGCCAGAATAACCCTCCTCAGCCTGACCTATCATCATTTGATGAAAGAATCTCAAGGATTGAGAATCTACTTGAAGGCATAGGCAAGGAGATTCAAGACAACAAGGTGTTCAAGGAGGAAGTGCGAGCCAGTTTCAAGAACCACGGAGTGATGAGCGGATATTTTATACGCTTTTTGGGGTTAATTTCATATAGTATTGAGTATGTTTTAGTTAGTTTTTAGTCTATTTTCATTAGTTTTTAGGAAAAATTCATATTTCTAGACTTTACTATGAGTTGTGTGTTTTTCTGTAATTTCAGGTATTTTTCTGGCTGAAATTGAAGGAGTTGAGTAAAAATCTGATTCAGGCTGAAAAAGGACTGCTGATGCTGTTGGATTCTGACCTCCCTGCACTCAAAGTGGATTTTCTGGAGCTACAGAACTCGAAATGGCATGCTTCCAATTGCGTTGGAAAGTAGACATCCAGGGCTTTCCAGAAATATATAATAGTCCATACTTTGCACAAGGATAGATGACGTAAACTGGCGTTCAACGCCAGTTCTCTGTCCAATTCTGGCGTCCAGCGCCAGAAAAGGATCAAAAGCTGGAGTTGAACGCCCAAACTGGCACAAAAACTGGCGTTCAACTCCACAAATGGCCTCTGCACGTGAATTGCTTAAATCTCAGCCCAGCACACACCAAGTGGGCCCCAGAAGTGGATCTCTGCATCATCCATCATAGTTTACTCATTTTTTGTAAACCTAGGCTACTAGTTTAGTATTTAAACAACTTTTAGAGACTTATTTTGCATCTCATGACATTTTTAGATCTGAACTTTGTATTTTCTGATGGCATGAGTCTCTAAACCCCATTGTTGGGGGTGAGGAGCTCTGCTGTGTCTCGATGAATTAATGCAAGTATTTCTGTTTTCCATTCAAACACGCTTGTTCCTATCTAAGATGTTCATTCGCGCTTAACTGTGATGAAGGTGATGATCCGTGACATTCATCACCTTCCTCAAACTATGAACGTGTGCCTGACAACCACCTCCATTCTATATCCGATTGAATGAGTATCTCTTAGATCTCTTAATCAGAATCTTCGTGGTATAAGCTAGAACTGATGGCGGCATTCATGAGAATCCGGAAAGTCTAAACCTTGTCTGTGGTATTCCGAGTAGGATTCAATGATTGAGTGACTATGACGAACCTCAAACTCACGAGTGCTGGGCGTAGTGACAGACGCAAAAGGATAGCAGATCCTATTCCGGCATGATTGAAAACCTGCAGATGATTAGCCGTGCGGTGACAGCGCATTGGGAATCTTTTCACTGGAAGGATGGATGGTAGCCATTGACAACGGTGATCCACCTACACACAGCTTGCCATAGGAGGACGTGCGCGCGTGAATCAGAAGACAGAGGAAAGTAGAGATTCAGAAGACAAAGCATCTCCAAAACTCCAACATATTCTCCATTACTGCATAACAAGTAACTTTTAATTCATGCTCTCTTGGTTATTCGCAATTCAACTGATAAACATAATTGACTTCCTGACTAAGATTTACAAGATAACCATAGATTGCTTCAAACCAACAATCTCCGTGGGATTCGACCCTTACTCACGTAAGGTATCACTTGGACGACCCAGTGCACTTGCTGGTTAGTGGTACGAGTTGTGAAAAGTGTGATTCATAATTCGTGCACCAAGTTTTTGGCGCCGTTGCCGGGGATTGTTCGAGTTTGGATAATTAACGGTTTATTTTGTTGCTTAGATTAGGAAAAATTTCTCTTTTTTTTGTTTAGAGTCTCTTTTTATTGTTGCGTTAGAATATTAGAATCCTTATTTTCTTTTTAAAAATATTTTTTAAAAAAATAATTTTTCTATTAAATCCTGTGTCAAACTTTAAGTTTGGTGTTTTCTTGTTGATTTTTCTGAGTTTTTCGAAAATTTATTTTGGTTTTCTAAAAATTTTAAGTTTGGTGTTCTTCCTTAGTGTTCTTAAGTTTTCCTTGTGTCTTGATCTTAAAATTTTTAAGTTTGGTGTTCCTTGGTGTTTTTCCCCCAAAATTTTCGAAAATAAGGAACCTCAGATCTAAAAATTTTAAATCCCGTGTTATATTGTTGTTTTTCTCTCTCCTTTAAAAATTCAGATTTTTATTTCAAAATTTAAAACCTTTTTCAAAAATCATCATATCTTTTTCAAAATCTCCTAACCACTCTCTTTCTCCTCACTTTTTCGAAAATCTTCCACTCATTTTTTTTATTTTATTTTGATTTATTTTCTTTTCGAAATAAATTAATAAATAAATAAATAAATAAATATTTTTTCTATTTTACATCATCTCCCTTTCTCCATCATGGACCTAAGCGGAAATGAACAGTCCAGGAGTACTCTGGGGTCATATTCTAACCCCTCTACTACTTCATATGGGAGTAGTATCTGCATACCCTCCATTGGAGTCAGTAGCTTTGAGTTGAATCCTCAGCTCATTATCATGGTGCAGCAAAGCTGCCACTATTCCGGTCTTCCACAGGAAGAACCTACAGAGTTTCTAGCACAATTTTTACAAATTGCTGACATAGTACATGATAAGAAAGTAGATCAGGATGTCTACAGGCTATTACTGTTTCCATTTGCTGTAAAAGATCAAGCTAAGAGGTGGTTAAATAACCAACCTAAAGCCAGCATAAGGACATAGAAACAGCTGACAGAAAATTTCCTGAATCAGTATTTTCCTCCAAAAAGGATGACACAGCTAAGGTTGGACATCCAAGGCTTTAAACAAGGAGATAATGAATCTCTTTATGATGCCTGGGAGAGATACAGAGAGATGCTACGAAAATGTCCCTCTGAAATGTTTTCAGAGTGGGTTCAGTTAGACATCTTCTACTATGAGCTTGCAGAAGGAGCTCAGATGTCTCCAGATTACTCAGCTGGTGGATCTATCCACATGAGAAAGACAATTGAAGAGGCTCAAGAGCTCATTGATACAGTTGCCAGGAATCAGCATCTGTACCTAAGAAGCAACCCTTCCATGAATGAAGAGGTTAAAACAGTAACTGCTGAACTCAGTCCTATAAAACAAGCTGCTGAATTCAATCAGCA
Source organism: Arachis hypogaea (assembly GCF_003086295.3). Classification (NCBI taxonomy): domain Eukaryota; kingdom Viridiplantae; phylum Streptophyta; class Magnoliopsida; order Fabales; family Fabaceae; genus Arachis; species Arachis hypogaea. Next base: position 95,872,956 of record NC_092052.1, on the reverse strand, counting down.
ATTGGACTTTCTAACAAAGCAGCTAGCCGAATTTAAAGACAGGTTACAAGAGACAAGGATGGCTAATATACATATGGACGAACAGTTTAAGCAAACAAAGCAGCAGCTGTCAAGGCAAATAGCAGAAGAATGCCAAGCAGTTCAACTAAGAAGTGGGAGAACATTAAATACCCCACCTCAAGGTAGCAAAAAGCTAAGAAATGAGCAAACCACCCAAAATTCACTTGAGGACAGTAAGAGCCCAGGAAAAATAATTCTGGCGCTAAAACGCCAGAAAATTGGTGGAAGGCTGGCGCTGAACGCCCAGACCATGGCCAAAACTGGCGTTCAACGCCAGAAACAAAGCAGGACTGGCGTTCAACGCCAGAAATGGGCAAGAATCTAGCGTTGAACGCCCAAAATGGGCAGGATCTGGCGCTGAATGCCCAAGATGGGCACAATTCTGGCGTTCAAACGCCAGGAACAGACAAGGAGTTGGCTTCTCACATCACTCTAGCTTCTAACTCTGGCACTCAATTGCCAGTAAGGGATCAGACACACACAAATGCTGATAACAACCCCTCTAAAAAGGCTTCTTCAACCACTTCTGTAGGCAATAAACCTGCAGCAACTAAGGTTGAAGAATATAAAGCCAAGATACCTTATCCTCAAAAACTCTGGAAAGAGGAGTAGGATAAGCAATTTGCTCGCTTTGCAGATTATCTCAGGACTCTTGAAATAAAGATTCTATTTGCAGAAGCACTTGAGCAAATACCCTCTTATGCCAAGTTCATGAAAGAGATCTTGAGTCATAAGAAGGATTGGAGAGAAACAGAAAGAGTTCTCCTCACTGAAGAATGCAGTGCAGTCATTCTGAAGAGCTTTCCTGAAAAGATTAAAGACCCTGGGAGCTTTCTGATACCATGCATATTAGAAGGTAATTGCACCAAGACAGCTTTATGCGATCTTGGGGCAAGCATCAACCTAATACCTGCATCCACTATCAGGAAGCTTAGCTTAACTGAAGAAGTTAAACCAACCCGGATATGTCTCCAACTTGCTGATGGTTCCACTAAATACCCATCAGGCGTGATTGAAGACATGATTGTCAGAGTTGGGCCATTCGCCTTTCCCACTGACTTTGTTGTGCTGGAAATGGAGGAGCACAAGAGTGCTACTCTCATTCTAGGAAGACCCTTCCTAGCAACTGGAAGATCCCTCATTGACGTCCAACAGGGGGAAATAACCCTGAGAGTCAATGATGATGAATTCAAGTTGAATGCTGTCAAAGCCATGCAGCATCCAGACACATCAAAAGACTGCATGAAAGTTGATCCTATTGATTCTTTGGTAGAAGAGATCAACATGACTGAGAGTCTTGAATCAGAGTTGGAAAACATCTTTAAAGATGTTCAGTCTGATTTAGAGGATTCAGAGGACATGAAAGAGCCTCTGAAATTTCTTCTGGAAGAGGAAAAACCTCTTAAACCCGAGCTCAAGCCATTACCACCATCCTTGAAATATGCGTTTCTGGGAGAAAGTGACACTTTTCCAGTGATCATAAGCTCCGCTTTAAATTCACAGGAAGAGGAGGCACTTATTCAAGTGCTAAGGACACACAAGACAGCTCTTGGGTGGTCCATAGGTGACCTTAAGGGCATAAGCCCAGCTAGATGCATGCACAAAATCTTATTGGAGGATAATGCCAAACCAGTGGTTCATCCACAGAGGCGGCTAAATCCAGCCATGAAAGAAGTGGTGCAGAAAGAGGTCACCAAATTACTGGAGGTTGGGATTATTTATCGCATTTCTGATAGCCCCTGGGTGAGCCCTGTTCAAGTCGTCCCAAAAAATGGAGGCTTGACAGTGATTCATAATGAAAAAAATGAATTGGTTCCTACAAGAATAGTTACATGGTGGCGCATGTGTATTGACTATAGAAGGCTCAATACATCCACCAGAAAGGATCATTTTCCTTTACCATTCATAGACCAGATGCTAGAAAGACTAGCAGGTCATGATTATTACTGCTTTTTGGATGGCTACTCAGGCTATAACCAGATTGCAGTAGATCCCCAGGATCAAGAGAAAACAGCATTCACATATCCATCCGGAGTGTTTGCTTATAGAAGGATGCCATTTGGGCTATGTAATGCGCCTGCAACCTTCCAGAGATGCATGCTCTCTATTTTCTCTGATATGGTGGAAAAATTTCTGGAAGTCTTCATGGACGACTTCTCAGTATACGGAGACTCATTCAGCTCCTGTCTTGATCACCTGAAACTTGTTCTGAAAAGATGCCAAGAGACCAACCTAGTTTTAAACTGGGAAAAGTGTCACTTCATGGTGACTGAAGGAACTGTTCTTGGGCATAAAATCTCAAACAAGGGAATAGAGGTGGATCAAGCAAAAATAGAGGTAATTGAAAAATTACCACCACCTGCCAATGTTAAGGCAATCAGAAGCTTTCTGGGGCATGCAGGATTCTATAGGAGGTTTATAAAGGATTTTTCAAAAATCGCAAAACCTCTAAGCAATCTGCTAGCTGCTGACACGCCATTTGTGTTTGACACAGAGTGCCTGCAGGCGTTTGAAACGCTGAAAGCTAAGCTGGTCACAGCACCAGTCATTTCTGCACCAGACTGGACATTACCATTTGAGCTAATGTGTGATGCCAGTGATCATGCCATTGGTGCAGTATTGGGACAGAGGCACGACAAGCTTCTGCATGTCATTTATTATGCCAATCGCGTTCTAAATGATGCCCAGAAAAATTACACAACCACAGAAAAAGAACTACTTGCAGTGGTTTACGCCATTGACAAGTTCAGATCATACTTAGTAGGATCAAAAGTGATTGTGTATACTGACCATGCTGCTCTTAAATATCTACTCACAAAGCAGGATTCAAAACCCAGGCTCATCAGATGGGTATTGCTTCTGCAAGAGTTTGATATAGAAATAAGAGACAGAAAAGGGACAGAGAACCAAGTGGCTGATCATCTGTCCCGAATAGAGCCAGTGGAAGGGACGTCCCTCCCCTTTCTTGAGATCTCTGAGACGTTTCCTGATGAGCATTTATTTACCATTCAGGAAGCACCATGGTTTGCCGATATTGCAAACTATAAAGCTGCAAGGTTCATACCCAAGGAGTACAACAGGATACAAAAGAAGAAATTAATTACTGATGCAAAGTACTACTTGTGGGATGAACCTTATCTCTTTAAGAGATGTGCAGACGGAATTATCCGTAGGTGTGTACCTAGAGAAGAAGCACAGAGGATCCTGTGGCATTGCCATGGATCTCAATATGAAGGCCATTTCGGAGGTGAGCGAACAGCCACCAAGGTCCTCCAATGTGGCTTCTATTGGCCCACACTCTATAAAGATTCCCGAGAGTTTGTACGTAATTGTGACAGTTGCCAAAGAGCTGGTAATCTGCCTCATGGTTACGCCATGCCTCAACAAGGAATCTTGGAAATTGAGTTGTTTGACGTATGGGGAATTGACTTCATGGGACCTTTCCCACCATCATACTCAAACACTTATATTCTGGTGGCAGTTGACTATGTATCAAAATGGGTTGAGGCTATTGCCACACCCACCAATGATACTAAAACAGTGCTGAAGTTCCTCCAAAAACATATCTTTAGCAGGTTTGGTGTCCCTAGAGTACTAATCAGTGATGGGGGCACTCACTTCTGCAATAAACAGCTTTACTCTGCCATGGTTCGGTATGGAATTCACCACAAGGTGGCCACTCCATATCATCCACAAACCAATGGGCAAGCTGAAGTCTCTAACAGAGAATTAAAGAGAATCCTGGAACGGACAGTAAATACCCGTAGAAAGGATTGGGCACGGAGCTTGGATGATGCTCTGTGGGCTTACAGGACAGCATTCAAGACCCCCATAGGGACATCTCCATACCAACTCGTGTATGGTAAGGCATGTCACCTGCCCGTGGAACTGGAACATAAGGCTTACTGGGCAACCAGATTCCTAAACTTTGATGCCAAATTAGCAGGAGAAAAACGATTGCTCCAGCTAAATGAGCTAGAGGAATTCAGATTCACAGCTTTCGAAAATGCCAAGCTTTATAAAGAAAAATAAAAAAAATGGCATGACAGAAAGCTGTCATCTAGAATCTTTGAACCAGGACAGAAGGTCCTGTTGTTTAACTCTAGACTCAGGCTATTCCCCGGAAAACTGAAATCCCGGTGGAGGGGACCATACGTGATTACAAGTGTATCACCATATGGTTATGTGGAGCTTCAAGATATTGATTCTAATAAGAAGTTCATTGTCAATGGACAGAGAATCAAGCATTATCTTGAAGGCAACATTGCGCAAGAATGCTCAAGGCTGAAGCTAGATTAAAAGCTCAGCAAGGTCCAGCTAAAGACAATAAAGAAGCGCTTGCTGGGAGGCAACCCAGCCATGGGGCAACAATCCTCTAAGCATTTTGCCCTATTTCTATTTTTATTTTTATATAGAGTTCATTGACAACAAGGTAAATAATCATTTACAGAAGACCTCGGCACGCAAAACAGAGAAAAAGAGTTTATTGGCAAGAAAACGCCAGTAAAAGTATATTTTGGGCGTTCAACGCCCTAAATGGGCATCCACTGGGCGTTGAACGCCAGTAATGGTAGCAATCTGGGCGTTCAACGCCAGAAAGGGGCACCCATTGGGCGTTGAACGCCAGTAATGGCAGCAGCTGGGCGTTGAACGCCCAGGAGAGCAGCATTTGGGCGCTGAACGCCCAAAACAGGCAGTGTTTGGGCGTTCAAACGCCAGGATAGCAAGGAGGAGCCAAATTCATTTTTTCCACACGTATTTCCATTCTAATTTCAAATTTTATGTTTCAATGCATGATTTTTACATGAACATGTTAAGAACCCTGATTTCTAAAATCCTTAATTTCAAAAAAAAAATCCCTCTTTCCAAATTCAATCCAACTCTTTTCAAATCTTTTCTGAAAACAAATCTATCTTTTTCACTCTAAAATCTTTTCAACTAATCCATATCTTTTTCAAATCTCCCCATTATCTTTTTCAAAATTCAGATTTATCTCTTTCAAAAATCTATCATATCTCTTCAAAATTAAACTATATCTTCTATCTTATCTTTTTCAACTCAATCTTTTTATCTTATCTTTTCCAATTTTTCGAAAACCCACCCCCCATCCCTTTAAATTTGGGTTCGGCCTCCCTCCTCCTCCATCAACAATTGTACCTAGCTCTCCTTCTATCCCTCTCCTTTCTTTTCTTTTGCTTGAGGACAAGCAAACCTCTAAGTTTGGTGTGTTTATCCGAGATCACTAAGATCATGGCTCTTAAAGGAAAACAACCCACTCTAAGAGGCAAGAAAGAGAGCGTTCCAAAACCACTTTGGAATCAAGGGAAGTTCTTATCTAAAGAACATTCAGACCATTATCTTAAAATAATGGGTCTGAGATCAGTGATCCCGGAAGTTAGATTCGATCTGAAAGAAGATGAATATCGGGAGATCCAGGAGCAAATTCGAATCAGGAACTGGGAAGTCCTAGCTAATCCTGAAACGAAAGTAGGAAGGAACATGGTCCAGGAGTTCTATGCTAATATGTGGCAGACTGACAAGCAAATATTATCTGGAACTGCCTTCTATGAATTTCGGACCATGGTCAGAGGAAAGATTGTTCATACCACCCCTGACAAGATCAGAGAGATCTTAAAGCTACCCCAGCTAAAGGACGATCCAGACTCCTTCAACAGAAGGATGATGAGAGCAGACATTGACCTGGATAAGATTCTAGAGGACATATGTATCCCTGGAACCAGGTGGACCACCAACACAAAGGGTGTCCCAAATCAACTCAAGAGAGAGGATCTCAAACCAGTCGCCAGAGGATGGCTAGACTTCATTGGGCATTCTCTGTTGCCTACTAGCAACCGTTCTGAAGTCACAGTTAAAAGAGCAGTGATGATCTATTGCATCATGATGGGAAAGGAAGTGGAGGTTCATCAGTTGATTTCAGCTGAACTCTACAAAATTGCTAACAAAAATTCTAAAGAGGCCAGGTTGGCTTATCCAAGTGTGATTTCCCTGCTCTGCAAGGACGCTGGAGTAAGGATGGGAATAACTGAGTATATCTCAATTGAGAAGCCAATCACCAAAGCATCAATGGAAAGACAACAAGCACAGGATGATCCCATCAAGAAGAGAGCACAGGAATTCCTCCCAGAGATCCCTCAATCTGAATACTGGGAGTATCTTGAGACGTCTGTTACCAAGATATGGGAAGCTATGGAGCAAATAATAAAAGAACAGAAGGAACACAGTCAAATGCTGACCTATATGTTTAAAGAACAAGAGGAGCAAGGGCGTGACTTAAGGGAATTGAAGCGCCAAAAGTCTTCTCTTGTAGGACCAAGCACCCCAAGGATCAGAGGAACCCCCGTGCCCCCAGAATAAAGGTTGTTAATTTCCAATTTCTGCCTTAACTCTGTGACAGTGTCCTTATAGAAGTTTACCTTAGGAGTCATATAATAGTAATTAGTATCTATTTTGATTTTATCTCCAATTAAGCTATAGTTTATTTTTTCTCATCATCAGCAAACATGAATAAAGTAGTAGATCTTTTGAATAAGAGGCAATAAAATTTTGAGTTTTAATAAGAGAAATTCTAATTAGTTAAATGTGGTGGCAATGCTTTCTGTCTTCTGAATGAATGCTTGAACAGTGCATATGTCTTTTGAATTTTTTGTTTAAGACTGTTAAATATGTTGGCTCTTGAAAGAATGATGAACATGAGACATGTTATTGATAATCTGAAAAATCATAAAAATGATTCTTGAAGTAAGAAAAAGTAGCAAAGAACAAAGCTTGCAGAAAAAAAAAAAGAGAGAGGGAAAAAGCAAGCAGAAAAAGCCAAAAGCTCTTAAAACCAAAAGGCAAGGGCAAATAAAAAGGATCCCAAGGCTTTGAGCATCAGTGGATAGGAGGGCCTAAAGGACTAAAATCCTGGTCTAAGCGGCTAAACCAAGCTGTCCCTAACCATGTGCTTGTGGCGTGAAGGTGTCAAGTGAAAACTTGAGACTGAGCGGTTAAAGTCAAGGTCGAAGGCAAAAAGAAGAGTGTGCTTAAGAACCCTGGACACCTCTAATTGGGGGCTTTAGCAAAGCTGAGCCACAATCTGAAAAGGTTCACCCAATTATGTGTCTGTAGCATTTATGTATCCGGTGATAATACTGGAAAACAAAGTGCTTAGGGCCACGGCCAAGACTCATAAAATAGCTGTGTTCAAGAATCATCACACTGAAATAGGAGAGTCAATAACACTATCTGAATTCTAAGTTCCTATAGATGCCAATCACTCTGAGCTTCAATGGATAAAGTGAGATGCCAAAACTGTTCAGAAGCAAAAAAAAAGCTATTAGTCCCGCTCATCAAATTAGAATCTGAGCTTCAATCAAAAACTCTGAGATATTATTGCTTCTCAACCTATTAGTCTTCTATTTTATTTGTCTAGTTGCTTGAGGACAAGCAACAGTTTAAGTTTGGTGTTGTGATGAGCGGATATTTTATACGCTTTTTGGGGTTAATTTCATATAGTATTGAGTATGTTTTAGTTAGTTTTTAGTCTATTTTCATTAGTTTTTAGGAAAAATTCATATTTCTGGACTTTACTATGAGTTGTGTGTTTTTCTGTAATTTCAGGTATTTTTCTGGCTGAAATTGAAGGAGTTGAGTAAAAATCTTATTCAGGCTGAAAAAGGACTGCTGATGCTGTTGGATTCTGACCTCCTTGCACTCAAAGTGGATTTTCTGGAGCTACAGAACTTGAAATGGCATGCTTCCAATTGCGTTGGAAAGTAGACATCCAGGGCTTTCCAGAAATATATAATAGTTCATACTTTGCACAAGGATAGATGACGTAAACTGGCGTTCAACGCTAGTTCTCTGCCCAATTCTGGCGTCCAGCGCCAGAAAAGGATCAAAAGCTGGAGTTGAACGCCCAAACTGGCACAAAAACTGGCGTTCAACTCCACAAATGGCCTCTGCACATGAATTGCTTAAATCTCAGCCCAGCACACACCAAGTGGGCCCCAGAAGTGGATCTCTGCATCATCCATCATAATTTACTCATTTTTTGTAAACCTAGGCTACTAGTTTAGTATTTAAACAACTTTTAGAGACTTATTTTGCATCTCATGACATTTTTAGATCTGAACTTTGTATTCTCTGATGGCATGGGTCTCTAAACCCCATTGTTGGGGGTGAGGAGCTCTGCTGTGTCTCGATGAATTAATGCAAGTATTTCTGTTTTCCATTCAAACACGCTTGTTCCTATCTAAGATGTTCATTCGCGCTTAACTGTGATGAAGGTGATGATCCGTGACATTCATCACCTTCCTCAAACTATGAACGTGTGCCTAACAACCACCTCCGTTCTATATCCGATTGAATGAGTATCTCTTAGATCTCTTAATCAGAATCTTCGTGGTATAAGCTAGAACTGATGGCGGCATTCATGAGAATCCGGAAAGTCTAAACCTTGTCTGTGGTATTCCGAGTAGGATTCAATGATTGAGTGACTGTGATGAACCTCAAACTCACGAGTGCTGGGCGTAGTGACAGACGCAAAAGGATAGTAGATCCTATTCCGGCATGATTGAGAACCTGCAGATGATTAGCCGTGCGGTGACAGCGCATTGGGAATCTTTTCACTGGAAGGATGGATGGTAGCCATTGACAACGGTGATCCACCTACACACAGCTTGCCATAGGAGGACGTGCGCGCGTGAATCAGAAGACAGAGGAAAGCAGAGATTCAGAAGACAAAGCATCTCCAAAACTCCAACCTATTCTCCATTACTGCATAACAAGTAACTTTTAATTCATGCTCTCTTGGTTATTCGCAATTCAACTGATAAACATAATTGACTTCCTAACTAAGATTTACGAGATAACCATAGATTGCTTCAAACCAACAATCTCCGTGGGATTCGACCCTTACTCACGTAAGGTATTACTTGGACGACCCAGTGCACTTGCTGGTTAGTGGTACGAGTTGTGAAAAGTGTGATTCATAATTCGTGCACCAGGGAGACACAATCAAGAGGTTGGAATCTCAAGTGGGGTATCTCTCTGAACAAATTCCCAAACCCACAGATGGATTCCCAAGTGACATAGAGAAAACTCTGAGAGGTGAAACAAAGAAAGTAAGATGGGAAGATTGCAAGATGGTCACTATAAGTGATAAGGAGACTGAGGACAAGCCAAGCAAGCTGTCAGAAAAACCTGAAGATACCTCAGTAGAGAAGAAGGAAAAAGATCATCAAGAACCAGAAATCTCACAACAGGAGCTGCTGAGACTCTATGCACCTTTTCCCCAACTGCTCAATGGTGCTGTGGAGAAGAGAATATACTCAAGGTTTCTAGATTTGTTTGCATCTCTGCATGTCAACATACCATTCATCAAGACTATTCAACAAACGCCCGCATACATCAAGTATATGAAGGAGCTGCTTCCCAGGAAAAGCTCACTCAAGGGAGGCCAAACTATAGTGATGAACAAGGAGAGCAGTACCCTCATTCAACTACAGTTGCCTACAAAAAGAAAAGATCCAGGGAGTTTTCATGTCCCCTGTGCCATAGGGGAAACAATGTTTGATAGAGCACTCTGCGATTTGGGAGCAAGCATCAACTTAATGCCCTTATCCCTGGTGAAGAGGCTACAGATCAATGAGATATTGCCCACAGATGTAGTCATCAGGCTGGCTGACAAAACTCAAAAACAAGCAATAGGGGTGGTAGAAAACGTGTTGTTAAAGGTTGGGAAATACTTTCTTCCCACAGACTTTGTCATCTTGGACATGGAAGAGAGTCACACTCACCCAATCATATTGGGAAGACCATTCCTAGCTACAGCCAGAGCACTCATAGATGTGGAGCGAGGGGAGCTAATATTGAGGATCCATGATGAACGACTCAGCTTTAATGTCTTTAAACTCTCACAAGAAGCAGACCAAGAAAACAAAGAATCAAGCAAGGATCATAATGAGATGCTGACAGAGGAAGCAAGCACTAAAACATAACCAACCCATCTGGGAAAGCCCTTGGTTGATGAACAAGGAAATAAGCAGTTGTCACAACTCAAGGAAAAGCTGGAGGAACCTAAACCACCAGAGATATGTGAAGACAACAACAAAATTCCCTTAGAAGAAGAAGTCACCAAGAGCAAGGCAACATCAAAAGGGACAAAGTAGAAGGTACCAAGAGGGTGGAGGAACAAGAATATCCCTACAGAGGACTTCTCTCCAGGGGATAAAGTGATCTCAGCTTACTTCCCAGATATCCCCCCTGATCTCCCCACTGTACCATCTCAGTTACCTAAGGTCTTCACTATCAACAGAGTTCTCTCCTTGGAACATGTAGAGATCATTGATACAACCAATGGATATAAGTCCAAGGCAAGAGGGGAGCACTTGAAGCATTATCAACCTCCCTGATGAAGGAGAAACATCAAGCTAGTGACGCTAAAGAAGCGCTTCATGGGAGGCAACCCATGTTTTATGAGCTTTTACTAGTGAATAAGTCAATATTCATGACTTCCAACCTAAACTTGACAAACACTTGGTGAAATCCTTATATTGCAGTATATAGTGAAGAACAAGTTTGGTGTTCAAAGCATGCCAAGAAAGCATGAATGCAACTGAGAGCATGCTAGTCATGGAGCTTTGAATAGAACTTTTCATCACAGTGCTCCAAACTAAGTTTGGTGTCACCCCATGGTGCCACCAATGTGCATATAAGGATACATAGTTAGTTAGTTAGTTGGAGTTCATGAATAAACAAAATCTTTTCTTCTCTTTATTATTCTAGCCATAAAATTTAAATTGATTTTTTTATGATATTTATTACTTTTCTTATTTGATCTTTATAGGGAAAGGAAAGGAGTATTGAAGGAGATTGATTGGACAATTTAATGAGAAAGGTTCGGCCACTTCATGAAGAGGGTACTACACACGTGCCTCAAGGGGGAATGCATTGGGAATGGTTGCCATGCAACATTGGAGGAAGAACAAACTTGGAAACTGAACCAACTCCATCATAAAGTTGGTAATCCTCGTGCTTACTCCATACAAAACCCCATCCGTTCATCATACACCAACCCCATCAATCCACACGTTTCATCTCTTCATCACTTCTCTATATAAGTGGATCCAATCCACACCATCTCCACATTCGAAATTCATATCCCTTACACTTCACTTTCCAGCAACTAGTTCTTCAACTTCCCACTCTCTAAATCCCACATTTCTTCCCTTCACTACACCCTTTTCGCATTAACTTCATTCATGGCAGCATCAAGCTCCAAGAGGCAAAAGAGGAAGGAACCAATGGAGAGCATTCCTTTTGATGAGAAGAGATTCAAAACTGCCTTTCATGAACGAGAATTTGAGCGGATAAAGCTCAAAAAGATACTGCCTGAGTTAACCTTCCAATTCAATAAAGACGAGTGCCCACAGATTCGGGAGAAGATTGAACAAAGAGGGTGGCAAAGGCTCACTAATCCAGAAGGGAAAATCAATGCGAACCTCATCAAAGAGTTCTATGCAAATGTGGTCAGAGAAGACAAAGCCAGGGCCCCAACCTTCAAAAGCTATGTAAGAGGAAAGGAGGTGGACTTCAGCCCAATTGCTATAACAAGAGTTCTTCACCTGAAATCACCACACTTTGATGAGCCCAGTTATCATGCAAGGATAAGTAGGAGACCAGACAATGATGAGCTCACTGAGATCGTGAATGACGTCTGTGTTATAGCAGCTGACTGGGAGAGGTATGGAGATGGGAGACCCCGGTTCATCAAGAGGGGAGACCTTAGCCCAGAAGGCAAGGGGTGGTTTGAACTCGTGAGGAGATCCATCCTTCCAGCTGCAAATAATTCAGAGGTAAATATTAATCGAGCAACTATGGTACATTGCCTAATAGAAGGTGGATAAATCAATGTGCATGAACTTATAGCTGAGGGAACTCAAGATTCAGCTGAGAAGCTTGAATCAGGTGCCAGACTTTGGTACCCCAGCACCATTCTCCGATTGTGCACAAAGGCCAAAGTAATCTTTGAGGATGGTAATCCAGACTGGGTGCACCCTGGAAGGCTAATGATGATCCAGCGTCTGGAATATACGACACCTGCTCAGCAACAAAGAAGGCCACAAATAGGGAAACTAAAGGCAAAATAAGGAGCTCACCAAGAGGAGTCTCATCAGGAAGAATATCAACAAGAAGAGCATCCTTACCCAGCTGACTTGAATATGAATCACCTTCTAAAAGTCATTGAAGATTTGGGGATGAGACATATAGAAGGACAAGAGCAAATACTAAACCTTCAATCCAACTGGATGAGCCAACAAGAAGAGTGGCAGAAACAACAAATGGAATAGCAACAGGAACAATACTTCCAGCTCACTCAAGCCATCCACCAAGTTACTGAGAGGCAAGAACATCAAGATAAGCATTTGCAGGAACTCAATCAGCGACAAATAGCTTAGATGAAAGCATTCAATGAGTTAACTGTACTTAATAAAGGACGACAACTACATAGGGAGGAGTTCAACGTAAACACTCAAGCCAAGTTGAACTACATGTTTAGTAATATGCATCATCTACACTATGCCATCCCTACATATGATGAGGTCCAAAAAGATCTTGTAGAACAAGAAGAGAGGAAGGTGAAATAGCAGAAGGAAACACTCAAGAAGAAGATGGAAGATGGTGGTTTCTGGAAGAAGCTGCTTGGAAAAGGCAAGGGAAGTGGGAGCACAAGCAATCAAGAAAAACACCAAGAGGACAAGCAAGAAGGAGAGCATGGACATCCACAAGAGTAAAAGATGGTGGAGTTCCTTCTTTGGTCCATCTTTTTCTTTGCTTTAAATAAGGAAGATCTTGTATGAAATAGAACATGCTTCCATGTTAGTTGAACTTTTTAAATTCTATCTTTAAAGTTTTCTTTCTGAATAGGTCTATGTTTGCTAGTCTTTATGTTACTACATCATCTCTTTGCTTACTTGTATGTTTGTCCCTTTAAATCAAATGAAAAGAGAATGAGTGTTTTTAAAGACAAGAGAGGAGTTCATACTATGGAATAAGTTCATGAGTTTATGGTATAGTCATAAGTTAGCTAAGTTGGTTCAACCACAAGGTGGGAGGACAACTATTTGTCATGAATACTATGCTTGAGACACACACCATGAGACTAGCTAAATAAGAAGATCCTAATAAGAAGAAGATCCTAATAAGAAAAAGGGAAAGAACAATAAAGGTTGAAAAATAAAAGAAAAAGAATAAGCAATAAGGCTAGGCACCAATGGTTTTAATCTTGAGGCATGTGTCTGTGGTGCTCCTGTGTGAAGGATCTACTTGGATGAATAAGCTCTTAGGGGTGCCTTATCACTTGGTAACTTGGGTTAACTAACTCGGGATTATCAGCAGAAAATCCACTATCAAGAGTAACCCTCACTATAGAGCATTTAGTAACCCAAAGAGGTGCTGGACACCAAGGTCTCAAAAAAAAAAGAAGAAAATAAATAAACTATGTGCCTGTGGTGTGTATGTATGGGGGAGAGACTTGAGCAAGTAAGTCTTTAGGGGTGCTTCAATACCTAGCACCTTGAACCAACTGGTTCGGGAGTGTTGGCTGAAAGCTTATTTTAAAGAGTTGCCCCCTTACAGAGCACTTAGCTTAAGAACAAAAATAAGCCCTGAAATAACAACAAAAGGATCAATGAATAAAAGTCTCATGGGATGCAATCACAGTGAGTATTCTAGGACATGATAAAGGTCTGAAAGCCAGGAATGAACCTAAGTTGCTATGCATGAAACCACCATAAAACCAGGGACATGACTTCCACAAGAATGACTCATTTCTCTTGGCATTCCATTCATCATTCTCTTGTTCCAGTACTTGCTTAGGGACAAGCAAGCTTTAAGTTTGGTGTTGTGATGCCAGGGCATTTTGGCCAGTTTCACTTACCTTTTCTTTACTGTTTTTAGGGTAGTTTCATGCATTTCCTTAGGAAATAAGCTCGTTTTGGGTAGATATTCATTTACATCTTGATTCAAGCATACAGTGTGCACTTTACATGATTTCATGAGGATTTTGTATGAATTTAATGACAAATTGGGTGTTGCATTTCCCATGACTTGGACTAGAACTTTGATGCACTTTATTGCTTGATTTCAGGACAAAGGAAGCAAAGAAGAACCACATTAGTAGCTACGTTAGTTACACTAACGTTAACACTAACGTGGAATGGGAGTAACTTACAAAGTTAATGAGAAAAGTCATTGCCAATAACGCTCTCGAAGCCATCATTGCCCACGTTAAGAGTCAGGTTAACTAAGCTAACGTGAACGCTAACGTGGAAGAAAACAAATGGAGCCAACGTTGGTGACACTTAACATTATCACCAACGTTGGACCAAGCTCATAAGTGGCCACGTTAGTTGCCACGTTAACTTAGTTAACGTGGCCTCTAACATTAAGAAGAAAAGGGGAAGCCAACGTTAGTGTCATTCAACTTTCTCACTAACGTTGGCCAAGTCACAAGAAGCCACGTTAACTCCCACGTTAACCTAGTTAACGTGGAAGCTAACGTGAAGAAACTAGGTGGTCGACAACGTTAGTGACACCAAACATTGTCACTAATGTTGGAAGGAGCCAACACAAGCCACAATGAGCCACGTTAACTCCCACGTTAACTTTGAAGTTAACGTGAGGAGAAGGATAATGAGCCAACGTTAGTGATATTCAACATTGTCACTAACGTTGGAGATGGCTAGCACAGCCACGTTAGAAGCCACGTTAACCTAGTTAACATGGACTCTAACGTGGGAGCTAAGGGGCACATTGGAACGTTAGTGACAATGTTAAGTGTCACTAACGTTCTCGAAGGTTGGCAAGCCCACGTTAAAAGAGCCACGTTAACTAAGTTAACGTGGACTCTAACGAAGGGAAGGGGGAGGCTTCTCAACGTTATTGGGAAAGTTGAGTCCCAATAACGTTCGCGAAGGACAAAGAGGCAACGTTAGTGGCAACGTTTGTGCCACTAACGTTGAGGTTAACGTGGCTCTTACTTGGGTGAGGAACGTTAGTGAAAAAGTTGAATGTCACTAACGTTCTCGAACCCATATTTTCACTGAACGTTAACACCACTAACGTCCTGAGCTAAAGTCTCTGCCCACTTCACACTTTCTCTCTGCAAGTAAAGCCAAGCCCAATGAAGAAGATAATTGCTTCAAACTCAAGATCCAAAGGCCCAGACCCAAGACTTGAAGAGCCAACTAGAAGAGTAGAAGAGTAGTATATATAGGAGTAGCTTTGAATTAAATTGGGAGTTGGAAATTATAGGGAGCCTCTGGGCATAGAACTACTCTCTGTATTTACTTTCTCTGCACTTCAAGTAACATCATGTATTCTCCATCTTTGTTTTCATTTTCCAGAGCTATGAACAACTAAACCCCTTTCATTGGGTTAGGGAGCTCTGTTGTAATTTGATGGATCAATACTAGTTTTCACTATTCTTCTTCTCTCTTTTCTCTTGATTTTACTTGAAAGCTTTCGATCTTCATTCAATTGGGTAGTTATCTTGGAAAAGAAGCTATTCATACTTGGATCTCTTCTGAACCTTGAAAGAGGAATGAAGAGATCATGCTAGAAATGCTTTCTCATGCTGGACCAAATTGGGTTTGGATGGATATGTGACACTAATCCTCTCAACACTTGATTTGGGAAAATGCATGTGGTATAATCAGTGACCAAACTTCATCTCTTCTCATGAGCAATTGACCAAGGAATTGGCTATTGATCAAGATTTGAGAGATTGAATTACAAGAAATTGTAATTCAATCACTTAAGATTGCCAAGGAGATCAATGAGTGCATTAATTGAGGAAGAGATGAAAATGAAATTGATCTGGAGAATGCAACATCTCCTAAGCCCAATGAACCCCCCATTTCTGATCTTACCCATTCTCTTTAATTTCTGTTACTTACTTTTATGAGCAATTCCCCCAGTCCCATTTAGAATTCTGCAATTTACTTTCAGTCATTTACTTTCAGTTCTTTAATTCTGGCATTTACTTTTTCTGTTATTTACCTTCCCGCCATTTTATTTTCTACAATTCTAAACTCAAATCCTGGATTCGCTCAACTAGAACATTCCTCTAATTAAAGTTGCTTGATCAATCAATCCTTGTGGGATTTGACCTCACTCTATTGTGAGTTTTTACTTGACGACAAATTCGGTACACTTGCCGAAGGAAATTTGTTATGAGACAAGTTTTCCGTGCATCAGGCATCTGTGGCAACCATCTTGGAGCACAAGCCCTCACCAAAAAAGTGCTTCGGGCCGGATTCTATTGGCCAACTTTGCAAAAAGAAGCAAGGGAATTCGTAAAGACATGTTCGCCATGTCAGAAATATGCTAATTTTCATATCGCCCCACCAGAGGAGCTCATCAGTGTAACCTCACCCTGGCCATTCGCAAAATGGGGACACAACCTCATCGGCTGTTCCCTCAGGGATCAGGACAGGTCAAATTCCTCATCGTCGGGGTAGATTACTTTACAAAATGGACTGAAGCAGAGCCCCTAGCCAATGCCACTGCTCAAAGAAGTTGAAAATTCCTATATAGAAATATTGTCACAAGGTTTGGGGTCCCATACTCCATCACCATAGATAATGACACTCAATTCACAGACGCAGGCTTCAGAAAATTGGTGGCCGACTTGAAAATAAAGAGGCCAATTCCCTACTTCAAAAAGAGGAACTCGACCTACTTCCAGAAATTCGAGAAAAAACTCGGATTAAGAAAGAGGCATTAAAACATCAGATGGCCTTAAGATATAACCGAAAAGTAGTACAGCGAGGTTTTGCCGAGGACGATCTCGTCTTAATCCGAAATGATATCGGAACAAGTCGACCTGGAGAAGGGAAGCTAGCAGCAAACTGGAAAGGACCCTACCGAGTCATAAAAGTACTCGGAAAAGGATATTACAAGCTGACCGAACTCGAAGGATGAGAGCTCCAAAGGTCATGGCACACCTGCAATTTAAGAAGGTATTATAGTTAGGAGGTAATAAAAGATCTTAGGATAAGGTGCATCTTTTTCCTGAAAAAGGTTTTTTATCGAGGCACTAAGCCAAGATCTATGAACTACCTGACTTAGAATGCCCAAATTCAATGCTCGATCACGATAAAGACCAACGAAGATGAAAACCATATTCATCAAAAGGTCGACCAAATGGGGATCAAACCCAATTTCTACGAAATCGGCAAAGATGAAAAGGTGACAAAAACAGAATAATGCAAGAAGTTATCGAAAGTGATCCATGGAAAGGACCTGACGAGGTCTTAATAAAAATGGGTTACTAAAAATAACTTAAAGACAGGCCGACGTAAAGAAGTCGGATCAGTCGACCACAATAACCAAAGTTATAAAAAGTAAATCCTTGGAAAGAGGCCTGGCCAGCCCTAAAAAAGAGGATTACTAGAAATAACTTAGAAGGGACCGACGTGATGAAGTCGGCCTCAAAACAAAAAAGTTATAAAAAGTAATCCCTGAAAGAGACCTGACAAAGGTCGAAAAAAGAGGATTACTAGAAATAACTTAAATGGGACCGACGTGATGAAGTCAGCCCCAAAACAAAAAAGTTATAAAAAGTAATCCCTGAAAGAGACCTGACAAAGGTCCAAAAAAGAGGATTACTAGAAATAACTTAGAAGGGACAGACGTGATGAAGTCGGCCTAAAACAAAATGTTATAAAAAGTAATCCTAAAAAAGATCTGACCATGGTCCAAGAAAATGGATTACCAGAAATAACTTAGAAAGGACCGACATAACGAAGTCAGCCCAACAAAACCACAAGATTATAAAAGGTAATCCATAAAAAGAGACCTGGCAAGGTCCAACTAAAAATGGATTACTAGAAATAATTTAGAAGAGGCCGACATGAAGAAGTCGGCCCGAGCAAGTTAAAGCTACGACTCGGACTGACAAGGAGAAGTCGACCAACGAAAACGCAAAAGGCAATCAAAACAGATTGGACAACAAGGCTCCGACACCCTCAAGATTCCCTAAGTTTTCAGAAAGAGGCAGACAAAGCATATCACAAAAAGAAACAAGGTTGTTATCATAACAAAACTCAAGAGGCCACCTGAAGTCAACCCCAAAAGCCTGAGAAACTACTTTGTTTTTCCCAAAAACAAAGTTATTAACAGAAAAGCAACTAAAAGTATCTACAGTCAGAAACCACAAAACTACAAAATAAAAGAGTTCAAAGCCCACTTAGAGAGGATCCAAGGACTTCCCAGTAGCTGCATCCCGAGGAGAAGGAGGACGAGTCTGAAGAGGTACTGCATCTACCGTCCAGTCATCCCGGTTTAGGATCTGGACATCGGGATCAGACTCAGGTTGGCCGACTTCAGTTGCAAGTGTTGAAGGAGGCGGGGCAATGGAGACTTTGGCAGAAGGCACAGGAGGAGGGTGATAAACCACTATTTTATGGTTTATATTGTGTTTAATTGTGTGGTTTTGTCATGATCCTTGCCCACTTATTCATCAATTTAGCATGCATTTAGATTTCCTTCCTAAATTCAGTACATGTTTGAAAACTGCTTCCTAGAGACTTTAATTATTTACTTTTAATTCTCCTTTATTCCATTCGATGCCGTGATCTGTGTGTCAAGTGTTTCAGGCCTTATAGGGCATGAATGAGATGGAGATTGGAGAGGAAGCTAGCAAAAATGGAAGGAACACAAGAATTTGAGGAGATAACCAGCGAGAAGTAACGCGGTCGCATGGCTCACGTGACCGCGCGAAGGAGCACAAATCACAGCGACGCGGCCGCATGGCTTGCGCGGCCGCACGGATTGGAAAGCACAGGCGACGCGGTAGCGTGGACGACGCGAACGCGTGGAGAGGAAAAAGCGCACGCGACGCGTCCGCATGGACGACGCGATCGCGTGACATGTGCGATCTGCATAATCTGCAGAATTCGATGGGGGCGATTTTGGGCCTTATTCCGGCCCAGTTTTCGGCCCGGAACAGCAGACTAGAGTCAGAGAATATGCAAAAACAACAGAGACATTCATTCAGTAGTTTTAGATCTAGTTTTTCACTCTCTTAGGTTTTTCTCTCTAGTTTTAGGATTTTAATTTTCAATTGATCTTAGCATTGGAACATTGAGAAGAGTTATTTCCTCATCAAGACATCATCATTCTAGTTTGTTCTCTTAACTTGGTTCTAATCTTCCATGTTCTTTGTTATGTTCAATTTTGTCATTCAGATACTTTTATGATTATTTAATGCAAGGATTATTTCTTTTTAATTCAATTTTAATATCAATAATCATGTCTTCTTTTAAATTCCTTTCATGTGCCATGGATTCTTTATTTACAATGCGTGAGTAGTTCCCTTACTTGATGGGGAGTTGATTAAAAGGACCTCTTGAGTTGGAAGGATTGAAAGAAAATTTGTAATTGGGTTAAATGTTGGATTGCTATCTTGTCACCGACGCCAATCCCTTTGAACTAAGTGGGTTGCAACTTGTGAACAGATCTGGCACTCCCACTTGTTTGACTTTCCTTTACCTAGTAAAGGATAACCAAACAGAACAACCATTAATTATAAATTAATCTTAAAATCACACCATCAATGATAGAGATTCCAATCAATCAATTCCCAGTCAAGGATTTTATTTATATTATTTAAAAATTCCTCAATTTAATTCCCAATTTACCTAGCTCAACTTCTTGGAACATCTGATTAATAAAACAGCACACTTTTCTGCAACTCGTTGGGAGACGACCTGGGACTTAAAACTCCCAGTAATTTTAATTTAAACTCTCTGTGACATATTTCTAAATTGATAGGCAGATTTTCGGTGAGTTAAGAATTATACTCGCAACGTAACCATTTTAATAAATTTTTAATTCACCAGCTTCTGCTTCCCATCAATTTTTGGCGCCGTTGCCGGGGAGTTGCAATAGAGTGCTAATTTTATTAATTAGAATTTATTTATTTGCATTTTATTTAATTTTTCTACTATGAGCTGTATGTTTCTTCCGTCAAATGACACGTTCACTTCCTGATCCGCGCTTGCTAATATTCGATCCTGAAATTGAAAGGACAATTTCACGAATAAGGCGAGAACAGCGTAGGTTAGCCCGCTCTGAGGGCGGATCTGAAAGTGAATTTGAGGAAGAAACCAGCCCCCGTTCTACTGATTCGGTTGTTTTACGTGCAGAAAACATGGCAGCTAGAAGAGTTACCATTCAGGAGGAAGGAGCTCCTAATTTTACAATGCAACCGTTTCAAGTTCATCATCCAGCGGTAGCTATGGATTTTGAAATAAAGACTGCACTGCTAAATTTGATGCCCAAGTTTCATAGCCTACCTGCTCAAGAGCCTATCAAGCACCTGAGAGATTTCCAGGCAGCCTGTTCTACTGTCAGGCGTGATGGCACTGATGAAACTTTAATTCTGCTGAAAGCTTTCCCGTTCCCTCTTGAGGGAAAAGCAGGAGAGTGGTACTACACTCAACCTCTAGCAAATGTATCCAACTGGGATACACTCAGAAAGGAGTTTCTGGAGAAATTCTTTCCATCTGAAGTTACTGATAAACTAAGGAAGGATATCTCTACAATTGTTCAGGATGACAATGAGACTCTCTTTGAATGCTGGGAGCGCTTCAATAATCTTCTGGAAGCATGCCCCCACCACATGATTGACAAGATCGTGCTACTCAGCTATGTCACACAAGGAATGAGACCCCAGGATAAGACCACATTGGAAAGTGCCAGCAATGGGTCTATGAAGAAGTACAAGACCACTGATGAAGCTTGGCAATTGATTAGTGATTTAGCTGAATCTACTCGGAACCACAGACAGAAGCAAGGCCGTTCAAGGGCCGTTGCAGAAGTATCTTCTGGCATAGAGACTGCTGCTCTAAATCGAAGCATCTGTGAGATGACCAACCTGCTGAAGCAAATGAAGTTGAATCAACAAGCTCAGCAAACTCAACCACAGCAAAACCAACAACTAGTCCCACAAAGAATTTGCGGAATTTGTGCTGATTACAGTCATTACACTGATGAATGCCCGCAGCTCCAACAAGAAGACAACATGGTGGCATCCACTCACAACTTCTATGACCGCCCCAACCAAGGGTACAATCAAAGTGGAAATAATAACCATGGATGGCAGGACAATTCAAACCAGAATTGGAGGGACAACAATAATCAGAGGTGGAATAATAACAACAACAGGCAGCAAAATCAACCTTACCGAGCACCTCACCTGAGGCAAAACCAAGGACCACCGAACAATCAGTAGCAAACCTCTCAATTTACTCATTCTTCTGTATCTTCTAATGAAGATTTATTACAAGCTTTTGATAAAAGACAACTGGCCATGGAAAATACCATCGTGAACAATATTAACGCCAGTCTGAATGGTTTCACCTCTACTCTGCAAGCTTTTATGTCACAGCTTAGTTCAGCACAAAATTCCAGTAACCAACCTTCAATCACCACTAGAATCCCCTCTCAACCATTACCCAATCCAAAGGGAGGCATTAATGCCATCACCCTGAGATCCGGAACCACACTGCAGGAGAGGAATCAGGAGGAACCAAGCTCACCAGAATACGTCTCAGCTGAAGAGGTGGTGGAAATCGAAGATGTTGAAGAGGAAGAGGATATACAGGACATAGCTGAAGAAGAGATAGCTCAACCACAGGAAGAAGCACAAAAAGGCGCAGGCACCACAGAAAACACTACTCCCATTCCATTTCCACAACTTGCAAGGAAGCCCAGGAAGCAGCTGGAACCTGATCCTAAAATGGTAGAAATATTCAAAAAGGTTGAGGTAACTGTTCCCCTTTTTGATGTTATTCAGTAGGTACCTAAATATGCAAAGTTTCTAAAAGACTTATGTATTCATAAAGACAAAATTAACGAATTAGAAACTATTCCTTTAGGTAGTTCTATATTTGCTTTAATGGGAGGATTACCTGAAAAATGTAGTGATACAGGCCCTTGCATAGTTAGTTGTACTATTGGTGGTGTAGTAATTTATGACTGCATGTGTGATTTAGGAGCATGTGTCAGTATAATGCCTTTGTCTATATATGATGTTTTAAGGCTCCCTCCCTTAAAAAGGTCAGCAGCTCGTTTTGTGTTAGCAGATAAAAGCATTATTACAGTGGCTGGAGTTGCTGAAGATGTTATGGTGAACATTAAAGGGCTCACATTTCCCACTGATTTTTATATGTTGGAGATGCCCCATAATGATTCAGATAAGCCATCATCAATCCTACTTGGAAGACCATTCCTTAAGACATCAAAATTCAAATTGGATGCTTTTTCAAGAACATACTCCTTTGAAATAGATGGCCGCATAGTGATCTTCAATCTGAATGGAGTCATTGACAACCCCCCAGAAGATCGTTATATCTTTCAGTGTGATGTCATAGACGAAAGTGTGGCTGAAGTTCAAAAAGAAGAGTTCGAAAAGAGGCACACTGGACAAGGTCCAAGTATGGGGACCCTCTTAACTGACAATGAGGACACTTCGCCATTTTCGCAAGTCCCAGATAATCCAGAGCCTACCCATGATCGAAAGTTAGAATTGAAACCTCTCCCTCCACATCTCAAATATGCTTATCTTGAGGATGAGCAGAAGCTTCCGGTTATTATTGCTAGGGAACTGACTTCTCAACAAGAGGAGCAGTTACTTGATGTACTGAGGAAGCATAAGAAGGCAATTGGGTGGAGTTTGGCAGACATAGTGGGAATTAACCCTCAAGTATGCGAGCACAGAATATTTTTAGAAGAAGGAGCAAGACCTGTCCATCAACCACAAAGAAGATTGAACCCTACCATCTTGGAAGTTGTCAAAAAGGAAGTGACCAGATTATTGGAAGCCGGTATCATATACCCCATTTCAGACAATGAATGGGTAAGCCCAGTACAAGTGGTGCCCAAGAAATCTGGAGTCACTACCGTGAAGAATGAGCATGGAGAGCTCATAGCAACTAGAGTTCAGAATGCTTGGAGAGTCTGCATTGATTACAGACGCCTCAACCAAGCTACCCGTAAGGATCACTACCCACTTCCATTCATTGATCAAATGCTGGATCGCCTGTCAGATAAATCGCATTATTGCTTTTTAGATGGTTACACAGGTTATTTCCAGATTCATATAGCTCCTGAGGATCAGGAAAAGACTACTTTTACATGTCCTTTTGGGACTTATGCTTATAAGAGAATGCCCTTTGGCTTGTGCAACGCATCAGCTACTTTCCAAAGGTGCATGATGAGCCTTTTCTCTAATCTTATTGAGGACTGTATGGAAGTTTTTATGGACGATTTTAGCATTTATGGTGATTCTTTTAACCTTTGCTTAGATGGATTATCTAGAGTATTAGATGGATGTGTTGATACAAACCTTGTATTGAATTTCAAAAAATGCCACTTTATGGTAAAGCAATGGATTGTATTAGGACATGTGGTATCTAATAATGGCATTTCTGTAGACCCAATAAAGGTGAATGTTATTTCTAGTTTACCTTACCCCTCTTCTGTGAGGGAAGTCCGTTCGTTCCTTGGCCATGCAGGTTTCTACAGGAGATTTATTAAGGACTTTAGTAAGGTGCCACTTCCCTTATCCAGATTACTACAGAAGGACATTGAGTTCGAGTTCAGTGAAGATTGCAAACAAGCATTTGATAAGCTGAAGGCTGCTCTAACTCAAGCCCCAATTGTAAGAGGACCCGACTGGAGCCAGCCGTTTGAAATCATGTGCGATGCTTCCAACCATGCAGTAGCAGTAGCGCTGGCTCAGCGTGAAGGTAAGGATCCTTTTGTTATTGCTTATGTGTCTAAGATTTTAGACACTACCCAGTCCAATTATACTACTACTGAGAAAGAGCTACTTGCTATTGTTTTCGCTCTGGATAAATTCCGAGCTTATTTACTTGGTACTAGAGTAGTAGTGTATTCGGACCATGCAGCTCTAAAGTATCTATTAGCTAAAAAGGAATCCAAACTAAGACTTATACGTTGGATACTGCTGTTACAAGAATTTGATTTAGAAATAAAGACAGGAGTGGTAATCAAAAATTTAGTAGCGGACCACTTGAGTCGCCTTGAACATATTAAGGATGATTCTACTCCTATAGATGATAATTTTCCTTTTGACAACCTGCAAGCAGTATCTGAGGTAGTCCCTTGGTACGCACCTGTTGCTAATTATTTAGTTAGCCGCACATTTCCTCCACATTTCTCTAAACATCAAAGAGACAAGCTGAAAAGCGAGTCTAAATATTATATATGGGATGACCCATATTTATGGAGATGTGGCGCTGACCAGATAATTAGACGATGTGTACCTCAATCAGAATTCCAGTCCATTTTAGAGTCCTGTCACTCATCTGAGAGTGGAGGACACTTTGGCCCTCAAAGAACAGCTAGAAAGATCTTAGACTGCAGATTCTGGTGGCCTACTCTTTTTAGAGATGCTGCTGAGTTTTGTAAATCTTGTCACCCATGCCAGAAATTTGGTAAGATATCCAGGAGGGATGAGATGCCTCAACAATGTATGCTTTTCTGTGAAATTTTTGATGTATGGGGCATTGACTTCATGGGTCCATTTCCAAATTCTAGTGGATATTTTTATATATTGTTAGCTGTGGATTATGTTTCCAAATGGGTGGAAGCAATTCCTACCCGCACTGATGATGCTAACACTGTTGTTTCCTTTGTGAGAAACCATATTATATGCCGCTTTGGATCACCACGAGCGATCGTGAGCGATCAAGGCACCCATTTTTGTAACAGGAGACTAACAGGATTGATGAAGAAGCATGGGATAATCCATGAAGTTGCAACAGCTTACCATCCCCAAACTAATGGGCAAGCCGAGGTGTCAAACAGAGAAATTAAGCGTATCTTGCAGAAGATAGTAAAGCCTCATAGAAAAGACTGGAGCACCAGACTACAAGATGCACTGTGGGCATACAGAACAACATACAAGACACCCATTGGGATGAGTCCCTTCCGCTTGGTTTATGGAAAAGCTTGCCATCTCCCAGTTGAAATAGAACACAGAGCCTTCTGGGCAGTTAAGGAGTGCAACATGGGAATTGAGAGTGCTGGAGCTGAAAGAAAGTTGCAACTGCAGGAACTGGAGAACCTTCGCCTGGAAGCTTATGAGAACTCCAGAATATACAAGGAAAAGATGAAAGCTGTGCATGATGAAAACATCAAGAAGAGAGAGTTCCAACCTGGAGATTTTGTTCTCCTTTACAAATCTCGACTAAGGCTCATGCCCGGTAAGTTGAGATCAAAATGGGAAGGTCCATACAAAATAGAGAAGGCTGAACCATACGGAGTTTATCACCTAAGCCATCCTTCAAGCTCTGAACTTATTAAGGTTAATGGACACCGCCTGAAGCTATACCATGGTGACAAGGTCCCCACATCGCAGCAGATTGAGCTATAGGAGCGTCCAACTTACGGACGTAAAAGCAAAGTGCTTGGTGGGAGACAACCCACCGCGGTATGATCGTTCTTTTCTTCACTTTTAGTTTTTCTTCTTTAATAACTCTTCTCTTTATTAGTACTTCCGTGCTCTTTCATATGCATGTTTTTATATTTCTTTTTTAAAAAAAAAAAAATTTCGCCGCGCGACGCGATCGCACTAGCGATGCGTCCGCGTGGCAGGAGGAGTAAAGAAAAATCAAAATGAATAGAAAGTTACGCAGGAGGAGCACTGGAATTGTGCCAATGGCACAAATTACCCCACGCGACCGCGTCGCTTGGACATCATGACCTCCCACGCGACCGCGTGACTCACGCGGCCGCGTGCCCTGCATTTTTGATGTAAAAGGGTGCACAATGCTATATTGTGCGAGAGTGGTGCTGGAAGCACAATCCTTGTCACGCGACCGCGTCGCCGACGCGGCCGCGTCGACTATTCTCTTACTCACACTCACGCGAGTGCGTGACCCACGCGATCGCGTCACCCAATTTTGGCAAATAAAATGAATCGAACAGAGAGTTGTGCTGGAGCGAGGCTGCACTCGCGCCCGCAGCGCAACACCAGTCACGCGACCGCGTGACCGACGCGATCGCGTCATCTTACCTGATGCGCACCCACGTGAACGCGTGCCTGCCGCGGCCGCGTCGCTTGCTCCGCACTGCTAAACCTCAATTGCCAAATTATCTTATCTTTCTTTCCTCCAAATCCTAATTTTTTCTTTTCCCTCCTTCTTTCTTCTTCCCCCCTCCCCCTTCTATCTCACCTTTCACTCTCTCTCTCTCTCCCCCATTAACAAGGTTTTACCTTCTTCTTCCTTCTTCTCTTTTCTATCATTCTTATTATATTATGTATATATTATTATTTTCTTTTTCTTTTCTTTTTCTTTTCAAACTTCTATTTTTCTTTATCTTTCTTTTCCCTTTTTACATGGTGTTAGAAATTTTTTGCGTCATTATCCCTCATTATATGCTTGTGACTTGTTACAATTGAATTGACAATTATTACCTTTAAGGGATTGCGTGCAAGTTCAATTTCATACTTTCTATATCTTGTTTAACATGGACGCCATGTGTTTGTGAAAATGCCCATACAGCATTATGCACTTCTCTATGTAACTATACTATTCAATGCTTACTTTTCACAACTTTCCCTTATTATTTTATTAATTGAATTCAATTGTCAATACAAACGTCATGGTTTGTTACAAAGTAATGCTTCGTCTACGCTACTCATGCCTTTGCCTGCATGCTAATAAACCTCTTGCATTCCTTTGTCCTACATGCACTTGCTATATTTCCATTGATGAGCTTTTCACATGTAATCCGGACCATGTGTTAATGCCATTTATCTTTATCGTGCATTGACTATCACTTACAATACCCTCTCCCTTGCTCTATCTCTTTGAATTTAATTCCCTTTCTCTTCCCTTCTTTCAGGATGGCCACCAAGAAAGGAAAAGAGAAAGCTACTTCCAAACCACCAGCAAGAAGCGGAACTAAAAGAGCATTAGTGGCAGAGCCTTCTTCAACCACAGTCAAGCCCTCGACAAAAAGAGTTAAGAGGATAATAAAGGTTGATGACAAGGAGAAAGCCTTTCCAGCAAAGGACTCTGCGCGATTTTCCAATTGCTACTGTGAGCAGATGTTCCCTATCCTAGCAGAAAGGAACTATAACAACGAATACCTTCTTATCCTCCCGTCCAATATTGCCACCTTTGTTGAGCCGCAAATTGAGTGAAGACAATGGGGTTTCCTACAGAAACAGCCAAGGCAGGTTAATCTTTCTTGGGTAGTTGAGTTCTACTCCAACTTCTACATACCGACCCTGCAATCTGTTTATGTCCGGCAGAAATAAGTACCTATCACAGAAGAGGCCATTCAGCAAGTTCTGAGTCTTCCCCCTATTCCTGTAGGAATGGACGCTTTTCAAGAAGCCACTCTTCAGCACCAGAGATACCAATTTAACTGGGACTCCATTCTCGGAGTCATTGCATTACCTGGCAGCCGTTGGATCTACGGATACCACTGTACCCGCCCTAAGGGAATCTTAGCTTCCGCACTTACCTTGGAGGCTCGCGTATGGGCACAGATCATGTTCCATTACGTCTTTCCAAGCACTCATGAGTCCTCCTTCACTGCAGACATGGCTGTTCTCCTATGGTGCATCCTTTCAGACCAACCTCTGAATCTTTCAAGACACATCCGGAATGCTATGGAGCATGTACAAATCGCGGGCAACCTACCTTTTCCCGCCTTGGTCTCAGATCTTATCTCAGCAGCCGGAGTTTCCTACAGAGCTGGGGACACCAAAGCCATGCTTCCACGGGATGATCAATATATCCTTCACGGGAAATACCTCAGACTTTCAGCAGCCACTACAAGCCAGCCTACTGAGCCAGTTGAAGATATTCCTTCTTCAACACCACAAGCATCTACAACTGAGAAATTGCTCCAGCAGATAATCGAACGGTTGGATCGGCATGAACTGAAAGCTAAGATGAGAGAGCGCCGTAACGAGCGCCGATTCAAACACCTCAAGGAGCTACTCAAGGGACGCTTCAGAGACTCAGACACCCCGGACTCCACTTCCTTTACTAGCACTGGGAGCCATGATGGTCCCGACTGTGGAGATACTGCTACCAGCCCACCCCTGTTTCTGACAGATGGCACCGAGGATGGTGCAAAGCCTTAAGTGTGGGGAGGTCGGTCAGTACCTGACTTTCGGAGGTAAATTCTCTTCTCTGGCACCAATAATTAGAATATTTTAGTTAGATTTTCTTTCTTTTATAAAATAAAATAAACTGCATAGGTTAGAATAGTTGCATGCATGTTCTACTTGATTGAAAAGACAATAAGTTTCTTTTAAAAATCTATCTTTGGAGCAAAATTTCACTAATTTTTCAAAATTTTTATGATAAATCTGCTTCAGTTGTATTTGGAACATGATGTTTGAGCTAAAGAACACACAACCTGTGAAAGATTTGAGCCTTTATGTATGGTTACATTATTTAACCATAATCATTTTATTCTTGTGTGTTTACTTCTCTATGATTGTAATCTATATTTTGTTTTATCTTATATGTCTAATATTTATTATATTTACATGCTTGCACATGATTGAGGCCATTATTTGTTTAAACTCACTTATCCAAATCAAGCCTACCCTTCTCAATTACCTTTGTTAATCACTTTGAGCCTTTAAAACCCCATTTGTTCTATATTTTACCACATTACTAATCTTAAGCTGAAAAATAATTGCATATCCCAAATTGAATCTTTGGTTAGCTTAAGATAGAATTGTGTATGCTAGTTAAGTATGGGAAATTGTGGGAACAAAAGTTGTTGAGGGAATGTGTCATGAAAATTTAAAGGGAATTTGGATACCTACTCATGTGAATATATGAGAATGAAAAATCTAGGTGCATTAATAAGCTTTATTTTAAAAAAAAATCAATAAATAAGGGGACAAAAATTACCCCAATGTTAAATTTAGAATTCAAATATCAATGCACATATGATAGAATCAAAATACAAAGTTGAAACATGAGTACGGGTTGAAAAAGGAAATCGTGGGTAGCTAAGCATGAATTTAAAAGTATATAGAATATATGTATATTAGGTGAGAGCTTAGGTTAATTAAAGATTCAATTTATAAAGCTCACTTAGCCATATGTATATCCTTACCTGCACCTTGGCCCCATTACAACCCTGAAAAGACCTCATGATGTTTGCATTGGTATATTAACTGTTGTTGATTGGTTAAGAGAAAAACAAAAGTTAGAAAACATGACTAGAGAAGAATAGAGTGATTACCCTATACACTAGAGATTAGAGCGTACATACATTATCAGTGAGGGTTCAATGCTTGAATTTTCATGTTTCCTGCTTTCATAAGCTATCTTCTTGCACTTTTATCGGTTTTATTGTATGATGATAGAATTAGTGGAATTTGATTTGTAACTATTTTGAAAGGCTTATTTACTTTTGATCAAGTGGACAATAATCATATAGTTGCATTTATTTATATACGTAGGATTGCATTGCATTTCATGAGTTTCTGCATGTTCATACTTATTTCCTTGTCTCCTTCAATTTAGCATGAGGACATGCTATTGTTTAAGTGTGGAGAGGTTGATAAACCACTATTTGATGGTTTATATTGTGTTTAATTGTGTGGTTTTGTCATGATCCTTGCCCACTTATTCATCAATTTAGCATGCATTTAGATTTCCTTCCTAAATTCAGTACATGTTTGAAAACTGCTTCCTAGAGACTTTAATTATTTACTTTTAATTCTCCTTTATTCCATTTGATGCCGTGATCTGTGTGTCAAGTGTTTCAGGCCTTATAGGGCATGAATGAGATAAAGATTGGAGAGGAAGCTAGCAAAAATGGAAGGAACACAAGAATTTGAGGAGATAACCAGTGAGAAGTGACGCGGCCGCATGGCTTGCGCGGCCGCACGGATTGGAAAGCACAGGCGACGCGGTAGCGTGGACGACGCGAACGCGTGGAGAGGAAAAAGCGCACTCGACGCATCCGCATGGACGACGCGATCGCGTGACATGTGCGATCTGCATAATCTGCAGAATTCGATGGGGGCGATTTTGGGCCTTATTCCGGCCCAGTTTTTGGACCGGAACAGCAGACTAGAGTCAGAGAATATGCAGAAACAACAGAGACATTCATTCAGTAGTTTTAGATCTAGTTTTTCACTCTCTTTGGTTTTTCTCTCTAGTTTTAGTATTTTAATTTTCAATTGATCTTAGCATTGGAGCATTGAGAATAGTTATTTCCTCATCAAGACATCATCATTCTAGTTTGTTCTCTTAACTTGGTTCTAATCTTCCATGTTCTTTGTTATGTTCAATTTTGTCATTCAGATACTTTTATGATTATTTAATTCAAGGATTATTTCTTTTTAATTCAATTTCAATATCAATAATCATGTCTTCTTTTAAATTCCTTTCATGTGCCATGGATTCTTTATTTACAATGCGTGAGTAGTTCCCTTACTTGATGGGGAGTTGATTAAAAGGAACTCTTGAGTTGGAAGGATTGAAAGAAAATTTGTAATTGGGTTAAATGTTGGATTGCTATCTTGTCACCGACGCCAATCCCTTTGAACTAAGTGGGTTGCAACTTGTGAACAGATCTGGCACTCCCACTTGTTTGACTTTCCTTTACCTAGTAAAGGATAACCAAACAGAACAACCATTAATTATAAATTAATCTTACAATCACACCATTAATGATAGAGATTCCAACCAATCAATTCCCAGTCAAGGCTTTGATTTATATTATTTAAAAATTCCTCAATTTAATTCCGAATTTACCTAGCTCAACTTCTTGGAACATCTGATTAATAAAACAACACACTTTTCTACAACTCGTTGGGAGACGACCTGGGACTTAAAACTCCCAATAATTTTAATTTAAACTCTCTGTGACATATTTCTAAATTGATAGGCAGATTTTCGGTGAGTTAAGAACTATACTCGCAACGTAACCATTTTAATAAATTTTTAATTCACCAGCTTCTGCTTCCCATTAGAGGGTCGACATCATCATCATCATCAGGATCATCTGGGACGATCTTACCATCTTTTACAATGTTGTCTAGGCTAAAAAGAGTGAGGTCAATCTCAGGCGCAAGAACTCGAACTTGATCCTTCAAATTCTCATAAGCAGCATTTACACTGCCTATAAGATGACCCTGGAGCTCGGCGTAATCAGTTCGGGCAGACTCCAAATCCTCCCAAAGACCCATCATCTCCCTATAATTCGTGACATAACTCTCCTTATGCTTCAACGCCATGTCTTCAGACAACTTGGTCGAAGCCGCCAAAGCAATAGCCCGAGTCTTCTCCCCCTTAAACTCTTTCTCCAACTTAGCCACTTTTGCATCAAGCTCTTCCTTCAAACCATTCATCCGATTGAACTCTGATTTGGCCTCCTCTATAAAGGCCTTTGTTGCGTGGATAGGAAGATCCTGGGCAGTTCGATATAAAGCTGCTCCCACGTGTGCCATTTTAATGTTGCTCCAAGTAATGAAATCCAAATAGCGAAGAAGAGAGACATCGTTAGTAGGAATAACACCATAAGGAGCAATCTGTTGATCAACAAACCCAACAGCATCAAAGTCGGGGGCATCCAGATTGAAGGGCTCAACAGTTCTTTGTCTCTTTGGAGGAGGAACGACAGTAGGAGAAGAGGTAGCAGCAAAAGTCTGGGGAGGATTGATCACACGAACCCGAGGGGTAGGAATCATCCTCCTCGGTCCTAGAGAACTCGGTACTGGCTGATTTGGCAGAGCATGAAAGGATCCTTCCCGAGCCGCTTTGGCGGAGATGTTTTGGGCAGCTGTAGCCTTCCTCGCCTTCTTAAAGGCCCTCATGGAGTCATTATTTTTAACCATCTCTGAAAATATACAAAGAAAACCAAGTCATCAACCAGAAAGAAAGAAGAATGAACTCGACAAAATAAACAAATACGACAAATATCAAGGAAGTCGACCCTTACCAAACTCAGTTCGGAGAAGTAAAGGATTTCCTAAAAATTTCTTAGTATCAAGATGGGGAGGCTACCCCCAGTTTTCTTCCAACATAGTTACAAAAGCTTGCTCAACTTCGCCCAACATCTCCCAGGTATACCTAGATACCACTACATTCCTCTGCCATTCTAAGGGAAAGCTGGGCTCACCATTCTCATCCAAAAAGAAAGGACGAGCTCCTTCAACAGCTCAGATCTTAAAAAAGTAATTCTTAAAATCCTTGAAAGACTCATCATACATGGGAAAAACTTTGTGTCCCTAGGTAGACCTAAAAGAAATCCAAGAAGCTTTCTTTTTGGTAATCCCAAGCTTGGTCAACACAAAGAGGTACAGAAAGAGAG
Organism: Arachis hypogaea; assembly: GCF_003086295.3. NCBI lineage: Eukaryota > Viridiplantae > Streptophyta > Magnoliopsida > Fabales > Fabaceae > Arachis > Arachis hypogaea. The sequence goes on along the minus strand of NC_092052.1, from coordinate 95,840,490 downwards.
TTTGAGAAGGTTTGACATCAAATTCTTGACAAATAAATTGAAAAATTTTGATAAATCCCCATGAGTTTGGATGAAGCTGAGATGGAGCTACGTTACACGACCACAACAGGTCGGTCTCAAAAGGAGTGAAAGGAAGGGTGATGTTCATCTTGCTAAAAAAGAAGTCATATGCATAAAAAAAGGGACGCTCCCCCTAGGTCGGAATAGGGATGCAAACCTTTTCATCAGAATCAGGTGCTACCAATTTATAATTGTTCTCTTGATCTCTATTACTACAGATTCGATGTTGTTTTCTAAGCTCCGCACAGAATTCAGAGTTAGCTAGAGAAACACACAGCAACACAAGGGAGTCCAACCAGTCGGACATCCCCTCAGGAACCTTAGAAGACATCTCAACAATATTTTTGCGAGAAGACATGGCCAACTAGTCCTACAACAAGAAAAAGAAAATGGATTACTAACCAAAACAGCTCGGGCAAAATCAAAACAACTCGGACAAATATGACTCAGAGCAATGCAAACAGTAAAAGGAAAAGACACACACCAAGGTCTAGGGGCATCCTTTGGAGGCAGGGATAGAGTAAGGACTTAGAAAAGAGCCTACATGGCTACACCCTAATAAAAACTCTTAGCGATGAAAAATAATCCCTTCCAAACAAGCAACGGCACAAAGAAAATCAGAACAAGCCACCAGAGAGTTATTTTCTATGAAGTTCATCAGCAAACCAACATGACGAAAGTCATCAAAGGAGAAATCTTGTGAGGAAGCAAACAGGTTCATAAGCCTCAGTAACAACATGCAGTCCATAGAAGAGGAGCACAAACAAGAAAACAAATAAACGGCACGTAGAAGCCCTAAAAGGACCATTTCAAAACTAAAAGATACTCCCAGAGCAGTAATAAGCAAATGCACGATGATACAAAAAGGTTCAAACTTTCCAACAAAAGGTTAAGCCAGATCAAAACTTTACCAAGAATAGAACAATGCAAGCATAAAGGACGAATGACGAAAGAAGTCAAAGAAAGAAGAACCAACCTAGAAGAGAAAGAAGTGCTGAAAAAGTTGAAGGCGAAGAGGCAAAATCCAGAAAAGCCTTTCGAACAAAGGAAGCCCTAGTAACCACCAATGACGCCACGGAAGGAAGCTTGAAAAAGGGGCTCAGCCAAAGACAAAAAAATGAAGAAGAGTGGAGTTACAGTGAGCAAAGGAGAAGAAGAAACGGAAGCCAAATCTTTGAAAAAACTAAATTCAAAATGAAGAAAGGAGGAAAAATAGCAAAGGAAAGAATTAATGGGTTATTAAACCCTTGCACGTTCCCAAGGCAGAGAGACGCGCATTTCAAAAGAATAAAGGAACGCCTATTTCAAAAATTTAAAGAAAACGTTCCGCATTCAGAGGGAAACTCTACAAAGAAGAAGTCGACAAAATGCTCGAGTTCGGCTTCATCAGAGAACGATCGAAGTCCTAAAACTAAGGACTCGACCTCAAAAGGAAGATCACACTCGAGCAAGGGCACTGTTCATACTCTTCAAGTCAGGACTACCTGACCTCTTCTCAAAGAGCTTGGCCAAATCACCCGAAAAGCCCAATAAGGACCCAAACAAAGGAACACAACCCAAATCCAAAGGCAGCACAAGCCTATAGAGATAAGGGTGGTTCCCTTGAAGATAAGATGACATCACTCAAAGATAATATAAGATAAGATAAGATAACTATCTTATCTCCAGAAAGGTCATTCCTCACCATTATAAATACATTGGATCACCCAGGTATAACTCATACTCTAATTCTACAAAAAACCTGCATAATACCCTTGCTAACTTAAGCATCGGAGTCCCTTGCAGGTACCACCACCCTCCGGTGACAAAGGATCCGCAGCATCGCCAGTTCAACAAGTCCGACATGTCATCTCTGACCAGCATAGAAGATCTCGTCCGAGATCGACCTACAGTTTTAAGTAGCCCTCGGAACACTTCTTTTATTTATTTTTATTTTTATTTTTATCTTCTTCTTCTTTCTCTACTTTTGACTTTAAGGAGGAGCTTCTTGTCTATTGGAAGTCTCTTTCTTTTCTTTCTTTTTTTTGGCTTCTTGTTTATGACCAGGAACAGGGAGAAAGAACCCCTCTTGACTCCTGATCCTGAACCTGAGAAGACTCTAAGGAGGCATTTACAACTAGCTAAAGCACAACACTCTGGAAGAGACCTTTCAGAATGTTTTGAACAAGAAACAGAGGATATGGCTGAACCACAAGAGGAGCCTAGAAAGGTCCTTAGTGACTTCACCACGCCTACCTATGGCAGAAGCATTACTGTACCTGCCATTGGAGCTAACAATTTTAGGCTTAAGCCTCAGTTAGTCTCTCTTCTGCAGCAGAACTGCAAATTCCATCGACTTCCAATAGAAGATCCACATTAGTTTTTGGCTGAATTTTTACAGATCTGTGATACTGTAAAGACCAATGGAGTTAATCCTGAAGTCTATAAGCTGATGCTTTTCCCCTTTGCTTTAAGAGACAGAGCTAAGTTTTGGTTGGATACCCAACCAAGAGAGAGTCTTGACTCTTGGGAAAAGCTAGTAAATGCTTTTCTTGCTAAGTTTTTTCCTCCTAAAGGATGAGCAAGATTAGAGTGAAAGTTCAAACCTTCAGACAAAAAGAAGGTGAATCCCTCTATGAAGCATGGAAAAGATACAAGCAGCTGATCAGGAGATGTCCTCCTGACATGCTCTCAGAATGGTCCCTAATAGGTGTGTTCTATGATGGCTTATCTGAGATATCTATGATTTTCTTGGATAGCTCTGCATGTGGATCTCTCCACTTGAAGAAAATGCCTGTAGAACCAAGAGAGCTCATTGAGATGGTTGCAAACAACCAACTCATGTACACCTCTAAGAGGAATCCTGTAAACCATAGAACCTCTCAGAAGAAAGGAGTTCATGAAGTTGAGACTCTAAATGCCATCCTAGCTCAAAATAAGATCTTGACCCAACAGGTCAACATGATCTCTCAATATCTCACTGGCATGTAAACTGCACCTGGCAGTAATCAGGAAGCTTCTCTTGAAGATGAAACTTATGATCCTGATCAACCCACTATGGAAGAGGTGAATTACATGGGAGAAGCCTATGGAAACACTTACAATCCTTCATAGAGAAATCATCCTAAACTCTCATGGAAGGATCAACAGAAGCCTCAGCAAGGTTTCAATCAAGGTGGTAGGAACCAGAATAGGTTCAACAATAGACCACCATTCCCATCCTCTCAAGGGAATATGGAGACCTCTAAGCAAAGTCTCTCTAACTTAGCCACTCTACTCTCTAGCCTCACTAAGACCACCCACAGTTTCATTAATGAAAGAATGTCCTCCATTAGAAACATGGAAGTACAGGTTGGTTAACTGAGCAAGAAGATCACTGAGATCCCTACTAACACTTTTCCCAATAATACTGAGGTTAATCCTAGAGAAAAATGCAAGGCCATAACCATGGAGGTTGAGGCCGAATTGGAGGAGAATGGGAAGGCATTGAATGCCAGTGAAGAAGACTTCACTAGGCGTTCAACACCTACCAGCCCAGGGAAGCTGGCGTTGAACGCCAGCAAGGACATCCCTGCTGGGCATTCAATGCCCAGAATGATAGAGGGACTGGTGTTGAACGCCAGTCATAGCACACCCTTTGAGTGCTCAAAGCCCACTCAAAAAACCTCTAGACTAGAACCAAAGGAAACCATAAAGACAATTGAGGTTCCTTTGAATGCACTTCTGCAGTGCATAAGTTCTGATGACTACTCATCCTCAAGTTAGGATGAAGACACTAGGGAAGTGCAAGTTTCTCATTTTCTAGGAGCTCTAATGAAGCTGAATACCAAGTTATTTGGTACAAAGCCCCTAGCGGAAGAACTTCCACTACTTATAAAAGAACTTTATGCTTTGGTTTAGCAAGAGCTACCTCAGAAGCTTCCAAACCCTGGACGCTTTCTGATTCCTTGCACCATAGACACTATGACCTTTGAAAAGGCTTTATGTGACCTAGGTTCAAGCATCAACCTCATGCCACTCTCTTTAGAGATGGCAGACAAGACCATGAAGAAGCCATATGGCTTAGTGAAGGATGTCTTGGTTAAAGTTGAAAATCACTACATCCCTACAAACTTCATTGTCTTGGACATAGGAGAGGATAAGGATGACTGTGTCATCCTTGGAAGACCTTTCCTAGCCACAGCTAATGCTATTATTAATGTGGCTAAGAGAGAACTAACCGTAAAGTTACGGGAGGATCACATCTTATTCAAGATGCCTCATCCCAATTCTCCCTCTAAAAGAGAGATAACAGTGCAATACCTAGTGTGCCAACCCTCTCTTTTTGTGCAGAGCTCTACAGAGCCACCAGACATCAATTCTAAGTTTGGTGTTGGGCAGCCCTCAATAAGCTCTAAGCACAAAGGTACTTGATGAGCGGATAATTTATACGCTTTTTGGCATTGTTTTTAGTATGTTTTTAGTAAGATCTAGTTACTTTTAGGGATGTTTTCATTAGTTTTTATGTTAAATTCACATTTCTGGACTTTACTATGAGTTTGTGTGTTTTTCTGTGATTTCAGGTATTTTCTGGCTAAAATTGAGGGACTTGAGCAGAAATCAGATTCAGAGGTTGAAAAAGGACTGCTGATGCTGTTGGATTCTGACCTCCCTGCACTCAAAGTGGATTTTCTGGAGCTACAGAACTCGAAATGGCGCGCTTCCAATTGCGTTGGAAAGTAGACATCCAGGGCTTTCCAGCAATATATAATAGTCCATACTTTGGCCACGAATTGACGACGTAAACGGGCGTTCAACGCCAGCCTTCTGCCCAAATCTGGCGTCCAGCGCCAGAAAAGGATCCAAAACCAGAGTTGAACGCCCAAACTGGCACAGAAACTGGCGTTCAACCCCACAAATGGCCTCTGCACGTGCAACACTCAGGCTCAGCCCAAACACACTCCAAGTGGGCCCAGGAAGTGGATTTATACATCAATTACTTACTCATGTAAACCCTAGTGACTAGCTTATTATAAATAGGACCTTTTACTAGTCTTTTTGACCATCTTTGGATTACCTTATGATCCTTTGATCACGTTTTAGGGGCTGGCCATCTCGGCCATGCCTGGACCTTCACTTATGTATTTTCATACGGTAGAGTTTCTACACTCCATAGATTAAGGTGTGGAGCTCTGTTGTTCCTCAAAGATTAATGCAAAGTACTACTGTTTTCTATTCAATTCTTCTTATTTCGCTTCTAAGATATCCATTCGCACCCAAGAACGTGATGAAGGTGATGATTATGTGTGACTCTCATCATCCTTCTCCCTTATGAACGCGTGCCTGACAAACACTTCTATTCTACATGAATTAAGCTAGAATGAATATCTCTTAGATCTCCTAACCAGAATCTTCGTGGCGTAAGCTAGAATGATGGCGGCATTCAAGAGAATCCGGAAGGTCTAAACCTTGTCTGTGGTATTCTGAGTAGGATTCAATGATTGAATGACTGTGACGAGCTTCAAACTCGCGATTGTTGGGCGTTAGTGACAGACGCAAAAGGAGGGTGAATCCTATTCCAGCATGATCGAGAACCGACAGATGAATAGCCGTGCCGTGACAGGGTGCGTGAGCATATTATTCACTGAGAGGAGGGGATGTAGCCACTGACAACGGTGATGCCCTTGCATAAAGCCAGCCATGGAAAGGAGTAAGACTAATTGGATGAAGATAGCAGGAAAGCAGAGGTTCAGAGGAACGAAAAGCATCTCCATTCGCTTATCTGAAATTCCTACCAATGATTTACATAAGTATCTCTATCCCTATTTCATTATATAATATTCGAAAACATCTTTATCACTTTATATCTGCCTGACTGAGATTTACAAGGTGACCATAGCTTGCTTCATACCAACAATCTCCGTGGGATTCGACCCTTACTCACGTAAGGTATTACTTGGACGACCCAGTGCACTTGCTGGTTAGTTGTATCGAAGTTGTGACAAATTATGAATGTGTAATCACGATTACGCGTACCAAGTTGCTCACATGCCAGGAATAGTTTGAGCCTGGACATCACAATTTCGTGCACCAAGTTTTTGGCGCCGTTGCCAGGGATTGTTCGAGTTTGGACAACTGACGGTTCATCTTGTTGCTCAGATTAGGTAATTTTCCTTTTGCTTTCTTTTCAAAAAAAAAAATTTCAAAAATATTTCAAAAATTTTTCCTTTGTTTTCGAAAAAAAAATGTTTTCAAAAATATATTTTTCTTCAGAATTTTTAAGAATGAATTCTAGTGTTTCATGATGATTTGTTGAATCCCGGCTGGTTGTAAGCCATGTCTAATTTTTGGACTGGGATTTCAACTTACCATCACAAATGAAGAGATTCTCACACACTTAGTTGTTCTATACATGAAAAGTATCCATATCTGCTGAAGCTTGGCTGGCCATTGGCCATGTCTAGTGTTTTGGACTGGAGCTTTCTTTGAAAGCTTGGCTGGCTAGTGAGCCATGTCTAATTCCTGGACTGAAGCTTTAGACTAGCATGGCAAGATTCCTGGAATTCATATTAAAAATTTTGGAATCCTTATTTTTCCTTTTAATTTACGAAAAATATAAAATAAAAATCCAAAAAAATTAGAAAATCATAAAAATCAAAAATATTTTCTGTTTCTTGTTTGAGTCTTGAGTCACATTATAAGTTTGGTGTCACTTGCATATGCATCTTGCATTTTTTCAAAAATATCATGCATTCATAGTGTTCTTCATGATCTTCAAGTTGTTCTTGGTAAGTCTTCTTGTTTGATCTTGATAATTTTTTGTTTTGTGTCTTTTCATGTTTATCATATGCATTCTTGAATTCTTAGTGTCTAAGCATTAAAGAATTCTAAGTTTGGTGTCCTGTATGTTTTCTTTGCATTAAAAATTTTTCAAAAATATGTTCTTGATGTTCATCATGACATTCAAAGTGTTCTTGGTGTTCATCTTGACATTCATAGCATTCTTGCATGCATTCATTGTTTTGATCTAAAAATTTCATGCATTGCATAATTTTCATGTTTTCATAAAAATTCAAAAAATCAAAAAAAAAAAATATCTTTCCTTTTTTCTCTCATCAAATTCGAAAATTTGAGTTGACTTTTTCAAAAATTTTTAAAATCAAGTTGTTTCTTAAAAGTCAAATCAAATTTTCAATTTGAAAATCTTATCTTTTTCAAAATCTTTTTCAAAATTCAAATCTTTTTCAAAATTCTTAGTTATTTTCGAAAATTCCAAAAATATTTTTCAAAAATCTTTTTCTTATTTTTATACCAAATTTTCGAAAATAACTTAATCAATTAATGTTTTGATTCAAAAATTTGAAGTTTGTTACTTGCTTGTTAAGAAAGATTCAAACTTTAAGTTCTAGAATCATATCTTATGATTTCTTGTGAATCAAGTCATTAATTGAGATTTTAAAAATCAAATCTTTTTCAAAAAAACTAACTTCAATCATATCTTTTCAAAAATATCTTCTTATCTTATCTTTTTCAAAAATATCTTTTCAAAATATCTTCTCTAACCTCCTAACTTCTTATCTTTTCAAAATTTGTTTCAACTAACTAACTAACTTTTTGTTTGTTTCTTAACTTTTTCAAAACTACCTAACTAACTCTCTCTCTCTAATTTTCGAAAATATCTTCCCCCTTTTTCAAAATTTTTTTTTTATTAACTAATTATTTTTAATTTTAAAATTTTTAAAAAAAAAAAATTTTTTTCGAAAATTTCTAACATTTTTCAAAAACCATTTTTCAAAAATCACTAACTCTTTTTCAAAATAATTTTCGAAAATTATCCCTCCCCCATCTCATTCTATTTATTCATTCATATCCTAACATCTCATTTCACCTCTCTTCCATCCTCACAGTTGTGTTTCTTCCATTATATTACATTCTTTGTCTCCCCCTCTTCTTCCACTCACAAAGGGAACCTCTATACTGTGGTAAAGAGAATCTCTATTATTATTATTTTTCTGTGCCCTCTTCTTTGTCATATGAGCAGGAGCAAGGATAAGAACATTCTTGTGGAAGCAGATCCAGAACCTGAAAGGACTCTGAAGAAAAAATTAAGAGAAGCTAAAATACAACAATCCAGAGATAATCTTTCAGAAATTTTTGAACAGGAGAAGGAGATGGCAGCCGAAAATAATAATAATGTAAGGAAGATGCTTGGTGACTTCACTACACCTAATTCCAATTTACATGGAAGAAGCATCTCCATTCCTGCCATTGGAGCAAACAACTTTGAGCTGAAACCTCAATTAGTTTCTCTGATGCAGTAGAACTGCAATTGGAGCAAACAACTTTGAGCTAAAACCTCAATTAGTTTCTCTGATGCAGTAGAACTGCAAGTTTCATGGACTTCCATCTGAAGATCCTTTTCAGTTCTTAACTGAATTCTTGCAGATATGTGATACTGTTAAGACTAATGGAGTAGATCCTGAAGTCTACAGGCTCATGCTTTTCCTTTTTGCTGTAAGAGACAGAGCTAGATTGTGGTTGGATTCTCAACCCAAAGACAGCCTGAACTCTTGGGATAAGCTGGTCACGGCTTTCTTAGCCAAGTACTTTCCTCCTCAAAAGCTGAGCAAGCTTAGAGCTGATGTTCAAACCTTCAGACAGAAAGAAGGTGAATCCCTCTATGAAGCTTGGGAAAGATACAAACAGTTGACCAAAAAGTGTCCTTCTGACATGCTTTCAGAATGGACCATCCTGGATATATTCTATGATGGTTTATCTGAGCTATCAAAGATGTCACTGGACACTTCTGCAGGTGGATCCATTCACCTAAAGAAAACGCCTGCAGAAGCTCAAGAACTCATTGACATGGTTGCTAATAACCAGTTCATGTACACTTCTGAAAGGAATCCTGTAAGCAATGGGACGCCTATGAAGAAGGGAGTTCTTGAAGTTGATACTCTGAATGCCATACTGGCTCAGAACAAAATATTGACTCAGCAAGTCAATATGATTTCTCAGAGTCTGCATGGAATGCAAGCTGCATCCAACAGTACTCAAGAGGCATCTTCTGAAGAAGAAGCCTATGATCCTGAGAACCCTGCAATAGCAGAGGTAAATTACTTAGGTGAACCTTATGGAAACACCTATAACTCAACATGGAGAAATCATCCAAATTTCTCATGGAAGGATCAAAAGCCCCAACAAGGCTTTAATAATGGTGGAAGAAACAGGTTTAGCAATAGCAAGCCTTTTCCATCATCAACTCAGCAACAGACAGAGAACTCTGACCAAAATGCTTCCAATTTAGCAAATCTAGTCTCTGATCTATCTAAAGCCACTGTAAGTTTCATGAATGAAACAAGGTCTTCCATTAGAAATCTGGAAGCACAAGTGGGCCAGCTGAGTAAAAGGATCACTGAAATCCCTCCTAGTACTCTCCCAAGCAATACAGAAGAGAACCCAAAAGGAGAGTGCAAGGCCATTGACATAAGCGCCATGGCCGAACCTGTGAGGAGAGGAGAGGACGTGAATCCCAAGGAGGAAGACCTCTTGGGACGTCCAGTGGTCAATAAGGAGCTTCCCTCTGAGGAACCAAAGGAATCTGAGACTCATCTAGAGACCATAGAGATTCCATTGAACCTCCTTATGCCCTTCATGAGCTCTGATGAGTATTCCTCTTCTGAAGAGAATGAGGATGTTACTGAAGAGCAAACTGCCAAGTTTCTTGGTGCAATCATGAAGCTGAAAGCCAAATTGTTTGGCATTGATACTTGGGAAGTTGAACCTCCCTTGTTCATCAATGAACTAAGTGATCTGGATCAACTGACATTGCCTCAGAAGAGACAGGATCCTGGAAAGTTCATAATACCCTGCACCATAGGCACCATGATCTTTAAAGCTCTGTGTGACCTTGGTTCAGGGATAAACCTCATGCCCCTCTCTGTAATAGAGAAACTGGGAATCTATGGGGTGCAAGCTGCTAAAATCTCACTAGAGATGGCAGACAGCTCAAGAAAACAGGCTTATGGACAAGTAGAAGATGTATTAGTAAAGGTTGAGGGCCTTTACATACCTACTGATTTCATAGTCCTGGATACTGGAAAGAAAGAGGATGAATCCATCATCCTAGGAAGACCTTTCCTGGCCACAGCAAGAGCTGTGATTGATGTTGACAGAGGTGAAATAGTCCTTCAATGGAATGAGAACTCCCTTGTATTCAAAACTCAAGGATCTCCCTCTGCAACCATGGAGAGGAAGCAGCAAAAGCTTCTCTCCAAGCAGAGTCAACCAGAGCCCCCACAGTCAAACTCTAAGTTTGGTGTTGGGAGGCCACAACCAAACTCTAAGTTTGGTGTTGAACTCCCATATCCAAACTCTAAGTTTGGTGTTGGAAAGTCTCAACAAAGCTCTGCACATCTGTGAGGCTCCATGAGAGCCCACTGTCAAGCTATTGACATTAAAGAAGCGCTTGTTAGGAGGCAACCCAATGTTTATCTAATTCTTATTTTTATTGTTTTTCATGTTTTCTTAGGTTCATGATCATGTGGAGTCACAAAATAAATATAAAAATTGAAAACGGAATCAAAAACAGCAGAAGAAAAATCACACCCTGGAGGAGCATCTGTCTGGCGTTCAAACGCCAGAACAGAGCATAGTTCTGGCGCTGAACGCCCAGAATGGGAGCATCCTGGCGCTGAACGCCCAGAACAAGCATGGTTCTGGCGTTCAACGCCAGAAATGGCAGCAAAGGGGCGTTGAACGCCCAAAATGGGCACCAACCTGGCGCTGAACGCCCAGAGTTGTGTGCAAGGGCATTTTACATGCCTAAATTGGTGCAGGGATGTGAATGCCTTGACACCTCAGGATCTGTGGACCCCACAGGATCATCTCAGGATCTGTGGACCCCACAGGATCCCCACCTACCTCATCATCTCTCTTTCCATTCATGATCATCCCTTCTTTTTTTTTTTCCATTTACCACTTACATCCACACACCCACTACCTTCAAAAATTCAACATCTCTCTCTCACCCAATCCCACCCATATGGCCGAATACACACTCCCATCCATCTCCTCCATATCTTCTTCTTATTCTTCTATTCTTTCTTCTTTTGCTCGAGGGCGAGCAACATTCTAAGTTTGGTGTGGTAAAAGCATAGCTTTTTTGTTTTTTTTCCATAACCATTGATGGCACCTAAGGCCAGAGAAACCTCTAGAAAGAGGAAAGGGAAGACAAAAGCTTCCATCAAGGGTCTATGGCTCAGTGGTAGAACATTTGACTGCAAATCAAGAGATCCCTGAGATACCTCAAGGGATACATTTTCGTCCACACAATTATTGGAAGCAACTAAGGGTGGAACATCAAGAGCACTCCATCATCCTTCATGAAATTAGAGAAGATCTAAAAGCACTGAAGGAGGAGCAACAAAGGCAAGGAAGAGACAGAGAAGAGCTCAAGGACATCATTGATTCCTCAAGAAGGAAACGCCACCATCACTAAGGTGGATTCATTCCTTGTTCTTATTTCTTCTGTTTTTCGTTTTCTATGTTGTGTGCTTATCCATGTTTGTGTCTTCATTACATGATCATTAGTAGTTAGTAACTTTGTCTTAAAGTTATAAATGTCCTATGAATCCATCACCTCTCTTAAATGAAAAGTATTTTAATTCAAAAGAACAAGAAGTACATGAGTTTCGAATTTATCCTTGAACTTAGCTTAATTATATTGATGTGGTGACAAGGCTTCTTGTTTTCTGAATGTATGCTTGAACAGTGCATATGTCTTTTGAAGTTGTTGTTTAAGAATGTTAAATATGTTGGCTCTTGAAAGAATGATGACTAGGAGACATGTTATTTGATAATCTGAAAAATCATAAAAATGATTCTTGAAGCAAGAAAAAGCAGCAAAGAACAAAGCTTGCAGAAGAAAAAAAAAATAGGCGAAAAAAAAATAGAAAGAAAAAGCAAGCAGAAAAAGCCAAAAGCTCTTAAAACCAAGAGGCAAGAGCAAAAAGCCAATAACCCTTAAAACCAAAAGGCAAGGGCAAATAAAAAGGATCCCAAGGCTTTGAGCATCAGTGGATAGGAGGGCCTAAAGGAATAAAATCCTGGTCTAAGCGGCTAAACCAAGCTGTCCCTAACCATGTGCTTGTGGCGTGTAGGTGTCAAGTGAAAACTTGAAGACTGAGCGGTTAAAGTCAAGGTCCAAAGCAAAAAAAAAAAAAAAGAGTGTGCTTAAGAACCCTGGACACCTCTAATTGGGGACTTTAGCAAAGCTAAGTCACAATCTGAAAAGGTTCACCCAATTATGTGTCTGTGGCATTTATGTATCCGGTGGTAATACTGGAAAACAAAGTGCTTAGGGCCACGGCCAAGACTCATAAAGAAGCTATGTTCAAGAATCATCATACTGAACTAAGAGAGTCAATAACACTATTCGAAATCTGAAGTTCCTATAGATGCCAATCATTCTAAACTTCAATGGATAAAGTGAGATGCCAAAACTATTCAAGAGGCAAAAAGCTATAAGTCCCGCTCATATGATTGAAGCTCTGCTTCATTGATAGTTTGGAATTTATAGTATATTCTCTTCTTTTTATCCTATTTGATTTTCAGTTGCTTGGGGACAAGCAACAATTTAAGTTTGGTGTTGTGATGAGCGGATAATTTATACGCTTTTTGGCATTGTTTTTAGTATGTTTTTAGTAGGATCTAGTTACTTTTAGGGATGTTTTCATTAGTTTTTATGTTAAATTCACATTTCTGGACTTTACTATGAGTTTGTGTATTTTTCTATGATTTCAGGTATTTTCTGGCTGAAATTGAGGGACTTGAGCAGAAATCAGATTCAGAGGTTGAAAAAGGACTGCTGATGCTGTTGGATTCTGACCTCCCTGCACTCAAAGTGGATTTTCTGGAGCTACAGAACTCGAAATGGCGCGCTTCTAATTGCGTTGGAAAGTAGACATCCAGGGCTTTCCAGCAATATATAATAGTCCATACTTTGGCCACGAATTGATGACGTAAACGGGCGTTCAACGCCAGCCTTCTGCCCAAATCTGGCGTCCAGCGCCAGAAAAGGATCCAAAACCAGAGTTGAACGCCCAAACTGGCACAGAAACTGGCGTTCAACCCCACAAATGGCCTCTGCACGTGCAACACTCAGGCTCAGCCCAAACACACTCCAAGTGGGCCCAGGAAGTGGATTTATACATCAATTACTTACTCATGTAAACCCTAGTGACTAGCTTATTATAAATAGGACCTTTTACTAGTCTTTTTGACCATCTTTGGATTACCTTATGATCCTTTGATCACGTTTTAGGGGCTGGCCATCTCGGCCATGCCTGGACCTTCACTTATGTATTTTCATACGGTAGAGTTTCTACACTCCATAGATTAAGGTGTGGAGCTCTGCTGTTCCTCAAAGATTAATGCAAAGTACTACTGTTTTCTATTCAATTCTTCTTATTTCGCTTCTAAGATATCCATTCGCACCCAAGAACGTGATGAAGGTGATGATTATGTGTGACGCTCATCATCCTTCTCCCTTATGAACGCGTGCCTGACAAACACTTCTGTTCTACATGAATTAAGCTAGAATGAATATCTCTTAGATCTCCTAACCAGAATCTTCGTGGCGTAAGCTAGAATGATGGCGGCATTCAAGAGAATCCGGAAGGTCTAAACCTTGTCTGTGGTATTCTGAGTAGGATTCAATGATTGAATGACTGTGACGAGCTTCAAACTCGTGATTGTTGGGCGTTAGTGACAGACGCAAAAGGAGGGTGAATCCTATTCCAGCATGATCGAGAACCGACAGATGAATAGCCGTGCCGTGACAGGGTGCGTGAGCATATTATTCACTGAGAGGAGGGGATGTAGCCACTGACAACGGTGATGCCCTTGCATAAAGCCAGCCATGGAAAGGAGTAAGACTGATTGGATGAAGATAGTAGGAAAGCAGAGGTTCAGAGGAACGAAAAGCATCTCCATTCGCTTATCTGAAATTCCTACCAATGATTTACATAAGTATCTCTATCCCTATTTCATTATATAATATTCGAAAACATCTTTATCACTTTATATCTGCCTGACTGAGATTTACAAGGTGACCATAGCTTGCTTCATACCAACAATCTCCGTGGGGTTCGACCCTTACTCACGTAAGGTATTACTTGGACGACCCAGTGCACTTGCTGGTTAGTTGTATCGAAGTTGTGACAAATTATGAATGTTTAATCCCGATTACGCGTACCAAGTTCCTCACATGCCAGGAATAGTTCGAGCCTGGACATCACAATTTCGTGCACCAGTACTAAAAAGAAAGTACCTAAAGGTTGGAAGGACAAAAAAGTCCCAACTGAAGGCCTTTCACCTGGCATGAGAGTTGTTTTCACTAAGAATCCAATCCTACTACATACAGTGAGCCATGTCCTATCTCTAGAGCATGTAGAGCTCATTCATGAGAGGACAGGAAGAAAATTCACTGTAAGGGGCGAAAATCTGAGCCCTTACTCACCTCCTTAAGGAGCTGAAGGTCAAGCTAGTGACTTTAAAAGAGCGCTTGTTGGGAGGCAACCCAACTTTACTCAACCATTTATTTTCTTTTTGTTTTTTCTTTTAGTTGTCAGAGTCGTGATCATGTGCATCGATCAAGAGACAGATTTCACAGCAGTGAAAACAGAACACTCCAAGTGGAGTGTTAAAGTTGAACACCAGCAAGGAAGCCCTCTTGGGCGTTCAACGCCCCAAGAGGGGAGCATTGTTAGCGTTGCACGCCAGCTAGGGAGCAGCCCCTGGGCATCCAAATGCCAATGCAGAGAAGCAAGGAATCTGGAATTCCCTAGCCTCTAAGGACTAAGAGGTCCCACAAAAGCTCCACCTACCCCACCTTCTTCTACTATACTTTGCTCGAGGACGAGCAAAACTCTTAATTTTGGTGTTGCAAAAGCTTTTCTTTTGTGTTGTACCACTCCTAAGTATGGAAGAAGAGGATGGAGCAAATTAGAGAGCATGCACATAAACTTGTGTAGCCACCTCAACAGAGATAAAGGAGTGACATAGAAGAGATCAATCACTACATGGGAACCTCCAGGAGGAGCATTGGCCGCCATCATTCAGGTGGATTCATTCTCTTTTACTCCTTTTCTATTATTTTTCTATTTTTTATCTGTTTATTTATCTGCTCTCTTGTTCTAGTTGCATGATCATTTGCATTGATGTCTTAAAGATGTAAAATGTTCCATATATCTCTCACCTTGCTTAAATAAAATTTTTATCTAAAAAGAATTGAGAGATGCATAAATTTCAGGTTTAAAATAAGATAGGTTTAATTAGTTTAATTAGTTTGATGTGGTGTCATTTGCTTTTATTTTCTGAATGTATGAAATAAACAATGCATATTTGAAGTTGTTATTTTAGAATGTTGGCTCTTGAAAGAATAAGGAAAAAGGAAAAATATTATTGATAATCTAAAAAAATCTAAAAATTGATTCTTGAAGCAAGAAAAAGCAGCAAAAAGCAAAAGAAAAAGCATGTTGCAAAAGAAAAAAAAATTATATGCATGCAAGAAAGAAAAATGGCGAAAAGAAAAAGGCATAGATAGTAAAAAAAAAAAAAAGAAAAATCCATTACTGCCCAAAAATGTAGGAAAAGGAGGGCAGATTGAAAAAGCAGGTAACCCTTTAAATCAAAAGGCAAGGGTAAAAAAGGCGCAAGGCTTTGAGCATCAGTGGATAGGAGGGCCCAAAGGAATGAAATCCTGGCCTAAGCGGCTAAACCAAGCTGTCCCTAACCATGTCCTTGTGGCATGAACGTGTCAAGTGAAAAGCTTGAGACTGAGTGGTTAAAGTCGTGGTCCAAACCAAAAATAGTGTGCTTAAGAACTCTGGACACCTCTATCTGGGGACTCTAGCAAAGCTGAGTCACAATATAAAAAGGTTCACCTAGGTAAAGTGTCTGTGGCATGAATGTATTTGGTGGTAATATTGGAAAATAGAGTTCTTAGAGTCATGGCCAAGACTCAGAAAGCTGTGTTAAAGAATCAAAATAAGTTTAACTAGGAGAGTCAATAATATCATCTGGATTTTAAGTTCCTAAAGATACCAACTTCTCTGAGTTTTAATGGATAGTGAGATGCCAAAACTATTCGAAGCAAAAAGCTACTAAGTCCCGCTCATCTGATTGTAACTAAGCTTTATTTGAAACCTAGAAATTTATTGTATCTTAATTTTATTTTTTTTATCCTACTGTGTTTTTAGTTTCTTGGGGACAAGCAATGGTTTAAGTTTGGTATTGTGATGAGCGGATATTTTATACGCTTTTTGACATCACTTTCATATAGTTTTTAGTAGTTTTTGTTTAGTTTTTATTAAGTTTTTATTATGTTTTCATAGGTTTTAGTGTTAAAATAATATTTTTGGATTCTACTATGAGTTTTTGTATTTTTGGGCAATTTTAGGTATTTTCTGGCTGAAATTGAGGAGCTGGAGTAGAAGTCTGATTCAGAGACAGAGAAAGCACTGCAGATGCTGTCCAAATCTGGCCTGCTTGCACTCGGAAGGGGTTTTATGGAGCTACCAAAGTCTGAATGGAGCTCTCTCAATAGCAATGGAAAGATGATTTCCAGAGCTTTCCAACAATATATAATAGTTCATCCTTTGTTTCGGATTAGAAGGCCCAAAACTGGCGTCCAATGCCAGCTTCCTGCACCCTTCCAGACGTCCAGCGCCCAAAGTGTAGAGCTCAACGTCCAAAGGCCCAGAAAGGACCCCTGGCTGGCATTCCACACCTAAGAGACCTTAATGCACGTGGATCTCATCAAATCTCAGCCCAAACACTCACCAAGTGGGCTCCAAAAGTAGATTTTAGCACTAAATAGAGTATTTTACCCTTACAAGTCATCTATTTAGTATTTAAGGGATTAACTTTATGTAATTCAGTCTTTGGACCACTTTTCATCACTCTCCAATTTAGGAGAGCTCCTTACACATCTTTCCCTTTGTTTTTATTATTAGTATGAATTTGTAAACCTCCTAGGTTGAGGGGAGGAGCTCTGCTGAGTCCTATGAATTAATTAAAGTACTATTTCTTCTTCTTCGATCCATGTCTGATCTATCTCAAAGATGTATATCGCGATCTTCATCGTGATAAACAGGACGATCTGACAAATTGACTTTGTTCATCATATTAAGATGAATGTGCCTGACAAACACCCGCGTCTACTTGGGTTCGTGTGAATACTTGTCCAGAAAGTAGGAGCCAACAGCTATGGATTTACATCTCTCAGACGGTTAATCCACGATTTCGTTGGGGACTTCTCGAGACACAAGTTCAGCCAATCTCCGGGGTGATTAAGGTCTCCGTGGTATAGGCTAGATCCAAGAAGCAGCGTTCTCTGATTCGAAAGATTCTACCTTGTCTGTGGAGTTTTGAGTAGGATCCCCAAGAGAATGGATTGCTATGCACTTCATCCTCCATTGGATTGAATACCAAGGGCCCTGGCGTTCATTCTGTAGCAGAGGAGATCAGAGACCATTGGCGTGGCTTTGATCACTTATGCCTACCATAGAAGAAGATCATTCACAAGCAAAGAAGACGGTAGTAGCAGAGTTACTTTAGAAAGACAAAGCAAGTCCAATTCTCAATCTAATCCTATCGCTTATTCCTTTTAATATATCCAAGCATTTATATCATATAACCATTCAAGGTTTACATAATATTGTTCAACTCCTTCTGATTCTGCCTGACTAAGACCTGCAAGACAACCATAGCTTGCTTCAAGCCACAATCCTTGTAGGATCGACCCTGACTCGCTCAGGTATTACTTGGACGACCCAGTGCACTTGCTGGTACTGCAGCTGCTGTACGAAATAGTGTGGGTTTTGTGTACACGTGTACCACCCATCTTCTCAGGAATATATTTAAACCCCTAAGTAGAACTTTTTTGACTTAGTCACTCTGGTCTCCAACCTCTCTAAGACCACTGATAGTTTCAGAACTGAAACAAGGTCCTCCATCAGAAATTTGGAGGTACACATTGGTCAACTGAGCAAGAGAATCCCTAAGACTCCTCCTGACACTCTTCTAAGTAACACTGAAGTAAACCCAAGAGAAGAGTGCAAGGCCATCACCACTGAGGCTGAGGCCGAATCTGGAGAGACTGGGATGGCGTTGAACGCCAGTGAAGAGCATATCACTGGGCGTTTAACGCCCATCCTGGCACCAGAGCTGGTGCTGAACTCCAGAAAGGAAGCCCTCACTGGGTATTCAATGCCCAAAATGGTAAAGGAACTGGCATTTAATGTCAGTAAGGGTATACAGCACGGGTGTTCAACGCCCAAAGGGCCATCAAAGCTAGCATTGACACACCAGGAAAGGCACACCCTCTGAGTGCTCAATACCCACTCAAGATATCCCTATCCAAGAACTAAAGAAAGCCAAGGCTCAAATAGAGACCATAGAAGTTCCTTTGCATGCACTTCTGCAATGCATGAGTTCTAATGAACACTCATCCTTTGATGAGGATGAAGACACTAGGGAAGAGCAAGTTGCTTGGTACCTAGGAGCTCTCATAAAGCTGAATGCCAAGCTCTTTGATACAAAGCCTATGGAGGAAGAACCTCCAGTGGTTACCAAAGAATTCAATGCTTTGGCTCAGTAGAAGCTACTTCAGAAGCTTTCAGACCCTGGATGCTTTCTGATTCCTTGCACCATAGGCACTATAACCTTCCATAACCATTGAGAAGGCTCTGTGTGACCTAGGGTCAAGTATAAACCTCATGTCACTCTCTGTAATGGAGAAGTTGGGAATCTTTGAGGTACAAGCTACAAATATCTCGCTAGAAATGGTAGACTGATAAATTTCAATTTTGTGGTTTATATTGTGTAGAATTTGGGGGGTTTTGTCAATATTTTCCACACTTATTCACTTAAATAACATGGTTTTGTGTTCTCTTCCTAATATTGCTTCATGATGGAAAACATGCATCTTTTGCCTTAAAATTGCCATATTTTGATCCTCTTTTATTACCATTAGATGCCATGATATGTTTGTTGAGTAATTTCAGAGTTTATAGGGCAAGAATGGCCTAGAAGAGAGAAAGAAAGCATGCACAAGTGGAAGGAACATGAAAAATTGGATTTTGGAAGATCAGCTGCGACGTGCACATGCACCTCATGCGCACGCGTGGGTGCAGGAAGCTAGATATGGCGCGCGAAGAATGGCGCATCTACGTGAATTGGCGAAATCTCCATCGACGCGCATGTGTGCTTGGCGCGTACGCATGGATCGCAAAATTCAGGCGACGCGCACGCGTACATGACGCGTACGCGTGACGAGCAGCACATGACCTCATTAAAGAAATCGTGCCTGGCAATTTCTGAGGCTCAGCAGGCCCAAATTCAAGCTGATTCTGCATGGAAAAGACCCAGGAACTCAAGGGGGAAAAAGGGGGGGATCATCCATTAGACACTTAGACACAATTTTTGCTAGTTTTTGGTTCTTGTTCTTCTAGAGAGAGAAACCCTTATTCCTCTCTAGATCTAGTTTGATTTTGATCTCCCATTGCTAAATTTTTGAATTGGATTTTGTTAATTCCTAGTTATGATTACTGTTCATACCCTGGGTCGAACTGTCTGACCCGGGATGTTTAGCGACAAAGCAACCGACCTCTTCAGGTCGTACTATCTGACCTCTTCTCAAAGAGCTCGGCCAAATTTCCAAGAAAGCCCAATAAAGGGTCCAAATAGAGGAATACGACCCCAATCCAAAGGCAGCCCAAGCCTGTAGAGATAAGGACGGTTCCCTTGAAGATAAGATGACCTCACTCAAAGATAAGATAAGATAAGATAACTAACTTATCTTATCAACAAAGGTCACTCCACATCATTATAAATACCCTGGAGCACCCAGGTATAACACATACTCTGATTATACCAAAAACCTGCTCAATACCCTTGCTAACTTAAGCATCTGAGTCCCTTGCAGGTACCACCACCATCTGGTGAC
Source organism: Arachis hypogaea (assembly GCF_003086295.3). NCBI lineage: Eukaryota > Viridiplantae > Streptophyta > Magnoliopsida > Fabales > Fabaceae > Arachis > Arachis hypogaea. The sequence goes on along the minus strand of NC_092052.1, from coordinate 95,820,461 downwards.
AAAGGATCGGCAGCACTGTCAGCCCAACACGCCGGATACGTCAGCTCCGACCAACACAAAAGATCTCGTCCGAGATCGACCAACAGTTTCAGGTAACCCTCGGCCCAGAACATAAAGTTATAAAAGTAATCCCTGGAAGAGACCTGAACAAGGTCCAAGAAAGAGGATTACTAAAATAACTTAGAAGGGCCCGACATGGTGAAGTCGGCCCAAAACATAAAGTTATAAAAGAAATCCCTGAAAGAGACCTGAACAAGGTCCAAGAAAGAGGATTACTAAAATAACTTAGAAGGGCCCGACATGATGAAGTCGGCCCAGAACATAAAGTTATAAAAGTAATCCCTGAAAGAGACCTGAACAAGGTCCAAGAAAGAGGATTACTAAAATAACTTAGAAGGGCCCGACATGATGAAGTCGTCCCAGAACATAAAATTATAAAAGTAATCCCTGAAAGAGACCTGAACAAGGTCCAAGAAAGAGGATTACTAAAATAACTTATAAGGGCCCGACATGATGAGGTCGTCCCAGAACATAAAGTTATAAAAGTAATCCCTGAAAGAGACTTGAACAAGGTCCAAGAAAGAGGATTACTAAAATAACTTAGAGGGGCCTGACATGATGAAGTCGGCCCAGGACAACAAGTTATAAAAGTAATCCCTAAAAGAGACCTAACAAAGGTTCAAGAAAGAGGTTTAGTAGAAATAACTTCGATAAGACTAACATGACGAAGTCGGCCTCCCAAAAACCTTAACGTTATAAAAGGTAATTCCTAACAGAGACCTGAACAAGGTCCAAACAAAACGGGATTACTAGAAATAACTTCAGGCCAAAAATGAGGAAGCCGACATACAAAATTGGATCCAAACATCCACAACCTCAAATGAATCAAGCCACAAGTATGAAATATTAAAGGCAATCCAAAGAGGTTGGACAACAAAGTTCCAACACTTCCAAAAAACCTAAAAAGGTACCAAGACAGGTGCAGACAGACATGTTACGAAAAACACAAGTTATAATAATAACAAACTCAAGAGGCTACCAAAATCATCTCCAAGAGCTTGGAAACTACTTTGTTTTTCAAAATAAAGTTGCTAAACAATCAACTAAGAAAGTAGCAAAAAGTCAGAACCACCATTTACAAAATATAAAGTTCAAAATCCCACAAGCCGGGCTATCCACACAAACATCCAGAAAAATCATTGAGGATCCAAAGGCTTCTCAGCAGCATCAACACGGGGTGAAGGAGGACGAGTCTGAAGAGGCGCCGCATCCACAGTCCCATCATCCCGGTTCAAGATTTGACAATCAGGTTCTAACTCGGGATGACCAGCCTCAGCTGAAGGAGCTGAAGAAGTTGGCAAAACAGAAGCTTTGGTGGCAGGCACTGAAGGAGGGTCGACATCATCATCATCAGGGTCATCAGGGACAATCTTACCGTCCCTCACAACATTGTCTAAACTGAAGAGAGTAAGATCGAGCTCGGGTGCAAGAACCCGAATCTGCTCCTTCAGGTTCTCATAAGCATCATTTATGCTACCTACAAGGTGACCCTAGAGCTCGGTATAATCAGCTCGGGCAGGCTCTAGATCATCCCTGAGACACATAATCTCTCTATAGGTCGTGACATAACTCTCCTTGTGCCTCAACGCCGTGTCTTCAGCCAACTTCACAGAAGCCGCCAAGGCAACAGAACTAGCCTTCTCACCCTCCAACTTTTTCTCTAGCTTGGTCACCTTCACCTTGATCTCCTCCTTCAAACACATCATCCGATCGAACTCCAACTTGTCCTGCTCTATAAAGGCCTTCGTAGCATGAAGAGGAAGTTCTTGGGCAGTCCGATATAAGGCCGCCCCCATGTGTGCCATATTGATGCTACTTCGAGTAATAAAATCCAGATGGCAAAGAAGAGAAACATCATCAGTAGGGATGGTACCATAAGGACCGATCTGCTGGTCGACAAACTTAACAGCATCAAAGTCAGGGGCATCAAGGTTAAAAGGCTCGGCTATTTTTTGATTTTTTGGAGGAGGAGCTACGGTGGGAGAAGAGTTAGCAGCAGAAGACTGAAGAGGATCAACTAAACGAGTTGAAGGGGTAGGGATTACCCTTCCCGGCCCTGAAGCAACTGAGACCGGTTTCCTAGGAGGAACCTGGGAAGATCCCTCGCCAGCAGCCTTGGACAATGCAAGCTGAGCTGCGGTAGCCTTGTTGGCCTTCTTAAAGGCCTTTATGGAATCTGAAGTCTTGGCCATCTCTGAAACAAATAGAAGACTAGAAAAGCCAAGTTACAAATTAGAAAAGAAGACAAATTTGAAAAGAAGTAAAAATAGATAGAAAAAAGAAGTCGACCACTACCCAGCTCAGTTTGGAGAAGCGAAGGGTCCCCTAAAAACCTTTTAGTGTCAAGGTAAGGAGGTTGCCCCCAATTCTCCTCCAACACACTCACAAAGGCCTGCTCGACCTCGTCCAACATCTCCTACGAATACTTCAACACAACAACATTCTTTTGCCACTCTAAGTGAAAAGTAGGTTCATCATTCTCATCCAAGAAAAAGGGGTGAGCACCTTCAACAGCTCGGATCTTGAAAAAGTAGTTTTTAAAATCACGGAAAGATTCGTCGTACATGGAAAAACTTTCTTTCCCTGAGAAGCTCAAAAAGAAACCTAGGCAGCCTTCTTTTTAACCACCCCAGGTTTTGTTAAAACAAAAAGATAAAAGAAGAGGGATTGGGAAGAATGGACACCCAGTTCACGAGACAGCAATTGAAAGATTTTTATAAAGCCCCATGAGTTGGGGTGCAGTTGGGATGGAGCTACATTACAAGACCATAACAGGTTGGTCTCAAATGAAGTGAAAGGAAGAGTAATATTTATCTGACTAAAAAAGAAGTCATATGCATAGATAAAGGGATGGTCTCCAACAACTCGAGTAAAAAAACAAACTCTCTCTTCTGAAATAGGAGATACAAGCTCATAATTCTTTTCCTCACAACTATTACTATAAACCCTATGAAACTTCCTAAGCTGTTCACAAAATTTAGAATCAACCAGTGAAATACACAGAAGAACCATAGAATCCACCCAGTCGGACATGCCATCAGGAACTTTGGAGGAGACCTCAACAATATTTCTGTGAGAGGAAGACATGGTCAACTAATCCTACAACAAAGAAAAAAGAGGAATTACTAAATAAACAACTCGACCATAATTAAGAAATCAACTCGGACAAAAATGACTAAGAGCAACACAAACAGCAAAAAGGACACCCCAGGATCCACACCAAAGACCCAGGGGCATCCTTTGGAGGCAATCAGGGGACAAGGGCTCAGGAAAAATCTACAGGCCTACATCTCTATACGTCCTAATAGGAAGATAATAACCCCTTTTCAACTAAAGCAGTGACATGAAGAAAAATCAAAACAAGCCACCAGAAAATTGCTATCTTCCACAAAGTTCATCAGCAAAGAAAACTACTAACATGGTGAAAGTCATCAAAGAAGCAATCTTTGAGAAAGCAATCAGATTCATAAACCCCAATAACAACATGCAGTTCATAAAAGAAGAACACAATCCAGAAAGCAATAAATGGCACGAACCCTAGAAATGCAGAAGAATCATTTCAAAATCAAAAAATACCCCCACAACAGTAACCAGCAGATGCATGGAGAAACAAAAAAGGTTCAAACTTTACAAAGTCAAGCCAGAAATAGAACAATGCAAGTGACAAAGGAATTAAAGAAGAGGAAGGAAGAACTAACCTGAAAAAAGGGGATAGCTCTGAAGAAGGTTGAAAGCCAGAGCGACAAAACCGGAAAATGCCTCTCAAGCAAAGCACCAGCAAAGTACTAACCAAATGCCGCAGAGAAAATAGCGAAAAGGCAAAACAGAAAGACAGAGAGAAAAGAGGGGAAGTTACAGAAAAGAGAAACCGTTTTCTTGAGTGTAAAATTCAAAATAAAGAGGCTAGAGAAACGGAGCATTAAAAATCAATTAATGAGGGTATTAAACCCTCGCACATTCCCAAGACCAGAGCACTAATACAAAGCGTGCGCTTTTAGAAGAAATGAAAAGAAAATGTTTCGTATTCAGTAGAAGACACTACAAAGAAGAACTTGACAAGATGCTCGAGTTCGGCTTCACCAGAGAAGGATCGAAGTCTAAGACTCGACCTCAAAAGAAAGACCGAGCTCGAGCAAGGGCACTATTCATACCCTGGGTCGAGCTGTTCGACCCGGGATGTTTAGCAACAAATCAACCGACCTCTTCAAGTCGTATTATCCGACCTCTTCTCAAAGAGCTCGGCCAAATTGCCAGGAAAGCCCAATAAAGGGCCCAAATAGAGGAATACGACCCCAATCCATAGGCAGCCCAAAGCCTGTAGAGATAAGGGCGGTTCCCTTGAAGATAAGATGACCTCACTCAAAGATAAGATAAGATAAGATAACTAAATTATCTTATCTAAAAAGGTCACTCCATATCATTATAAATACAATGGAGCACCCCGGTATAACTCATACTCTGATTCTACAAAAAATCTGCTTAATACCCTTGCTAACTTAAGCATCAGAGTCTCTTGCAGGTACCACCACCCTCCGGTGACAAAGGATCGGTAGAACTGTTAGCCCAACACGCCGGATACGTCATCTCCGACCAACATAGAAGATCTCGTCCGAGATCGACCTACAGTTTCAGGTAACCCTCGGAACAATTACTTAATTTGAATTCCCTAGTGTAATTTTTCTTAGATCTTGTGTTGAGTTACGTTATCTTGTTATTTTCCAATTTTCCAATCATGTTATGAATATTGTAGATCTTGAATTCTATAAGTACATTGATGTTTTCTATGATTATTAGCGTTAATTGAGTTGTTCTTTATGGATAATTGTTAGTGGGTCCTTATAATTTCCAATTTAATTGTAATTTGAGTATGTCTTTTGTTAATGGCTACCATGTGTTTGATGAAATGTTGATAAACCCCATTTGGAAGGTTTATCTTGTGTTAAATTTAGATGGTTTTGTCAACCTTTTTCTCATTTATCGAATGAAATAGCATGGTTTTATAACTTCTCCTTTAATTGTGCTTAAGAGTGAAAGCATGCTTTTTTGGTCTCAAAATAGCTAAACTTAATTCACCTTGATTCCATTAGATGCCTTGATATGTTTGTTAAGTGATTTCAGATTTAGGAGGCAAGGATTGGATTGAGGGAATGAAGAAAAAGCATGTAGAAATGGAGAACTCATGAAGAAATGAAGGAATCGCAAAGCTGTCAAGCCCGACATCTTTGCACTTAATCGACCATGACCTGAGCTACAGAGGTCCAAATGACGTGGTTCTAGTTGCATTGGAAAGCTAACATCTGGGGCTTCAAAATAATATAAAATTTGTCAGGGTTGCATCGCGTTTAGGGGTGCGCACATGCACTGTATGTGTACATGCCGATGTTGCACGTGATTTATTTAATGTAACTCGTGGCCAGTGATTTCTGGTGCATTTTGGGGCCCAATCCAACTTATTTCTGATGTTATTTAACCCAAGAATTGAAGAGAGATGGGGCATCTAGTTAATTAGGGAGTTTTACTTTAGTTTTATCATGATTTAGTTAGTTTCTATAGAGAGAAGCTTTCTCTTCACTATAGAATTAGGAGTAGGTTAGATCTAGATTAGGAATTCTTAGATCTAGGTTAATTTCATGCTTTGATTTACTTTTCCTTTTGTAATTCTTCTTCTTCTACATCTATTCTCTCTAGTTTAGCATTTAATTCTTGTAATTCTCTACTTTTATGTTGATGCACTTTTGTTCTTCTATTTTTCTTTAATGCAATTCATATTTTCATGTTCCTTTATTGTTCATTTGATTTGTTGTTGTTTAATTCCTTGCAATTGAGTAGTGTAGATTTACTTTCCTTGAAATTTTACTATGTTTTCCTTTTATGCCTTCCAAGTGTTTCATAAAATTCTTGTTTGGATTTTAGAATAGAATTTTATGCTCTTGGCTTGGGAAGGTAACTTAGGAACTCTTGAGTTACTAATGTCCAAGTAATTGACGATTAGGAGCCATTAACTCTAGATATCACTAGTTGATTTGGTGGAGAATTAGGACTTATGGACTTGGATTGATATAGCTCACTTGACTATTAGTTAGGGGATGACATAGTGGGATTAATCCTTGCTAATTCTCATATTGTGGTTAGTGATAAGGATAGAGATCCTTGACCACCAACCTTTGCCAAGACCTTTTTAGTTGTTAGTTTATTTTCATTGCCATTTACATTTCATGTCTCTTATCCCAAAAAACCCCAAAATATCTCATAACCAATAACAAGACATTTTATTACAATTCCTAGGGAAAACGACCCGAGGTTCCAATACTTCGGTTTATAAATTTAGGGGTTTGTTTTAGTGACAAACAATCTTTTGTATGAAAAGATTATTGTTTGGTTTAGAAACTATACTTTGCAACGAGATTTCATTAGTGAAATTCTAAACAATCAAAAATCCAATCATCAAAATGGCGCCGTTGCCGGGGAATTACAATGGTGTTATGTTATTGGTTATTGTATATATGTGAATATTGTGAATAGCTTTATTTTTGGATTGCTTGTTAGTTTTTGATAGTTTTAAGACTTTGTTTCATTCTTTCTTATTAGATTTTGTTTCTATTTTCTCTTCTCATTATGAATTCTCACTTTTGCTATGAGTTTGGTTCTAACTATGTTGTAGGAAATTGGAGCTACAATAAAGATGTGTATCAAGGATGGGACAACCAAAGGTGGGAGGAACCTTTTGTATATGATCAATCTTCATGGCAACAACCTCCACTAATAGACTATGAACATGAGCCATTCTTTGATGCATATCAATCCAATGGCTATGGTGAGTCTCCTTGTGACTTTCAAGAACCACCACCATTCGCCTACGAGTCATATCCTCTACATGAACCTCAACCGTACTCACAAGCCCCCTACTACCAAGCACCTCCATGTGACCCTAATCCATATCCATCTTACCAACCACCTTTTGAACCATACGAGCTATACATGGAACCACCATTCCAATATCCATACTCCCAAGAACCACCTCAATACACACCACCATACCCTTACCAAGAAGAATCACCTTCCTACCATGAACCCTTTCTCCAAGTCAATGAACCCTCTTATCCACTCCAATCCCCAATGGATGAAATCCTTAGCCTTATACTTCAAGGGCAAGGAGAAATGCAAAGGAAGACACTAGAATTTGTTGCTACCTTGACCATGGTAGTAAGCATTTTAGCCTTTAAATGCTTGAGCACTCAAAGCACTCCCATGGCTACATGTGGAGAAATAAATGAAGAGCATAATATGAATGAGAGATTGGTGGAGCATGAGGGAAGTTGCTTTGTTTTAGAGCAATTGGAGGAGCATATGATTATAGAAGAAAAGGAAGAAGTGGTTGAAGACCTAGGAGATGCGAAACTTCCTTGGGAACCTAGAGTTGAAGAGAACCTCTCCAAGAAGATCGAATTTGATGTTGAGGGGGAGAGTGCATAACCTCCAAAATAATTGTTTAATGAAGACTTGAAAGGAAGGAAGCAAGAATTGAGTTCCCTTGGTGATGAAGATCATGCATCCAATCTTCTTGGTGGTGAATCCTTTGAATTTGAAGAACCTTCTCCCAACGAGATGGAAAGCAATGTAGAGGTAGATTTCTCTCAACCTACCCTTTATGCTTTGAGTGATGGAGAAGAGTTAGATGAAATTGATGAACAAAGGATTGAAGAAGAAATTTGTGAAGAGGTGGAAGTGGACAAGGAAGACCACAAGGGAATAGAGCTTGAAATGACATTGGAGATACCTCTCCCCAAGCCATCACCATCCATTCTTTCATTCATGTGGGAAAATTCCTTATACTTAAGCTTTATTATTCCCCTTAAATATGGTTTGATAGAGACGGATGGCTAATTTAGATATATTTGTGGCTTTAAGAGCAAGAGGGAGATAGTTAGTGGTTGGCATTATAAGGGTTGGTATAGAGCTAGATCGCTTGGGTCTAGGAGGATGTTTGGTCGCTTACATGAGAGTTCTAAAGTCATGCCACCCGGATGGACTAATAATGATCAACTTCAAGACGGGTGTGAAAATAAAGTGTTAATCCCAGATCACACAAGGAGAATTAATTTTGGGAGCCCCAAGCTTGTGAAGAACTCCATCAAAACTTGACTCAATCCATGAGAAATCTTGGGGAACAATGGAGAACTAAGCATTGGTGGATGTTCTAAGATAGCTTCAAGCACAAGCCACCTTGAAAGGAGCTCCCCATAAGTCCAAGTTAAGGAACAAAAGTGCTAGGTGGGAGACACCCCACCATGGTAAATTCTTTTCATTTTTCTCTTTTGTACATATTGGTAAAAGTAGTTTAAGTTCATGTTTTAATTAGTTTGTTGAGTTTATTTGGTAGTATAATATGTTAAATAAGGTTTTAGGGTATTTTGGTAGTTGTTCGGAGGTTTGGAAGGCTTGGTTTGGTACAAGAACTTGGACAAATTTTGAAAAACAGAGCACCAACCCACGCGTGCGCGCACTTGACGCGTACGCGTGACCCAAGCATTTTCGACCATCCACACGCACCCGTACATGGCGCGTACGCGTGGATGCAAAAATTCCACCCCCAGCCAAAAACCCGAGAGTTAGGCCTGCACTGTGCGAACATTGGGCCTAAGGCACAAACCAACCTGCGTGTACGCGCACTTGGCCATTTTCTCATCTTTCATTTTCTTTTGTCCATTGCATTCGCATACTTTTATTCTTTGCATTTTTATTTTGTTTTTATAGCCTGTTTTTACTTTATTTTTTTCGAGTTTCTTATTTTAATAATGGTGTTGAATTCGCTTACTCAATTGTTGAGAATTTCTTGCATTATTTTGGTGCTTCGTGACTTGTTTGATATTGTTGGGTGTAACATCCCGCATTTTTGAAAATCTAAATATAAATAAATTGTGATTTTATCTTATTAAATTTAAACTTTATAATTTTAGAAATTATTTTGTTAAAAATAATTAAATAGATTCGGAGATAGTTTTATTTCGAATCAATTAATATTTTTAAGTAATCTAATTATAAGGGAATATTTTGTATAATTTTAGTAATTGAAAAATAATAAAGAATTGTACAATTTAATTTAAGTAACTTTTATCCTGAAAAAGTTACGATTTATTTTACTAATTTGATATCTTATTTTATGAATTAATTAATTAAGAGTAATTAAATTAGTTTTATTAATATTTGAAGTTTAAGTTAATTAATATTCTTATGTAATTTTTATAATTGGTTATCTCATATGCTTTGGAAATAAAATTTAGTAATGGAAGTGTTATATATTTAATTTAAGTAATTTCTATTATGAATGAATTATGGTTTATTTTATTAGTTTGAACTTTTAGAGATTAATTTATTAGGAATGATTAAATGGATTTTTATAAATACTTTAAGTTTAAGTAATTTTATTATAGTTAGATATTTTGTAAATTGAAATTAAAGTTTCAGATATAGAAAAATAATAGAGATTTGTATGATTTAATCTAGAAAATTGATATTTGAATTTAAATTGTACTTTACAAAATATAATTAACTTGTTCATTTTATAATGTAAATTAGAAATAATTGATTGAACTTAGAAATATGTTGATAAATAATGTTCCTAAATATTTTTAATAGAGTATATTTGATTCTAAAATTACTGTACCCTTCAATTTTATCAAAATATCTATTCATATCTATCCATATTACTTTATAAAATCCTAATTTCTAACCCTAATTCCTAAAATTAACTCAGAACCCTAATTTCCCCAATTCCTAAACCTAACCGCCGCAGCCTCACCCTCTTTCAACGTACAAACGCATACACACTGAAGAAATGGGGAAACAGAGAGAAAGATCTGAGAAAGAGAGGGAAGCGAAGGGAGACGGAGCTGGCTGGGCCTCGCTGCCGTCGCCGTCGAGCTGAGGGAAAGACAGGGAGCTTCACCGCACCGTCATCCAACCGGTCGAGTCTGCTGCCTCACCGCCGCCTCCTTCGTCGCGCGCTACTGCCGGCCTGGAATCGCCGCCACTGCACCTTGCCCGCTTGTCGCCGCCATTTCGTGGAGTCCGCTCTGGTGCCGGTTGAACAGGGATGAGGGAGAGGCTTCGAGAGAGAGATGCAATGGAGGTTAGAGGGAAGAGCTGCCATCACCGCAGTTCCGTCTATGAAGCCTGAGCTCGTGTTGCCGTCCTGAGCTTCGGCGCCGCTGTGGAGGAGAGTGGAGTAGTCACCGTCGTTGGAGAGAGGGAGAGCCAGAGGAGGACGAGACGTGTGAGAAAGGAGACACACAGGGGAGGAACTGTTCCTCTGCCGCCGCTATCGCCGGAATTCCTGGTCGCCGTCGTCGTTCATGGTGAGTCAGTTAAGTCATAGCCATGAGAACCACTACCTCTGAACCCCAGTTGTTCTGTTGCAATCCTGTATTTTCCTCTGATATTCTCGACTCTGTTCTGCTTCTCTTTTGTTTTGTCATTCTTATTTCGTTGGTGTCCCTGCTGTTCTAACCGATTGGATTGATGCTGCTGCTGCTAAGACGTATGCCCTGCTCTCTGGTTTCTGTTTTCCCGAGTACCAGAGCTGCTGCTCCATTCCTGTATTTCTTTTGGTAAGATAGGTTTTGTTCTACAATCAATATTTTGATTACTGCTCCTTTGATAATCTGTTCTGTTTTACCCTTGCATTTGCTTCAGCCTCTATTAAATTCCCTTCCAAAATTGTTGTTGCTGCTACTAGAGTTGTGGGTGATGCTGCTGCCGTTGATCCGAGATGCCAAACTGTTGCTGCTACTACTTTGAGATGATATGGCTGCTATTAAGGTTGTTGTTCATGAGTGCAGCATTCCCAATTTCTATGAATTTCGACACTTTGAGGTAGGGGGTTTAAAACGATTTTAATTTAAGAATGCCTACAAGGTTTATTGAATAACTGCAAATAGATTTAATAGCTGTGAGTAATTGATTGATTATGTAATTGTTGAATTGTGGCTGAAATTGTGATTGGAATGGTTGAGGTTGTGATTTGGAATTGTTGATTTGTGATATTGATTGATTATGTGGATTGGGAATTGCTTGATGACTAATTGTTGAGAATTTCTGAATTTTAATGGGTTATGTTGGATTTGTTGCCGTTGAGTTGTTATTTGGTATATTGTAATGTTAATGAACTTGGTTGGTGGTTGATTTGGAATTGGTTTTGAGGGGTTTTGAAAGGGTTGGATTTTGAATACTAAATAGATTGCTGAAAAACTGATTTTTGAAATTAAAAGGTGACTTTGGAAGTGAATTAGTTATCCAACGATAATCGAAATGATATAAGAGCAAAGGCTGAGTAAAGTATAATAAAAGTTGTTGTTGGGACTCAATTTTGAGAAGTTTGAATTAACTATAGAACTAGTTATGATTCCTCAAAGTTAAAATGTAAAACTTGATTTTCTGCATTATTTTTAGAGGAAGCCGGAAAATTTGAAAATCTATAACTATTTCTGTGATTATCGGAATTGCGTGGGACCAAGTCCGGATTGAGCTTGGGGATATAGGAAACTGGACTGCTGAATTTGAGACTCTTTCACTAAGTTTATGATTAATGGTGAATTTTTGAATCATGGATGTCAAAACTGGTTTTTCTGCAGAATGTTTAACGCAGCAGCAACTTGATTCCTCTATTGGAAATTCTGCAATTTGAATTTTGAAATGGAACCAATTTTAAATAAAATTTTGTTTCTATTATTTTAATTCCGTAAAATTTCAGAACAATTGGACCTGTAGTTTTAAAGATATGAATTTTTGAAGGATGATGCATTATGCAGAAAAAGCCAGATTCTGTTTCCTTAAATTAGTAACTTTGGGAGTTTATAACTTTTGATCCTGGATAGATATTGAGATGCAACTAATTGGAGGTGAAACTTAAGTATGTTTAGTATACATGATTTAAATTTCAGGATTTTTCATGTTTTAATAAGTGAGTTATGGGACTTGGAAGAGGTTGTGTTCAATGATTTGTAAAACAGAATTCTGCAGAAAATTTCCCAACTTCCAAGCTACGTAACTCCTTCATTAAAAATGGTATGACCCTGGAACCAATTGAGAAAGAAATTTGGATGAGTTATGTTTAATCACATTAATTTTGAAGGTAGTTGGATTTAATTTGGATTTTATATGAAATTTCAAATGTTGTATGGTGCTGCTGTCTTTTGGATTTAAAATACTGCAGAACAGTCACGGTTTTGCTTATATTCCCGAAGCTAGAGACAACGAAAAATTATGATTTTTGATTTAATAGAAAGTTTAATCCGAGACGGTCGCATGGATTTAAAGTTTGCGTAATTCCAAATTCATTTGATATTTTAAAAACAAAATGGAAATCAGGCTGCCAAGTTGTGTTGGTAATTATTTTGGATATGGAATTTAAGAAATAGATTTTCTATTATCAAATGTTTTTGAGAATATATTGCTGTGGCAAATGCTGAAAGAGGCTGATGAACTGTTGAGAAAGAAGGAACCCGTAAGGGTGGATAAGTCCTATTTTTAAAGGAGATTATGTCCAAATTTTTATACAAAATATAAGGACTTAATCAAAATAAATATTCAAGGCTTATTTAATAATAATAACTTCAATAATTCTTTTAAGAAAAGAATATTTGGTTTATGAGATTGTTGGTAGGGGCGTGGGTCTAGTCCCGCTTGCTCAGTACGTAAACTATTATGCAGGGATGGTGGTTTTGTCCCGCCTGTAGTGAGGACGGTGGTTTTATCCCGCTCACGTATTGATAAATTGTTCAGCAAGGACGGTGGTGTGATCCCGCTTGCATATTATTTTATGTACCCAGTAAGGATGGTGGTTTAATCCCGCTTACTGTGGAGGCAAGGACGGTGGTTTAATCCCGCTTGCGTGTTCCGGGTAAGGATGGTGGTTTAATTCCCGCTTGTCTATGGAACCCACGGATAAGGATGGTGGTCTAATCTCGCTTATCCGAGTCGGGTCTGGCAACATAACCGACGCGTGAGCTCATGGCCAGTACGACAGGCATGCATCATATGCATCTATGTGACATTGTTTGGGTGTGTATATTGTAATTGGTTTGCCTAAGTGAATAATTCTGTTAACTGCTAATTGCTATACTTGATATAATTGCTCTTGATTGTGTTTGAACCTCATTACTTGTGTTTGTAACTGATTGGCTGGATTGTGGTGAATTGGGTGCTGGTTGAATTGCTTGGGCCTGAGGCCGTGATTGGATTGTGTTTGAGGGTTTAGTAAGTATGAAAGATTGAGCTGGTTCAGCATAAACTTAATGAACCTATGCTTGGAACAGATTAGTCATTCATACGGTCTAGGAAAACTTTTAAGATTTTTATAAAGGAAAATATGGGTTTAGAATTTTGGATAATTAACTGATGCTTTATAAGATTTTGTATTTTTGAATGTTATGCGGTTGGTTTTTAAAATAAAAGGTTGACACGGCGAGTAAAGATCACTGCAAATGAAAACAGTTTTCTTTTAAATACTTTTGAGTGAAATTAATTATTTGTGTTTTATTCTTTACTTTCACGGCATTCTCGACCTCTACTAAGAACATGTGGTTTGGTTCTCACCCCAAAATTTTCCACCCTTTCAACGACAGGTTTGAAGACGCAATTTGAAGCTGCGAGCGATCAGTAGGCTTTCTTTATGGTTTTAATTGCTTTCATAGAGTTCCCTCGCTCTTGTCCTTTGAGATTTTATTTTACATAGAGGGGTAGGTTTAGTATATTGTATTTGAGTTTTATTTGGTCTCTTTTGTATAAGAATTATTATCAATAATATTTATGTGATTATTATTATTTGTGAATGTTTGAATTATGATTTTAATGAATAAAAAAAAAACAAAATTTTCTAGCATTTTCTTAAAACTGAAACGCGAACTCGATACAAAGGCTTGATAATTAAGTAGTTAATACTAGAAAAGGTTACGTAATGTTCTTTCTAGTAGAAATACCCTGACTTAAGCAAGGTATTTTGCTGGACGGGACGTTACATTGGGTGATGAAACTTTTAAATCAATGCTTCATTTTGTACGACTCTTGTGTCTTTGTGCATTGATATAACCTCATATTGTCTTTCATGACCCACTTTTTCTTATTTGATCTTGATGCTCAATATGCTCTTCATGCTTTGACTTTACTCGTGCATCAAGTATTAGTTGATATGCCTTGGCTTATATTGTTTTCTCACTCACATGCTTAGCTACCATGTAGTGAGAACCTTACTCTTATTTGGCATTAGCCCTCGCCTATGTTCTCTTTGCTTTGACATATTTTTTATAGGCTTAATTTTCTTTCTTTTTCTTTCCTTTTAGGCTGGCCACCAAGAAAGGAGAAAAAGGAAAAGATTTTAAATGGGGCAACAAACAAGTCATCCGCACAACTTTTTGAAGAGCTCATCAATTGGTTCAACCCGTCTACCTTGCTCTTCTTTGCATGCACCGAGGACGGTGCAATCTTTAAGTGTAGGGAGGTCATCCGACTGATCTCTATGGGTAACAATTTCCTTTCAACACCAATTCTTAGTTTTCTTTGTTAGATTAGTTATTGCATTGCATGATAGGTTGCATCCTAGTTAGAATTTGTACATATTTTTACCACTTCTTTCTTATTAGGACTACTTGGTTAGGGTGATGATTTCTTTTCCAAGAAACTATTTTAGGGCACCTTACCAATTTAAAAAAAAATTTTCGAACTTGCTTGAAAGAATTTATTTTGGAACATGGTTTTTGAGCTAAGAACACAAGCTTGTGAGATTTGAGCCTAATGATGTGGTTACATCTTATAACCACTTATTTTTCCTTCTTGTGTGCAATTGTTCTCTTTCTATGATTATGATATTTGATTTGTTTGAATCTATATGTCCATTTTTTTGTGTATTCATGCATTTATATGATTGAGGCCATTATTTCATTAGCTCACTTACCCAAATAGCCTACCTTTTACTCTCCATTGTTAACCAATTTTGAGCCTACGCTAAATCTAATTGTTCTTTATTTTAGCACATTACAAGCCTAAAGCGAAAAACAATAAAAGTCCCTTGTTTGGATCTTTGATTAGCTTAGGCTAGTGAGAGTGTTTATTATTCAAGTTTGGGGAGATTTGGGAACATTGGTTAGGAAAAAAGGGTGTTTTGTATTTCTATATTTGGAAATTGGGTGCATACTCATGTATTGATTAAATGTATAGACCTTATGCATTGATGTTCTTGTATGTAGCTTGAAAGAAAGAAAAAAAATGATGAGAAAAATAAAAGAAAAAGAAAAAAAATAAATAATAAATGTGAAAAAAAAGAAAAAAAAAGAAAAAAATAGAAAAAGAAAGAAAAGAAAAAAGCAATAAAAAGGGGACAAAATGCCCCAAAGTAAAGTTCAATAAGAATCAAAGCATAAGTGTTGTGAAATGAAAGAAAGTGCATGAGTATGTGAAAAAGTGAAGAATAGGTAGTTAAGTTAGCATTTATTTGTATAGGTTATTATATAGATTAGGTGGGAAAGTTTAAGCTCATCAAAGATTCAAATCCTAGTCCACTTAATCATATACAATCCTAGCCCCATTACCACCTATGAAAAGACCTCATGTTGAATGTATGCATGCATTGAATAATTGTTGATTGTTAGATGAAAAACAAATCTTGGAAAGCATGATTAGGGGATAATTGAGAGAATCGACCCTACACACTTGAGCCACTAGAGTGCAAACACTTCGGGTGAAGGTTCGACGCTAAACTCTTTGATTCCTGGCTTTCATGAGCGTTCTTCTTGCAAGTCTATACTTGGATCGGTAGGATTCATGAGTCGTCATGTGACCTTGAGTTAATGGTGTGGTTACATCCTATAACCACTTATTTTCCTTCTTGTGTGCATTATTCTCTTTCTATGATTATGATCCTTGATTTGTTTGATTCTCTATTTCATTATTTTGTGTATTCATGCATTTATATGATTGAGGCCATCATTTCATTTTGCTCACTTACCCAAATAGCCTACCTTTTATCAACCTTTGTTAGCCAATTTGAGCCTACGATTAACCCACTTGTTCTTAATTTTATCACATCACAAACCTTAAAGTGAAAAACAATAAATGTCCTTAATTTGGATCTTTGATTAGCTTAGGCTAATGTGTGTGAGTATCATTCAAGTGTGGGAAGCTTGGGACATTGGTTGGGAAAAACGGTGTGTTTTTGTATTTTTGTTGAAAATATTAGGAATTGGGTGCATACTCATGTATTGATTAAATGTATAGACCTTATGCATTGATGTTCTTGTATGTAGCTTGAAAGAAAGAAAAAAAATGAGAAAAAAAAACAAACGAAAAGGAAAAAAATAATAATAAATGTGAAAAAGAAAACAAAAGAAAAGAAAGAAAAGGAAAAAAATAGAAAGAAAAGAAAAAAAAGAAAGTAAAAGTAATAAAAAGGGGACAAAATGCCCCCAAGTGAAGCTCAATAATAATCAATGCATATATGTTGTGATCAAGGAAAAAAATGCATGAGTATGTGAAAAAGTAAAGAATGGGTAGTTAGGTTTGTTTAGAATTGTATAGGTTGCTATATAGGTTAGGTGGGAAGTCTAAGCTTATCAAATATTCAAATTTCAAGTCCACTTGACCAAATATGCATCCTACCTTGACCCTAATCCCATTACAACCTATGAAAAGACCTCATGATGAATGTATGCATGCATGAAATAAATGTTGATTGTTAGATGAAAAACAAATCTTGGAAAGCATGATTAGGGAAGAATTGAGATAATTGACCCTATACACTTGTGCGAATAGAGTGCAAACACTTCCGGTGAGGGTTCGATGCTCAATTCCTTGTTCCTGGCTTTCATAAAAGTTCTTCTTGCAAGTCTACTTGAACTTCATTTTTATACTTGAATTGGTAGGATTCATGAATCTTCATATGACCTTAGCCCTACCCGTTTATACATGCTCTTGGAGGACTGATTTATTTTTAACCAAGTAGGTAGAATCATTTTGCATTTAGTTGCATTCATATAGATAGATGCATTTAGGTTATTTGCATTTAATAAATGTCCATACCCCTTCTCTTATCCTTCTTGGTTTAGCATGAGGACATGCTATTGTTTAAGTCTGGGGAGGTTGATAAACCCCATTTTTAGGGTTTATCGTATGTTGAATTTAGAGGGTTTTGTCAAATTTTCTCCCATTTATTCACTAACATAGCATGGTTTTGAAAATTCTCCTTTAATTGTGCTTAAGAGTGAAAATATGCTTTTTAGGACTTAAAATAGCTAAAGTTAATTCACCTTGATTCCATTAGGTGCCTTGATATGTTTGTTAAGTGATTTCAGATTTAGGAGGCAAAGATTAGATCAAGGGAATGAAGGAAAAGCATGTAGAAATGGAGAACTCATGAAGAAATGAAGGAATCGCAAAAGCTGTCAAGCCGACCTCTTCGCACTTAATCAATCATAACTGGAGCTACAGACGTCCAAATGACGCGTTTCTAGTTGCGTTGGAAAGATAACATTCGGGGATTCAAAATGATATAATATTTGCCATAGTTGCATTGCGTATAGGGACACGTACATGCACTGTACGTGTACGTGCCGATGCTGCACGTGATTTACTTAATGCAACTCGTGGCCAGCAATTTCAGAAGCCATGTGGGCCCAATCCAACTCATTTCTAATGTTACTTATCCCGTGGACTGAAGAGGGATAAGACATCTAGTTAGTTAGTGAGTTTTATTTTAGTTTTATCATGCTTTAGTTAGTTTCTAGAGAGAGAAGCTCCCTCTTCTCTCTAGAATTAGGAGTAGGTTTAGATCTAGATCTACTTCTTCTTCTCTTGCTTAATTTCCTTTTTCATCTTCAATTGTTCTCTTGTAGTTGTAGAATTCTTCTTCTCCTGTAATTTCTTTGTATTGTTAGTTGTAGTTTATGAACTTTCTTTTGTAGATTTACATTTCTTCTTCAATGCAATTGGTAAGTTCTTTGTTGTTTCATAATTGTTTTCCTTTTCTATTGTCGATCTCTTGCTATTCTAGTTAGATCTCTTTTTAATTCTTGCAATTCCTCTTGTTTACTTTTATCGTCTTCTATTTGTTTGATGAAATGCTTCTTCTAGTTATTAGTTAGATTTTGTTCCTCTTGGCCTAGGTGGAGTAATTAGTGACGCTTGAGTTATCTAATTCTTTTGTAGATTGATAATTAGAAGTTGCTAATTGATTTGGATACCACTAAAGTTAGTCTTTCCCTTTGGAGTTGGCTAGGACTTATGGAATCAAGTTGATTCATCCACTTGACTTTTCTTCATGGTTAGAGGTTAACTAAGTGGTAGCAATGGACAATTGTGGTCACAATTGAGGAGGATAACTAGGATAGGACTTCTAATTCTCATTCCTTGTCAAGAGCCTTTTTAGTTCTTAGTTTATTTTCATTGCCATTTACATTTCATGTGTAATATCTCAAAAACCCCAAACATACCTCATAACCAATAACAAGACACTTTATCACAATTTCTAGGAAGAACGACCCGAGGTTTGAATACTTCGGTTTATAAATTTAGGGGTTTGTACTTGTGACAAACAAATTTTTGTATGAAAGGATTATTGATTGGTTTGGAAACTATAGTTGCAACGAGATTTCATTAGTGAAATTCTAAACCATCAATTTTCCATTCATCAAATTTTTCCTTTGATTATCGAGTAATTTTCTTTACTCTTGGCCTAGGTTAAGGAAATTGGGAAAACTTGAGTCATTGGGTCTAATTGGCTTGGTGATTTGAGAACCCTTAGTGGTTAAGTTGATAATCATGGACACTAGCCTACTACTAAGTCAATTAGTAGCTAGCACTACAAGAAAATATGTCTATTGCCACGCTTTTAAAGTGTGGTGAAAAGCTGAAAAAAGCGTGGCGATAGCTTTTTGCCACGCTTTTTGAGCTACCGCCACGCTTTTGAAAGGGTGACCTATGAAAGGGTGGCGGTTGCTCTATCGCCACGCTTTTTTCAGTCTATCGCCACGTTTTTTTACAATTGGCACTTTTAAAAGCGTGGCTGTAGGTGGGAGATATGGCCACGCTGTTAAAGCGTGGCAATAGGGCAGATATGGCCACGCTTTTAAAGCGTGGTGATAGGGCAGATCTGGCCACGCTTTTAAAGCGTGGCAAAAGGAGAGGTATGGCCACGCTTTTAAAACGTGACAATAGGAAGAGATACGGCCACGCTTTTAAAGCGTGGCGAAAGCCTTGTTAAATTAAAAAAAATTCTTTTCCTTACTTGATCTTCATTGCTACCCAATATAAATTTTCAATCCTTTTTTATTACCAAACCTACAAATATAGTATGCAATTTTTATTACAAGACATATCAAACAATAATTAGTGAAATATATAATTTACTATAATTGTTTTATACATTAAAAAACTAATATTCAAATACAAAATAAATCTCGAGTTCAAATTCCAAAACTAAAAACCAAAGAAAAATACAGAAACAATACAAGTTAGAACTGCTCATAATATATCAAATTACACTAATAGAGATGCTCATCAGCCTAAATACTTGGTAAAAGATCAAAATCAACCTAAAACTGCTCCACTTTGTGCATTAAGCGTTCAAGTTATCCATTCAAATTCTAGCCTGCAGCAAAATATCAAGAACAATAAAGCAACAGAAACTAAGCTATGCTCACTGATTGGTAAATGCAAATCTAAAAGTACAATAATAAGAAACTAAACTATGCTCAAAATACCAAACTAAAAGCAACAGACCTTCTACAAATTTGATTTAACAAATGTTTCCCCAGATGGAGTTTTGTTCACTGATTCTGGATGAAGATTAAGTTTCCGAACATCTTCAGGAGTCACCTTAAAAGTTGAGGAAGTACCTGTAAGGAAAGGAGGGGAAAAAAAGTTATTGTTAAATTCATATGCCAAATATTTTCCACATATCATAATAATTGATTATAAAAATTAGATATTATTTCTTTACCTTAATGCTTTGGCCCCTAGCAAGCAGAAAAGAAATTGGGACACCTGTTACTCGAGCCATCTCCACATAATTATAAATGAACATCAATTTATCTAAAAGCCGTTGAGGGATATAAGCATCCTGCACAAAGATCAGAATAGATTGATTCACCGTTTTCATTCACATTCTACTATAAAAATTCATCAGCATTATGCTAATAGGAATAAAAATAAACTTGGTCAGCTTAACACAAACTTCTGGATTATTACAATATACAATTAGTATAGTAATTAAGTAATTAAAATTTGTACTAGGAATTTATGATTCTCCTCAAGCACCGATGAGAAATCGGTACAAAATTTTTTCATTTAAGGTCCAAATTCCCCTCCGCAACAAAGCACTTGCATGAATTTTTCCCTATCTGAAAGAAGCTTCATTGCGGGAAAGAATAGCTTAGATACTAATAATGCTTTGATTTCCCAAAATTTATTTGAAGAATTTCTCTTTAAAAATAACTGACATTTGAGAAAGGTGCTGACTAACATTAGTAGAAACAGGAGATGCAATGCAATTGCATCAAATATCAAAGCATTATTAGCAATTTACAACAACCATTTGTAATGTCTTAGCAGAGAAAAACAAAGAAAGGAGGTAGAGAAGGGAACAATGTATTCTCACCATACATTTTTAAGCTCCTTCTCACAAGCTTCATCACATAGTTTCGGCTTATCTTCTGGGGGCAAACCAGCTCTTTTGCCTTCCAATGAACCAACAAAGAGGCTTGAGACTCCCAAAGCCAATCCAAGAAAGTCTCTGCGTGAACTGCTATTAATTAACCATAGCAGCACATTCAGTTGTATCTGAGGCCTTTGCTTTTACCACCGATCTTTGGTATTGCGGAACCAGGCATCGAAGCCTGTCAGCAGCAATGCCTTGAGGATTGCAGCCCAAACATTTACAAGGAGAACCTACCCCAAAAAAAAATTACATACTTTAGAAAACAATTGTGATAGTTAAACCCATGAGAATAATTTCTATGCACCAACACTTTAAAAGTAATTTGAAACTTTCAGCCAATAGAAATTCAAAAAGGTATGAAGTCATGGTGGATAATTGTGATGATTTGGCACTTTCTTGAATTTCTATTAGATGACAGGGAGAAATTGTTTTACCTCACCATCAATGTCTAGAAATCAAATCCTAAATGAATAGTGAAATTGAAGAATGGAAGCTGGGGGCAGTGATAATAGTTGAGAAAATTTCAATTTCGCAGAAACAGAAGTGGATTACAAAGTCACAATGAATTCACCTTTACTATCCTGTAAATACAATGCATGAACTCATTAAGTCAACAATAATTCGTTATTACTTATTACTTTCCTCTTAGAAAAAAAACAAATTTTTGGCACCACTATCATTCATCTAAGAACATGACACAACAGATTATTGAGTTAAACAATAATTAGTAGTGCTCCTCAAACTAAAACCTATACAAGAGTGGAAGAAATAACAATCTGAGGTTGTGAACAAAACAGAAACAAGAAGCAATGACAATGTAACATTGTTTGAGTTGTGAAATGAAGAAAACAATTGGAAATTTAAGGAAGCAGCACATAGAATAGATACCTAGTGGAAGAAGTAGAAAGGAGAGAGAAGCAGCCATTTTATCTTTTTCTTTTTCTTTTTTTTTCTTTTTCCTTTTCTTCCCCTACAGATAACATAAAATCTTAATTCTTAATAAATCTTCTAGTAGTATAATATAATTTATACCACTCAAATCTTTTATTTAATATGCAAAGAATAGAATCATCAACAGAAGCAATTGTTTATTAAACAGCAGCAGTAAATAGCATGTTTCCCAGGTTCAAGCAAGCAGCAAACAGAATTTATATGACTTAACCAGTTCCACAAACTGAAATCATTGCAGTTCATATAATATGGACCAAGCAACAAGTAGAGCAGCACTCAGCAACAACAAACCAAGAAAAATTAATGAAACAGTAACACTTTCACAGCATCTATTTTGGACAATGAAAAAAACACTTTCACAGCATCTATATTGAAGCACAGCCAGATCATTCTGAGATCCCCTTGATCGATAAACAAGGAGAACAGCAATTGCCACAGCTCAAGGAAAAATTGGAGGAACCTAAACTTCTAGAGGCAGGCAAAGACAGCATCACAACCCCTTTAGAAAAAGAGGTCACCAAGGGGAAGGCAACCTCAAAAGAAACAAAGAAGAAGGTACCAAGGAGATGGAGGAACAAGAAGATCCCTACGGAAGACTTCTCTCCAGGGGATAGAGTTGTCTCAGCTTACTTCCCAGATATTCCCCCTAATCTCCCTACTGTACCATCTCAGTTACCCAAGGTCTTCACTATCAACAGAGTTCTTTCCCTGGAACATGTGGAGATCATTGATCCAATCAATGGATATAAGTCCACAGCAAGAGGGGAGGACTTTAAGCACTACCAACCACCCTGATGAGGGAAAAATGTCAAGCTAGTGACGTTAAAGAAGCGCTTCATGGGAGGCAACCCATGTTCTATATGTTTTTAAAATAATGAATAAATCAATGTTTATGAATTTCAACCCAAACTTGACAAACACTTGGTGAAATCTTTATCATGCAGTATATAGTGAAGAACAAGTTTGGTGTTCAAAGAAAACCAAGATGCATGCTAGTCTTGGGAGCTTTGAACAAAACTTTTCATCACATTGCTTCAAACTAAGTTTGGTGTCACCCCATGGTGCCACCAAAATGCATAAGGATACACAAGTAGTTAGTTAGTTGAAATTCATAAATAAACAAACTATTTTTCTTCTCTTTATTATTCTAGCCGTAGAGTTTGATTTTTTTTATGATATTAATTTCCTTATTTTAAATCTTTATAGGAAAGGAAAAGAAGCATAAAAAGGGATTGATTGGACAATTAAATGGGGGGAGATTCCGCCACTTAATGAAGAGCACTACACACATGTCTGATGACATGCCAACATGTCATGTTTTTCTATGCTTTTTCATTTGTTTTCAATAGATTTTATGCACTTTCTTGAGCCATAAGCAAGCCAATTGGGTAGATTTTCATGTTTCCTTTGATTTAATCAACCATGTATGAATTCATGCTATTTCATGAGGTTTCATGCTATAATTGTCACATATTATGAAAGAATGAATATCTCATGATTTTGAGCATAGCTTTGATGTGTTTGGTTGATTAATGATAGGTGAAGAAAGCTTGAAGCAAGAAGGAATGGCTAGGAGTAAAGAGAGGACAATGGAATAAGTGAAAATGAACCAGGAAGCAAAGAGCTGGACCAAAAGTTAGCCTCAAACTTTTGCACAAACTTTTGGGTGAAAAGTTAGCCCCAACGTTAGCCCCTAACTTTTGGGCTAACGTTGGCACATGAAAGTTACTCCCTGGGCACCAAAAGTTTGCGCCAACGTTAGCCCCTAACTTTGTGGCTAACGTTGGCATGAGAAAAACACCCCCTGGCCACCAAAAGTTTGCGCCAACGTTAGCCTCTAACTTTTGGGCTAACGTTGGCACATGAACACTACAAAGGGGGAGCAAAAGTTTGCGCCAACGTTAGCCTCTAACTTTTTGGCTAACGTTGGCGCCATGAGTGTGCAAGGGGTATACTTCCAACAAGAATAACTTGAGCTACAGAGCTCCAAATGAGGTGATTCAAAAAGCAATGGAAAGTAGGAATTAAGAGCTTTCCAAGCATATATGGCACTGCATGGTGGACACTAAAATTGAGGGAGAAAACTGCCCCGCAATGAGCATAAACGAACATGGTGGCAACCTGCAGTGAGGCCAACTGACCTCTGCACCTTCGACGGAGTATAACTCGAGCTGTAGAGCTCCAAATGATGTGCTCCCAACGGCATTGGAAAGTAGACATCCAGGGCTTTCCAACAATGTATAATAGTATGGGGTGGACAATATGTTTGAACCTCCAGAACTGGCGTTTTTGACCACGTTTGAGGCAAACGTCGCCTCAAACGCTGCACACCAAAGCCAGCAACCTTGTCCTCTTCAAATGAGCATAACTTGAGTTGTAGATGTCCAATTGAGGTGATTCCAATTGGGTTAGAAAGCTGACATTCAGAGCCTTCCAACCATATATAATAGTCTATAGTTGGCATGAAATTGGCAACGTTGACAAGAGGACAAAGTAGCACCCCATACATGCACACAAGGGGGCCAACGTTGGAGCAAAAGTTAGACCCCTAACTTTTGCCCCAACGTTGGTATCAGCAAAACAAGGGTGCTGATGTGAAAAGTTGGAGCAAAAGTTAGACCCTAACTTTTACTCCAACTTTTACTCAAGCTTTCATGATTCCAACCCGGTTCAATTCGGTTCTCTCTCCAACTCCAAGAGCAATCAACCAAGGCCTTTATCAACCCAATTCCATCAAGAGCAAGGGCCCAATTGACACCACTCAAAGGCACAAGAGATAGTTAGAATAGAAATTTCATTTTAATTGTAATTTGTTTTGAATTTCATTTTCATTTTGTAAAAATGCCTATAAATAGGCATCTGTTTCATATTTGTGGGGAGGCTGGCTCCACTAGGGAGCACGAGGATTTGAGAGCTCTCTTTAATTTTCTTTTCTTTGTTTTTGAGTCTTGGGTGGAGAATTGAAGGTGTTCTGTTTCATTCTCCCTCTGAGATTTCTCTCTGCTTTCTTTACTGCTTAATTGAATCGAATTTTCTGTTAATTGCTCTTCATCTACTTTCTCTGCAATTTACATTTCCTTTGCAATTGTTCTTGTTGGATCTAGGAAGGCATTGAGATCTAGACTTGGTTATCTAGTCTCTTGGATCCTGAGATCTTAATTCCAATTTTACATTCTCTGTTTATTGCTTTTCATGTTTATTTACATTTCTGTTTTGGTTCCGAATCAATCAAATCCATCTTTTACTTCTCTGCTTGTTGCAATTTAACTTTTTCTTGTTTAATTTCTGCAAATCCAATTCCCAATTCCCTTTACATTTAATGCAATTTATATTTCTTGTCATTTAAGATTCTTGCAATTTACATTTCTTGCTCTTTAAGTTACTTGCCAATTTACATTCTGCAACTTTAAATTCATTGTCATTTACTTTCTGTTGGCTACAATTTCACACAATTCACTAAATGTCAGCTTGACTAAACTAATCACCCACTAAAATTGCTTGATCCATCAATCCCTGTGGGATCGACCTCACTCCCGTGAGTTATTATTACTTGATGCGACCCGGTGCACTTGCCGGTTAGATCTGTGTGTTTTGGGAGAAATTCATTTTTCCACCAAAATACTCATCAAGTTTTTGGCGCCGTTGCCGGGGATTGATTTAGATCAACAATGATTAAGTGGGTGAGAAGTCTAGATCAAGCATTTTCTTTATTTTTGTTCTCTGTTCTAAGCTGAAACCAAGGTGTTTGTGTTTTTGCCTCACTAAGAAATTCTCATCTCTGATATGAGTAATTTCAATTTTCATTGATGTTTGCAAAATACAAATGGAGTTCAACTCATCATTTGGTCAAACAAGATTTTATGGGATATCACCCACCATCACCAATCTCTAATGGTGGCTGGGAATATCACCAAGAAAATACCAATTCTGAGCACTCCAAGTCATAGAGCTATGCTTCAGAACCACAAGATGAGAAAGGAAATTATATGGGATATTTCCCTCCACCACAAAATGATGCAAGTCATGATTCTAATGGTGGCTGGGAAGGGAATTCTAATGCTCCATATGATATTCATCCGAAGATATCATCACTTGACCATGCTTCAATAGAAAGCCTCTGTCAAAACTCACCACCCACACAAACTTCCATGAACCAAAGCCTCTCAAAGATTGAGTCCATGATCAAAAGATTTGCGGAGGAGGAAGAGAAATACCATAAAGAACTAGAAAACTCCCTTAAAAACATGGAAGTGATGGTAGGCCAATTGTTGAATGCAAGGAAGGAGAAAATGGAAAAACAAGAATGCAAGGTCCCCGTGTCAAGTGAAATTACAAAAAAAGAAGAGGTGGTGAAAGTAGTGGAACCTGAAACTGCTCTTGAGGTGATAAAGGAACATGAACATTCACAAGCCTCACAAACTTCCCTTGAATCTGTGATCGAAAAATATGAAGAGGAGATGAAGAAATGTTGGGAAGATCAACAAACCTCCTCCATGATAGAGCTATTAAAACAAATGTTGAGTGTAAAAGAGGAAGTGGAGGAGCAAGAAAGTGAGGAAGTCATTCCAGAAAATTTACACTCAAGTGAGGAAGAGTTCATGGAACCACCGATTCAAAAGGCTCTGGATGAATACAAAACTCCAATAATCACACAGCAACCAAGACTTGGATTCAAAGAAGTGAAGGCAACTAACAAGAGCACCAATCCTGTCCCTAATCCAGCAAGCAAGATCAATCAAGCCATTTGCAAAAGGAAGCTTGCTGAGGAAAAGCTAAGGCAAGGGACAGTAGCTGAAACTTCTCCTCCTTTGAAGTCATTTCTCTTAACAAATTGGAAGAAGAGGAAGAAAGTAAAGAACAGGTAGACAGTAGGTACATTTCTTTTCCTTGCTTTGTTTAAATTTCAATAAATTGGCATATGGTTACATTCTAAGTTTGGTGTTGCCCTGCAACAAACTGTTTTCCATCTTCATGGATGATTGCATCAATTTTACATGAAAGTGACACACCAAGATTCTAAGTTTGGTGTGACACCTATTTTTTTATGCAAATCAATCCAGCAACATCACTTGTCTGCATAATCATATTGCCTTTTACAGTGTTATTTTCCTTCTTAGTTGGATAATTTTTGTTTTCTCTTTGTTTCATTTATTTACTTGTTTTTAATGCTTTCCTTCATTAACTGTTTTTGTTAATACATCACCAAGACATCCTTATTCATAACAGACTCTTCATTTGGTGATTGTATTTAACATATAACAGTTTCTTTTGTTTAGTTTTAGTTCAAATAAATAGACATATGGTTGCATTCTAAGTTTGGTGTTGATATGCAACAAAATTTGGTTCCAACTCTTACAAGATACTTGCATTGATTCCAAGTGAAAGTGTCACACTAAGTTTGGTGTGCCACTTATCTTTTATGCAATGTATTGTGCACACCTTCTTATCTATGCAATCACAATGTCTCTGTCTCTTGTGCCTTGATTATTATCTTTAATTTTGCTTGCTTGAAACACATGTACTACTAACATTTCTTGTGTAAGACATTCATGATCCATCTTAGCCCCATAGCCACGGTTCTAATAGTTGCTTGAGGATGAGCAAGCATTCTGAGTTTGGTATGGGAAGGAGGAGAATGGGAGGAAAATGACAACAATAGAGAAGATGAACTACAAGGTTGTAAAGTTCCTTTTCCTCTCATTTGTTTCAAGCACTATAAACTGCATGATTGTCTTTACCTTCTCTGTATGCATGTGTGTATGAAAAGGCCTAGTTTGATTCTAAATTGCAACATGGTGCTGTGTCATTATGATTACCAACTTGAGTTTTGTGAATTCAAAAGCAACAAAGTATCATGATCATAAACAAACAAGGAATTAAAGAAGAGTTTAGCATGTGCATACAAGTATTGGAAAGCTAGTATGATTAATTGTTGCTCAATTGCATTGGATTTTATTTAATTGAAGTTTTCATCTAGGACATTTTGTGAAATCTTTTGAAAATCATGAAAACCTTGAAGAGGCAAATACAATTAAAGCAAGAAAAGAAAAAGGGAAAGAATGAGAAAGCTGAAGGCTCTGAGTACCAATGGCAATTTATTTGTTAAGTACTTGTGGTGTTTATGTATCAAGCCAAATGCTTGAAAACAAAACACTTAGAAGTCAAGGTTAGGCTCAAAGTGCAAAAGCACTCCCTCAAAGCTCAAGGCTCTAAGCATCAATGATTAGAGAGTCAAGAAAAGAAAAGAAAAAAATGAGCTTAATGAAGTCCTCTAATCAAATGCTTGTGGTGCTTATGTATCAAGTGGTAATACTTGAAAACAAAGCATTTAGAAGTCGTAGCTTTGTTATCAACTCATAGGGCAAAGCACCCAAAAGGAGAAGCTAATAAGAAAAGCAAAAGCTTGTTTCAAGGAAGAAATATAAGATAAAGATTTCATAAATTGAGCTAGATGGAAGCATCAATCATTTACATTTCTTTTGTGATTGTAGCATGCTTAGAAAACTAGCTTACCATGAACATTGAGTTGCTATTCTTCTTGCCTTGGATTGTCAATCTTTATTGCATGATTCTTTTCTTGCTTGGGGACAAGCAAGGTTTAAGTTTGGTGTTGTGATGACAAGCCAACATGTCATGTTTTTCTATGCTTTTTCATTTGTTTTCAATAGATTTTATGCACTTTCTTGAGCCATAAGCAAGCCTATTGGGTAGATTTTCATGTTTCCTTTGATTTAATCAACCATGTATGAATTCATGCTATTTCATGAGGTTTTATGCTATAATTGTCACATATTATGAAAGAATGAATATCTCATGATTTAGAGCATAGCTTTGATGTGTTTGGTTGATTAATGATAGGTGAAGAAAGCTTGGAGAAAGGTTGAAGCAAGAAGGAATGGCTAGGAGTAAAGAGAGGACAATGGAATAAGTGAAAATGAACCAGGAAGCAAAGAGCTGGACCAAAAGTTAGCCTCAAACTTTTGCACAAACTTTTGGGAGAAAAGTTAGCCCCAACGTTAGCCCCTAACTTTTGGGCTAACGTTGGCACATGAAAGTTACTCCCTGGGCACCAAAAGTTTGCGCCAACGTTAGCCCCTAACTTTGTGGCTAACGTTGGCATGAGAAAAACACCCCCTGGCCACCAAAAGTTTGCGCCAACGTTAGCCTCTAACTTTTGGGCTAACGTTGGCACATGAACAATACAAAGGGGGAGCAAAAGTTTGCGCCAACATTAGCCTCTAACTTTTTGGCTAACGTTGGCGCCATGAGTGTGCAAGGGGTATACTTCCAACAAGAATAACTTGAGCTACAGAGCTCCAAATGAGGGGATTCAAAAAGCAATGGAAAGTAGGAATTAAGAGCTTTCCAAGCATATATGGCACTGCATGGTGGACACTAAAATTGAGGGAGAAAACCGCCCCGCAATGAGCATAAACGAACATGGTGACAACCTGCAGTGAGGCCAACTGACCTCTGCACCTTCGACGGAGTATAACTCTAGCTGTAGAGCTCCAAATGATGTGCTCCCAATGGCATTGGAAAGTAGACATCCAGGGCTTTCCAACAATGTATAATAGTATGGGGTGGACAATATATTTGAGCCTCCAGAACTGGCGTTTTCGACCACGTTTGAGGCAAACGTCGCCTCAAACGCTGCACACCAAAGCCAGCAACCTTGTCCTCTTCAAATGAGCATAACTTGAGTTGTAGATGTCCAATTGAGGTGATTCCAATTGGGTTAGAAAGCTGACATTCAGAGCCTTCCAACCATATATAATAGTCTATAGTTGGCATGAAATTGGCAACGTTGACAAGAGGACAAAGTAGCACCCCATACATGCACACAAGGGGGCCAACGTTGGAGCAAAAGTTAGACCCCTAACTTTTGCCCCAACGTTGGTATCAGCAAAACAAGGGTGCTGATGTGAAAAGTTGGAGCAAAAGTTAGACCCTAACTTTTACTCCAACTTTTACTCAAGCTTTCATGATTCCAACCTGGTTCAATTCGGTTCTCTCTCCAACTCCAAGAGCAATCAACCAAGGCCTTTATCAACCCAATTCCATCAAGAGCAAGGGCCCAATTGACACCACTCAAAGGCACAAGAGATAGTTAGAATAGAAATTTCATTTTAATTGTAATTTGTTTTGAATTTCATTTTCATTTTGTAAAAATGCCTATAAATAGGCATCTGTTTCATATTTGTGGGGAGGCTGGCTCCACTAGGGAGCACGAGGATTTGAGAGCTCTCTTTAATTTTCTTTTCTTTGTTTTTGAGTCTTGGGTGGAAAATTGAAGGTGTTCTGTTTCATTCTCCCTCTGAGATTTCTCTCTGCTTTCTTTACTGCTTAATTGAATCGAATTTTCTGTTAATTGCTCTTCATCTACTTTCTCTGCAATTTACATTTCCTTTGCAATTGTTCTTGTTGGATCTAGGAAGGCATTGAGATCTAGACTTGGTTATCTAGTCTCTTGGATCCTGAGATCTTAATTCCAATTTTACATTCTCTGTTTATTGCTTTTCATGTTTATTTACATTTCTGTTTTGGTTCCGAATCAATCAAATCCATCTTTTACTTCTCTGCTTGTTGCAATTTAACTTTTTCTTGTTTAATTTCTGCAAATCCAATTCCCAATTCCCTTTACATTTAATGCAATTTATATTTCTTGTCATTTAAGATTCTTGCAATTTACATTTCTTGCTCTTTAAGTTACTTGCCAATTTACATTCTGCAACTTTAAATTCATTGTCATTTACTTTCTGTTGGCTACAATTTCACACAATTCACTAAATGTCAGCTTGACTAAACTAATCACCCACTAAAATTGCTTGATCCATCAATCCCTGTGGGATCGACCTCACTCCCGTGAGTTATTATTACTTGATGCGACCCGGTGCACTTGCCGGTTAGATCTGTGTGTTTTGGGAGAAATTCATTTTTCCACCAAAATACTCATCAATGTCTCAAGAGGGAACGCATGGGGAAACGTAGCATGAAACATTGGAGAAGGAAGACCCTTGAAGACCGAACCAATCACTCTCATTAAGTGATGATCCATGTCCTTCCTTCATACATAACCCCAACCGTCCATCAAGCAACAATTCTTGCAATCCACACCTTCCATCCACTCATGATCTCCCTATATAAGTGAACCTTAGTGCATGCTCATTCCTCACACTCAAATTCCCACTCTCCACACTTCATACTTTCGGCTTGCTCAACCCCTCTCATCACACTCTGTCCTAGCCAACCTATTCCTCATCTATCCGTATCCTCCAACCTCCCCCTCAAAACAGCAACTCAATTCATGGCATCATCAAGCTCAAAGAGGCAAAAGAGGAAGGAACCCATGGAGGGTGTTCCTTTCGATGAGAAGAAATTCAAAACTGCCTTTCATGAACGTGAATTCGAACAGATAAGGGCGAGAAAGATATTGCCAGAGTTAATCTTCCAAATCAATGCAAATGAGTCACCACAAATTCTGGAGAAAATCTAATAGAGGGGGTGGCAATTGCTCACAAGTCCAGAGGGGAAGATCAATGGAAACCTCATCAAAGAATTTTATGCAAATGTAGTAAGAGAGGATAAAACCAAGGCCCCAACCTTCAAAAGTTACGTAAGAGGAAAAGAGGTGGACTTCAGCCCAAATGCCATAACAAGAGTTCTTCACCTGAAATCACCTCATTTTGATGAGGACAGTTATCAGGCAAGGATAAGTAGAAGCCCTGATAATGATGAGCTCTTAGAGATAGTGGCAGACATCTGTGTTATAGCAGCTGACTGGGAGAGGTACACAGATGAGAGACCCAAGTTCATCAAGAGAGGAGACCTGAGCCCTGAAGCCAAGGGGTGGTTTGAACTTGTAAGGAGGTCTATTCTACCAGCTGCAAATAATTCAGAGGTAAACATCAATCGAGCTACTATGGTGCATTGCTTAATACAAGGTGGGGAAATCAATGTGAATGAGCTCATCGCCGAGGGGATTCAAGATTCGGCTGAGAAGGTTGATTCAGGTGCCAGGCTTTGGTACCCCAGCACCATTCTCCGCTTATGCAACAAGGCCAAGGTAGTATTTGAGGACAGCAATCCAGACTGGGTGAACCCAGGGAGGCCAGTTACACTCGAGTGATTGGTTTATACTACACCTACTCAACAACAAAGAAGACCACAAATAGGAAAACCAAAAGCAAAAGAAAGAGTTCACCAAGAGGAACCTCATCAGGAAGAATATCAACAAGGAGAGTATTCTGATCCAGCCAACTTGAACATGAGTTACCTTCTAAGAGCCATTGAGGATTTGGGGATGAGACATATGGAAGGACAAGAGCAAATACTGAACCTTCAAACCAACTGGCTGAGCCAACAGGAAGCATGGCAAAAACAACAAATGGAGCAGCAGCAGGAACACTACTCCCAGCTCACTCAAGCCATCAACCAAGTGAATGAGAGGCAAAAGATTCAAGAGAAGCACTTGCAAGAACTCAACCAGCACAGATAGCCCAAATGAAAACTTTCAATGAGTTCAGTGTACTCAATGAAGGAAGGCAACTACATAAGGAGGAGTTCTATGTGAACATTCAAGCCAAGTTGAACTACATGACTAGTAATATGCATCAGCTACACTATGCCATCCCTACATATGATGAGGTCCAAAAAAATTTTGTAGAATAAGAAGAGAGGAAGGTGAAACAGCAAAAGGAGACACTCAAGAAGAAGATGGAAGATGGTGGTTTCTGGAAGAAGCTGCTTGGAAAAGGCAAAGGAGGTGGAAGTACAAGCACTCAAGAGAGACACAATGAGGACAAGCAAGGATGGGAGCATGGGCATCCACATGAATGACAGGTGGTGGAGTTCTTTTTGGTCCATGTTTTCTATGCTTTAAATAAGGAAGATCTTGTATGAAATAGAACTTGCTTCCATGTTATGATTAAACCTTTTTCAATTATGTATTTTAAGTTTTTGGTATTGAAGAAAGTCTCTGTGTGCTAGTCTTTATGTCACTGCATCCCCACTTTACTTACTTGTATGCTTGTCCCTTCTTAATCAAATGAAGAGAGAATGTTTATGTTTCAAAAGACCAGAGTGGAGTTCATATTATGGAGTACATTCATGAGTTTGTGGTATGATCATAAGTTAGCTAAGTTGGTTCAACCATAAGGTGGGATGATAACTATCTGGCCTGAATACTTTGCTTTGAATATACTCATGAGACTAAGTATATGACAAGATCCTAATAAGAGAAAGAGAAAAGAACAATGAATGTGGAAAAACAAAAGAAAAAGAGTAAGCAATAAGGCTAGGCACCAATGGTTTTGATCTTAAGATATGTGTCTGTGGTGTTCCTGTGTGAGGGACCTACTTGGATGAATAAGCTCTTAGGGGTGCTTTATCACCTGGTAACTTGGGTTAACTAACCCGGGATTATCAGCTGAAAGTCCATTATCAAGAGTAACCCTCACCACAGAGCATTTAGTAACCCAAAGAGGTGCTGGACACCAAGGTCTCAAGAAGGAAAATAAATGAACCATATGCCTGTGGTGTGTATGTATAGGGGAGAGACTTAAGGGAGTAAGTCCTTAGGGGTGCTTCAATACCTAGCACCTTGAACCAACTGGTTCGGGAGTGTTGGCTGAAAGCTTATCTTAAAGAGTTGCCCCCTTACAGAGCACTTAGCCTGAGAACACCAATAAGCTCTGAAATGACAATAAAGGGATTAATGACTAAAAGTCTCATGGGATGTAAGCAAAGTGAGTATTTTAAGACATGATAAAGGTCTGAAAGCCAGGAATGAACCTAAGTTGCTATGCATGAAACCACCATAAAATCAGTGATATGACTTCCACAAGAATGACTCATTGCTCTTGGCATTCCATTCATCATTCTCTTGTTTCAGTACTTGCTTAGGGACAAGCAAGCTTTAAGTTTGGTGTTGTGATGCCAGGGCATCTTGGCCAATTTCACTGACCCTTTCTTTACTGTTTTTAGGTAAGTTTCATGCATTTCCTTAGGAAATAAGCTAGTTTTGGGTAGATATTCACTTACACCTTGATTCAAACATACATTGTGCATTTTACATTATTTCATGAAGATTTTGCATGAGTTTAGTGACAAATTGTATGCTACATTACCCATGACTTGGACTAGAACTTTGATGCACTCTATTGCTTGATTTCAGGACCAAAGGAAGCAAGGAATGGGAGGTAACTTGCAAAGTTAATGAGAAAAGTGATTGCCAATAACGCTCTCGAAGCCATCATTGACCACGTTAAGAGTCACATTAACTAAGTTAACGTGAACTCTAACGTGGAGAAGGGAAGTTGAGCCAACGTTAGTGACACTTAACATTGTCACTAACGTTGGCAAATGCTCATAAGTGGCCACGTTAGAGTCCACGTTAACTTAGTTAACGTGGCCTCTAACGCTAAAGAGGGGAAGAAACGCCAACGTTAGTGACATTCAACATTGTCACTAACGTTGGCCTAAGGAGAAATATACCACGTTAACTCCCACGTTAACTTGGTTAACGTGGGAGCTAACGTAAGAAGCAAGAGTGGTCGACAACGTTAGTGACACCCAACATTGTCACTAACGTTGGAAGCAACCACACAACCCCCCAAGGAGCCACGTTAACTTCCACGTTAACTTAGTTAACGTGGAAGCTAACGTTAATGAGTGAAAGAATGGCCAACGTTAGTGACACTCAACATTGTCACTAACGTTGGGGATGGCTAAGCATGGCCACGTTAGAAGCCACGTTAACCTAGTTAACGTGGACTCTAAGGTGAGGCATAGGGGCACCTTGGAACGTTAGTGACAATGTTGAGTGTCACTAACGTTCTCGAAGGATGGCAAGCCCACGTTAAAGAGCCACGTTAACTAAGTTAACGTGGGCTCTAACGTGGGAACAAAGGGGGCTTTTCAAAGTTATTGGAAATGTTAAGTCTCAATAACGTGTGCGAAGGACTAGAGGCAACGTTAGTGGCAACGTTTATGCCACTAACGTTGAAGTTAACGTGGCTTTTACTTAGTAACGTTAGTGAGAAAGTTGATTGTCACTAACGTTCTCGAACTTATATTTTCACTAAACGTTAACACCCCTAACGTCCTGAGCTAAAGTCTCTGCCCACTTCACATTTTCTCTCTGCAAGTAAAGCCAAGCCCAAATGAAGAAGAGAACTACTTCAAACTCAAGATCCAAAGGCCCAAGACTTGAAGAGCCCACTAGAAGCTGAGAGAAGTAGTATATATAGGAGTAGCTTTGAATTGTTACAGAGTTCTGGAAGTTGGAAAAAGAGAATTACTCTCTGTATTTTACTTTCTCTGCAATTTCTAGTTCTATGATGTATTCTCCATCTTTGTTTTCATTTTCAAGAGCTATGAACAACTAAACCCCTTTCATTGGATTAGGGAGCTCTGTTGTAATTTGATGGATCAATACTAATTTTCATTATTCTACTTCTATCTTTTCTCTTGATTTTACTTGAAAGCTTTCAATCTTCATCCAATTGAGTAGTTATCTTGGAAAAGAAGCTATTCAAACTTGGATCTCTTTTGAACCTTGAAAGAGGAATGAATAGATCAAGCTAGAAATGCTTTCTCATGCTGGACCAAATTGGGTTTGGATGGGTATGTGACTATAACCCTCTCAATACTTGATTTGGGAAATGCATGTGGTATAATCAGTGACCATACTTCATCTCTTCTCATGAGAAATTGACCAAGGAATTGGCTATTGATCAAGACTTGAGAGATTGAATTGCAAGAAATTGTAATTCAATCAATTAATATTGCCAAGGAGATCAATGAGTGCATTGATTGAGGGAGAGATGAAAATGAACTTGATTCGGAGAATTACAACATCTCCTAAGCCCAATGAACTCCCCATCTCTGATCTTACCCATTCTCCTTAATTTCTGCCATTTACTTTTATGAGCAAATCCCCCATTCCCATTTACAATTCTGCAATTTATTTTCAGTCATTTACTTCCAGTCCTTTAATTCTAGCATTTACTTTTCTGTTATTTACATTTTCGCCATTTTATTTTCTGCAACTCTCAACCCAAATTCTGGATTCGCTCAACTAGAACATTCTTCTAATTAAAGTTGCTTGATCAATCAATCCCTGTGGGATTCGACCTCACTCTATTGTGAGTTTTTACTTGACGACAAATTCGGTACACTTGCCGAAGGGAGATTTGTTGAGAGACAAGTTTTCCGTGCATCAGTTGTAACGGGACTAGGGTGAAGGTAAGGATGTATATGGCCAAGTGGGTTCAAAATTTGAGTCCTTGATCAACCTAGGATCCACTAGACACATAGAACAACCTATACAACTACAATACATTCCTAGCTACCCTTGAGTTTTACCCTTTTTGCATACTCATGCATTCTTTTTAATTCACACCCGTATGCGTTGTTTTTATTACTTTATCTTGGGGCGTCTTTGTCCCCTTTCATTGCTTTCTCTCTCTTTTTATTATTTCTTTTTCTTTTCTTTTCTTTTTTTTTCACATATATATATATATATATATATATATATATATATATATATATATATCTATGTATCCCTTTTTCTTGGGATTTCTTTGTGAACCAAAGTATCAATGCATACGGTGTAATCATTTAACATATGAGTATGTTCCCAAAATCCTAGAATCTTCAATTACACTACAATTACATGCCTATATATCTACCCGAATTTCCCAAGTATACCCTCCTATTTGAATGATACACATCCTAACTCACCTAAGCTAATCAAGGATTCAAATTCAGGGACATTCATAGTTTTTCACTTAGGGTTGTTGATGAGCTCTATTTAAGAATAAGAGGGTTTATCAAAGGCTCAAAATTGGTTAGCAATGGTAGATATAAGGGTTAAGGCTATTTGGGAAAAGTGACTTTTAAAATGATGGCCTCAATCATGCAAATGCATTCATACATAAAGCAATGGACATATAGAATCAGACAAAGCAAGGATCACACTCATAGAGAGAGAGAAATGCACACAAGAATGGAATTAATAGTTAAAAGATGTAACCATGTAATAGGCTCAAAACTTTCATGCTTGTGTTCTTAACACAATTACTATGTTCCAAAATACATTCTTAAAGCAAGTTTACTGCAAAAATTTTCAAAATTTTTGGTAGGTCACCCAGAACACAGTTTCTTGTAAAGAAAGTTATTGTTTTGACCAAGTAACTCTATAGAAAGTAACCATCATGCAAAGAGTATTTACAAGCAAGACTAACTAAACATGCAATATATAAAAAGAGAAAAATAAATCCATGGGTATTGAAGAGAAGAGAGCGTTACCCATGGAGATCGGTCGGACGACCTCCCCACATTTTTAGAATTTTGCACGGTCCTCCATGCTACAAATGATACGCAAGGGACGGTCAGGACCGGAGCCTTCACTATCCCCTTCATCAGAACTCCCATCAGTTTGGTTCGAGGTGGATGTGAATATTTTGGGTTCCTCCATGCTAGGGGCAACAAAACCCAGAAGTGTCTTGATGTAAGTATAGCGGTGGTGGTTGCGCCGCTCATATCTATCAAGCTTCCGGTGAAGATCTTCTATCCTTTGATGTGTGGATCTCAGTGGTGGTGATGATGAGCTAGAAGGAAAAAGAAGTGACGGGGCCATGTCGAGGCTTGGTTTGTCCATGGGAAGGTGTAGGTATTTTTCGCTTGGGACTACATCGCCCTTAGCCGGAATCATAATCCTCTTAGCCTTGGCTTCCCAAGAAACACCCGCAGCAGCAATTAAGTCAGACACCAATGCTGGAATTGGCAAATTACCCCGGTCGTAAACTTTACTCATTGCTTGCTTGACAAGAGGTGGAATGTTCACCGGCTTCTCCGTGAGAACACACCATACAAGCAAGGCAAGGTCCGCCGTGATGGACGACTTGTGGGTGCTAGGCAACACATAGTGGGATAGGATTTGGGCCCAAGCTCTAGCTTCCACAGTGAGGAAGCGAGCGTCAATACTCTTGGGCCTCATCCGCTGTCGACCTTGGATCCAAGAAGATTCTGGCTCAGCAATGACTCGAAGGATCGAGTCCCAATTGAATCCATACTCCTCTCGCTGACATAAGACTTCTTGGTAGCCATCCATGTCACTTGGCACTGGTAGAACATTAAGCACTTGTTGAATAGCCTCTTCTGAAACTGAGACTTGCTTCCGGCACATGTATACCGATTGAAGAGAGGAAAGGTGGTAGTTAGTATAAAATTCTTCCACCCAAGAGAGGTTGATTTCCTTTGTTTTCCTCAAGAGAAACTCCCATCCTCGCTATTCAATGCGGGGCAAAATATAAGGAGCAACCTTGTCTGGCGGAGCTAGTAGATGCTCAGGGTGATAGTTCCTTACGGCTATGGAAGGGAACTTAAGTTCACAGAAGCAGTTGGGGAACCTTGAAGAGTCTCTTGCCGGTTTGCCTTTGTCATTCTCATCAATAGGAGCGGGTGTCTTTCCTTTCTTTGATAGGGGTTTTGCTCCTATTGAAGAACGCGCCTTAGAATTTGATTTTTGGGGTGCCCTTTTTGCGGCTGGTTTCCTTGGAGCTATCTCCTTGCCTTTCTTGGTGGCCATCCTAAAAAGGAAGAGAAAAAAGGAAAACATTACACCCAAGAATCAATTTGACAAAAGACATGCAAGTGAATTGTAATGCCTGTGGTAGATGTAAAAGCAAGGGTCATAACACTTGGCATGGGATGCAAGAGGGAGTAATGCATGCAATGGCCTGAGAAGAGTAGTCTCAAGCATCCATAATAAAGAGCAAGTCATATTCAATGAATGTTTAACTGGTAAGTATCAACTACAAGCACACAAGTTAGGCTCAATGCATTTAAGAGAAAGCAAGTGAATGAGGAAGGAGCAACAATTGAAAAGTAAATGGCTAAATTGAGCCAAAATGGGATGTGTGCATTTCCTCGAACACTTGGCGTGCAATAATCAAGCAATGAGCAATTATGAGATACTAAACCAATTCAAAGCCCAAAATGGAACATCAATCATCACATAAACATCACACAATGGTAAAAGAGTGACAAAAGATCTAGTAATGCAAATTAAGCTCAAGTGCAACATCCATGGAGAAATAAAGGAAGAGTAAGCAAACAAAAACAAGAAACATCATCATCAAGTAAAAGAGAAACTAAGTAAGGCAATAAGAAGAATCTAATTAGAAGAAATAATGTAAGGAAAAAATGGAAGTAAATGAATGGAAGAAGCTAAACCTTGATGAGTATGAAAAAGCAAGGTTGAATTTTCTTTTGTGAAGATCAGAGAGAAAATAGGAGAAGTGTAGCGCCACTGGGAAAGGGTGGTTATCACCGATGAGTGGCCGGAGACAATGGTGGTGGGTTGTGGAAGAAGAAGAAGAGAAGAAAAGTGATGGATTGAGAGTAGAAAGAAACTAAAGAAGAGAAGGGGTTGAAAGAAAGGAAAACAGGGCAAGGCGCGAAGGTCTTAAATTGAGTCGCGCAACCGGCGCGCGCGCAAGGTGCGCTGGCGCATCAGTGAGAGTGATAGCAGATGGCGCGGGCGCGTCAGTGGCGCGCGTGCGCAAGAGAGGTTGCGCCTCAGGCACAAAAGTGGCACAAAGTTAGCACAAGTCTCTGTTTTTTGTACCAGAGTGAGTCAGTGAGGTAGGCGCGCGGGCGCGCACCCTGCGCGGATGCGTGCTTGAGGTGTTTCGCCACTGGCGCGGACGCGCATTACGCGTGGACGCGTATGTTCTGGCACAAGGTTGGCCCAATTGTGGCACAACTCTCTGGTTTTTGTACCAGAAAAGTCATATTCGCCATTGGCGCGCGCCCGCACCGTGCGCTAGCGTGTCGATAGGTAAATTGCCAGAGTGCGCTCGGGGGGCATGTACGCGGACGCGTGAGTGCATGGTGCGAGTTGGACATGAAGTGGGCATAACTCTCAGGTAATTGGCCCAAGAGTTGGGAATTCCTACCGGCACGCGTGCGCACTATGCGCTGGCGCGTCGGTGCTCTTTTTCAAAGACAAATTGTTGTTTTCTTCACTTTTGCACACCCTATCTACAAGAACATTTTTTTCTACCCAATAAAATTAGCAAAACTAACATCCCTATGCACTCAATCAATCAACAAAAGATCCTAAAATTCACAAGAAACCAGAAATACTAAGAAGATGGTATAAACAAGGAAGATCTTACCATGGTAGGGTGCCTCCCACCAAGCACTTTTCTTTAACGTCCTTAAGTTGGACGGTCCTTCTCTTAAGCTTCCTCTCTTCTTGGTGCATCCTCCAATCTGTACACCTCTAGCTCTCTTGGGGGCTTGCAACCATGATACTTCTTCACTCTATATCCATTCACCTTGAAAGTCGCTTCACTTTTGGGATCAAATAATTCCACCACTCTGTAGGGCTTCATCTCCTTCACCTTGAAAGGTCCTTCCCATCTAGAGCGGAGCTTGCCAGGCATAAATCGGAGCCTTGAGTTGTAGAGAAGGACGTCATCTCCCTCTTGAAAGTCCTTCCTCCGAATGTGATGGTCATGGAATGTTTTAGTCTTTTCTTTGTAGATTCGGGCATTCTCATATGACTCATTCCTCAAGCATTCAAGCTCCTCTAATTGTAGCTTCCTAGCTTCACCCACCTTGGCTAGATCCATGTTGCACTGCTTTACCGCCCAATAGGCTCGATGCTCAATCTCCACCGGAAGGTGGCATGCCTTACCATAGACGATCCGAAAAGGGCTCATCCCTATCGGGGTCTTGTAGGCTGTCCTATATGCCCATAGTGCATCCCCTAACCGGAGGCTCCAATCCTTTCTTTGTGGATTGACCACTTTTTCCAAGATTCTCTTGATTTCCCGGTTGGACACTTCCACTTGCCCATTTGTTTGCGGATGGTAAGCAGTAGCAACCTTATGCGTCACTCCATAGCGCTTGAGCAATGCTTCTACTTTTCTGTTACAAAAGTGGGATCCTTGGTCGCTCACGATTGCTCGTGGCGACCCATAACGGCATACAATATGATTCCGTATGAAAGAAACAACGGTATTGGCGTCATCAAGGCAGGTAGGCACGGCCTCTACCCACT
This sequence comes from Arachis hypogaea, assembly GCF_003086295.3. Taxonomy (NCBI): domain Eukaryota; kingdom Viridiplantae; phylum Streptophyta; class Magnoliopsida; order Fabales; family Fabaceae; genus Arachis; species Arachis hypogaea. Next base: position 95,779,671 of record NC_092052.1, on the reverse strand, counting down.
TTGATACGTAATCAACTGCTAACAGAATATACAGATACCCACTAGAGTTGGGAAACGGTCCCATAAAGTCAATGCCCCATACATCAAATATCTCGCAGAACAACATAGGTTGCTGAGGCATTTCATCCCTTTGGGATGCGTTTCGTGACTTCTGACACTGATGGCAAGACACACATAACCGGTTAGCATCCTTGAATAAGGTTGGCCACCAAATCCACAATCCAACACTTTTTTAGCAGTCCTTTGTGGGCCAAAGTGGCCACCACATTCGGACGAATGGCAAGCTTCAAGAATTGGTTGGAATTCGGATTCCGGGATACACCTTTGGATTACTTGGTCCACACCTCTCTTTCACAAGTGAGGGTCATCCCAAATATAGTATTTGGAATCACTCCTCAACTTGTCCCTTTGGTTTTTCAAAAGGTTGGGAGGGAAGATTCTTGCAACCAAGTAGTTTGCCATTGGGGCAAACCAAGGAACGCTATCCGACACAGCATGCAAACTATCCAATGGGAATGAGTCATTGATCGGAAATGGATCAATTTTTAAATTTTCAATGCGGCTTAAATGATCCGCAACCAGGTTTTGAGATTCACTCCGGTCCCTAATCTCAATCTCAAATTCTTGCAAAAGCAAGATCCAACGTATGAGTCTAGGCTTTGACTCATTCTTTGTCAATAAGTACTTTAAAGCTGCATGATCCGTGTATACCACTATCTTTGAACCTAGCAAATAAGATCTGAATTTATCTAAAGCATGAACAATGGCTAAGAATTCTTTATCGGTAGTGGTATAGTTGGATTGTGCTGCATCTAGTGTCTTAGAAGAGTAAGCAATGACATAAGGGAGTTTACCCTCGCGCTGTGCAAGCGCGGCACCTACAGCATAGTTTGACGCATCGCACATTATCTCGAATGGCAACATCCAATTGGGGCCTCGCACAATCGGTGCTATGGTGAGAACTTTCCTTAACTCTTCAAATGCTTTCACACACTCACTGTCAAACTCAAAATCCACATCCTTTTGGAGTAGGCGCGACAATGGGAAAGCAATCTTGCTGAAGTCCTTGATAAAGCGCCTGTAAAATCCTGCATGTCCCAAAAACGAGCGGACCTCCCTCACGGATGAGGGGTGAAGCAAAGTAGTAATAACATCGACCTTGGCCGGGTCCACAGAAATGCCTTCACTAGAGACTACATGTCCTAACATTATGCCTTGTCGTACCATAAGGTGACATTTTTCAAAATTTAAGACAAGGTTAGTGTCAACACATCTAGCTAGGACCTTGGCCAAGCTCTCTAAACAACAATCGAATGAGACACCATAAATGCTGAAGTCGTCCATAAAAACTTCTAGACAATTCTCTATTAGATCGGAGAAGACACTCGTCATGCACTGCTGAAAGGTAGCGGGTGTGTTACATAGTCCAAATGGCATCCTTTTATGGCGTTAGTGACAGACGCAAAAGGATAGTAAATCCTATTCCAACCGGATCGAGAACCAACCGGTGATTAGCCGTGCTGTGACAGAGCGCGTGAGCGTAGTTTTCACTGGGAGGACGGAAGGTAGCCATTGACAACGGTGATCCACCAACACACAGCTTGCCATAGGAGGGCGTGCGTGCGTGAATCAGAAGACAGGGGAAAGCAGAGATTCAGAAGACAAAGCATCTCCAAAACTCCAACATATTCTCCATTACTGCACAACAAGTAATCTTTAATTTATGCTCTCTTGGTTATTCACAATTCAACTGATAAACATAATTGACTTCCTGACTAAGATTTACAAGATAACCATAGATTGCTTCAAACCAACAATCTCCGTGGGATTCGACCCTTACTCACGTGAGGTATTACTTGGACGACCCAGTGCACTTGCTGGTTAGTGGTACGCGTTGTGAAAAGTGTGATTCACAATTCGTGCACCAAGTTTTTGGCGCCGTTGCTGGGGATTGTTCGTGTTTGGACAACTAACGGTTTATTTTGTTGCTTAGATTAGGAAAAATTTCTCTTTTTTTTTTTTTTTGGTTTAGAGTCTTTTATTATTTATCCCTTGTTAAAACACTTTAAATTTATAGCTCAGTTAATTAGAACGTGGTGTTTATGTTCATGGTAATTGGCTATCATATTTTTTAAAACCTTTTTCAAAAATAATTTTTCTATTAAATCCTGTGCCAAACTTTAAGTTTGGTGTTTTCTTGTTGATTTTTCTTAAAATTTTCGAAAATTTTCATAACTCATTTGGCTAGAGCGTTAATCTGTGTTCTTGGTAATTGGGTTAGAGTCTTTTATATTCTTTTCAAAACCGTCTTTTTCATAAATAATATTTTCTCTATTAAATTTTGTGCCAAACTTTAAGTTTGGTGTTTCTTGGTGTTTTCCCTCCAAAAATTTCAAAAAAAAAAACAAGGAGCATTAGATCTAAAAACTTTTAAATCTTATGCTATCTTATTGTTTTTCTCTCTCCTCACTAAATTCAAAATTATCTTTTCTCTCCATTTTTAAAACAAATTTTCGAAAATTATATAAAAAAAAAAATTTTCAAAATTCAAATTCTTTTTAGTTATTTTATTTTATTTAAGTATTTACTTCTTATAAAATAAAATAAATAAAAAGGTAAATCAGTCCAAGTTATATCCATATATCCATCATGGACATAAGTGGAAATGAACAGTCCAGGAGGACTCTGGGGTCATATTCTAACCCCTCTACTGCTTCATATGGGAGTAGCATATGCATACCCTCCATTGGAGTTAGTAGCTTTGAGTTGAATCCTCAGCTCATTATCATGGTGCAGCAAAGTTGCCAGTATTCCGGTCTTCCACAGGAAGAACCTACAGAGTTTCTGGCACAATTTCTACAAATTGCTGACACAGTACATGATAAGGAAATAGATCAGGATGTCTATAGACTATTACTGTTTCCATTTGCTGTAAAAGATCAAGCTAAGAGGTGGTTAAATAACCAACCTAAGGCCAGCATAAGAACATGGAAACAGCTGACAGAAAAATTCCTTAATCAGTATTTTCCTCCAAAAAGGATGACACAGCTAAGGCTGGACATCCAAGGCTTTAAACAAGGAGATAACGAATCTCTTTATGATGCCTGGGAGAGATACAGAGAGATGCTACGAAAATGCCCCTCTGAAATGTTTTCAGAGTGGGTTCAGTTAGACATCTTCTACTATGGGCTTGCAGAAGGAGCTCAGATGTCTCTAGATTACTCAGCTGGTGGATCTATCCATATGAGAAAGACAATTGAAGAGGCTCAAGAGCTCATTGATACAGTTGCCAGGAATCAGCATCTGTATCTAGGCAGCAACCCTTCCATGAATGAAGAGGTTAAAACAGTAACTGCTGAATTCAGTACCGTAAAACAAGCTGCTGAATTCAATCAGCAATTGGATTTTCTAACAAAGCAGCTAGCTGAATTCAAGGACAGGCTACAGGAGACAAGGATAGCTAATATACATATGGACGAACAGTTTAAGCAAACAAAGCAGCAGTTATCAAGGCAAATAGCAGAAGAATGCCAAGCAGTTCAATTAAGAAGTGGGAAAACATTAAATACCCCACCTCAAGGCATCAAAAATTCAAGAAATGAGCAACCCACCAAAGATTCACCTGAGGACAGTAAGAGCCCAGAGAAAAATAATTCTGGCACTAAAACGCCAGAAAATGGGTGGAAGGCTGGCGCTGAACGCCCAGACCATGCCCAAAACTGGCGTTCAGCGCCGGAAACAAGGCAGGATTGGCGTTCAACGCCAGAAATGGGCAAGAATCTGGCGTTGAATGGCCAAATGGGGCAGAATCCAGCGTTGAACGCCCAAAATGGGTACACTTCTGGCGTTCAGGCGCCAGGAACAGACAGTGAGCTGGCGTCTAATGTCACTCCAGCTTTTGACTCTGGCACTCAATTGCCAGTGAGGGATCAGACACACACAAGTGCTGACAACAACCCCTCTAAAAAGGCTTCTTTAACCACTAAGGTTGAGGAATATAAAGCCAAGATACCTTATCCTCAAAACTCCGGAAAGAGGAGTAGGATAAGCAATTTGCTCGCTTTGCAGATTATCTAAGGACTCTTGAAATAAAGATTCCATTTGCAGAGGCACTTGAGCAAATACCTTCTTATGCCAAGTTCATGAAAGAGATCTTGAGTCATAAAAAGGAGTGGAGAGAAACAGAAAGAGTTCTCCTCACTGAAGAATGCAGTGCAGTCATTCTGAAAAGCTTTCCTGAAAAGCTTAAAGACCCTGTGAGTTTTCTGATACCATGCATATTAGAAGGTGATTGCACCAAGACAGCTTTATGCGATCTTGGGGCAAGCATCAACCTGATACCTGCATCTACTATCAGGAAGCTTGGCTTAACTGAAGAAGTTGAACCAACCCGGATATGTCTCCAACTTGCTGATGGTTCCACTAAATACCCATCAGGCGTGATTGAGGACATGATTGTCAGAGTTAGGCCATTCGCCTTTCCCACTGACTTTGTTGTGCTGGAAATGGAGGAGCACAAGAGTGCTACTCTCATTCTAGGAAGACCCTTCCTAGCAACTGGACGATCCCTCATTGATGTCCAACAGGGGGAAATAACCCTGAGAGTCAATGATGATGAGTTTAAATTGAACGCTGTCAAAGCCATGCAGCATCCAGACACATCAACAGACTGCATGAAAGTTGATCTCATTGACTCTTTGGTAGAAGAGATCAACATGGCTGAGAGTCTCGAATCAGAGTTGGAAGACATCTTTAAAGATGTTCAGCCTGATTTGGAGGATTCAAAGGACATGAAAGAGCCTCTGAACTTTCTTCTGAAAGAGGAAAAACCTCCTAAACCCGAGCTCAAGCCTCTACCACCATCCTTGAAATATGCATTTCTGGGAGAAGGTGACACTTTTCCAATGATCATAAGCTCTGCTTTAAGTTCACAGGAAGAGGAAGCACTTATTCAAGTGCTAAGAACACACAAGACAGCTCTTGGGTGGTCTATAGGTGACCTTAAGGGCATAAGCCCAGCTAGATGCATGCACAAAATCCTATTGGAGGATAATGCCAAACCAGTGGTTCAACCACAGAGGCGGCTAAATCCAGCCATGAAGGAAGTGGTGCAGAAAGAGGTCACCAAATTACTAGAGGCTGGGATTATTTATCCCATTTCTAATAGCCCCTGGGTGAGCCCTGTTCAAGTCGTCCCAAAAAAGGGAGGCATGACAGTGATTCATAATGAAAAAAATGAATTGGTTCCTACAAGAACAGTTACAGGGTGGCGCATGTGTATTGACTACAGAAGGCTCAATACAGCCACCAGAAATGATCATTTTCCTTTACCATTCATAGACCAGATGCTAGAGAGACTAGCAGGTCATGATTATTACTGCTTTTTGGATGGCTATTCAGGCTATAACCAGATTGTAGTGGATCCCCAGGATCAAGAGAAAACAGCATTCACATGTCCATCTGGAGTGTTTGCTTATAGAAGGATGCCATTTGGGCTATGTAATGCGCCTGCAACCTTCCAGAGATGCATGCTCTCTATTTTCTCTGACATGGTGGAAAAATTTCTGGAAGTCTTCATGGATGACTTCTCAGTATATGGAGACTCATTCAGCTCCTGTCTTGATCACCTGAAACTTGTTCTGAAAAGATGCCAAGAGACCAACCTAGTTTTAAACTGGGAAAAGTGTCACTTCATGGTGACTGAAGGAATTGTTCTCGGGCATAAAATCTCAAACAAGGGAATAGAGGTGGATCAAGCAAAAATAGAGGTAATTGAAAAATTACCACCACCTGCCAATGTTAAGGCAATCAGAAGCTTTCTAGGGCATGCAGGATTCTATAGGAGGTTTATAAAGGATTTTTCAAAAATCGCAAAACCTCTAAGCAATCTGCTAGCTGCTGACATGCCATTTGTGTTTGACACAAAGTGCCTGCAGGCGTTTGAAACACTGAAAGCTAAGCTGGTCACAGCACCAGTCATTTCTGCACCAGACTGGACATTACCATTTGAGCTAATGTGTGATGCCAGTGATCATGCTATTGGTGCAGTATTGAGACAGAGGCATGACAAGCTTCTGCATGTCATTTATTATGCCAGTCGCGTTCTAAATGATGCCCAGAAAAATTACACAACCACAGAAAAAGAACTACTTGCAGTGGTTTACGCCATTGACAAGTTCAGATCATACTTAGTAGGATCAAAAGTGATTGTGTATACTGACCATGCTGCTCTTAAATATCTACTCACAAAGCAGGATTCAAAACCCAGGCTCATCAGATGGGTATTGCTTCTGCAAGAGTTTGATATAGAAATAAGAGACAGAAAAGGGACAGAGAACCAAGTGGCTGATCATCTGTCCCGGATAGAGCCAGTGGAAGGGACGTCCCTCCCCTTTCTTGAGATCTCTGAGACGTTTCCTGATGAGCATTTATTTGCCATTCAGGAAGCACCATGGTTTGCCGATATTGCAAACTATAAAGCTGCAAGGTTCATACCCAAGGAGTACAACAGGATACAAAAGAAGAAATTAATTACTGATGCAAAGTACTACTTGTGGGATGAACCTTATCTCTTTAAGAGATGTGCAGACAGAATTATCCGTAGGTGTGTGCCTAGAGAAGAAGCACAGAGGATCTTGTGGCATTGCCACGGATCTCAATATGGAGGTCATTTCGGAGGTGAGCGAACAGCCACCAAGGTCCTCCAATGTGGCTTCTATTGGCCCACACTCTATAAAGATTCCCGAGAGTTTGTACGTAATTGTGACAGTTGCCAAAGAGCTGGTAACCTGCCTCATGGTTACGCCATGCCTCAACAAGGAATCTTGGAAATTGAGTTGTTTGACGTATGGGGAATTGACTTCATGGGACCTTTCCCACCATCATACTCAAACACTTATATTCTGGTGGCAGTTGATTATGTATCAAAATGGGTTGAGGCTATTGCCACACCCACCAATGATACTAAAACAGTACTGAAGTTCCTCCAGAAACATATCTTTAGCAGATTTGGTGTCCCTAGAGTACTAATCAGCGATGGGGGCACTCACTTCTGCAATAAACAGCTTTACTCTGCCATGGTTCGGTATGGAATTTGCCACAAGGTGGCCACTCCATATCATCCACAAACCAATGGGCAAGCTGAAGTTTCTAACAGAGAATTAAAGAGAATCCTGGAACGGACAGTAAATACCCGTAGAAAGGATTGGGCACGGAGCTTGGATGATGCTCTGTGGGCTTACAGAACAGCATTCAAGACCCCTATAGGGACCTCTCCATACCAACTCGTGTATGGTAAGGCATGCCACTTGCCCGTGGAACTGGAACATAAGGCCTACTGGGCAACCAGATTCCTAAACTTTGATGCCAAATTAGCAGGAGAAAAACGATTGCTCCAGCTAAATGAGCTAGAGGAATTCAGATTCACAGCTTTCGAAAATGCCAAGCTTTATAAAGAAAAATAAAAAAAATGGCATGACAGAAAGCTGTCATCTAGAATCTTTGAACCAGGACAGAAGGTCCTGTTGTTTAACTCTAGACTCAGGCTATTCCCGGGAAACTGAAATCCCGGTGGAGGGGACCATACGTGATTACAAGTGTGTCACCATATGGTTATGTGGAGCTTCAAGATATTGATTCTGATAAGAAGTTCATTGTCAATGGACAGAGAATCAAGCATTATCTTGAAGGCAACATCGAGCAAGAATGCTCAAGGATGAAGCTAGATTAAAAGCTCAGCAAGGTCCAGCTAAAGACAATAAAGAAGCGCTTGCTGGGAGGCAACCCAGCCAGGGGGCAACAATCCTCTAAGCATTTTGCCCTATTTCTATTTTTATTTTTATTTGTTTATATAAAGTTCACTGACACTAAGGTACAGAATCATTTGTATAAATTTACAGGGTTACAGAAGGAATCTGCACACAAAACAGAGATAGGGAGCTCAATAGCAAGAAAACGCCAGTAAAGGGGCATTTTGGGCGTTCAGCGCCCAAAATGGGCATCCACTGGGCGCTGAACGCCAGTAAGGGCAGCAATCTAGGCGTTCAACACCAGAAACAGGCACCCAAGGGGCGTTGAACGCCAGTAATGGCAGCAACTGGGCGCTGAACGCCCAGGAGATCAGCATTTGGGCGTTGAACGCCCAAAACAAGTAGTGTTTGGGCGTTCAAACGCCAGGAAGACAGGGAGGAGCCAAATCCATTTATCCCACACGTATTTCCATTCTAATTTCAAATTTTATGCTTCAATGCATGATTTTTACATGAACATGTCAAGAACCCTGATTTCTAAAATTCTTAATTTCAAAAAATCCATCTTTCCAAATTCAATCCAACCATTTTCAAAATCTTTTCTGAAAACAAATCTATCTTTTTTACTCAAAAATCTTTTCAACTAATCCATATCTTTTTCAAATATCCATATTGTCTTTTTCAAAATTCAGAGTTATCTTTTTCAAAAATCTATCATATCTTTTCAAAATTAAACTCTATCTTCTATCTTATCTTTTTCAACTCAATCTTTTTATCTTATCTCTTCCATTTTTCGAAACCACCCCACCCCTTTAAATTGGGTTCGGCCTCCCCTCCTCCATCAACAAGTGCACCTCGATCTCCTTCTATCCCTCTCCTTTCTTTTCTTTTGCTTGAGGACAAGCAAACCTCTAAGTTTGGGTGTGTTTATCCGAGATCACTAAGATCATGGCTCCCAAAGGAAAACAATCCACTCCAAGAGGCAAGAAAGAGAGCGTTCCAAAACCACTTTGGAATCAAGGGAAGTTCTTATCTAAAGAACATTCAGACCATTATCTTAAAGTAATGGGTCTGAGATCAGTGATCCCGGAAGTTAGATTCGATCTGAAAGAAGACGAATATCCGGAGATCTAGGAGCAAATTCGAATCAGGAACTGGGAAGTCCTAGCTAATCCTGAAACGAAAGTAGGAAGGACATGGTCCAGGAGTTCTATGCTAATATGTGCAGACT